>NW_026442144.1:440000-1640000 GCF_026898425.1 Galleria mellonella | reverse complement strand
GGTCGCTGCGTAGAGAGGAAAGTTACTAAAACTGTAGGAAGAGGATGAAAACTTCCATCTTCTTTCTTTTTTTGAAACGTTTAACACCGATGATGTCTACAGTAGATTTTAAGTTATTTAAGAGATCTTCCTCAGATATTTCAGTAGGAGCTCTTATAACTCCCTGAGATTCCAGCTGATTATTGGGTATCCTAGCCTGAAGTTTATGTTTTTCTAATAAATCTTTATTTAATAAAAATTCGTTAGCCTGTTTCATTGATTGAAAACATATTTTGAATGCAGTAGGACCCATAGTACGAATATAGAATACACCAGGTACAGTCCTCAGAATAGAATTGACTTGCAATAAGTTTACATTGTTGCCCTCAATAGGAGACAACAGAATAAAATATTCATTTTTAGTAGTGTCAGAATATAGGTAATTTTGATCTTTAAACAGTCCTCTTTTTGAGTGAGTAAATTTAATACTCATCTTAGCATCTGGCTCTTCATCAGATATGGAAGTATTTTTTTTTCTTCTTTTTAACTTGCCTCCGCTTGACTCGCACATATCCTCTAACAACACACGAGGGCTTAAATTGGAGAAATAAGTAAAAGAAACTAGGAGAAGCAACAAATAAATATTAAACAAATAAAATGAATTTAAAATTTCCGCCCTTGCGTTACAAGTTTTCCCGCCTTTTTATACGTCAGATAACATCAGACCAAAGAGTATATAACAAATGTGCCACAGATATGCTTGACAGAGAAAAAAAAGGCTTAGAAATCAATAACCAACCACAGACAATTGTGCAAGTGTAGCTAAAAAAGGAGCTGAACCAAAGATTTCGGAATATAATTGTAATTCTCTGTTCTTAGAGGTAAACTATATTCACAGATTAGAAAGATTAAAGACCTAGGACCGTAGAAAGGAAAGGAATGTTTTTCCTTTACTTCTAGGAAGTACTGACTGAATAGAAACAATTTTAAAATTCGATTCAATTTTTTTCAAGTTAATCTATTTGTGTTATCAGCTATTATATATCAGCACAAAACCCGGCATCATGATATTTAAAAATTTACTATATTTTATTAACTAAATAGAATAGTTTTCTTGAAATCTCACAAAAAGTCCGTCATGTATACATATTTGTAACTACTAATGAATAAATAAATAAAATGTGTTCATTTTCTATATATCCCAAGGTTAAGATTTATTCTTAGGGTTAAAATAAAACAAAAACGAAAGAAGGGTTAATAAAAAATTTGCTAGAATTGTCACTTATGTAAAATAAGTTTAAATATGTACGTGGGACACTCAGAAATTATTGTGACAAAAAAAAAAATTCTATAGGTAAACATATTTTTATTACATCTATCATATTTTTTTTCAAAGTACTCTCCACCAGCCTCTATACAAAGTTTCATACGTCTCAACCAGTTTTTGAAACTTTTTCTTTGCTTTGAATTGCTTGAACGCTGAGAGCGCACATCCGGCGACGAAAATTATATACATTTGAGCTGATTTTTTTTATTTTTGGGACTAAGAAGTTACACGGTACTAGGTCAGGGCTGTAAGGAGGATGACCCAGGAGTTTGACCAGTAAGCTGTCTAGGAAGTCCCTCGTTTTGATTGCGGTGTGTTTGGTCGCTTGTTCCTCACAACAGAGAAAATTTCTGCCAAGCATTTGGTAGTATACTATTCGGCGTTAATACTTCTTTGGTTTTGTAAAGGAATTGATAGCAAGTAGCCAGTCAAATTGAAAAAGCTCACGATCAAAATCTTCCCCTCGTTTCTAGGTCGCCTTATTTTAATAGGCGTTGATTCGTTTTGATACACCGAAACCGTCGACTGGCACTTTGTTTCTGGATCATATTAATAAATCCAGGATTCATCACCGGTAACGATGTCGTAAACACGCCAAGACGAGACTGCTGAGCCACCATTCCACCCTTGCCTGCTTCTGAACATCGGTGAGGTTGTGCAGCATCCAGCGTGAAACGATCCTCCGCACTCATAGATGCACGTGTAGAATCTCGTGAAGGCTTCCTGATCCAATCTGCAATATATGCTGAATCTCTTGGTATATAACTCGTCTATTGTCTTGGATCACATTTTTTACTGCTAGCACGTTTTCTTCCGTAAACACAGTTCTACCAACGTATCAACTGTTATAACGTAGTGATTACTTGCTCTGTGGTGACAAATATGACACTGACAGTGATTAGTACTCTTGTCAATTGTCTGTCAGTTGCTGACTGATGATTTTTTCTTTCTTTTCAGTTTCTTAGCTTGAAGTAAAAAGTGCCGTATATTGCTTTCAGAAAATGGTTAGTTAAATCTTTACAAATCTTTGTAATCTCAATTGCCAATAGTGTTTACGTGTTTTGGGAATAACTATGTAATTAATTAAACTATAAAATACAATTTATTATTACATATGGTGCTATTCTTTGACACAAAATATTACAATGCTCCATTGTGTATATCATATATTTACGGATCAATGTGTGGTCCCGTCACAGAATAAGCCACCTCTTCCTTCCCCGTGGGCGTCGTAAGAGGCGACTGAAGGAGGATGAGGAATGAACAGCAGCATCCCTCTAAAACATTTCCAAAGCCTAACTGTGGTTGCCAATTCGCCTGCCAAGCGTACCAACTACTGGCAAAACCTTCCCAATATTCCATAGATTTTTATTGTCACAACGTTAAAGGAATTATGCTTTTTTAGATGCGACAAGATTTGTAAATTTTTTGTTTATAACCTCTTATTGTTAATTGCCAGACAACCGATCCTAATATGAAATCAAATTCTTATTATGAAAACTAAAGTAAAATTCTTTACCTGGATAGGTTATATTGTAACATGTATACTGGATACACTTATTTTATTGCTATTTTCAATGAAATTATACTTTTAATTCCAACAAGTATTATAATGTTATTTGCAGGGGAAGGTCAAGTGTTCCGAATTGCGGACAAAGGACAAAAAGGAGCTTTTCAAGCAATTGGAAGAGCTCAAAACAGAACTGACTAATCTCCGTGTTGCTAAAGTTACTGGGGGTGTGGCTTCAAAATTATCAAAAATGTAAGTTTTATTTAAAACAAAATTTCTAGAATACATAATATTGTGATGTTAGATTAAGCATTTAAACGAGTGTTAGTGTGCTATACCAACATTGGGATGTGATTAGGGCTTACAGCTGTGTATAAAGATGGAGTATGCATATGCACTTATTTTAAAGAGTCATTTTCACCCTATAAAATAATATCAAGTATATCAATATAAGTAGCTCATAATTTTATATGGAAATATTGGTATTTATCTAGACAGCTTTCTATAAAATTAATTATATTAATTAAGACCATGCTCTTAGTAAAAATGTCTAGTTTGTAATAAAATCTTAAAAGATTGTTGACTGAACAAATATCAAGAATTATTTAAAAACCAAGGTCAATCTATGTCTGTGATTTTTAAATAATTGTCTGTCCACTTATAATAACTAACGACTGCTTAGTTCATTATTTTGAGTATCTACATTCCATAACATTCTCATATTCAAGATAACAATTTTGTGTTCATAATTTAGCCAACGATACATTCTATAGTCTATTGTTGAGCAGACTCTAAAAGTTTGTTTCCTGCTTCCAAAATTCATCTCTACTCCCCATGGACAAATTTATTAGAAGTCCAAGTAAGTTAAGGAAGCTATGGTGACTTGTAGCCATTAATTTTCCTTTAAACCACAGTTTATATTATAAATGAATTAATTTCTATTTTATATATTTATAAATATATAATATTTTTATAAATTTGTAAATAAAGCTAAGAAATAGGTTATTTCTACTATCTCATAACTTAAATTCAATCATTATTGCTCTTTGATGTTTATGTCAGATATTTACAGTAGAACACCTTCAATCAAAAAATCAATATTTTTTTTATTAATACTAATATTAGATATTACCATACTGTCTTAGGTCTAATTAATAACATGTTACTCCATACTCCAGGTTCACATAGGTGTACTAATAAATAAAATTACATAGACTTCCCTTTTCTAATGCAAGTTTTTCATCTTGACATACAATTTTTCAAACGGTTTCCTACATATAAATTTTAAAATTACAAACAACAATAAAAGTATTAACCAGATCGGTGCAACTGCCCTAAAGTGATGCACTTTTGCATTAATGTATTCAGCCATTTATTTTTTATTTATATAGATTTTGAAATAGAGTGCACATCTTTTTCTATAGAATTTTGTACTAAAGTAAATGAGATGATAAAGCTATAAAAGGGGAAAATGTAACTTCTTTTGTGGCCTTTTTGTGTAATTTCTTTACCATATATTATGATATATATTTGTTTATTTATACTTTATTGTACATAAAAATTACATTGTTGTACATGCAAGCTTAACTCTGTAAGAGTTCTCTTCCAGCAAATCTTCAGAGATCAAAAGAGAAAAAGAGTGTAGTGGGTAGTGTGTGTACAATATGAAGTAAAAATAATGTAGTACTTACTATTATTATTAAACTTACATTGAACATCACATTTAAGAATTTTATTCTTAAATATGGTGCTGTGCTTTGATAAAATACCTATGAGTGGGATCTTTGATATTTTACTAAGGTTTCTACTACTTAGAATTATAAATTACATGTGCACATTTCTTCACACCACACCCCTTATGGGGTAGACATAGAGACTTAATAGATCATGAAATTTTTTAATTAATGATTTTTTTTTGTTACAGACGGGTTGTCAGAAAAGCTATTGCACGTGTCTACATTGTATATCATCAAAAAATGAAAGTAAACCTTCGTCACCATTATAAGAACAAGAAGTACAAGCCTTTAGATTTGAGACCCAAAAAGACTCGTGCAATGCGCAAAGCCCTCACCAAGCATGAAGCAAAAATTAAAACAAGGAAAGAAATAAGAAAGAAGTCTCTCTTTCCGCCAAGGGTCTATGCTGTTAAGGCTTAAATAAACATTTAACAACTTACATTTCTTTTTATTTGCCACCATTTTTTATTAGCAATTTTAATTTTGGTTTCATTCTCGCATTTCCTTATGTTGTCTAATGTAATGTAATGTAAACAGGACTCTATTTTCCGCACTTAGTCTCTCATTTGGGTCGTTGCGTATGAGTCGTGGCTAGTACAGCCAACCTAGTTCCGCCCAGAAGCACAGAAGCTTCCTGGGATCTTCACAGACCTCACGGAGCGACCTCACCATTCTGAGGATTTCTAACAGCTTCGACATAGAGGGCTGTCTGTAGCTCCTATTGTGTATAAATGTTTGTTTAATGGACAATGGCCCGTTATTGTCCCTATCATTATTTTGAGGTTTTTCCTATCTAGATGTAGTAAACGTTTTAATAGTCGTTGATTCAACGTAGGCACGACTAATTTTGATTGTCTGCAATCAGTATCCTGTATCCATCTTTGGTTTTATATATTAGCGGATCTTTGACAAATCCAAATTTTAAATTGCGAGAACGGAAGAGGAAGAAGTGGATACGGGCCTACCACCCTCGTTCCTGAACCTCTTCTAGCTAGTTCGTCTGAGGCATCGTTATCATAATATCCACTGTGCCCTCTTATCCATTGGAAGATAACTCGGTTATTAGAAGATATCCAGTGAATGGTGGTATTCAATTATTAATTTGTTGTCTTGTTTCGTAATGCTTTTAGTACTGCTGCGCTATCAGATAAGAATCTAATGCCAATACCATTTATTCCTAGCCTATGTACAGCTGCAACAGCCTCAGTTATTGTTACATATTCGCATTGGAATATTGAGCTGTATACGCCAAGCGGTATGTGCATATTTATATTAAGGTCTAAGGAAAAGACTCCGGCTCCTGAACCGTTCTCAGTTTTGGAGCTAAATCCTATAATAGTGGCAGTTGATTGTCAAATTTTTCCCTGACCAGTTTAAGAAATTTATGTTAGTAAGTCCTTCGAGTTATACGTATAGGGTGTGGTTTGGGTAACTTCATATTAATGGAGAATCCTTATGTTTAAATAATATTGTGTAGAGCAAAAAAATAGACTGAAAGTTCAATTTAGTAAGTTTACAATTTCATTTTTTGGTAATTTTATGCTTGGCATTATTTAATAAACATTTTTTTTTTAAATAATAGTGTAAATAATAAAGAAATCTTTTTGTTCCAATAAATTTTATTGTTTAATATGATTTATTTTAAATTGCTTGTTTAAAAAAATATGGTGTTAATGTATGCCAAGTATAAAAAGGAATTAGAATAGCGATAGAATAGTTCGCACGGGTTCTTATAGAAAATATAAAATAGCCTGTTACTCCGAGGAGAGTTAAATCGTAACAAACAAAAAAATCAATCATCCTTACAATGTTAATTTACATTGATACACTAGCTAAACTACCTAAAAATCAGGGTATGGGTAATTACAATGTCGTTAGGTCATAAAACGTAATAAAAAGGTCCGTTTCAGTTCCAGATACCCCTTTCCTCAATGTCATGTCTGCGACTTTAATGCACAATGTTTCTTGAACTACTAGCGATTATTATATGTAACGCTCGCTAGTTCTTGACTTTATCACACAATTTTTATTGGGCTACTAGCGACTATTGTAAGTAATGTTCGCTAGGTTCGATAGTTTGAGGTAGTCAGAAACTTATTAAAATTCCTCAGATATTCCCAACATGGGGACACTTTTATACATGTAATTTTTAAACTATTTTGTTTATTACAGGATCGGTAGTACAATAGGTTAAGATGGAATAGTAGCCCCGCCTGCTCTATTGGTACACGCTGGTGAGGCACCAGTGAAGGGTGACAGGTGAGGATGAAGACAGGTCAGTTTGCCCGTAGTGACCTATTGAACAAGAATGAACCACTATAGTTTCCAGGGAGAACCGCGTGGAGGTCGACCTGATAGGATGTATTGCTAGCAATGGGACTGTTAAATCCCATTACTAACAATCCCTTTTCCCCCGATCGGTAGTACAATTTACTAATACATAAGTAGATGCGTTAACGCAATAATGCGACGTGTGGGCGCTTTAGATTTGCAGGTGTCTGACGTGCGGGACAAAGCGAAGGCTGTTCGTTGAAACAAACAGATAATATTGTACTCGACTAGTGGCTTTCATAGGTTTATATATTAAAATTATATTTATTTAAAAAGTAAAAAAAAAATACAGTAAAAATTAATGTTACGTTACATGGTAAACGGGCTTACCGTAGCCTTTAGACATCTGAACACTAGGAATGACACGTGTGCTTTTAAGAAATCTTAATACGCCCTTTTTGAAGAACAGGAGGAAAATCCATCTACACCCTGAGTGTTCGCGGGAGGAAGCTCCTCTGATTCCGCACTGTGCGTGACCATTCTGGTTCTAAGGATGGATTTCCTGTCGATGGTGAGAGATTGCTCTAGGCATACTTACCTGTGCAACTTACCTTTAAAACCTAAGTATATAACGCGTAGAAAACAGGTTTTTATTCGACAAATATTTTTAATACAAAGATTTGTAACAAAAAACTTAGAAATGAGGGTTATAAATAACAATACAACAAAGTAATCATTTATGTTTATAATAACAAACTCAGTGTACGGAGTAGGTACAATAAAATATTAAAGCATTACATTACTGGCACTATTTTCATTGCTTTAATTTTTAGCCACTTCTGAAAATTATTATAATTACGAAACAAAATCTGATTTGTGTAGTTACTTAAAATGCACGTAAAATACTATTTTACTATATTATCACTTATTGAATATAAAATACAAAAATAGCTATTGTCTTAACAAGCTATTACATATTGATCACTCTGGTTTATAAAATTGCGTCAATGGAACAGTAGGTAAGCTCTTTTTAACAGTAAGTAGTAGTCCTCCTGTAATGCTGGATAAGCTCACTTATTTTATTTTTATGCCCGAACATGAAAAAACTATAAGTATGTATTTTTAATAATCGTCGTCCCTATCTAAGATTCTATTAGAGATCTACGTTTACAAGTATCTCCAATTCAACAATTTGAATATTAATACCCATTCTAAATACCTCCGGTTGTAAAATTGGAAAAGGTTTGAATTGACCTACTTAATCATTTACATCACAGTTAGTCACTGGGTGATTAATCATAACGAACGACGTATTGTCATTACTTTTTTACCCATAAGTAAGCCAAAATTACAGGTATATTTATTATGTAGATAGATGTTAGAATAGTGTCCGACTAAACTTTCTGTTACCGCCAGTTTCAGATAGATTTCTGGAACTTCGATTGAGTCTCAATTTCGGTATATTAAAAATATAAAATTTCTATGAGACCAATCTGTTTGTCCTTAAAAATAAAGAAGTCTTTTCCATTTCACTTGTATTTTTTTTTTTTTGTTATCTCGTAACAAACATAAAAAGTATAACCGAATTGAGAATCTTCTTTTTGTAGTCGGTTGAAAAAAATCAACCAAAACTAGAACAAAAGACGAATATAGGTTGTAAACCTATTTTTGGTCAGGCACTAAGTTAGAAACCATCATCTATCTTATAATTCTATTGTTATTTTGTGTCTGTATGTGACCATGAATGTTTTTTTTTTTATTCCGGTTTACTATTTGTTATAAGATACCCAAATAATTAGAAAATTATACAACACAGAGCACTCCTTAGTAAATAAAAGAAAATATGTATCTACTGACCCTACTATTTTACAATATTACAAGTATACTTAATTATCTTAAAGTATTTATTTATTCCCAAGTTAATCGCAATTCTAACTCATAATGCAAATATACTTACTTCAAAATTTATCGAGGCATCTGTTAAGTATTAGGTACTTTTTACATTTTATATAAATTGCAGCACCATATATTATACATTTTTATTTATGTACCTACTTAGATATAAATAATTGCATATATACCTAGTTTTATGTTGCAGTCCTCTACACAGATCTACTTGGTATTTATTTGCTTTTATTGTGCTCACACAAACACGTATATATATATGGAAGGGTCCAAAAATTACGCGACTTTTAAATGAGGAAAAGATCCGACAAATTATCATTTATAGGCCGGAAATGGGGTAGGATTAGGCCAGTAAAAATTTCTCGTAATCGTTTTATTATTCTTGTAGGTAAATATTTACATGATTGGACTTTGACGATATTAAAGGTATTTAATGGAATGAAGGAATACAAGAGCATATCTATTACCTAAATAAATTCAATTAAGTATTTAGAACCTCACGAGCAGATTTCATTGCGTCAATACACGTAACCAGGGGGGAAAGGGATTGCTAGTAATGCGGACTATCAGTCCCATTGCTAGCAATATATTAGGTTGACCTCCATGTGGAAGGAAATTTTATGGAAAGGAAACAATCGTGCTGAATTCCAGGTGTCCTCATCACGGTGGGCTCACTGACCTGATTTTTCATTCTCACTTATCATCCCTCACTGGTACCCCGCCACCGTATATTGTTAGCGCAAGCGGGGTTACCACTCCATTATCATCCATTGAAAATAAATACACGTAACCGGAGGTGAAACAAAATTAGAAAAAAGCAACCTCGCGTAATTAATGTACCTTCCCTATTTTATTCCTATAACATGTAAGTATATACATAATTGCACCATGTAATTCTATTACAATTTAGTATATACTTTACTTCAATCAATATTTGAAACTTCTTTATCACGAGTCTTTTTACAATACAAAAGTAAAAACAAGAATGTATTAAAATGTAAAAAGTATTGCTATTACTAATGCTAGAACATAAATTCAGAAACCATTGTTATTGAAACTTGTAAATTGTGTAGGCGTTCCGCCGCGAATGAACCATGACGTTTGAACTACATATAATAATATAGTGCTAGCTGTAATAGGTATTTTGTACTAGCATTCTATTAGATACTTTTCTATAGAACGAGCTGAAAATAAATTATTTTACACGTCTATCCTTACATCATAATCTTGTTCGCTCCTCGAAACGAACAAGCGAATTCTGCACACTTGGACTATTATGTATCCATTCACGGTCCAAAACTTTTAGGAATTTTAGCACACCGTTTAGATAAACCCATCCAATTATATGCTAAATAATTTGGTTACAATAGCAATTACGATTAATATACCAGATCATAGCACAAAATGTCAATTAGAATAGCTAGAATTAGATGTTATGACCAATTTTTGCACTTTATAAATTACTAGTTTTTACACGAAATGTGACCTTGATATGTTGTTTAACTGAGATTAAAGTATTTTATGCCTTTTTTTTATTCAATATACTACCTGTATACTAATATTCATGATGTTTGGTTAAACTGTTAAAACGCTTAGAAATAAAAAAGTAACATTTATAATAACTTCACATTTATAAAATAGTACCCAAGTAGCAATTTATAATATTATTAAAATTGACATTTTGTGAAATAGGTGACAAACGTATTAGTTTGATACAAGAACAGAAAATTTTAAAAGTAGTTACTAGTGGCGTATAAAGCAGAAAATAAAGCATTTGAGATCCCAGCAATGTACTAGTATAGGACAGTTACAGTTAACATGCTGTGGAGGTCTATTATTACTTGGCGTTGTATGCCAGAATTCTATATGTCTACAGCAGGTTTTGTGTTTAAACGAACATTAATGTGATCATAAATGCAAAAGATAAGGTTTTCATAGGTTATTCTGATAATTAATGTCTAAACGTATCCGCATACGTATATCGAACACAAATATACGCATTAGATGTGAAGTAAGGTATAACTAGATCTCATTCAATTTAAACAGTGTTTATACCAATTCATGTATGTAAACATAATATAAAAATCACTCAAATAATCTGCATTTTAAAAAACTAATGCTTTTTTTTAAAGCCGGTGCCTATCATTTCTTAATTAGTGGATTGAAAGCAACCCTGAGAAATAAGCAGGTGTGTGTGTGTACCTACATATGCCAGCTGCGTTCTATAACCGCGGGAAATGCCGTCTGGATCTCTTTCGATTTCTCTTTAGGCCAGGCCATATCAACATTTATAATACATACGTATTGGTCAGCTTCATATTAAGTCGGTTAATAAATATAAGTACTCCACTGGATATATTACACAACACCAACTAGTCTTAAAATAAATAGAATTTGTTATAGGTGGGTACTACACAATAGAAATACTTTTTTCAACCGACTTCAAAAAAGGATGCACTCAAATATGTTGTTACCTCAAAAACTCCATCATTTATAAACTGTTTGGGAAAATTCTTTATCTGAAAGGATATACTTTCAGATTGGTTCCATAGAAAGTTTAGCAAAAATCGGTTCAGTAATTTAGTTTTTAAATTATAATACTTGACTGGTTTTGCCACGGTAAAAGCCAGTGTTTTGTTTTTTTTTTTTTTGAAACAATTTTTATTATGAATACATATCTATATACAAACATAAGAACAATGCAAAACTCATAAAAGGAAATACTTGTATTATGCGGGAATCAATATTTCAACCTATGGAATTTGAACTCACATGTTGAAAGGAAAAATATATTTTGATAGTTAATGTTATCAAATTATTGTAACCAACTAACGTATTGCACACATACCTCTACTTTTTCAGATCAAATGTCCTTATTCACTCGACAGACTTTTATATTTTTATCTTTTTATAGGATAGGCAAAGGGAATACCAAGGATACATACTTTAACTTTACCAATATGATAATGAACATTTTCACGGCTTAGACACAATAGGAAGATTTACTTGTGTTGCTAGTTAAATATTGAATATAGATTAATAGGCATTAATTCTCGATGTCGTAATCTGTTATAAAACTTAAACAATTTAACTAATGTTTACCTATAATTATAGGTAAATAGGGTCATTACTATCATAAAAATGAACGTATGTGACAAAGTCCAAAAGAACATCTGGTTCGATATGTAGAAATAAACACAGTAGTGTTTTGGCCAACAGCTCGTACGCGTGGATTTCAGAAGTAAAAAAATCGTTTCCAGATAGCGAATCAAGATAAAATACACACCACTTTTTAGTTAGACTTTTAGGAAAATAACTGTGAAAATCGGATCGAATTTAGTGTAGTAGTTTTTGCGCAATGCAAAGAAAAACAGACAAAATTTCTAAAATAAATATTGCTCTTATTAAGACCCCTTATATTAATTTTTTTTACATATATCCCATCGTCTAATTACAATTTTACTATATTAGTAAGATTCCCCTTAGTCTTTTCTAAGTCAAACGCGTAGAAATAATAATAAAACATCAATATAAATAGTTTAAAGGTATTTGAATTCTTTTTTAAATATTAAGTAAGGGCTGTCATTTTACTTAAATTTAAAATAATCACCAGGCATTAGTGGAATTAATATCATATTATTGCCATATCTTTGAAATATTTAGGTATGTAGGTACATATAAATAATGTTAATTACTCAGCAAATAGTACCTTTCAAATTTTAAAATACATTATTGTGCAAAAACCATATATATGATGATAATTATTTTATAAATTTTGTATAATATGTATAAGGTATTTGACACATAGGTATTGAATTATAAAATCTATATTTTTCTTTTAGTTTGTACGTATAACCAGCGTCAAAATTTCGGTTTCAAATCAAAAATATATTATTTAACGACATAATGATTACGTCAAATGTTTATCGACCAATTTCATTGTGGCAAATAAGTAATTCTATAGTAGGGTAGTCTGTTTCAATAGATCGCAATAAGTGGCAATCGAGTGCTGAAATTCTTACAGAACACTTTAAATGAAACTAGTAACAAATTGAAACATTCAATCAATTAATCGATTTGTAATACAATTGGTACAGCAGAATATTTTATGATCGTGTCAATTATTTGATTGATTACGTTTGCATTTAATTCGAATGAAATAGAATTTTTATTTATTGTAGTTAAAGATTAATTTCTTTTGAACTAGAAGTGAGTTACTGTCTTCCTACAACATGATAGGAAGTAAGTTATAAATAAGTACTTATATGAAACAAATTTTCGCATTTTATTCATCTAAACGCTTGAAATCTTGTCATAGTTCGAAAAAGCCACATTTTTAAAAAGTCCAATCAACTTATATTTTATACATATATAGAATGTAATCTTTCATTCTTTCTACCCAAAGATTGTCTACAAAAAATTGCTTAGCAATAAGACTGCCTTTTACACTATACTTTATCTCAAATTCTTCAACAAGTCTTGTAATATCGGTGCAATAAAGTGTTAAATAAATTATAAAACGTTAGAGTGTAAATGTTATAGTAATACATGTAAAAATATAATACATATATGCTAAATATGTAATAAAATACCTTTAGACCTACGCAGAGCACCCAATAAGCATATTGTTAAGACTTATTTGTTGAGTCAACAAAACTAGCTCTAGTTACAGGTTATTCAATAGTTACTATATCTCATAATGTTTATAGTTATATATATATATATATATATATATATATATATATATATATATATATATATATATATATATATATATATATATATATATATAGAATAACTATATATATTATAAGTAGTATTTATGTGTTATATGTGTATTTCTTATGTATTATTATTTCAGTGTGTTGCTATAATTATGTCACATATTTTTCACCTCATCTGCCCTTCATACGCTTTCTGTTTTTATCTAATGGTTAGCTGGTAGAGAATGCCATATGGCATTAAGCTCGCCACTTGTACAAAGTTTTATTGTGCAATAAAGAATAAATAAATAAATAATCAAATATATGTTAAGAGCCTCCTCTTTTTCTTTTTTTCGTTAAAAATACGAAATACTCGACTTGGGTTCGTCTTTCCAATATTACTTCCAACATAATATTACTCGGCAGTCAATTGTTTGTTTTCCGACCTTGAGAGAAACATATTACATATTATAGTTGTTCCAAAAAATGTACATATATTTTTCAAGACTATAAAAAAATCCAAGGAACTTCTGATATTTCTATAACATTTTAAGGTAAATAAAGTTACAAAAACAATAAAACTAAACAAAACTCATGACTATATCCATATTAGGGTAGGTAGTCAAAAGCAATTTACTGAAAAATTGAAATAGCGATATAATTTAGAAGTTAGGTTTTAGTCGGTTATTTTATTTAGTTATAATTTATTTAGTCAGTTATTTGTAAAATTTTTAAATTATTTAGCCTTAATCATCACCAGCCAAATTTCTCGATTTTAGTCTAGAATAATAAAAAGCCATATTTCTTGAACTATATGTAACCTATGTGTATGTGTAGTTTGATGGAATATCAAACAAAAAACAGTTTTATGGAAACATAATTTAGATAGACCATAACCAGAAAGTTATATTTACAACATTTAAGAGGACTGTATAACCTTCGCTTGGATATCTTTACACATTTTGTAGAAAGATAATAATAGCGTTTCCATCACTTACAAACTCTACATGAAAAGGAAAGTTGTCAATGTTTGTTTTTTTTTTCTAAAATCCATCATAAAGACTTTATCAAAAGCTACATAAAATTTAACTCTTTATTTGGATTCATACATTACCGTAGGCGCTATTTTGGCTGTAATATCACCGTATAATTGTTTCATCACTGCGGATTAAATTATTACAGATAGGTTTTTTTTTTTATAATTTATGAATTAGTAAGATACCAACAACTAATGTTTTAATAAATAAATAAAATATTAAAAATAAATTTTATTAACAATGGTTATTGCTTTGGAAAATGTATAAGAAATATACAATGAATTTCTAAATAATGTTACGTAAGTAATTTAAATTCTTTGGAAACACGAATAAAGACAATTAGAAGCGTTATACCTGTGTCTGTTCACAACAGAAGCTTCATGCAATTTAAAGCCACTTCCAGACTTGTGTAACCTATAACATAATAAGTATATCGTGTAACCATGTGTAACGGATATGCTGCGGTGGGACCGCATAGGTGCTCAAAATTATCATTTAGATATTTCGTTTCACTCAGTTTTCATAGACATTCCTAATACAAAGGTCACCGCAGCTGTCACAGTTATAATAGTAAATAATGACGAGAAAAACATTTGTCGATCTAAATTATCATTAATTTAACTAAAATACATTTTAGTTAGTTCACACGATTATACTCCTAATAATCAATATTCACATGTCACTATTCTTATGAACGCCGTCCCGAGTATTATTGTACCCCTGATGTTGAAATGCAAATAAGCGAATACAACTCCTACTCTAGTTTTGTTTGTGCAGATCTTCTGTCGCGTATTTTCGGCGACGGAACATCGATATATTAAATTGTATATATTTGTTAATTCCAGTCATACCGCGCAGAAGATCAATCATGAAGTACGTCGACATAACGCTACGGAACGCTAGCACCCGGCGTCTGTTCGGTCGTCGACACGCGTATCTTCGGCGGACGTAATGTCGACAACGCCTTGCATACTTTTCTATGCAATGTACGACCAGGGATCAGCAATAGGCCTAATGCGACGCTAGCCTATCAGTAATATGAGAAATGTTTGGTTGCTCTATCAGTATAGAACATGTTTTGAATAATTTGACTCAACATAAATGTAATTTGTATTACAACTATGTATTGATTAAATAAGGCTGTATGTTTTTTTAAAAATAAATATATATAAAAAATGTCTATTGTTTATATATTTATCATTGTTAAAACAGAGAACAAAGTAAAGAACATTGAGTTCTTTACTTTGTTCTCTGTTTTACCTATTTTCCATGAACTTAGATCAATGTCGTAAGTGTCATTCGCATGCTGAATATGCGTCACATTCATCATTGTGTAATTATATTCGTCATTATTTACAATTACATAGTTTATACTCTACTACTAACAATGTATTACTCCAGTCAAAATTATTATATTTGTGAATGAAATTAAAATTAAATAATAAAAGATTATATCAATACCAAGAATAGAACCTGCTTGTTTAGGTACTTGAGCCTGTTTACTACATTAATAACTAAAACGTTATTCACGCAATAAAGTTCCACGTACCGCTGGTTTTCAACAATATCTACTATATAGATTTTTGTGCAAATCTATATGATTAGTACTTAGATTATATAGATAGAGTGTATCCATACAAATGTTTTATTAAAACTGGTCAATTTTTTTGTCCAAATGTGCGTGAACATTTTACTATAATGTACGTTTATTACTCAATATATGCCACAAATTATTTGTAGGGTAAAATTCAAAAATAAAAAATATACAAAATTTTTACGAATAAATTTGAAAGGACAAGATACACAGTGCACAATGTTCCGTAATGATGCTTCTTTTAACTCAATACTTTGATTTATATATCAGTATAGACATAAAATATATTTTAATATTTAAATCATAGAAAATGACTGCCAATTTAATTAATACATGTAAATTAACGTTTAAGCTTTACATGTGTATATTTATATAAAAAAAAACAAATGGAACCAAACTCAAATTAAAAAACGACCTAATCTGAGAAATGTTTAATTACTTATGGAAAAAGGTGTTTTACGTAAAAAAAAATGATATAGATTTGCTATGAGCGTATGCTGTATGAAATAAAAATAAAATGACGTCATTGAGCAAACAAACAATTAAAAAATGTACCCCCTTATTCGTTATTTATTTTTGAACAGGTAATGTAAACTTATTGCTATAGAAAAACTCGTTTTTTATCAATTTACAATAAAAATTTATACGGATACCAAGGTTATTGAATAAAATAATTGATATCTAACTCTATAAATGTAATATTAAATATTGCTTACTTGAGAAATGTTAAGTTTTATTTTGTAAATCGTTTCAATCGTGATAAACGAAAATACAACTATGTAGTTTTTATTTTATCATATTTAAAAAAAAATCACTTCAATACTATAATATAAAATATAAAGAATTCCCCATTCATATAAATTAATTTTAATCAAATATTCACTTGCGTATAAAAAGCTATCGTTTGACAACTAATTGAAATCATTCAAAAATAAAACTGTAAGCAAAGAAAGAAAAAAAAAAATTCGGATCTTACAATTCTGTGTTTTACTTACTCGTATATTGATGTCTTGTGTTAATTATTACTATTATTGCTTGTCACATCTATTAGGACCACAAGTAATAACTTTAATTCATGTCGTTTAATTTTGATTAATAAAAAAAAATGTCAGCAAAACATCTTAACAGACTAAATTTTGACCCGTTTTTACACTCAATGCTCTATCTATATAATTTAAGGATTGGTATTAGTAGATTTGAGTCAAATTAAATAAATATAGCATTAAACATCGTATTTTAGATAGATAATGGAGACATTCCTATAGTATGAATGCTCGGATCTGGCTCGGATATATATAAGTAGTCATCACAGTTGATTGAGTTTTAAACAAACAGACCAATAATAATAAACTTATTAACATGATAATTAACACAGTTTTTATCTATGTTAATTTTTAAATGGAGTTAAAAAGGTCTTTTTAGTAAACAATATACTACATAATATTCGGATGTACTTTGCACAATTTCACATTTTTATACTTTCAATATACAAGATTATTACAAAATCATTAGCATCCCTTTAACGTGAGTTCTACCCATGAAATCGATCATTTTTCCCAAACAAAGTAATATAAAAAACGACAAAGAAATTTTAATCACGTCCATATCTCCAAGTTGAAATATATTCAGTTACACTGTATATATAGAACACATCCTTGAAAGGATACTAATGATTTCTAATTCAACCTGTATAGATAGATACTATTATATATATATATATATATATATATATATATATATGTGTGTGTGTGTGTGTGTATATATATAAATTATATTATATTTCGAAAGGAAATTATGTGTTTAGCGGTACCTTAATACATAAGCGATCAAATCGACAAATATTGTTATTAAACTCATTTTTAATTAAATTCTATCTATTAATTGATTTGGTAGATGTGGACGAGTATCGACGGTAGTATAAAAACATTACTACCTACTTATTTAATTACATTCTAGGAACGTTTCTGTGCCCATTTCATATCATCAGCACGAGGTTTACATCCGGTTAAGGCCTCAATAAATGTCTCTAAGGTGGACCAAAAACGAAGTTTTTCCAAGGGCCAGTTAAGCCAACCGGTGGTGATACAAAAGTAAGTCTCGTGCGGCGCAACGTGGTGAATACGATGATGACGCCGTGGTAGGACTATGTGCCACTCTTGCAACCACACCACCCACCATGGTAGTCCAAAATACGTATGCGACCACTTGTGAATCTGAAAATATTAGAGAAACATAAATGCAATGCTAATATATTGCATTATGATAGTTATACGAAAAGTATAATTATTTAATAACAAAATCACGAAAACCATGAAACTTATAAACTTCATATTTTACAAATGTCCTATTGTAACACAAGGTTCCATTAAGAAAGAGTATTTTGTATATTCATATGGGAACAGGAGAGATGATTGATATTCCTTCTTACCTGATTAGTCATTGCCACGAATATGCAACATAGATACCAATATGAAATCCAATGGAACTCTTTGTCAAGGCTAATATTATCATAAGTCAACAACTGCCATACGATACGCGCAAGCACAGGTATAGTTATCGCAAAGTTGTCACCATTTGTTTCCACAAAATCATGTCGAGTAATTGATGTAGGATCAATGTGATGTTCACGGAAAGGCCGTAGGAAATTCTGAAATAGAAAAATTATAACAATGTATTATGTCTTACAAATTGTCGTCTTTGTAGGCTAGAGTGAATAAAACTTAGAAATTGACATTGTTAGAGTCTGCGTGCTCTATTTTAATCAAACGTGCTCGAACTTCAATCATATAAACTAGATTTTTACTACTTCGTACGCGTGGATTTCCGAAAATCAGTGAAATAGACCACTTGTAGATGGTGCTCATGATAAAACATATACCAGATTTTAAGTCAGACCTTCAGAAACACGACTGTGGAACTCACATTCAATTTGATGCAGTAGTTTTGCAAGATGTAAGTTTGTAGAGACAAAATTTATAAAAAATATTGTTTCGGGTTCTGTTGATCTTATTGCCGCTATATATCTATGATTTTTATATATAAAAATCATAGATATATTTGTTTATATATATATATATATATATATATATATATATATATATATATATATATAAGCTTCCCCCATAGACTGCCACCTGCATCTATTGACTCGCTGCAATGCATTTGAGGTCGTCACTACATCTGTCGTCACAACAAGTAATCATGTAGGACCATGGTTCCATAAGTTATTACTGCCAACACGTCCTGCTTAAAGACATTCGTTTTTTTAAATTTAAAGATATTTTGGATGATAAAATGTGATGTAGTTTTCCGTACGTTGCCTAGTCGAATTGGATTCGTCAGTTGATTTCTCGGTTAAAGTTAAATTTATAGAGTCGGACAATTTGTCTCAGGTATACATACTCGTCTACAACTTCGTAGTCTTACTGAAGATACACTTCAGCACCTCGAGATGCCTATAATTAATCCGGTACTATTGGAGGGACTGTAATACAGCCCATGTCTCGACCGAATCAACGGCTTTTACATAGTCCACAAACGCAAGACTTAGTGGCAGATTTTACTCGTTAGTCTTCTATATAATCTGCCGTAGAGTATTTATACTTTTGCACACATTAAAATATGTCTACAAGGCGGACTTAATGCCTGATTGCATTCTCTACCAGTCAATCGTTACGCTAAACAGAGAAAATGGCGGTGCATAGATTTTAAAAAAATTTAAAATTAAATAAATGTGTATATGGTCTATGATGCTAAAACCCTTTCGGAAACCAGCTTGTTAGGGTGGTTAGAAGTCGCCGAGTTTGCGCGTAAGACGACTAGTCGGACTCTCAAAAATAGTACGCAGATGCAATTCAGAAGGGGTATACATAAAAAAATATTTCGTCCATAGAGTATTGCAACATTTCTTGAATAATAGGGCTACCGCACTTGCGCTCCACGCATCGGGCGTTACAGCGTTATGCGTACAGTCCTTCAGAGGTTTGTAAGTATTTGCAAATACCAATTTTCTACCCGCTCTCAGAAGCTCTACTGTAATTCGGTCCTCTCCCGGTTCCTTGCCATTTTAAGCTGTTTGAAAGACATTTGAATCTTATGCAAACTGACGACCAGAATATCATTGGTATAGTGTCGAGTGACTTTAGCTCTTTGGTCGTTTTTCGCATTGGTATGCGGCGTTAATGACGATGTATACAACTGTCCATGTAGCGAAAATTATATCACCCGTGTCAGTCTATGACTTGGTCTGTTCGCTTCGCCCAATAGTCTCTGGCAAATACTTTGGAAACTTGATTTCCGCTCTATTGGCTGTTTAATGCATGTAGTACTGAACTGACGTATTCACACCGTATACTTGTACACTTAGAGATTGCCTATTAACCTACCTATATTCTGACGTAAACGTTAAATTAAGGAATCCCTTATCACGCATAAATTAAAAATCTTAATCTAATGTCTATTTTTAATTGAATTTTAAAAGTATTCCATATTTAAATGTTAAAATTGTTCTAGTAACGAGCCTTTTTTTTAAAGGGTGATAATGGAATGTTAACCCCGCCCGCGCTATCGGTATACACTGGCGGGGCTCCAGTGAGAGATGATACTCGTAGGTTAGGATGAAGCAGGTCAGTTACCCTATCATGACGAATTCAACAAGAATTGTTCACGATGGTTGGAGGGGGAACAACGTGGAGGTCAACCTGATAAGGTATATTGCTAGCAATGGGTTCATTAGACCCCATTACTAACAATCACTTTCCCCCCTAACGAGCCGTTTTTTTTATTGCACTACGGTCGATGGACAAATGTCCTAACGAGCCGTTTAATGTAATAACATTCGATATATTTGTCGATACTAAGTTCTATTCATATTATTATGATATTAAAATCTGTCTAAACTTAGGGTCAGAGCCCACTTTATCTTTATAATATTAATGTATAGATTTTGGAAACATCATAAAGAATTCTATTAATAAGCATTTTGCAATTAAAAAGCATTACAATTGCGAGAGCAATGGTATCCAATATATATGGATATCGAGCTGTAGATCAATCTCGATGCTATCTAATCCCTAGATTGAAGAATTGTGTTGACATTTGTCATGTGACAGATAAGTGATGAAATCAAGTGTCCATACAATATACTTATATTTAAATAAGTAGGTGTAATTATAACTATAAAATAGACAATGTCTGTATATGAGAGACATTTTTAGAAATTGATACGAGGGGGAGCTTTTATAAGAATAATAGAAGCCATAATAATTTTTTGAATTTTTGTCTGTTTCATATATAATTCTTGCGTGACGTCGGAGTTAATATCTTTATGTTACGTAAATTTCTGCATCAAATTAAATGTGGTTTACAATTGTGTTCCTGAACTTAAATTTTAATGTATGTTTGACCTTGGCAGACAACTGGTTGTTCATCATTTAGCAGATGTCTTGAATTCTAGCTATAGGCCAAATAAATTAATGATTGATTCAATTATTAAGTATGTATATGTTCACAAAATAAAAATAATTACAATATTATTATGTTTTCTTTCTATTATCTTACAGTGGCAGTATACAATTACTTAGTAATAACCACACTGTGAAATAAATTCACAGCTGGAATGATTCTCATGAGAAATATAGCTAATGTACCTTTACCTACTAATGCAAAAAATACATTATAGCTACATAAAATTAAATCCAAAGGTATGAATATTAATAAGTAATGAATACTTTATGAATTCGTGTAAGGTGAGAAGTTTTGCGAAAAAGTAAGCTTCTACCTTTATCTACAAATTAGCAAGCATGTGTAGTATAAGACTAAGGAAATCAAAGTTGACATAGCTTAGTAATATTTAAGATAGCTGCCATTGATTTTAATATTGAACCGCATACTTTCAATCTACTATAGTTACGTAATATAAAAATTTATTAACAATAAATCGCTAGAGTTAGAAAATTTAAATATTATTTTTCCTTCTTTTTATACACAGACACAGACATATTATGTCAACAAAAGCACGTTAAGTACCTGGTGTAAAGATAAAATAATTTTAGAGAATAATATTTGGTTATATAGTTTGCACTTGAAAGAATGTTTTATTAATCTGCTTACTAAGACGACTCTCACGCGACATATTTACTAGTTTACATAGAATAGGTACATACATTACATCCACAGCCTAGATTATCTTGTTACTAGAAACCGGATGTCGAATATTTGGGGGCGGAGTTTACTATTATCCAGTGGCACAATATTTAAACCCGAACCAAACTAATCCGACCGAGTATGGACCCCGGTAAGTATACCTTTTATTAACGTGCCTATTTGTGTCGTACGAAGTGTACGACACAAATAGGCACGAATAGGCCGAATGTGTTATGAAAAAAAAATATCTACATACCACGGGACTTTTGTTGTAGTATTGCAATGTGGGCCTTACCAGTTTACCCTTGCGAAGCTAAGATAGACCAACTGGTACATGTAATATACAAGGTGAAATCATACCAGTATAGTACCAATCGTGTTATCTACCACTGGAGTAGAACATTTTGAACCTCTCATTAAATATTGAAGGCTCAAAATCTTTTATTGTTTTTCGACCCAAACACTCTTTAATTGGACAGCATGGTTTATAAGAATAAATTAAAAAGTAATGTAAAGTAATGTAATAAAAGTAAACTAAAATTAAAAAGTCCATAGAAATTAATGTCATACGAACTTAAACTTGCAGAGCGCGTGTCGAGGCTTGTTTTATGTTGCTCAATCGACATAGAAATTGAGGGATATTCAATGGAATTTTAATGGGTAATGAAAATATAATCTTTATGATAATAAGAAACAAAGCGATGCAATTAAATTTAACCCATAAAAATATGATGTTGAGTAAACGGTGGTCCGGTTACTAATATAGCCCACTACAGCTAACCCAAATCTGTTACAGAAGCTACAACTGACATCTATAATGTAAAGCTAAGTAAATAGGTAATAATAGCAAAATACGCAGCTGTTACTGGTAAATCGATCTAAGGTCTTATATCTTTCTTTGGTCTCTCAATAAAAGGTCTTATGTTATCATTCGCAACACTATCATTGCGAATGATAACATACGACCTTTTATTTAAAAAAAAACATACTTCTATATAACATACTACCTTTGACTGTGAAATAAAGTCCTTTATTATTACCTACTCTTCAAACTCTTCCAATTGAAACCCATATTAATGGTTAAACGTCTCAAGATGTTGGCGATCATTTTGTAAATATAAAAATATTGAGTAATGCACAATGTATTGTCATCAGATATAACACCAGAAACTAGATCTAATTCAGTTTGAAAGATTGGACCTAAACTAATAAACAAACGTTACAAACTAAATACCAGCTTGTAATAAAACACCGTTTCAACACTATTGGAGTTTTTTTAATGGTTAATAATGGAATGTTATCCCGTCTGCGGTATTGGTATACGCTGATGAGGCACCAATGAGTTATGATAAATGAGGATCAAAGCAGGTCAGTTGGAAGAATTTAACAAGAATTAACCACGATGGTTTCCAGGGGGAACCGCGTGAAGGTCGATCTGAAAGGGAATATTGCTAGCAGTGCGTTAGATTCCATTAAATACTGACAATCCCTTTACCTTTAACATACCTACAGTAAACTTTTCTCTCTAATGTCACTACCAACATTTTGATCATGATTAATAATGTCCTACAGGGGAAAAATTACAATTGAAGTTATTTCAGGATTGTATCAAGTCTGAGTAGTGAGTGTAGGTACGCTGTATACAGCTAATCCAAAATTGATTTAAGTTTAATAATTCTCTTACAATTTTGTTTTTTTTTTTATCGAAATGAATTATTTTAGAGACAAATATGATAGCAAGTCATTTTGGTTCACGTTATTTGATTAAAGGTCGCTACATATCAGTAAAACATATCAGATTTTTTTAATTAAATTTTTCCGTTACGAAACAAATCATATAAATTTGGATATTGTTTATTCTATTAAATTATTTACAGTCTACATCTGAATAATGATCGACTTGTTGTACAATTACGTCAATGCCTGTAGCTACATAATACTTTTGGGACTATTAATGTATGGATGTACAAATTTTCAGTGAAAGTACTAAATGCACATATTGCAGAAGTTATTCTTAAATGCTATCTTATAGTATTTGAAATCTGTTCATACAGATTAAAATTGCGAATTTAAATCAATTGGCAGTTTACTTTTAAAAAATGAACAAGCAACAGCATATTAGCGCTCAAACCGAATAGGTGCAAGTAAGAGAAGCGTTGTAACAATGATGAAAGTGATCATTATGGGCAAGAACAAAATGTGTCCATTACTTTGCCTATAAGAGGTAGATCAACCGCTCCCCAAGTATCAGCAGCCCAGTGCACTACGCCCGAAGCAAAATCTGCCGTTAGGACACCAGCAATTGCTGCTAATAATAGTGAGGCATCCGCGCGAATGTGTCTGGCCATCAATATGCCGGCAGAAACGCATAATGTGCAACAAACCACCACACACACCCATTCTTGCAGTCGTTTGCCTGTAGAAAAAAATTCGCGATTATAAATATCCCTATTGCATGAACCATGTACATTATGGATGTAAATTAGTCTTTTCAAAATAGTTATAGAAAATTATACTATACAGCAGAGGTAGCCAACCGGTCGATCGCGACTATTAGACCAGTTGATCGTGGCAAGGCAAAAAATGTAATATTTTGCTAATCTAGCACAAGATACTTAGACGCAATGCTCGCACTAATACGTAGTTACTAAAAATAATTTTCAGTTTTATGTTTTCCCTCTTAATAAAATAAATTATACTACAATACTACATAATTGTGTACTAAACTATATTGTTTTATTTGAGATTTCAAGAAGTATGTAATTAGTAGATCACATAAGGTTTTGTCAGTAAACAGTAGATCTTAGTCTAGACAAGTCGGCCACCCCTGCTATGCAGTAGAGATGCGTGTACTACCTGTAAAAGTCTGTATAGAAAATTTCATTCAAAACTATTCAGCCGTTTAAACATAATACCAGTGATACTCGCGATGTCGTTCGCATGGAGAATATTTTAATTTTACATAAGAATAAAACCAGACTAAAAATCAAGGTGTTGACCAAAGTATTAGATTATGACCACGCGAAATTTCTTCAGAATCTGTCGAAAGTAATTTTCGAATGATTCGTATAGATCACAGATAATATAATACTAGGTATAAACTTACTCAGTTTTAATATAGTAAGTACATACAAATAACCAATATCTATGTATGTATATGATTGTATCTTATTATAAATACTAGTTAATCCAGTAAACATTTTCTTATCGAGATAAAAATTAAAACTAATACTCAAGTTAGACGAATAATACAAAATTTCATTAAAATGGTGGAATAGTTTCAGAGATTAGCGTGAACAAACATCTTAACACAAGATTTTTATATACAAGTATTAAGACAAACAGACGAAAAGTTCCTTGCCCTTGCGATTGTTAGCTTCAGAAATTTCTCAATAACAATGTACAGGTATTTTTGCCACTAAATAAAAGTTAGTTATAGTTCATTATTACTGAGACTAAGAATAATATTATTATAATAATACTAGTACATTAATTCTTGTTCTTAGTTTTTAATAGTAGTATTATGTATGATTGTACATTAATACCATCTCAAAAAGAAGTTCAGCTTGAAATAATATATCCAGGACTTTTTCTGTCAACATCTAGGTAAAGTATAGATATCTACTCAATACAAAGTCAGTCAAATGTTAGTTGCACTCACATGCCGAGGGTTACATATATAAAATAATCTGTAAATAGGTTTTTGTTTAGTTCTTTCTTCCATTTTCCTCTCCTTTTCCCATTATGGAGGATCATATTTTTAACAGACTTGAAAAAGGGAAGAGGTTTTCAATATATTAGTTACTGTAAAATTTCATATTTGAAAGAATATACTTTCAGATGGATCCCTCAAAATTCATGAAAATATATTTCAGACCTAAACCACAGAATCAATTTTGACATGGTATAGAGATAAGCTGAAGGAGGAGGAGGACATAGGTTACTTTTTATCACAGAAATTAAACTTGAGGAGGGTGAAATAGGGGATGAAAGTTTGTATGGGGAATCAGTTATTTTTTAAACCTTACCTCTTAACTTAGACTTCACTTAAACTTATTTTGATATTTATAATAATATTAATAAGAATACAATTTTCCATTACTTTCATAAAGATTGGAAGATAAACAAATAATGAACTTAGTTCTTTAAAGTCATTTGATTCTTTTTAGATTGTAATTTTTAACAGGTGCTTATATTAAATAATCATTTTGTATCAATAACAATAGAAATACAATATGAGCCAGAATAATACTATCCTATCTAATAACAAAAAAACTATAGACTTAATAAAAAAAAAAATGTAAAAGAGCAGTTTTTAACCTTTAGAAAACAAATAAGATATTTATGAATAATCCATATCAATAATAACTGAATAAATAAGTATATATATATTTTTTTAATTTACCAATATTAAAACTATGGTTCAAAGTAATCCATGAGGGATCTGAGAAATTTTAATAATTACCTATATACATGATACTTGATTTTCAAAAAAATTACAAGAATTAAATTAAATTTACTGGTAAAACTAAAAAGAGTACAATAAAAACATAACGGAAAACACGAATAACATATATGGGTCTGTATTAAACAATGGTATTATGTTTTATATTAAATTATTATAACTAATATTATATGTATTATATTGTTTCAAGATTATAAAAAAAATATAAAGGTACTCATTGGCCTAAGATTATGTTAACATTACTTATATATCATTGTGATGGTTACTAACCTGGACTATAGAGTTCTGCAAGTTCTTGAGCTCCTTTGTGGCGGGGGCCCCATCGAAGTTGCGATCCTGCATTGCTTGGGAATTGCGTATTAGCATTAGGATCATCCTCGGACATAGAATGTTCCAAGATTTCCCTTTCTGTTTTTACCGGGGCTAATAATGTAGTCGCCATGGTACTAGCATATTCAAAGCGATCACAAGCCAATCCACTGATGCCGTCTCTTTTAGCACAAGGCGGTATTGGTAATGGCAAAGTCATCATTAATTTTTACTTCAATAAAATTAAGAAATAGCCGGATAAACGTCAGAGCAAGCGATTATTATTGGGTGTGTATGTATATAAATCTTATCACTACTTTTTTTTATCGTCAGTCACAAAGAGTATACAAAGGAAAAGAGACTGCACTTCATACAAACCACGTAAACCGACTGGGTCAGGAATATCTCACCAATGTACAAAAAATCAACCTTTCTTATTATTTTGGCCTGATGTTCAAAATGAAAACAAACAGGGTTATAATGATACTATAGTTAAATAATTTTTCTACATTAATAAATTAATAAAAAAGTAAATATTTCACTAAAACGCGAATCATGTCATAAAAAAAATATATAAATTTTATGAAAAATTGCACGTTTCGATGAAGATTTTCTTTGACAAAAATAAAACAAACGATAATATTCTTAAATATATTTATTATTTTATACAATATTACCTCTCAATTTCGTAATATTATTGATAGTTAACACATGTATTCAACACTATTTCGAGAGCAGTCTTTGTAATTGTGTCAGTATTAATTATATAGAGTCGTAATTTTTACGTCAAAATAAAAAGAAATATGAAATACAAAGCTAAAACTGTTACACGAATAGTTTGGATGGCAGCCATTTGTATCGCATTTGACAGTATTTTTGTTAGTTAAGTTGGCACTATTGTGATTTCATTATTTAACTTAAGGTTGGCATAATATTTTCTGACCAAATCCATACATTTAAAACTAATATAGAAGTTACGAAAGACTGGACAGTCAACGTCATAGAACAATTTCAAATCGAATAAATTGACACTAATAATACCTATATAATGAATGACAGTGACAGTAGTGTTTAGGGTTGCCAGGTGATATTTTTTATTTTTACCCAAATATCAAATTACTACATATTACAAAATTACTCGTCCAAATCGATACCTACCTATAACAACTTTAACATATTCACTAGAAGACGCTATTTCTGTAAACTTATTTCTAAAATTAAAATTTCAATGTGATATCACAGTGAAATCTCCATTACAAAATGATTGAAATTAAATTCTAAAATATTTAAGTCAAAATTATTATATTTTTATATACTTTATAATGAATCATGATTAAAAAAATAATTACGCAAAATTATCACATTATAATATTAGGTTTATAGATAAATTTAGAGAAATGACATTTCAAAATCACCTCCATTGTATCGATTTTTATCATATTTTGCCAAGTTTCGTGTTTTCGTTTCTACCGTGAAGCAGTTATGTTTGCATAGCTGTTTCGGTTTGAAGGATAGGAAACGGATGGTGAATATATAGAGTACAAAGGTATTACACCTTAGTCCGCAGGAATGGCAACGCATTGAGGGTATTATGGTCAAAACAGTATACTTTGTTATGTCCATGGTACTGTTCATCTTTAAGAAATTAAAGGGAACAGGAAATGTAACGCGAATTTAAAATAGAATATTAATACATATATTTGTAGTAAAATAATTTGTTTTAACAAAACCTTAAAAATAACAAGCTGTTAGATAACACGTAGATAAAGAAGAGCTCTATTGCCATTAGACAAAAACCTCTTCTTAAAATCCAGTCTCCTCTTTTAATCCAGCTTGTTTGCAAAATTGTATAAATCTGAGCTTAAAGAGAGGCTTTGTAAAGAAGTCAGCTAGTTGATTCTCTCCATCAGTTTTCAGGACTTCAAGATGTCCTGTAATGATACATTCTTGAATTAAAAATTGCTGAATGTGCTTTGTTCTGTGGTGACATTAAAAGGCTGAGTTTTGAGCCAATCTTACAGCTGCTTCACTATCTAAATTATAGATTTAGTATAACATACTACAAACTAAAAGACCGGCAAAGAAATTACAAAAACGAAACGGAAATATGATTACACATGATGTGTGGAAAAAGTAAATGTGGGCATGAAACAGTGCTGCACTAGCACATTCTATCATTACATGTGTTTGTTATATTTATAGTTATTTACGACATTAATTTTGTAATTGTGACGTTTTATAGTTGTAAATAATAGACCTAAGTATGTTTTCTTATAGTTTGTAAGTTTAATAAACCTTTCACTGTATTGTGTTTTACTCCCCATAAGTAGGAATAAGATTAGTAGTAGGCAGGGTTTAAAACTAATAGTTTGTATTTGATAATTATGTTTAATTGAAAATAAATAAACATCCAGAAGTGCTATTATTAAATTTATAATTAGTAATTACAAATTTTGTAATTCAACTATTATATTAGTAATATACTAATTTCCATATTCGATTGAAAAACATTTGATTATGGAACTTAGTATATTAGTGACTCATTACTAATTAGTAATAATTATAACAAAGTCCTTTCCCTGCATTTACTATTACTGAATGACAATGTTGACGACGAAAAAAATACATCACTTTCCTATGCATTCATTTGTATTACATATAATAACGATCAATATTCACCTACACCTATTTTTAATAAACATAATAATTATTGCCTAATAATTTACTTTCTCACTTACTGTAATAATAACTATCGCAATTTGGTATAAATAAATTTTTACTAAAACTTTACTTGCAATACATCTATGAAAAGTTGATAACTGTTACTAAAGTTAAATTGGCAAAATTCTTGCCCATTTACAAAAAAAAAAAAAACATTCCAACGCTCGAATCGCCTCGTACATCGACAACTATTAATGAATGAAATTAGTAGTTGGACTACATTAGTAATATGCTGTATTAAGGTTGGATAGCACTAGTAAAAAGTCTGAGTGGTTACTAGGGCTGTTAGTGCTGCTAGTGTAATCATCCATCATCTCTCTCGTGAAAAAAGTGAATTAACGTATGTGTAAACATAAACTGTTGTGCTTCGTAAATCGTGTAATAATAAGTGTATATCTGTCTGGTCTTCGTCAAAATTCCCCTAAAGTGCACCCGATACTCCAGTGAATAATATTTATCTACTTCCATTCCACCTCTCATCATCAATCTGGTAAGCCACTCTGTATTATCTATAATATAAATAATACAAAGTGACTTAATATAGATTCTATATTTTTTTTTAATGGGTGATAATGGAATGGTAACCCCACCCGCGCTACTGATATACACCGGCGGGGCACCAATGAGGGATGATAGTTGAGGATGAAGCAGGTCAGTTAGCCCATCGTGACAAATTCAATAAGAATTGTTCACGATGGTTTCCAGAGGGAACCACGTGGAGGTCGACCTGATAGGGCTATTGCTAGCAACGTCGAACTCCAATGCTAACAATCCCTTTCCCCCCTATAGATTCTATATTATGCTGACATTAGTAGTCGAAGATTTAAAAATCATTTTAATAATCCCAATGATTTGCTCAGTCAAATAATTAGTAGTTTGATTAGTAAAGTCATGCATTGCTAGTCGCCAATGACCTCAAATATTTTTTTATTTCATATGAAAAATATATTTTATTACAATTCAAGAACTTATTTTATTACAGAATTAATATTGGTAATACCCATTTTAACTAATATTTACAACTATTAAAATTAACTGATAAAAACTATTTGTTATACCGAATAAATAAATGTAATGTCTATGTTACTGTTTATGTATATAGGCGACGGTTATCACTTTCTATCAGGTAGACTGTCAGCTTGTTTGCCGTTCTAAATTGCATAAAAAAAATGTAAACTAAGCCAAACTCTAGTAAGCTACACTGTGATGTTTCTTAACTAGTTTTTGTACACGTAGAAGTTTCCTAGATGCAGACTCGAGTAACTTCGGAAAAAATACCATTTTAATGTTTCTGTGCAACCAGTTCAGTATTATATACTTTAAAGTAGGCATGAATAATATCCGAACTACTCTGATATCTATATATTCGGTCCCTCGGGATATCGATGACGGTAAAAAGGAGTTGCCCATACTAGACGAAGATCAATATTGATTTCGATCTAGTTTCTTCATTTCCATATTACATATTGAATAAATGACATTTAATTCATCCATTATTGGGTTAATATATATATATATATATATATATATATATATATATATATATATATATATATATATATATATATATATATATATATATATATATATATATATATATATATAAATATTTTTGACAGTAGATCGCATAGATTTAAGTAGAAAATAATTCAAAGGCAGTGCTAACTCTCAACATAATGTAGTGATAAATACCTAATTACTTATTAGATTTGATGTCTTTTTCTTTATATACAGAATTGCCAATTTTATTGTGAAATAATGTTTATTTTAATTTAAATATTTGTGATTGTGTTATGATTAGTAATGTTAGTCTTGCTTGTTAGTTGTATAGTTTACTGCCATATCTGCAAGAATTTAAAAACTTGTTAACGATAAAATATACATAATGGATTCTAGAGCTGCTAAATTAGCTTTAGCTCGTAAAAAGGTATAATTATAATATCAAGAAAACTATTATTCTTTACAGTATTACTTTTTTTGAACATTGCTGCAATAGCTTCATTTAAAATTAAGCAAATATTTTCTTTACTCACAAACTGTAATGTAATGCGGACTACCAGTTTCATTGGTAGCAATATACCCTCTTAGGTCGACCTCCAATCTTGGAAACCATTATGCTGAATTTCAGGTGTATTCATCACAGTGAGCTAACTAACCTGCTTTTTCATTCTCACCTATTATTCCTCACTGGTGTCCTGCCAGCATAACCCGTTGGCCCAGGTGGTGCTACCGAGTAGTAAATAAAAAAAAATTAAGTAGGTATTTGGATTGTGCACAGTTAATAATTTATAAAATGTAATTTGAAACATACTCTTCTCATATTGCTGAAGTTCATTGTTTGTAGAGGCCACTAACAATAAAATCAATGGGCAGCTTGTTTGCCTTACTCTCCTATAAAAACAATTAAATTTTATTTCTATAATTTTCTTTCAGTTAAAAGATCATCAAGTGAAAAAGAATGTATCTTCACAGAAAGAAGAGGCAGTAATGATAACAGAATTTGATATTCCTCAGGATAATCTACAATCTGTCATACAAAATAATGAACCTGATCCAAATATTAATTCACATTCATACAATATGGAAGAAATTCAACATATTCATAATGTGATAGAATCCCATAATTTAAACCAAAATGTCCAAACTCTTGAACCAGATGTAAATGTTACAGAGATTCTGATTTCTCAGAAAAGAAATTTGGAGATGCAAGTTGATGAACAACAGAAGAAATTAAATGAATTAGAAAATAAATATACATTAACAGTTCAGAATTATAATGCATTTCAACAGAAGTATCATAACTTAGAGGATGAGTATAATGTCCTTTGTAATAAAGATAAAATTCTAACAGAGAAGTTGCTTGAAAAGGATAAAATAATTACTGAATTGGAAACAATTAAATCAACATTATCAGATCAGTACAATAATTTATCAGAACAGTTAGAATTCACTAAAACTATGTTAACTGCAAAAGAGACAGAAAATGCCACGCTCCATAACCAATTATGCAATGTTCAAAATCAATTAGACGTAATGAAATTACAACTTCAGCAATTAACAAACGGCACAAATTCTGAAGTTACTATCAAAAATGACAATTCACTTCAAACTGAGGAAATTTTACAAAAAATTGCAGTCTTAGAACAGCAATTGAAAATGTCACAAAAAGAAAAAGATCAGATCAGTGTGCATTATGAACATTATGTGAATGAGTTAAACCAACAACTAAAATCAGTTATGTTAAAAAATGAAAATATGTCCAAAGAATTACAGAATTTATCTAACAGAGAGACTAGCTTGATTGAGCAGATAAGTGACATGGAAATTAGATTACAAAATTATTGTATAAAAAATGAAGATGTTGAAAAAGATATAAAAAGTAAAACCAATGTTGAAGAGCTAGAGAAAAATTACAGTAACCTACAGGTAAGAATACATACAACATTAGTTAAACTTTCAAGCTCTTATATTCCTATAGGGGTATGAAAATAAAATATAGACAAAACACCATTCTGTAATTTTAAATACTTACTTCTACTTGTAATATTCTTGCAAACTGTTTGATATTAGTATACAAAATTATTATTATTTCCGTTAACTGTCCATTGCTGAACATAAGCCTTCCCTATAAGGGGAGTTTTGCCTGTAGTTGCCATATTTGAAAGGCAGGTTGGCAACCGCAGTTAGGCTTTTAGAGATGTCTTAAGAGGGGTGTTGCTGTCCATCCCTCAAAGAATCAACTAAGGGAGAGTCTTAGTTGATTCTTACAACACCCATGGGAAAGGAAGGGGTGGCCTATTATTTGTCGGGATCTCATGGCTACACATACATAATACAGTTCAATAAATGTTCGCATTGAGTTAATGCCTCATGTGCTTTCTAATGGGTGAATAGAATGGTAACCTCACCTGCACTATCAATATATTATATATTGGCCTATCACTAATGGTAGGTCAATTGGCCCATTGTGATGAATTTAAAAAGAAACAATGATTTTCAATAAGAATATGGAGGTCAACCTATTAGAGTATATCACTAGCAACAGGACTGTTAGATACCATTACTAACAATTTTTTTCCCTCTTGCTCAAGATGTTAAATATATATAGCAAAATCAGAAAGAAAATATATACAAGTTTTTTTTTTTTTTTTTGTACAATAAAATGTTATAGATTATCTAATCTAAAACTGTGTACCTGCCAGATGTATAGACAAACACTATACACAAAAATCAATCTTAACTTAGGCAAGTCTTTTATGTGGTAGTTCATCAATTGAATGTTAACATAAACCAAGAACACTAACCATGTGAACTGAATCTATTATACTTGCAGGCTACATTGGAAGATATTAAAATTAAATATGAAGAAATACAGGAAAAATATTTGGCAAGTGTAGCTAAAATCAAACAATTAAGTGAAATGGAAGATACTGAACATAAACATGACATATTGAAATTAAATGCAGACATTGCAAGTGATAAAGTTGCTGCACAAAGGGCTACTGAACAGAATAAGAAATTGAAAAGTGATATGCAGAATTTGGAAGAAGCTTATGTCAAAATGGTAAGAGAATCCTATTTATAATACAACATTGGCAAATCCAAGGATTACTAGTTTTGATATTTATATCAATTCTTCACATAATCATACAGTTTGTGATTCTATGTCTTTTGTATTAGGAATAGAAATTATTCTTATTAAACTATTGGCAAAACCCCTCCTTATGACCTGTTTTCATCAGTAGACAGTATATTATATGATCATGATGAATAAATCATATATAAATTTATCATGTGTAAATTTTGTATGTCTCTTTCTCACAAATGTTATTGTCATACTTTAGAAAAATGTTGATATTTACATTTATTTTTAACTAATAATTTCCTACATGATTCTGTATATAAAGTATCCTCTGTGCTATGATATTGTATATAATGACTATTCATCTACCAGTTTTCATGAAAATCTGTCCAGCTCTTTAAGCATGATTAAATAGCAAATATTTTTTGCAACTTAGAATGACAAAACACCGATGACCCATCTGATGAATAGTGGTAACTGTCACCTATAGATGTGAACAGTGACAACAGGGTATAGTATATATAGTATAGCATATATAATATAGTAGAGCGACACAGTCGTCGCCCATGATATCCTCATACATTACAAAACCGTGAGGATTAAGATGTTATGTTTCTGTACCCAGTAATTTCGTTGCTATATCACACACTTGAATGTGACAGTATTCCTTCAATCAGAAACACAAATGAGGTAGACGTAGTTACGTTAGTTTAAGCATGCAACTACAACATCCAAACATCTTTATACATTTTCACATTTATGATATTAGTAGAATAAATTTATTAGCCACTTTTAGGAACATGGTTAACAAGGCTATATTATATATAATATTTTTAAATTGTACACAAATATTCAATTTTGTAGTAGATAAAAAGAGGAGAACTTGTAACGTATTTTTACTATATAAACAGTGAGATGACAGTGGAGAGCTGTAACTTCGACTTTAAAAGACAGTATAAAAAAAGAAAGCAACATTTATTAGTAATAATATTAAAATGATATTCCAATATGTAGTAAATAGTTGAAAAAATTGAAACCTTTGTATTTTAAATAAATAAATATTTTTAATTTACATAAACTTAATTCTAATCATTTTTGAATACTCATTCACCCCTTAAAAAAAACGCATATATTCTCTTAGACATGACTTTGTCTATAGCTGAAAGCGCTTTTAAATCTAGGGTGCATCAGAGGTTGGCAAGGAAAATATTCAATTTCATTTGCAATTCAGAGTCTAATTCCTTAGTTCTCAAAGTGGTGCAGGTGGACCACCAGGGATCCACGAGAGACTCGACAGGGGGTCTACGTTAGCGTGACAAATAAATGGGGGTTCATAATTCATAAACAAGGGTCCACAAAAATTTTGTTATATTACAATGTAACATGATAACATTAATAATTAATAGTGTAATAATTACATATTTAAATAAATACAACACAAAATAATAGAAACAATATTTAGCCAAGTTTAAATGTTTTCACATAAATCCAAATTTTTATAAAATTTTGATTTATGTGAAAACTTATATTATACAAAAACTTATCTTTCAGCATAATTGAAACTTAAAACTACCTGTTTCAAGATAATTGAAATTCAACCAAATTGTGTCTAGGGACGTTTTACGTCTGGAGTCTAGACTTTTTCTTTTTATTTTTACCACTTCGATGGGGAGTTTTTTAAATTAAATAAGTGAGAATTGATGGGTTTCTTTTTCTGTGAGTAGATGTCAAAAAAATAAAGTTGACATCCACTCACAGCACAAGTAAAATTAATTACCTAATCAATTCTCGTTTTTTTTTCGAAAACTATTAATTCGTGGGCGGAACTCAGCCGTAACTCAAATTTCTATAGTTAGATCTAACCTTCAGATTTTTATTGAATTTTGGGAATATGGTAGAAGTTAGCTGTAGGGGGTCCATTAGAACCAGCTAAATTTTGAAATTGATCTATAAGAAAAAAAGTTTGGGAACCTCTGCTCTTTTTTTCTCTCTCCCTCTCTCGTATTATACGAGATTTTAATTAATTATTATAAATGTAAAAGTTTGTAAAAATATCTGAATGTTTGTTAATTAGGCTTAAAGGCACACTATACTAATATACATACTTTCATCCATCAATACATATATATATTGATATAAATAAACATTTAACTTTACAGAGCAGTGATAAGTTGGAACTTACTGAAAAGTTGGCAGCAGAAAAATATTTGAATCGAGAACTAACCATTAAATTAGCTGAAGTAGATGAAAAGTCAAAGGAAATACATTTAAAACTAATGGCAAAGGATGAAGAAATGATTAGACTACAAACCGCTTACCGGAATCTTGAACGAGAATTTGAAAAACAATCTCGTGAAATCCAGCAATCAGAAAAACATTGTACAGAACCTCAACCAATTGAACTTCAAAATAAGTCTGATCTTCCGGAAAACCTCGAACTTAATGATAAAGAAAATGTGAGTGCATGTACATACAATCACTGCAGTGATGAACAACAAGGTTCTTTCATTGAGCCATCAAATACAAAAAGTCATTTAACTTATCAGAATGATGACGCCATGTTAAAGCTTCAGGAACGTTTCCTAAAAATAATGGAAGAAGTTGCAGATTTATCAGATGAAAAGCACAGATTAGAACATATAATAATGCAATTGCAAAATGAAACTGATACGATATGTGAATATGTCGCATTATATCAACAGCAACGAAGTTTATTAAAAAAACGTGATGAAGAAAGAAGCGCCCAAATAAAAATTTTCCAAGAGGAATGTGATAAACTTAAAAACCAGATAGAAGAGTTAAATAATATTCTAACAACATTTGCTGACGATAAAGAATTATCATCTTATTTTCAAGAAGAATCAAAACATAAAGAATTACAAAAGGTAATTAAGTTGATTTCGCATCTTAAAAATAATTGTTTATTTGACCCTAACAAAAATAATGTTGATTTCAAAAACTTTTATCCTTGTAATTGTTGTTCTGGTAAACTTATTGAAGTGTAATGATTAATAATATGAATACAATAAATTGTATTATTATTTATTGATAAATTACTAGCATGCTCACATGTATGAGTTTCTGAAATATACAATAACAATATTTAGATTTTTTACAGTAATATCATTATACCTATTATTAAATTTGACTATTATATATTTTTACAAAATAGGTTTATTTGTATTATAAAATTCCTAGAATCGATATTTAAAAGTGTATGCCATGAAAACGGGATGGACGCTTTCGATATATGCTGGCGGAACACACAATAAACAAATGATTTAATTTTTTTTTCTCAAAAAATGTATAGTAAATAAATAAATAAATTTAGTAAAAAAAAATAATATATATGCTTTTTATTGATAAACCCTAAAATTACAAAATAAAAAGCAAAGGCCGAGAATTTTGTAAAATGTTGAAAACAAGTTTTGGTCATCATTGTTATTTCATCTTTTAATATCTATATTTCAAGCTATTGATAGGTAATAATAAAGGAAATAAGGAAATGTAAATATGTAATTTTGGTAATATAATAAATATGTACAATTTATTTTATGGTTGTTTTTTTTTACCATTTGTGATTATAAATTACTGTCCATTTTGAGAATCGGAAAAGCATAAGTGGCTCTCTGTGGCGCCTATTCAATGGAATTATATATGAGATACTCATAAATACATTGAATAAACGCCACAGATATCTCATAATAATTGTCCGTTACTGTCTTGACATTGTTTTTAGATGTAATATCCTAACTGCTTATCCTAAAGTACAAGATTTACCTATTTAGGGAGCAGTTTGTAACATTTATTTTGAAATAAACTTATTATTATTTATTGTAGAGTTTAGTGAACCCGGTGTGGTAGGTAGCGAGCGAGCGAGCAATTCGCGAACCGTTGACTTGAAGCTTAACTTATTATTACTTACGTACAGCTTGAAGATGTTTAGGCACAAAAGTAATAGGTTTCGATTCTGACGTACCATTTTCCTAAACTTATCTCTAAAATTAAAATGTCAAGTTGAAATCACAGCGAAATCTTTAATGTAAGGACTAATGTAAACAAATTTCAAAACGATGCAAAATTGTTGAAGATGTACATAAAAAATACAGTTGCAAGATTGAATCTTTTTTGAAGACGGTTTCAAAGTGCCTACTTCTTGCCTTCAGTATTGTCTTGTCTCATTGTGCTAATGTTAAAAGATTTCCTGAATAAAAATTCTTAATTCACCTATATCTTTCTGTATGTTTCGCGAAATATATGTCAATGGTTGATATATTATATTACCAAACTTATTTGGAATCAAGATTGATACTAAGGTAATACTAAGGCCTCATTTACCCAGAGAATGGGTGTGTTATTTTTAAGAGTGGGATACATGAGCGTCATGCCCAAGTGAAATAGATCACGGCGATTTCTCTCGATCCGCCACGGATTTCCAGCGAACCAGTTTTCTAGCGAATCTGTGGCTTCTTGCTGCTGTTTTCTTGTTTGTCTGATCGATGCGTGGATGGTAGGCGCTCAGAGCAGTATATCATCAACAAAGAGGGATAACTCTACTCGAAGAGAGTGGTGTGTGAGGTTGGCAATGAATGTATGTTGGTATGTATTAAGAGTGGATGTTGCCTGTGTTATGCTGATTTTGTGGACGCGGTTGACGCAGTAGTAATAAGGCAATTCTACAAGAAGGTGCATATAATGTTTACGAAGCTGTCTAACAACCTTAGTGAAATCTCTGTCCCAATTGTATATCTTCTATTCAGACGCAACTATGTTTCGGTTTGAAGGGCGAGATATGAATATGACAATAAAAAATAGAATCAGAATATAGAGAAATAATAATCCTTTTGAATAGCAACGCATGAAGGACATCATGGCCGTCACTGTGTATTAAATAACGTTCGTAGGGTAAGTGTGGGCATTACTGCGGGTGTAGGTATTAGTTACTGCGGATTTTCTTGTTTTAATTATTATTAATCCTAATTATTATATGTTTTATATTTAGAAGTTAGACAACCCTTTTTTACATACAAAAATTTAGTAAAATTTACATTTTGATCACTAAAATTTATTTATTTAAGGACGCAGTAACGTTGGTACCGAGAAACCGCGTATGCGTGTATTACTGCGGACGTAAACACGACTATTCTAACCTCTAAATAAGTGCGTGAATCAAGTTGTTTTAAACTGAAAAATAAACTATGTATATAATTAATTATTCAATGATGGAAACTATGGATATAGTATTATAATTAATTAATAAATTTTCAGAATCTTCCCAAAAACTATGTTATTGGCTTAAATGTGACGTATTAAAGAAAAAAAACCGATCCAATAGTTCTTAATTCCTATCTGTTTTATAAAGCTTTTAGTGGCAAGACATTCAATAAGCGTTTCTTCGCTTTTAAACAAAAACGTTTAAAAGCAGGAGAATAATTAAAAAAAAAAATAGAACAGGAGATAAAAAAAGCAAGAAAAAGAACGTGCTCAGAAGAAAGAACAAATAAGATTGGAAAAACAGAGAGGGAAGTTCGTTAAACAACAACAAAAAAATTAAAGACGTTTGAGGCTAAGCAAGAAGCTCAAGAAGAATTATTATAAAAAAAAAGTCTATGGACATTAAGAAAAAAATAACTAGTAGAGCTCCAAAGAAAAGAATCTGAAGTCCAAGAAAGCAATAATCAGTAGATTGTAAGTTTAAATTAAATAAAACTCTGGTCAATTAATAACGTTAAGGCTGTTAATTATCATTTAGATTATGAAGAATTTTTGTTATTACCTAGGTAGGTAGGTATTAAGTAGGTACATTAAATTAATATTTTTTTTAATAAGTTTTTGTTAATTTTTAAGTAAATCCTAAAATATAGCCATTCCGCAGTAATAGGTATGCTACTTCAAGACCCGCAGTAATACATACATTTAGACTTCTTTTCAAATGCTTATTATTTAACGAAAACATTTATCTTTCTCACTGTTGATTTTATTTTGGGTTAATAATGAGTCAAACTTTTGTTTAAAAAAAAGTCTTAATTATCTTGACCAAAATTTATAAAAATGCTTTCGAAGACTTACGAAAAAACCGCAGTAATACCCACACTTACCCTATCTATAGGTGACGATTACCGTTTTCCATCAGGTGGCCGTCAGTACTTTTACTATTCTAAGTTACATAAAAACGAGTCGAAATAAATGTTCTTATTTTGTAGTTTTGTGCGACGAACGACTTAGAAATGGAAAGTAATCTAATAGAAATCAAAGTACAGTATTGTCCTGCAATTGTTAAAATATTCCTGTACAGCAATGTACCAATTTGATGATTATTATTTTATCAGCATCCATTTGGGTGATATTATATAGTAATACAATTTGTTATTTAAGTATTGATATTTATTTAGATATATGCTTTTCATTTGGCTGACATCACAACATCTAATTATACTAATTATGGACTAAAAGGAGCTTCCCCTTCATATTTGGAACCTGTAAAAAAAGTACAATTTAAAATTATTATTTCAAACATTAATAAATAACTAGAAGCATAATAAAAAAATTATAAACCCGACATATTTTAATTAAGTAAATGATAATAGAATGGTAACCCCGTTTGTGTTATCGGTGCCTGTACGCTGGCGAGATATCAGTGATAGGCAAGAATGAAGGTCGGCTCATTGTGATGAATTCATGAATTCATCAATCAATACTATTACCGCATTTCAGTATTCTGAATCATCCCTAAGGATGGCTGGAAGAAAATGCTTTTAGCCGTAAGTTCGTCTTGTACACATGTCCTGTACTATATAATAAATAATAAATAAATAAAATAAAACGCGTGGAGATCGACCTGACTTGTTATATATTTCTAGCAATAGCACCGTTAGTCCCCGTTCCGAACGAATTATTCTTCATAAACTAAGATTCCAGAGTTTAGGACCTATGTTAATTTATTAAAGCAATTGTTTTTTTTTATGTGGATGAAAATATTATGTCTGACTTTTTAACTTTTTATAACAGTCCCATTAGAAACATATACTATTTTCTGACTAAAATGTGTAACGGCCATTTCTTTTTGCTAAGCGGTATAAAATTTGATAAGTGCCTAATTAGATTCGTCGTGCGTCACTATCTGAGAGGAATTCATGATATAGTGAAACAGATAATACGAGTTATGTAACTCGATAGATATAGACATATTAAACATAAAACGAATTCCATGCATTTGCTAATAATATTGAGTTTGTTTAAAAAAAAAACATCACTTACTTTTAATCATCTTTCTTAGGACTAGCAGTATTCGAGTCTTTGGTTGGCTGAAAATTAAATAATAATAATTGTTTCGTAACGCTTAATAGCAAAAATAATAATGAATTTTGTTTAAAAAAAAAAATATTTTATTGCAATAAACGTATGCAATTTTTTTTTATTTATCATAATAAAGTAGACAGGTGAGAATGGGGATATACTCAACACGGTACTTATGCAGTACCGTACTGAGTTTATTTCACATGTGCTTGAACTATTTCACATGTTAGAAGTGAAATTTCATATACTACGCCAAATCATACAACACTCCAGCTATGTCACTTCACAAATAATTTTAAATGAAATTACAGATAGATGCTGCATTTGGATTTATTCGTGAGCTATCGGCTGCGCTCGAGGCTGAGGCCTGGGCTGTACAAAGCGAACGAATAGAGACTTCATCGCACTGCATTAAAGTGTCTATTCTCTCGCTCTATCATAAAAATCATATTTCACTTTCAATAGCAAATAGCATCGAATGTGACATAAATCAACGCGAGCGAAAATCACTTTTTGTGATTTGTCACAGTCACATATTATTGTGAATAAAAATGATAGTTTCACTAAACGATAGTGAATTAAATGTAGCATTAATTTCCATACCTGTACTACATACATAAAGACTAAAACTCACCTCAAAATATCTGTGGTACAGTACCACTCCGTAAACACAGCCAATTGATACTAAAATTTGAATAATTAACCATACAATAACATTACACACTTGAGCTTGTCCAAACAGTTCTTTGCCATTCTTTATACATAACATTGATTCGGTAACCATTATGGCACCATATACCCAACATTGAGTACCAACCCTCTTGCATTTGGGATCCGTTACATATATATAATATTGTCTGAAAGAATACATTTTAGCTATTATTATTATATCAGCCGTTAACTGTTCACTGTTGTACATAGACCTCCCCCATTAGAGGGGTGTTGCCAATAGTTACCACGCGTGGCCCGCGGATTGGCAACCGAAGTTAGACTTTGGTATTTACTTAGATATTTAAGAAAAAATAATATATCGGATAATTTTGTGTCTGTATGTTCGTTCCGGCATCACGCAAAAACTTTTGCATTAAACTTGGATGCAGTCTATGTAGCTACGTTTTTGAAGATTTACCTTAAAATCTGGTGTATGTTTCATTTCGATACGCCACTTAAAAGTGGTCTATTTCTTTGGTTTTACTACGTGTGAAATTCACGCATACAAAAAGCTAGTGGTCTAATAATAGAATATCAAGCTTATTATAAAACATTAATTGATACGATAAATGTCAATCACCTTATTGAAATAAAAACCACTATCTCTCTTAAACTGAAGCAAACAATACACATTTAGAAGTTATTAAAATCGGTTGAGCGGTTAAAGAACATCGTGAAACGGATTTTTTATATATTAAGATAAGCTCTGGGGTAAAAAATAAACACAAAAAGCCTGGTCACATTCCACAGGAATCTATTCAAACATAATTGTTATTTTCGCTTAATACTTACTCGAAAAATGTAAATTATACGGATACTATATTCGTACGTAAAATTATATATCTTAACAGATATATAAATAACCAATGGAGCAGAAAAAATATAAACATACCTGACCGATGGAGCAACAATAACTCCAACGAGACAAAGTCGTGCAATGACTAGAGGATGTGATGGCGGCATTTCAAATATATGTTTCAGGAAAAACGTATTTAATTCCGATACTTGCCAAAATACCACTAATTGACTCAGAGCAAAAAACCTCATATAGGTACAAGTTGGATCGAGCCACCGTACCGGACTCCATTGTACTGGTGTAAATTGAAGTATGGCTCTTTTTATCTTTCCTGTTGTAGAAGATATGTCTCTGAAAAAATAATATAACAGGAAATATATATTAATATTGGAATTAAATAAATAAACAAATAAAAAAAATATTCAAATAAAGTTAATTATAAGCATTTTTAATGTTAATTTTTTAAACTACTGTCCAGTTTGAATTGCAATTTCAGCGAAGAAGAACGAATAAAAAACACAGTCGTTTTTTAATAATATTTTTTCTATTACATGTATATAATTTTGATTAAAGATTAGTTTATAATGAATTTATAGATCATATATACCTGAGATCAGTAATAAATAGTTATGACAGGTTTATGAATACACATTTTTATAAACATGCAATGTCCGTGTTATCAACGGCTTATAATGGATTGATAATTTTTATGAAAAAAAAAAACAAAATTTTTGTTTTTTTTTTTCATAACAACAACAAATATTATTGTTAATTTCTATATTAACTAAAGTTTAAATTATGCAGTACCAGAGGGAGACTTTGTACAAAACCTGTTTGTACCTTTTCGTCGTTGGGTACCTCTGTCCCATTCGTGTTCCAACCGTAAAGCAGTTGTATTTGCATGGCTGTGTTTCGGTTTGAAGGGTGGCGTGAATTTACAGAGTACAGAGAAAGAGTGTACAGTTAGCGCAGGCAAGGTTACCATTCAATTACCATCCATTTAAAAAAAAGAACTGTGTACATAAGCAAATATGTTCGTGATGAGGGCCGTGTTATCTATGGATTTTAATGACAATCCATTTAAAAAAAACCGGTCAGGTGTGAGTTCAACTTATATGATAACCACACCAGTCAGACCACCCTCCTTACAGCCCCGACCTAGCACCGTGTGACTTCTTTTTATTCCCAAAAATAAAATCAGCTCAAAGGGATACAATTTTCGTCGCCGGATGATGCGCTCTCAGCGTTCCAGCAAGCTGTAAATGAGGTGTCTGCAGCGGACTGGAAAATGTCTTTCAAAAACTGGTTTAGACGCATGAAACTTTGTATAGAGACTGGTAGAGAGTACTTTGAAAAGATGTAATAAAAATATATATTTACCTATAGAACATTTTTTTTAATGTCGTAAAACTTTCCGAGTGTCTCACATACAATATGATTCCATCATGGAATGGCAACACATGGTATCCATCAAGTATTGCCATTCCTGAAGAATATTGTGATATACCTAAATACCCTATAATTAAACTGCTGTATCCCACTCGGGTAAACTGAAATACAGGCATACAAGCGTAGCTGTGTTACAGCAGAAACACAGATAGGATAGCCATAGGCGTATTAATGAGAAGGAGCCAGGTGGGTCATGCCCACCTCAGAATCAGAAGCGGAGTTTTCAACTATGACCAAAGACATGTTTAAAAGTAAATATGCCTTTTTTAAGAGTGAGAAAGAGCGGGGGGGGGGCGTGTCATAAGTACGTCATTGTACAGCCCCCTCTGTTAATTAATATTTGTTAAGTTTATGATTTAGTTTATCCTTACCTTATACTAACCCATTTATATTCTCTCATTTCAAGTGCTTGACATATTTTAAGTCCACACCATATACCCAATCCGTTACAAATGAGAACATCAAGTATAATAGAATCCCACCAACATTCTAAGAAGTTTGGAAGCAAATGAGCAAATGCTATTTCAGTTATCTCCCACATTATCGATATTGCCCATAATAAACCGGCATGCCTAAATAGTAAAGCCTTAAACATCCACCCTAAGAAATGCCCCCATGCAAATACATCCACATGAGACCACACTTTGGCTATACTGATATCTGAGCAATTTACGGCGTACTCCTGGAAAAATACAAACATTGTACTTGTTAATTACAATTCACAAATTTTACAGAAAGATTTATATAGGTCATAGGGAAAGTTTTACTAATACATTGTGATTTGTAATTATTTATAACGGCTTTACTCAAGTAGCAGCTTCGTTGTTGCGATTCACAGCTGTGCAGACTTTTATGAATAAGAGAGATGTTAATACGCGAGTAAAGCCGATATAAATTATGATAATTTCACTTTTTCGATATCTACATTAATGCACGACCCAACTTTATATTTCAGTTTCAGCAAGTATGAAGAAAAATTCAGAAAATCGGTTCGGTAGAAAATTGGCCAAAACCGAAACTACGTTTGAGAACTAATTTTCACACTTCAATCTATTGGGATTTTTAGTTCCCTCTCACCTTATATGTTGATAGACCAGGTAGTAGATGGTTTCCGTGTTTTTAAGTATTTGATAATAATATCGATTCTTTATACATATTACAAACTCTCATTTACATACAAAAAGTCTCACAATTTGACTCTTTTTTTTCTTTAACATTGCATATTGGAATATGTTTGTGAATCTACATTTTTGAAACAACCCGAGTCAACAGAATAGCAAGTGACTAAACATTTAAATATTTTGTCACTTGCTATTTTGTTGAATTCTTGGATCAGTTATACTGTAATATAAGGTATAAGATAAATTGACATACCTTATCCATATCTATATGAAAATTTCTAAGATTAGGATCAATCCAGTACATTATCTCATACACTGTGGAGTAGCTTTGGAATAACAAAAATAAGAGAGCCAGTAAATAAAGAACTGACATCCCAAATACGATTCTCCATACAGCTGGATGTGGCCGTGTAAATGGTCCATTTGGAAATGCAAGTACAGATACAATTAGAAAAAAAAATACTACACAGCATATTCCTGACCATATGTTATCTTGAATGCTTGACTCATCTCTGTAAAGAATAAAAATGATTTATTTAAATTTTTTTATTCATGAAAATGAGAATAAAAACTAACTTATGTAATAAGCCAAGATATAGGCCATCAGTGAACCAAAATTGCAAATTTATTCCATGGTTAAAGTGCCATTGAGTAACAAACATTCAAACATCTTTACAAATATATTTGCAGCTAAGAAAACTGCTACATTATTTGCTGTAACTCTACAGTTCCAGAAGACATCTTTTACTATTTATGAATGCAATTGTGTTTCTTGGTGTTCATAAGAACTTAATAACTTCAACCATCCATAATAAAATTCTATTGAAATGGCCGTAATATGATAGTCTCTCTCATCATCATCATCATCATTTCAGCCTATATCTATCTACTGCTAAATATAGACCTTCCTCAATGGGGCACAGGGGCATATTAGGGGTCACACTTTATTTACTCCTTTTCATTGAAGAATTTGTCCATAAAACACTACTGTGAGTACGTGAGTTGGAGACTGGATCTTTAGGAAGGATATTTGATAGGATTCTAAAGGAGTTTAGGGGAAGGCATAGCATGACACTGTGTGGAAAGATATGGGATATGATACTTCGGGGGTATGTACCCATATTCATCAGAAAGATGAACCCACTGAAGAGAAAGTCTTTAGTGGTGATAAATTAATTATAAAGTTACATTGACGTGCTGCAGTAATTGTAGTAATTAGAAATGTAGTAGTAATTTAAAAGAGTGGTGTCTCAGAATCGATAATATTATCAAGATATTACAATGTTATTTTATATATAGCAGACCAATGATTGGACTGGGCACATCATGAGGTCATTAAATAATAAATTAACCCAAGATTTAATTGAGAGGTATCCCTATGATGAGAAATGAAACTGAGATAGACCAACAAGAAGATGGGAGAATGATTTGCCCAAAGGCTAGAGACTAGCTGCAAGGAATCGTTATTAATGGCGAAATATGGAGCAGGCCTATATCAAGAGCGTCGATTATTCAGACATTGGTCATCCGAAAGACCCCTTAACCAAATAACTACTCGCTCGCATGTGTAGGCAGGCTACTGCCCTGCACTTATCAAGTAGTGAATATGATGAAAATATACTGACTGCTTGTCAAACTTTTAAATGTCTAATTATTACTTTATTTGAAGTTCAAAATAAAAGTCATCAGTATCAGATAACTATCTTGAAAAAAGTGTGTGACTTAGCGGCTCAAAACAGGCAGGTTTATAGGCAAAAATTTAAAGATTCTGTCCAATATTAATTCTCTAAACTATACATAATAATGAAAATTTATACTAGGCTATACAACATACACATAATTAGTAAAGAAGAAAATACCTTATACTTTATAAATAATAATATAAACTTAGCTGACCCAACAATTAGTTTGGATAATTGATGCTCTACTGTATATATATATATATAATTAATATAAATATAACAATTTTAAATTGTTTTTACTTTATGGCAATATATTTATATTCTCCCCACTTCCATTCCCATGAGTGTCGTATGAGGTGAATAAGGGAGGACAAGGAATGGGCAGCAGTGTCCCTCTTAAAACATCTCCAAAACCTAACTGCGGTTGCCAATTTGCCTGTCAAGAGTGGCTACAACTGGCAAAACTCCCCAAGGGGAGGCTTATGTTCAGCAGTAGACAGTTAAAGGCTGATATGATGATGATTTATATTGAGTCTCTGAGACCACCATCTGAAGAATGTTCAATACATTTCTAAAGAAATTAAATTGCATATGTCTAGAAAAAAATTTTGAAAGAAACCCTATTTGGTACAAATAGGTATGTCATATTACATTTTATATAAATATAAATTCTATAAAATATAAATTTATTAATACTCCATAAGAACTAAATGAAAGCTAGGTATACTAGATAAATGTATTACTTGATTATGTATCCACGTTATTTAACCTCTACATGCTGAATATCTATACATAAATATAATAATACATAACAAGATATGAATCTATTAGGCTAAACTTAATACTTTCAACTTTGTCACATAATTCAATTTATGCTAATTTGTCTTTTGTTACATCATTCAAAGGAAAGATTTAATGATATGATTTACCTTATTATTCAGCTTATTAATGTTACTTACCTGACAAAGGCTGTGTATATAACCGATGCAATAGACACTGCCAAAAGTGTAATTGTATGCGGTTTGTAAAAAAATTCCAAAGATATATCGTCCACCGGTCGTTCATTTATAGAACTAAAAGCATCTCTAAACTCATTGTTTGGTAATAAATTATTTGTTACTGACATATTTCTTTTCATTTCCTTTCATTTTAGTAGGTTATTCTTAAAATTTTGGATTTGAAAATGCAAGTTATATATCATTGTACGAAAAATTACTACATTATGTTAATAATATATTATACTTAATAAGTATATAAAGGCCGATACAAAATGCCAATAGGTAAGTACTCAGTTAAATCGTCTTTATATACCTATGTACACAGAGTAAATAATCATTACATTATAACACTTGGCACTGGCCTTAGAACAACGAAACCTGGAAATTGAATTCATGTTACCTTTTCAAAGTAAGAAACAATGAAACTATCTATATATGTTTGTATACGCCTCCTTCCCGTATATCGATATCGACAGTGTAAAATAATATAAAACTATCAAATTTTACGAAAAACATGAAAAATAAAATAAGTATCCATATTTATTGTACCCTACCACAAATTAAAATTTTATCTTTAACAGGTGAGTATTGCAAATTCTCTTTAGTTCATTAAAAAATAGTTGGAAATATTGTGCAGAAGCAAACAGCATCTGAAAATAAAACACGTATTCAGTTCTAAAGAATATATACATACTGTATTATAGTATATGTATATGAAAGAAATAGCCCTGTTTGTAGTTATAACATTATTGAAATTATATATGACTAAAATATGATTAAAATTATTTTTATTTTAAAAGATGAAATTTTAACGGGAATCCGCATATAACAAACATAATTAATTAATTATTCATACATCATCTATAATAATTTTTCCTACATTATCTATAACTCGGCATTAGTAAGTCTACTTAAAAGATCTCTAACAATTTTAATCCCAATGACATTCAGAATAATTTCTCTAAATCTCTCATACATCTAGACCAAGGTTGGCCAACTTGAGTCGACCCAAGTTTGCTTACAAAACCCTGTGCGATCTCTTAATTACATACCTCTTGAAATCTCAAGTAAAACAACATAGTTCAGTACACAATTATGTAATGTTATAGTATTTTTTATTTTATTAAGAGGGAAAACATAAAACTGAAAATAATTATAGTAACTACCCATATAAGTGTGAGCATTGCGTTATTATCTTGATCATCATCTTGCGAGTATCTTCCGCTAGATTAGCAAAATATTATATTTTTAGCCTTGCCACGATCGAACGGTCATTAGACTATTAAGTCGTGATCGACTGGTTGATCACGATCGTCCGGTTGGCCACCCCTGCCCATTGTTGTTGAGCTATTGTCAATAATCACACATATTATTAATTCTTCTCTTGGCATATGCTCTTTTTCTGAGCTATGGAAGAAAGCATACACTATTCCTATTCCTAAAACATCCTTGGACTTTAACTGTGCCTTTAATTCTGTTGATTGTAACATTCTTTTAAGTATCATTTCATCTCAACATATCTCCACCTACAATCAATTGGTTCAATTCATATCTTCGGGGCCAGTTGCAATGAGTCCACTATGATAAGGTATGCGCAGATTGGTGTGAGGTTGCATCTGGGGTTCCACAAAGCGGCATTCTCTACCCACTTCTTTCTTAACATTTATTAATGCTGTAACTCAAATTATTGTTAAGGTGCAAACTAGGTATTATTAACTCTTTAGTGAAATTTGAAAATAGAAAAAGAAAAATATTGTTGCCTAGTAACCTTAATATTTGTCGGTGTTCTAAAATTGACTTGTCTCAAATTGTCTTTACAAATTAAATAATATTTTAATATAATAGTGTGATATAATGTTTTATATATTTAGTGTGTGATGTGTTATAAATAAACTGTCAATTACTTGGACTAAAAAAAACTTAATCTATTGTGTTATATTAGTGGCACTACTACTTTCACGCTGGTCATATTTCCATGTATATCTACTCCTAACAAGGTAGGTATTTAACTGCTACTCTAACAGATTACGGGTCTTACCGAAAGGATACAAGTACAAAATATTGAAATAATGGATAGTTTCACGTCCAAAGTACAAATTGGCATGTTAGAAGGAAAGGTAAATTGGGCAACTTGGAAGTATAAAATCTCTATCATACTTCGTGGTACTGAAGGTGCAATAGAAGTATTAGAGAATAAATTGACCAAGCCTATCCTGCAGGACTCAGCAGGTGACGCAGATCGTTCTAGCTATGAATTAGCTCTAGCTAAATTCAAAAAGGCTAACTTTAGCGCACTGCTGATTATCACCACTAATATAAATGAAAATATACTTAAAAAGGTAATGAAATTTGAAACGGCTTATGAACTATGGCAAGAATTGCATAGGTTATTTGATGGATAGACCGAAGACAGAGCTTATAGTTTATGCATGGAATTTTTCAGTTTTAAACGCAATGAAGAAGATGACGTTTCTACACTTATGTCAAAACTCAAAAATATTTGGAATGATTTAAATGTAGAAATTGCTAAGAAACCGGAAAATAACCTTAGTAGGCTACCTGATCTGTTTTTAATATGCAAACTTTTGGATACTTTAGATGAAAAATATTTTCCGTTTAAATCTAGTTGGTTACTTTTAAATCAGCATGAAAGGACAATTGACAATTTAAGTAGTCAGCTCTGTGCATATGAAAGAGCACTAGGGAGCAAGGCAGAAACTAGTCATGAGGCCGTAGTCACCACGCAAGTGCAAACTAAGAAGAAGGATAAAAGACAATGGAAATGTAATTTGGAGGAGTCGGTTACAAAGTTCGCTACTGCAAGAAGTGGATTAAAGATGGCAAACCACTGAAGCCTAGTCCAACTACGTCAGACCAAGTTCACACCAAGCCTCTTATGATGGTGAATCCTTGCTCTAAAGAAGAAAAGCAGGACAAAATTAACTGGTACATAGACAATGGAGCTACGCGTCACATAACCATTTGTCGAGATGCTTTTCAATAGTTTCAAAGCTTTTTTGAAACAGTCGAAACTGCTGACGGAACACCTACCTCTGCACTTGGAAAAGGAACCGTGCAAGTTGAGTCAACTGTAGAAGGCCAGAAGCAAATCATAACTCGAGAATGTTTGGTTTGTGCCAACACTTACAAAGAATTTATTTTCGATGCTGGCAGCTCAAGATAAAAAGCAAAACAGCATTTTTAATTCTACAATTACTACATGTTTTTTTACAAGTGAATGGCAACACTACAGTTGCAGAAAGTAGAAAACACTATGATAGATTGTACAAATTAAATTTAAAAACAATCCTGCTTAAGAAAAGCACAAGTGAAATTAATGTTTTTGTAGTAAGGCAACTTACTGCAATTATACCATCAACGTTTTGCACATCAAGATAAACGCCATGTATGAAAGATATTGAAAAGAGAAGTTGGTATAGACCTAGGTCCAGATAATGTTCCATGTGAAAGTTGCATGTACGGTAAATGTCATAGAAAGAAGTTTTGGACAAGGGAAAGAGCTTCACGCCCGGGAGAAATTATACACACTGATGTTTGTGGTTCGTTTAACCCTGTGAATTTCTCTAATTACAAATGCTATGTCTTATTTAAGGATGATTACTCGAGTTATCCAATGGTTTACTTTATACGTCACAAGTCTGAAGTAAAAGAAAGACTCATACAATTTATAAATGAAGTTAAAACAGCCGGACACGTAGTTAAAACTATAGTAAGCGATAATGGTGGCGAATTTGATAAAAAAGATGTCAAGAATATCCATAATAAGCACGGAATTTAACAGCAACTCATGATGCCATACATTCCAGAACAAAATGGATGTAGCGAACGTGAAAACCGTACACTTGTTGAAGCTGCTATAGCAATGTTATATGCTAGAGGCGAATTACCTAAAGCACTTTGAGCAGAAATAATCAACACTGCTGCATATGTACTTAATCATACAGGCCCAACAAAAGTTGAAAATAAAGTGCCCTTTAATTGTAGTTTGGAACAAAACTCAACATGCATTGCGCGTAATAGGTAGTGAATGTTATGCTCATATACCTACCCAAACAATGTCGTAAAAAATTAAACAAAAAGGCTGTAATTAATGCAAGAAAAGAAGATTTACATAGGAAAGATCATGATGAGTGGCTCAAAGCCATGAAAGATGAAATAAATTCTCTAAAAGGAAACAACATCTGGAGTTTATGTAAGTTACCACCCAATCGGGCAGCGTTACCAAACCAACGCCCAAGCCAAAACTCATCAAAACCAGGCTAGAATTTGGACTGCAGCCGATGAGAATTTAATTAAGTCAACCCCCATAAATCCCAGGCAATAATAATAGGTAGGCATGGGAAATATAATGCGCTCAATATTGATGTTTTACTTCCCATTTTCTATAAGCAATCTCCGATTCCGTATGTTAAAGGGCCAAAAATCTTAGAATCAAGTTTGATTGCAACTTATCCTGGGGTGAGCATATCAATGGAGTAAGTAGAAGACTATACTATTCTTTTCACTCGCCCAAACGTTTTTAGAAATTCTTGCCCATTGAAACGGAAGTTTTATTCGCCCAAGCTTTATTATTACCCCTTCTTGATTATACTGATGTACATTATCTGGATATCACAGAGGAACAATTAAATAAGTTCAAACGGCTACAGAATTTGTGCATACGTTTTATTTATGGACTTAAAAAATACAACCATATCTCCTCTAAGAGAAAGACATTAAAATGGCTCCCAATTCGTCAACGCCGTAATTTTCATCTATTATCTTTCTTGTATTATGTACTCTTTAATTTCTCCTCCCCATCGTCTCTTTGTAAGCGATTCAATTTCCTTGCTTCCACTGGCATGTTCAGTAGGTCGAGTAAGTTTTTTATTTTCAAAATCCTTCCTCATATCTCCTCATGCTATATTGAATCATTTGCGGTTCATATGGCTAGACTATAGAAATCTCTTACACTGCATATTTGCGAAAGTCAATCGCTGAATATTGATGACCATTTTCTGTCCACATTAACTTATTATGTTTGTGTATACGTACATATTTTGTGTACGTAAAGATAATATTATATATATATATATATATATATATATATATATATATATATATATATATATATATATATATATATATATATATATATATATATATATATATGGACCATTTATTTTGAAAGTGTGTAAGTCCATTTTTGATTTTTTTTTGTCATTTTTTTTATTTTTTTGTCCAACTATCACGTAATTCATGCTTAATTTAATGTAATTTTTTTATATATAACTAGTCCGTGTTTAATTTCTCAAAAAAATCCCACGTTTTGTACAACTTAAAATCGCTCGGTTAATGAAATTGCATAATCATCGATTGTGAAAGTGGTGTAAGTCCAATTGACAGAGATAGGTGGCATAGCAGATAGATGCCGATCAGTGTTTTGTTATTTTTCATTTATTTTATACTAGCTGTGTCCCGCTGTTTCACCCGCGGACGATTTGCATTGTTTAAAAGAATTTAAAATTATCAATTTATTACCTCTACGTCTTGGAAGACCGTTAAAATTTGAAGAAATCGCCCTGGAGCCTTTGTACCGAAATGCCAGACCTATTACGTACGAAAAATATAAAGACATGAAGCAGCTTACCCTTACCCTATCTTGTAATGACAATGTAATTGCCGTCTAAAATAAAATTTTATGTGTTGTTATGCGTATTTGTAAACAAAATTATATTAAAATGAAGTATAATTTAAGCGATATTTGATTTTTCAAAATTGAAATTAAACCATTTTTACAATTGTCTAATTTTGAAAGTGGTGTAAGTCCATTTACAGCACATAAATATGTGTAATCGTAGTCTAATTAGCCAAAAACAAATTTATATAAACAAATTAAATGTTGATAAAACAATAGAAACAATGCCAGACCTCATATGATTTGCCTTCAATCAACAAATATAGTAACCTTCAATTTTCTCGAAACAAAAGAAATTGGACTGTATTCAGATATGGATGTGATTTTATGGTAAGTATATAAGTTACTATATATTTAGGTAAGCATTTTTATTATTTCCTAATAGAAACAATATAATATATATAAACAACATATTGTTTCCTCTTCTTATTGTATAAACATTGCCTACTGGTAATTAACGGTTTTTTTTGCTGGAAGAGAATTCTTACAAAGTTTAACTTGCAGTTGTACATCTTTATTTAATATAAATTATATGAATATATTTTTTGTGTATAATAAAGTATAAATAAATAAATAGTTTTAAGTACTATTTATTTTCGTATTATCATTATCGTTATTTATAATTCAATTTCAGTTCATATCGATAAATAGTGAGTCTTGACTGGAACAATACTAATGGATTTTAGTTAATTTAGCAATTAGTAGCTATTATATGGCCAGATAATTAAATTATATATTACATGCAAATTTTAATTATTTTAATTATAATTACTATTTGCTCACTGGTTAAAATCTATTGAAAATTAAGCTATAAACGTCGTTATTTTTTATAATATATTACATTGAATATAAATTTATTTGAATTTTTATTTATTACTACGTAATTTATCAAAATACATAATAGTTATTATAATATTAAAAAAAAGTATTATACGTGAAGCGCTATTTTTGAAATGACGCCGTAATTTTGACTCATGACGCCTAATCAAAATAGCTATGATCCCTAAGAAATCTTTGCATGATCCCTGATAATGGATTTTTTTTAGTTTGGTAACAAAATTTCATACAAAAACGTTATTCCAACAACGAATGTTCCAACTGTCGCAGGCCTGGACGATAATAGAATGGTAACCCCGCCTTCCACTAATGGTATACGCTGGCGGGGCACCAGTAAAGGATGGTCGATGAAAATGAAAACAGGCCAGTTAGCCCATCATGATGAATTCATCAGGAATTAATCATGATAGTTTCCAAGGGGAACCGCGTGGAGGTCGATCTAGTTAGATATATTGCTAGCGATGGGATTCTTAGTTTCCATTACTAACAATTCTTTGCCTTCAGATTGAAGGATTGTCAAATTGACATTGTCATTTGACAGCTCACACCTATGAAATTTTATATCCTTTTCAGTTAAAATTTCATATAGATAACGTCGTACCTCATTGATGATTACCGCACACTTTAGTGATGTTCGACGCAGACTGATCGACTACAGACTATCAATAATCGTTCTTAAAATACATAGAACATATAAAAATTATGGTAAATGTTAAAAAGTGTTGATTTTTTATTAGCGAAGTAGGATCTATTAACTGCGCTGATTCCATGATAAAAATATGTGCATTCAATACTAAAATAACTGAAAAAGTCACCCTTCATTGTTAGTTGTTACTCTGAATTAGGTTGTGCACCATTGGTTTAGCAATAAATAACTAGGTAAGTTCTCATTCCGTGTTTGGTTCCACTCTAAAGGGTTTTTCATAAAAACGATTTTGACGCGCGCTTATTCTACTGTATTCAGTATACCCGACTGAATAAAACTACGCATGAGACGAAATCATCCTTAAGGGAGGGCTTTTCTTATCGTAATAATAAAATACTATTAATTCAATGGATATGAAATTGGATTATAATCTATACAGTATAATAATTCGAAACCTCATCTAGGGGGAAGGGATTATTAATAATATGAACTATTAGTCCCATTATTACCAATATATCCTAGCAGGTTGACCTCCACGTGGTCCCCAATAAAAACCATTATGCTAAATTTCAAGTGTATCCATCACGATGAGCTATTATTGTTATTCAAAGAGGGCTTTTTTTCAGCCAGAAATACCTATAACACTACGACCTTTCCAATTTGTTTTCGTTACACCATTTTATTATGATGTTAAGAGCTCTTTGGGAACCTTCTGATATGATAGCTTTACAGAAACCTCTGACCATAATTATAAGCTCATCTGCATAACCCTGTACTTTGATGTGATTATCAATTACTCGTTCTAAAAGTTGATCTACTGTTAGAAGCCACAGAAGGAGCGATAAGATACCTCCTTGTGAGCATCCTCTAGTAGCATGAATTTCATGTGATATATCATGAAGATTTATTTTTATTATTGATTTTATCCATTGGATGGATATTTCGTCCACCCCTTTTCGGTAGAGACACTGTATAAGAGAGTCAATAGGGGTATTATCAAATGCGCCCTCAATGTCGAGGAAAGCACAGCACCATTTGCTTGTCCTCAAGGGTTTTTCGATGTTGTCGGTTATGTGATTCCTGTACAAGAGAAACTTACTGAGGACAGAGATTCTTATGTGCTGATCTAGTACTTTATTTATGTCAGGTTGTATGTAAGAGATTGCTTTTAGCGATAAGGCCGCCTTTTGTATATGCACATTCTGTATAAATACTCCTTGTATACATCTCTACTGTGCGCAATAAAGGGTTTATTATTATTATTATTACTTTTTCTATCGTTTTGATGAAGAAAAAGATAAGACTGATTAGTCTATGAGACATTGGCTGCGTGCAATGTCTTCGACTAGTTTTTGGTACAAAGATTACTTTGGTCTTTATGTTTCTGGAATTATACCCCAGGTAAAGCCGGTTCTAAATATTTTGACCAGAATTGGGTGCCAGAATTTCAAGTCCGTGCTTTTTTATGAGTGATAATGAAATAGTAAGCCCGCCTGCACTATCGATATATACTGGCGTGGCACCAGTGAGGGATGATAGATGAGGATGAAAGCAGGTCAGTCGGCCCATCGTGACAAATTCAACAAGACTTAATCACGATGGTTTCCAGGGGAATCACGTGGAGATTTTTTTTATGGATAAATGTAACCCCGCCTGCGCTAACGGGATACGCTGGCGGAGGACCAGTGAAGGGTGATAGATGAGAATGAAAACAGGCCAATTAGCCCATTATGGTAAATTCATCTGGAATTAACCATGATAGTTTCCCGGGAGAACCGCGAGAAGGTCGACCTGGTTGGGTATATTGCTAGCAATGGGATTCTCAGTCTCCATTATTAACAATCCCTTCCCCCCACAACGTGGAGGTTGACTTAATATGGTAAACTGCTAGGCTGTGAGATCCTATTGCTAACAATCCCTTTCTCCCCTCAACTCCGTGCTGTAGTAGGGCTGGAAATATTCTTCCTCCGCTGATTTGTAAGGCTTAAAAGACTTGATAGCCTATTTTATTTGGTGGGACACACGATAGGCCAACTGGTCTGCCTTTTCATTCTTATCTTACATCCATTGTTTCCCGTCAGTGTAGGCGGAGTTACTATTCCATCAAAAATATCATCCATTAAAAAATACCCTTTCTGTGATTTGTCAAATTTATAATGGAAAATGATAAGAGTATTCTATAAATAGGGACATTACAGAATACACTATTATGACCTTGGTGGGGACACCAAAAACCAAATAAGAGCCAACATGGGAATGTTGGCTCTTATTGTTAGTAATGTAGTTTTTTTAATGGATGATAATGGACAGTCTCTAATCTGTGTGGAATGGTAACCCCGCCTGCGCAAACGGTATATGAAGGCGGGGCATCAGTGAGGAGTAATAAGTGAGAATGAATGGGCAAGTCAGTTAGCACATCGTAATAATAAACTTGGAACCAGTAGAATGGTTTTCAGGGTCACTACGGGAAGGTTGATGTGATAGTAATGGCTGGTAGTCCGCAGTACTAATCCCTTCCCTTTCCCCCTAATATACTCTGCTAGGTCGACCTTCACGCAGTCCCCTCTTAAAATATCGTGATTAATTTGTTGTGAATATACCACGATTGTCTAAATGAGCTGCATTCTCCACTGGTGCCCCGCTATTGTCGTTAGCATAAGCGGGTGCACCATTCTATCTTTACTCATTAAAAAAATACACTGGTACTTCTCATGGGTTGTTGTCATTCCTGAGGACTACAACGTTATGCCTCCATACCCTATAATTTCACTGCCATAGCCTTTCAAACTAAAACTCGCCTATACAAGCACAGCTGTTTTACGGCAGAAACAAGAATAGTACTTGTATAGATTTTATTATAATTTGCCTTTATTAATAGGCTGAATGATAGTACTGGTGGTGGTTGTAATTATACCTAGACATTATGACTCTTTCTACTTTCTCTTTGTATCAGCTTATAACTAATACTTAGTTTTTTTATTTACTTATGCTATTGTGTGAGTTTCATAAATGTTTAAAGAAATTCTTTCTCTTATTCCAAATTTCTTTTCTCACAAGGCATTGCGTCTTGCCTTAAAAATATTCTTTCAATACCTATCTCATATCTTTCGTTAAGTTTTCAATACAATGCGATATTTCATCCTAATACTCACTGTTCTATATTTCAAACCCTGTAAGTTAATCAACCACTTCTTTCTTAAATATGCTTACCTACTTATTGTTTTCTAAGATACGCTATTTAATTTTGAGTGGGGACGGTCTCTTGATTAATAATAGTAATAAAATATCAGTTCCATATTTATTTACGATTTGTCACATAATTATCTATAATACAATGTATCAATAGAGCAATGCAAAATAATAAGAATACATGTAATAAATAATTTTATCACATTCAGTGTATGACTTAATTATCTCTTAAAGTAAATTAAAAACTTAAAAATGTAACTAACAATAAATCTAAAAAAAAAACTTGACGATCGTTTTCAGGTCAGTATTTGCAAGTATAATTTATTACTTTTGTAAAATTTATTTCTAAATAGTAGCCAGCCAATATCTACTTAAAGAGTAAATCTAACACACCACATCAGCATTTACAAGAGATCTCCGTAACACGCTCTTTAAATCTCGATCCACAGAAATAAACTTCATAATAGTACATTATAGTATGATTAATATACAATGATTTAATGATAATAATTTTTTACACACTTAGTCTCGTCACGAAATTATTGAGAATTTTTTTTTGAGAGGAGACTAAGGTGTTATTATATCCATTGATAAATCTGGAGCAGAGCAGAAAGTTCCTCAAGCGATTAGTTTTTTTTTTTTTTTTTTACAACACAGGGGGCAAACGAGCATGCGGCTCACCTGATGGTAAGTGACTACCGCCGCCCATGGTCACCCACAACACCTACGGCATTGCAGGTGTGCTGCCGGCCTTTTAAAAAGGAATATGCTCTTTTCTTGAAGGTTATGTTGTCGTATCGGTTCGGAAATACTGCTGCTGGAAGTTGATTCCAAAGAGTGGTTGTGCGTGGAAGAAAGTGCCTTGAAAAACGCACGGTGGAGGACCGCCACTCGTCCAGATGGTTGGGATGAAATTTTAGTTTATGGCGGGTTGTACGATGGTGAAAATCTGCAGCAGGTATCAATCCATAAGTAGTAGTAAGAGTAAGAGTTGCCATCACAAACGATGCAGATACATTATGTCCACGAGTACAATTGTCAATTTATGAGGATATAGAGTTTAATAGATTACAAATTCTTTGTGTACATACGTCTCTATCCACAAGTAAGGTCAATGTGATTTTTAAGATCTTTTAAATCGTCATTGTCATGATTCTACCGCTGCGTTCGGAACATTTTAGATAGTAGAACCCGTTTCTCGACTGGATAAATAAACAACATAAATTTTATAGTGCAAGTATAAACAGATATAGGTAGTAAAAATCAGTTGAAACTCTGCGAATTATGCAAAGCAAATATGATTTGTGTCAAGTAAGGTGGGTAATCAGTTTGAAATTTTGCGTCAAGGTTATCTTTATATATTATTGAAACTAAAAATATTGTTAAAAATCGCCGAACTTTACAAGTATTTAAGGTATTGCAATAAATGTTATTTTCTATTGTAAAAAATATATATAATCTGTTTTTTTTTTCTCAGTGTATTAATAAACAATGAAATCAAATAATATTAAGAAAAAACACAAGATAATAGATAATATGTGAAAATTCCTGTAACAAATTGGATAGTTTTCAAGGTGGTGTTCATAAAGGTAAAAAACAAGATCTGGTGTATGTTTTAATTTTATATGAGTCCATATGATCTTGATACTGATGTGATATAATCTTCTAGAATATATTTATTTCATTGGTGTTCCTACTTTTAAATTCCACGCATACGGAGTAATTAACTAGTTTACGGCAAATGTTGTTACCTATCAGATCTATAGGAATAAGAAATATCCCATCTATCAAGTTGGAGCAAACAATACACATTTACAAATTTCATTAAAAAATTTTAACGGTTTCGGAAATTAGAATGAATGAATATCATGATATAGGATTTTTATACATAAAGATTTATACAAAACATATTTAATTTTGCTATTTGTTTAATTTATAGTTATTTTGATGTGCCAAGATTGTTTATTAATTATGCCAACTATAGAAAAACAGATTATATGTATCTTGCCACCCAAGATATGATTTGGAGAGTTTATTATTAATATATAAAACTTGATCCTTTACAAACATTTTTGTTTTCAAAAAGTATAAATAAAATTACAATTAACACAGAGATATAAGTAATTCAATTTTCTATTATTATTACATTAGATTCAAATATAATATATAAAATTTTCTAAGCAAAATGAAAAGTATTCTTATACATTATGTTTAGCTTACTTAGCAAACATATGAACCACGATATTAATTATATTATAACCTAAAAAGGTTTAGTATCTATTGTCCGCTTGGCTTTGTTAAGCTAGTAGTTGCTGTACTTCTAGCGCTTCGTTTACATTGGCATTTTTTATAGAACTTGATTTTTAATTTTTCTAAGTATAGCAAGTTTAAAATACTGTAAACAATTGTTGTATAATGAGTTATGCAGTAAGCAAAAATTTTAAATTTAAAAACAAAAATAGGATAAAAATAGATAAATAGAATAGGCGATATAGCCACCGCAATATTTGTCATATAAATCCAACTGAACAATCAATACTTGCATTACATAGTGTGATATAATATTGCAATATGCTTTATACTACCAAAAACAATAAACTGGGCGCAAATCCAAAATTTTATTCCAGTTTAATAATTGGAAAACAAAATACTAGTAGTATTAGTTCATTAAGTGTTTGTTCCCATAATAAAATCAACTAACACTTAAAGGATTGTCAATTGCTCCTTATTTTACAACTTATACCACATTCACATAATACGGAAATACAGAATTCTTAGACTATAAAATCAATCCACAATTTAGTTTGATGTAACAAGGTAATTAGTTAAACACACAAATGTGTTTACAATAATATAAAAATAATTGTTGAAATAAAAACCTTATATTACAGTAATTGAATTTGCCGTTTTATTTAATATCCCGTAAAATCTAAAAACGTCTAAAATCTATCTATTTAATGTATAATTGATTGTTGGGAATCTAATAAACTTCACCCTGAAGACTTTTGGTTAAAGTAGAAACAGCCGTTGGAAATAATAACATAGTAGATTCATTAAATTCCTACTAATAAAAATGAAGCAAATTATTATTATTAACAATTTCATTAATAAATGATATTTATGAATTTATTTCAATTTAACATGCAGCCAGCTGACTTTTAAATAATATATAGAATATTTCTTTAAAGTAAAATGTAAATTCACGGTTTAGTATTCTTATTTATGTAGTAGATGCTAATTATAGAAAATATTAATGATTAGAGGATATATTTTCGGTCGACTGACGTCCAGCACTCGATCTCAACTCACGACGCGGACACGTTGCAGCTTCTTCAGAGGATTTACGAGTTTTCTTTTTGGTCCCTCTACGTCCAATGTCATTTGATGGTACTTCTATAATGTTAGTAGATTCATCAACAATGGCGCTATTGTCTTTACTATCAATATCTGAACTAGTACCCTCATTAACTGGAATATGTTCATTACCAGTATGTATATTTGAATCACGGTATGGACTATTCAATTTAGGTTGTACATGTTCATCTTTTTCTAAATTAGATGGTGTAGAACATGGTATGTTATCTGTAGGTGTTACCTTTTGGATACTGTTTTCAAAATCACTAGCTTTCATACCAGTTTTAATAACAGTGGATGGTGCTATTAAGTCTTCTAAATCCATTTCTCCTGTATTTGTATCTGGTTGTTTGTCTATACTTGTATTAGTTTCAACAAGTGACTCTTTGAGTTTTTTAGATGAAATTACTTCATTTGCCTGGAGTGCTAAGTTTTCAGGTTCGCAGTTCATTTCATCATGTGTTCTTTTAAGTGTTAATGATACATTCGAGGAATTATCATCAGATGCTAATGTTCTAGCTATATATTCAGATGAGCTTTTGCTTAATTTCTCATATGCATCTTTTTCATTATCTTTAGCTTTTTTAGCTTCAGCTGAACTGACAAGACTAGCACTTAGTGCTCCAGAAGCCATTTGCTCCAATAACATTTTACTTATATCAATATCCTTTTTATCACCTTTTAGGAGTTTCTCCTGCACAGCAGCGAATTCGGGAGGTACTTGTGAACGCAATGTATCAAACGGTAATTTTTTTTTATCTGTTTTAGATAGATCTGTAGCAGCTGATTCATGACTATCACTATCACGAACTCTTTTTTCTCCTCTTAAAATAGACTCATAATTTAAAGATTGTTTAGAAAGGGATTCTAGTAGGTAAGGGTCTGGAGGTAAAAGAATCTGAGGAAGTTGACTTGACTGTTGGCGATCAGATACTTTCTGTTGCCGAGATGTGGATGAACTTGTAACAACTGTTGATGGCCTGGGAGTAGTGGTTTTTGTAACACTACGTGTAGATGTATGGCTAGAACTGTGTAATGGCGCCGAACTGGAACTTGCTGCCAAATTGTTGCCAAGTAGTCCCAAAGCATCATAGGCTGATGACATGCCTGAATGCATACCAAATGGATTTAATCCACCCAGACCTAGCTGAGGATATAGCATATTAGGGTTTGGGAATACAAAAGGAAATTGAGAATTAGTAGATTTTGAGCCAGAAGTACTAGCTCCTTCTGATGGTTTTCTTTGTTTTGATTTTTCTCCTGAATTACCTGTTCCACTCAAGCTATTTATATCAAGCGAAGAAAATCCGGGTAGTCCTAAGCCAGCTAAATTAGCAAAGATATTACTTCCTGCAATATTGCCTAATAAGTTAGGCATACTCCCAAATGTATTTAATAATGGATTATTCTTAGCGTCAAAACTACTTAAACTAGATAATAATTTCGGATCAAAAGTATTTAGCAATTTTGGGTCAAATCCTGTTAAATTAGAAAGTGTTGCTGCCAGTGTTTTTGGATCGAATGCACTCAAACTAGACAAACTTGCCAAAAGAGCTGGGTTTAAAGCACTCATATTTTGGTTCATGTGAGGGGCATTTGAAGATAATACATTAGCCGATGAGGCATCAAGAGTCGGAGGTCGACCCTTTTTACGTTCAGTGGCAGTACTTGTTGACTGCATTGGTGAATGTCTTTGGCTACGTACATCTTGAGGTAATTTAACATGTTCTTTTATACCTTCAGTCCACTTAGAGTCAATATCGTACATCGGATTCTCAGCTATCCATTGTGCCAAATGCTTCAACTGAGGTGCTTTATGTCCAACTATACGTTTTCCAGTAACTCGATGAACTACGGGTACATGTTCATCAGGTGTAAGTCGAGGTGTTAATCCACGGCGGCGGGTTTCTACACTGGCTTGTTCTGCTAACCATTTATTTACTTTAGCCTCATGAGAATAAGGTTTCATTGGTACAGTGGTAGAAGTGCTCTTTTGTCCTTTAATAGTCTGTTCTAGGGATTGTTGCAAAAAGGAAGATAATTCTTTGGACGTCGCTTGAGGCGATGGGACATTTGTGACAGTTACTGAAAAAGGTTTCTGTATAGGCAAACCTGCTGAAGAGGTCGGTGGAGCTGCAGGAGTAACAGTAACGTCAGGAAGAATTGACGTGTTCCTGCTGCGAGGAGGATCTGATGAAAATGCAGGAGTTGGACTTCGACCTTTCGCGACGGACAAGCCCAAAACAATCTCATCCAGTTTTTTTCTTTTCTTCTCTTTACCAACTATCTGCTCTGGTGCAGGCTGCAAGACATTAAAAACCAATCAGCTTGTTTCGTAATAAAAAATATTTATTTTACTTAATAAATACAGTAGAACGTCCATTATCAGAATCAAATAAAACTAGAGATCTTTTCCGTATAATCGAAAATCCGCATAATCGATTTTAAACAATATTTAAAATATATTTTTTATTATGTAAAGGGTTTTACATCCATGATATTTCTAAATCGGTAATTGGAGCCGTGAAGAATAGGTATGGATAACCGAATATGTTTAAATAATTGAAATTCTACTGTAGTTAATAAATGATGCTTGGATAACTTGAATGTTTTACTCTGTCCACACCCATATTTCTGTTGTGATTCATTTCTATACAAAAAAATATTTTTTCTATATAGTAATTTCTTCCAGACAACCTTTGGGTAGAAGGAAATAAAGAATAAATAGCTAGGTGGCGCGTTAAAAAAAATTATCTAAATATGTATAAATAAGCACAATTATAGCCATACATAAATTTTAAACATAAGTCTTCATCATAAGAGGAGTTTTGCCAGTAGTTGCCACGCTTGGCAGGTGGGTTGGCAACAGCTGTTAGGCTTTTAAAGACGTTTTAAGACGGATGCTGCTACCCATCCCTTGCTATCCCTTAGTCGCCTCTTACGGCATACATGGGGAAGGAAGGAGTGGCCCATTCTATAGGGAAAGAGTTGCACGAAGGAACTGCTTGCACAGAAATGGATTTGGAGTAAAAAGAAGAATGAGTAGGAACTTGAGTTGGAGATTGTCAATACTACGTAAAGAATAAGAAATGCTTTCGCTAAGAAATATAAAGCGTTCTTTTAAATAATGGGGTGTAGTTGGATTAGACAAATAAATAAAGAAGGAAAAGTATGTGCCAGTTGCGACGAAGACGGATAGAGAGCCACTTGTGCCATGTATGATTTTTAATGAGGTAACAGGCATTTTAAAACAATTCAAAAAGTTTATTTCATATATCGTCTGATTAGGAATCGAATCTGGGACCTAATTTACAAAGCAAAGTGGCATGGAATTGTTTGTACCGTATGTCATGCTTATGTACAAATAATAAATGTATAAAAAAATTGATTTATCAATAATTTATGTATCATATAAGCATTGAACATGTAATTAAAAATTGACGCTATACATTCATAATGCACTGTGACGCTAGATTTGCAAATATGAAATAAAAATTGTGTTCGAATATTTTAAAAATTACATCGGCTCAGTTCTTTTTTTTCATGTTGTATACAATTTTCCCGCAGTAGATTACTTGTTAATCATTTCCTATCTTATTACATTAGGATGACGGGAAGCCCACCCTTACTAACAAGTTTTTAAACCAATCGCCGTATATCTTATTTACAAATGCAATAAAGAATATAATACAATGCTTTAATTGTCGGCATGGCTTTATGCACAATGGATATGTATGTCGCTTTTACTTGGTTATTTACTATTTTATTTTTATTTGTTACAGACGTATTATTATTCTAAACATCTCAGTTTTTAAGCAACCTGTCTACCAATGCATTATGAAGTTTATTGTATGGTAGAATTAAACTAGATTATAGTGTATAAATGTTTCATTGGAGCTTACCACATTTTTTCTTTTCATCAGTCTAGAGAGAGTATCGTCTAACTTGCTTCTAGTAGGTGTGACTGGGGAAGCGCATGATACTGAAGTAGCAGAAGCGGCGGAAGGAGCGGAAGCGACGCCATCAGTCGTCTGCGGAGTACGACGACCCATCGAGAAGTCATGAACTTCGCTGAGGTCAAGCGGCGCCGACAAGTCGACGGGCGCAGAGCTTCCTGGCGACGCGGCCGGCCCAGTAGTACCGGCAGTAGCGCCTGGTGCGGGCGACGGTGCCACTCGCTGATGTGCCGGTGGCGGCGCAGGCGTAGACCGCCGCGAACTTGAGTCGCTCGATGCATCATCGCGCTCCACGCGTTCAGCACGCATGTGTGCCGAAGACGCCGAGTGGGCGGCGGCTGGAGAAGACAGTAGAGCGTGTAGTTTGGCGCGATCTGTTTCCACGTCAATGGCTATATGGCGCTTTTGACTGTGTTTGCGCTCCTCTAGTTGATCAGCTTGCCCGACGCGAGCTCCGCCTTCACTGCTTTTCGGTACTGGTGGCGCTCCCGGCCACTCGCGATTTTGCACTGCGTGGGCAATGTGATGGAGTCTCGTCTCGAGAGCTCGCTCTGTAAACCAGTGTTCAGGGGTCAGAGAGCCTTCGATCCTTCCGAGTTTTGCTAGGTTCTCCAGCTCCGAGAGAGCGTCGGTATCATCGTCGTTGTCGCGTTCGCAGGCATTTGATGTACGTTTGCTACGTCGAAGAGATGTTCGTGTCTCGTATGTAGACTCCTCTGTATTATTCCTCTCCTCGTCTTCGGAAGGAATATTTTGGGACTCAAGTTTTCCGCTTCCTCGATGTGTTGTATACCATTTATTAGCGCAATCCGCAAATGGCATTTTTGGGTCACAAAATAACTTGTTGAATGTATCTCCTAAGCCATGCCTGCAGAAAAAAAATCAACATATTAAATATAAATAAAATAGTATGCCAAATAATTGTGCTTTTAAGGTGTCGAAAGATAACAAAGTACTAATATTATCATCCTACTAATAAGTATCAAATGAATATCCTACTAATAAGTTTCCTATAACTCCAGTACCATTTAATAAAGGAGTAAATTTATTTGGTGGCAACCCTTACTTGTGACCACTTTTATAAAGACCACCATATATTATCATATGAATATACAATGTGTCCAGTTACGGACTAGCGATATACTAGATACTTATAAAACAACTATTTTAATTTACAAGTACAGCATAAACTTGGGTCCAACCCACCTTCATGTTAAATGGCAGCTATTTTGATTTTTTTAATGAAATTTCTCTACGTGTGTACAAAAAAACATTATATCAGTAAAAGTTTGGGTTTCACTGCGATAAAAATAGGTTTACTCGACGGGTAATAATACTGTTTGTTATTTACATTATAAAAAAATGTGTTTACTATTTACAAATTTTAGAAAAAAATATGACATTAAAAAAAAAATAAAAAATACGCAAATTAACAAATTATTGCAAATTACTACAAAATCACTACACATAATCCATTTAATGTTTTTTACTAGATCGATAGCTTTTGAGCTAAGCTACAATACAACAATAAATTTATAACTATATGTGTATTACTTTAAAAGTTATTGTCACTTAAAGATAACGTATGCGTAAACACAAAACGCCTTTGTTAAGTGGCATCTAGTATATGCTGCATTCCCTTCGAGAAAAGAGTAAAATTTTCCATATTTTTTTTGTCACATAATTGACAGCGTCCTCTTTTTAAGACATTTTAGCTTGAAGGAGCGACAGTAGATGTCGAAGGCAAAGGCGTCGTGTTAGCTGCTAAGAAATTATCAATTATAGCATGCAAATCTCTAGGGTACTTAGAATACTCGATTTTTCTGTTTAAGATGTGATCTTTGATGAGTTCTATACCAACAGAGACTTGTACGGCCAGATTTGCACTCCCATTGCAAAAATCATACATGAAGTGTACGTCAGCAATATTTTGCGTTGAATATTGACGATTTGCCATATTCGTATCATAGGATTAATTACTTAATCACTAATACAGACCGTAAACAGCACGGACAGTAAGTGAAAGTAACGATCACAACGCAGGGCGAGGGATAACTAACTATTCATTATCCCTAAAACGATTTGATTTTATTCCAGCTAGTACCAGTATGTTACATCTCACTTACTTCCGCTGATAGTACATAGTATTTTGCCCTTTTCTCGAAAGGAATGCAGCGTATACCAGATATCACTGTTTTTTACAACAAAGGGACCAAACCCTTTCTCAAAAACTTTACTAGTTAAAAACATTTTTTTTAATATACTTTTATATACTGTAATTATTTTATATTTATCACTCTGTAAACTTCAGAGATGCCAATAAGGGGATTTTTTGATGAGATAAAATAAATACTATTGACCCTAATTATAAATATTATTTATTGTGTAATTTATTGCAAATTATTACAGTATCACTCTTACTACAAAATGTTATACTTGTTTAGACAGACCCTTGTTAAAAACCTATATAAAATCTTAATACAAAAGGGCATTTAATATATTTTTATAATTTCTAAATTTATTTTTTGTAAATGGCTCAATGATAAGCTGTCGACTCTTAACCTTAAAAAAACTAAATTCATGACATATTCAATACGTGCAACTACTAGCCAATAAATATAAAAAAATATAAGCGTGTGAAGGATTCTCTCTAGCTCCCAAAGTACATTACTTACATAGTGCTAGTTCAATGAAATACTTTAGATCAAAATCCGCAATTTCTTTAAACTTATCTTTAAAAATAAAATGATCGTAGTGAAATAATTATTGAAAGGATTATTTTGAACCAATTTTTAATAAAGTTAGAATTATTATAATTGTATTTTATGAAAGTCCATAAAAATTTCGCTAAATTACCAAATTGAAATATTAGGTTTAGGAGATAAGTTTAGAGAAATGGCACCTCAGAATCGGCCCCAATGTTGAAGGAAACGCGTAATAAGCATGTTTTTATGGTAATTAAAATGTAAACACCGACGAAACAATGTTATTATTATTAGACTGTAAATCTGTATGTACTTTCACTTTATTATATTAACTTCGAATGTAGTCCGGAATCAGAATATTACTTACTTGCAAACTCCTAAGACCAGCAACTTATCATGGCGGGCAGGTGCCCACCAAGGTGGTGTATCAGGTGAACGTTCGCAGAGGGCTAATCGAGTGTCTAACGCTGGATGTGGCGCTACCTCTTCGCGTAAAACACGTAATAAATCAATTCTGCAAAAGGTATTTGTAAAAGTTCTTATTGAGACATTCCTAATAATAAAAAAGGGGTAGAGGTTTCTGCAGGGTCGGTAACACGCACGTAACGCGCCCCTGATTTTGCAGGTGTTCATAGGCTATGGTAACCGTTTACTAACGGATGGGCCGTGTGCTTCTTTGCTATCTTACTTATTTATTTCTATATAATTCTACTAATTTCTATAATAAGCACAACGAGAATCTAATTGAGGTTCTCATATCTATAAAACAACATACTCTTATCATGGAATATGCAGATTAGGTATAGTACATTACTGCAGCGGCCAGCAACTGAGGCATTGATGCACAAAGGTGCAAATGTGGGCCGAGGCGTAGCCGAGGCACACTTAGGTGAGTCAATCAATGCCTAGTTGTGGCCAACGCTTGTATAGTACTTTTCTCAAACAATGCGCGGAAATCAAAAACACAATTTTACTTTTTAAGTTCAATGACGAATAACGAACAATAATAATTTTTCACGCGCCATAATGTTCCTTTGTTTTTTTTTTTTAATAAACAGCTTTCTATTTGCAAGCCAGTTCGAAATTTAAATAAAACCTTTTATTAGTTACCTCCTTGGTAGCCATGTTTCGAAGTAAAAGGTCATTCCATTTTTAAATTACGGGACAGTCCTCAGGAATGGCAACGCATAGGGGGTATCATGGGCGAGACAATATACTGTTATGTCCATGGTACTGCTCATGTCTATAGGCGATGGTTACCACTTTCCATCAGGTATTGACCGTCAGCTTGTTTGCCATTCTAAGTTGTATAAAAAAAAAAGTTTACATAGTAATTTATCTGGCCGCAAAACACGACAGATATGGATTTTCATACAACTTTTGCCGGCCGCTGCCCGCATGTATCTGGCCAGTACGGCAATTTTGATTTATCTCGAAGAAGATTATCAAAATAATGCATCACATTTCCAAGCTTGTTTGAGAAAAAGTATATGTGTATCGTCTTTTGGAACCAGAATGTATTTCTTAAATATATGATGCACTTCAATTTATCTAATAATATATGGGAACTATAGCAGCAATAACAATAATTGAGTATTATTGAAGAACAATTATAGTGAGTCATAGTCATATATCAGGCATCCTCGAATTTAAAATATCAGTAAAGCCGATATAAGTAATTATTATCTATTTTTATTAACATTTTTGTCCTTGGAGCTTAAATAATTTGTGTTTCACAAAAAAACCGACTTCAATTGTGAAGAAATTTTATTTATATAGTAAGTATTTCAGACAAAATTAAAAATTTCCAGCTGACGAACAGATGGTTCACAACTAATAAAGTTGTTTGGTAATAAACATAAAAATACAAAACCAAATTGAAAATATTCTTCTTTTTGATGTCGGTGGATGACAAAATTTGAATTACACACCCCATATCACGTATGCATTAGGTTATTTGGTAATAGACACAATTATATAATCTGCATAACGGCAGCTTGTCATGTAAATAAATTATCATAAAAGCAACGTGTCGTATAGGTACGTACTTTGTCACGAAAAGAATTTTTGTAAATAAACCTTTCTTTTGTAATGAATTCGTAATTTTTCCTTGTGTAGTATTTATATGTATAAATATATATTATTGTACTGTAAAATATTTATTAAACATATTTTACATTATTTTTCAGTGTGTAGTTTAGTATATTAGATAGTTTTGTGATATAAGTTTCGCATTTTATGTAACTATATTTGTTGTTCTAATACTGAAATTCCTAAAAGTAATTGTGCAGTGTATTGAAACTATTAACCTACTCCTACCTATTATCCACTAAATAAAGGTTGTCTGCAAGAGATCGCCCTAGCAATAACATCGCCTTTTGTAGCTACCTGTTCTATGTCTATGTTTATCTCTATTTTATCACACTGTTTTAATTTATATATGTCATTGCAATAAAGAATTAATATCTTTTTTAATACATAGAAATTTAACAATCTGTTTTTTTTAATAAATATTAATTTTTATATGATTACCTAATTTTATTGAAAATACAATAAATTTAATCATAAGTCTATGATTAAATTAATAATCATATGTCATATGAAATGCAATCCGGTATGCATTCGCAGTAACCCAATGTGTAAGTGTTATACTAAAATTTGAAATTGTTTTTACATACCTTTCTAATGTTGCGATTGCTCTTTCTTCACCAATAGGCTCAGCTTTTAAATCTGCCCTGGTTGGTAGTTCAGCTTCACCTACAGAGAGTCCACACTGACGTTTACACATAGCCATAAACGCCTTGAGGTAATCAGTTAAAGCATCATCACTTTTTGAGTCTAATCGTGCCAATGTTCTAAATCGACTCCATCTGAGACTTTTGGTTGCTGGATCAAACTCTACTCCATATGAAGCAACTGTGCGTCTGAATGCTTCTTCATCAGCTCGGGTCCAGCGCCACTGTGCGATCTCATCTCTTGCAAGCTGATCCATGCGCTCTCGTCGCTCCATCTGTTAATTAAAATTAATAGATATACTATTCAATTAATGACTACAAAAATTTAAATAAGGTTATCCAATTAGGTATATAATCTACCATATTAATTAAGAGAAATAGCAATTCCATGTTGCATAAAAAATCTGATAGCCAACTTTTTATCTGAAAAGATATATTTACAGGTTTGCCCCATAGAAATTTTATCAAAATCGTTTCAGCAATTTATGTTATATTATGGGGAGGGCTATGTTCAGCAGTGGACAGATAAAAGCTGATATGATGATTATAATGGTATGTAAACAAGTTTGGCATGCTATTTTTTCTTAGTAATAGTGTTTAAAATGAGAAAACGTTTGAAGTGTTTTTTATAAGTTCTGCGATTACCGTTTGTCAAAAATTTTGTATATATTACGTAAAATTTGTATCAAGTTTTAGGTAATAAATGAAATAGTATAAAAATATATGTGAGATTCTTAACATTTTACATACACATTAGACCTATGGTGAGTCTGCAATGAGAAAAGAGTTTGCAAGATAGCCATGAGACGTTGAAGATAACGAACGCCCTGGATGCCCTAGCACAACAACAACAGATCAAAACGTGGAAAAAGTCAAAGACGTGGTTATGAACGTTCGCTGAATCACAAACAGGGAAGTCGCTGATGATGTTGGCATATCGATTAGCTAATGGCATGAATTTTTTTCGAATGTTTTGAATAAGACACATGCGACACCAAAATTTGTATCAAAATTGTTGAATTGTGAATAAAACTGCGGCGAATGTAAGTTGCGCAGGAATCACTAAATGAAGTTGACAAAGAAAAAACTTCCAAAAACAAACTCATTTCTACAGTCCGATTGTCGATCCCACTTATGGGCCTAAATAAGGAATTCTTAATTGCAATAACAATATAATAAATTATTAATTATTTATTTAATAAAGAAATACAATAAGGTAATCTATCATATGCAGATGATACGTATTCAAATAATGATATCATATACGTTACAGATACAGATGGGCAAAGCACCGGGTTTAAACCCGGTGCTTTGGTAAAAACCCAATAAACACCCATAAACTCCCATAATCACCCAAAAAAATAGGTTTTTACGTATTTTTTTGAAAATATGTAAGTAATACCAATAAATTATTTTTATAAATTGTATTGATCAATTCTACAATATTAAATAAAACGTTAACTAATAATATTTCAGGAAATTTTAAAAATCTATATATAATAAAATGAAAGTAATTAATTTTCAGTGTTTTCATGTTGCAGTTGATCAACATGTTGGCCTTTTGCTTCCCGTAGATACTTTAAAATTTCTTCATAACACCTCGTTCGCACACATGGCCGTATATATTTAAATTCTTGAAAGTCCGAAATACTCATTTCTTTTATCCTCTTCTCCATAAATTAAGCATTTATTTGTTTCTTCTTTCATAAATTTTCTTTTACTTTATCCTCGTTTTTTTCTTTGTTGCGACGACGCTGGGTAAATCATCTGGACACTGGGTCTCACTATCGCCAAATATATTTGGAGATCGGCTTCGGCTACGGCGTGGCAGACATTTTTTTCTTTCTACAATTTTAAATTAAATTTATTAGAATAAATGCTTCGAACACACGCGATCTAAGTACCTTTTGTGTTTATTATACCTTACCTACCTAGGTATAAAAAGAGTACTTACGTAGATTTTCTTTTATTAACTGTTTTATACGAAGATCTTGATCTCTCAAATTAGCATCCATTTTACTTCCAATTATCAACTAAATTAATAATCCACAAAGTATTAAATAACGTTTTTATGAAATATTTAGCACAAAAACAATACCCTTTAAATATCGATCGTCAGTAACTGTGGCTGACTTACCTATATTCTAGCAAGCAGGACTGCCAGATGTGAAGGGGAAATCCCCAATAAATTGTTGCATGTGATATGTGAGCATGTTCGTTTCATAATAAAAATGTTGCCAGGTAACCAAAAAGTCGTATGTTTTTGTGCGAATTACGATCATAATCTTTACGATCGTACATTAAAAAATAGACAAATAATAGTATGAGTACGATTTAAATCGTATATCTGTCAACCCTGCTAGCAAGACAGCGACAAAATCACGTTGCATAACAATGTAGCCCAAGCTTATATCTTATGAAATATACGGAAGAGATACGGACTTAGAAAAAACAGAAATGTTGTTCTTTGTGGAAGTCATTGATGAAATTCTATGTATTTTAGCCCGCAAACTTTCTTCAAACAAAAACAGCGCCATCTAGTATCGAGTTCTGTAATTATCTCTTTGTTTATGGATTTGAAGTAAGACCGCCACGCATGCAATACATTATGACTGGGGATTCCCCTATTCGTCGACGCTGAATATGAGGCGACGACAATCACTGTTGTTCACTATTACTCTGACTCTGGTAACGTGACTTCCTTAACGTGTTAGGTAGGAAAAGCAGTAAAAAAGTGCATATTAAGGGAGCAGATTTGAAATAATATTTATACTTAACAAGAAATAATTAAAGGTAAGTGGATTTTTGAATGATACAATTATATCATGATCACTTAACAATTTTAACTTAAAATTAGATGTATTATTACAAGCTTTTATTTAGCTTGCGTTATGTAAATAAAAGTATGTAGGTATGTTCGTATGTTGATGCAATTATCCTCAATCCTCAACCGACTGGGATAAAATTTTCCATACACGTTTATTTTGGATGATAGTGCATAGTTAGCTGAGAGTCGTCATTGGATAATAATGGTGGATAGCCTAAGATGTGTACTAGATATTTATTTTTAACATAATATGCGTAAGTACCTAATCGAATTAAAGAAGTTGCTGAGAAAAATACAGAACAATACGATAATAAACTAGCGTCTGCGTTTAATCCTCCGAGGAGATGTAATTTTACAAAGGTTTTTTGTATTTATTTTATTATTTTTTTAATAAATTTATTGTAAATAACAAGAAATAATCATTGTAAAAAAATAGGCACTCTATTGTTGAATTTTCGTCAGACCAACTAATCATCGTTCATTTTTTTAGGTTCAATGGGGAGACCTAAAGATTTACGCATATGGGAGCACTACCGTACTTTACCAAACAAGTCTGTTTCTTGCAAGCTTTGTAATAAGGTCTACAAATTCAGTAATGCTGCCAAAATGCTTCAACATCTTATCACTTGTCCAAAATCTCCAGAAACATTAAAAGACTCTATGAAACTTATAAAAGATAGCTCGTCCAAAACCAAAATGTCTGGACTGTCAGAGATAGAGACAAATGATTCTTTTATAAGCCCCTCGTCGTCTGCTAACACTACAATAAATGCTGAGTTTCAAGACACCGATGATCATATAAAAACAGAATTAGCGAGAGCTATATTTGTAACAGGGACGCCATTATCGATGGTGCAACATCCTTTATGGATACAATTTTTCGAAAAATTGCAACCAAAATTTAAAATACCTTCACGTAAAGCTTTAGCGACAAAATACTTAGATAAAATATATAGAGAAATGCGTTTTGAGTTAAATGAGGAACTAAATGCTTGTAGTTACTTACACCTTCAGTGCGATGGCTGGTCTAATTTAAGAAATGAAGGAATAATAAACTTTCTTATATCAAAACCTCAACCTGCATACGTTAAAAGTTTGAATACAGAAAGTAATCCTCACACTAGTGAATACCTTAGCCAAGAAGTTGAAAAAGTAATGAAAGTGTATGGAGCAAATAAGTTTCTTGTACTTATTGGCGATAACGCTAGAAATATACAAAAGGCATTCGAATTAACAAAACTCAAATATCCACATGTTGTTCCTCTCGGTTGCTGTGCACATATCCTTAACTTGTTGTGCCAAGATATTGTAAAGATACAAGAAGTAACTGTGTTTATTATGCAAGCCATAAATATAATAAAAACTGTTAAAAGGAGTCAACGATTAAGTTCCTTGTTGATAAAATCAAGGCAGGGTGAAGATTCTACACAAACACTAAAATTGCCTTGTGCTACAAGATGGGGAAGTCATGTTACTTCGTTAAAAAGTTTGAAAGCAAATAAGATAGCTTTGCAAATATTAACAGTTAGAGAAGATGTGGTAATTTCAAGAGATATTAAAGATTTAATTCTAAGTGATGATTTCTGGACGAAGACAGGGGAATGTATAAGTATTTTGGAACCAGTCACTGAAAGCATATTTTACTTAGAGAGCGACCAGAATCGTTTGCATCGCACATACATTACATTTAGAGATGTACAAGCTAAGATACGTTTTGCATTAAATGAGATTTCGACATTGAGCGAAGAAAGCAAACAGCAGATTCTAACATCAGTATCTTCAAGATGCAATATGGCAATGAGGCCAATACATTTTGCAGCATATATTCTAGACCCCAGGACTCTAGGAGTCGAACTTACTCAAGAGGAAGAACTTAAGGGTATGGAGTTTATCTACAATTTAAGCCAACACTTAAGTTTGTCAAATGTAATGGCAGATTTGGCGTGTTATAAAGCTAAAGAAAACTTTTGGGCCAGAGGATTTGTATGGAGCTCATTAGATAGCATTGAGCCCCTAATATGGTGGAAAGGTATTTGTGGTTCCACTGAGTTAAGCAAAGTAGCGATTCGTATTCTATCAGCTCCCTGTACTTCGGCAGCCACTGAGCGTTCCTTTAGTATCCAAGGCTACATACATAATAACAAAAGAAATCGACTTACAACTGAAAGAACTGAAAAAATTTCATTCATTTGTTATAACTGGAATCTTAAACATAAAGCTGAATGCGAGGACATTCAGTTTAATGAAGAAAATACCTTAGAAGCTTTCATTGAGCAAGTAAATGAACATAACAGTTTAGACGAAATAGAGCCTATCGAACCTATACAATTCATCGCTTGTAATAACTCTGAATCTGACAGTGATTGACTGTAGTTTTACATTTTACTTTCATCTCTTTCTTAATAAACTCAAAATCAAATTAAAAGTTTTTTATTCTGTAGGCTGCATAATAATATTGTCTATGTCCAGTATAGTGGACGTCTTGCGGCTGAGATGACGATGATGAAGTACAAAATCATAAACACCCAAAAATTTGGGTGTTTATGGGGTTTAAACCCAATAAACCCAAAACACCCGGTTTTTACCCACCAGACTTTAAACCCACCCAGGTGGATTGCCCATCTCTAGTTACAGATAATTTAATTTTTATCTAAAATCATAAGAACCACCTATTTAATCAGTTTTAATGATGTTGTTATTATTATAAAATGAAGAAAATTTTATATATTACTAAAAGTTGACAGTTGACTGTCATGGCGTCAACAGTAAACAGTTCTTAACTCCATTAATTTTACTGCATTAAAAATAAAATTGTAGCGTATTAACTTTTCAAGTAATTAAAATAAAATAGGGATTACAACAAAATTCTAAATTATATAATTTTTTTTACAACACAGGCGGCAAACGAGCTTGCAGCTCTACTAGCAGCCCTTTGCTACGTGCTTTGCTACTTATAAAGTGAAATAATAAAAAAAAAATTAACATCAAATTCATTTATTTAAACAAAAATCTCAAAAAAACTGTGAAAAGTACACGCACGCATATACATAGTATATATTTGAACAATTCAAGACTCACCGTTTGTATGAATGCACTCAACAATATGTTTCAAAATATAAACACAAAGCAATAATTATCGCTGACAATTTGCTTTAATCGAAGCACGTCCAAAATGAAATGACCGCATGAATGACATAACAACATGCTTGTATTGTTAACACTGAAAAAAGTTTCAATTTCAATTCCCTATCTTAAAAAAGTTTAAATTTGACACAAAAATCCCTATTAACAAAATCCGCCATTTATTGATTTCTATTGTTACAAAAAATGTGATAAATGAAGAACCGCTCGACCGATTTTGTGCAAACTTCACATATAGTAAACTATCATAAATAGTCCGAACAAAGCCTAAACATTTGGTTTGGATAGGTAAGGTTCTCGAGTTATAAAACTACAACGAATGAGATAAATTCAACTAATACCAACCAAAATATAAAGTTATATATGTATAGTGTCGGTGCAAGATTCGGTCAAGTTTTGATAATCAATCTACATGAAACTCTTCAAATATTCAGAGGAAACAATGAGTAGCATTGTAATGTCACTATAGGTACCTATGAGAACTAAGAAAGAAATGAGAATCAGTTTGAGTCACAAATGATTGTCAGGATATTCAAACTAACAAAGTGAAAGCAATAAATGTGTATTAGTGATAATAAATCTGAGGGTACTACAACAAAAAAGGACGACATCTACGTTCAGAAACTTAATACGGCAATTGCCGTAGACAATTCATATTTTATTTTTTCTAATACATTGTCATATATTCACGTAAGATGACGCAAGAGTGTTATAAATGTAAACAAGAAATCCCAAATAGACAATATCTCTGTTGCAAGTTATGTAAAGAAACATTTCATATTTATTGCACCAATGTATCTATTCAAAGATTTTATTTAATGAAGGTAAGAAAAAAAATTTTTCAAAAAAAAAAAGAAACCCGAAATCGATGAAGTAATCGACACTATACTACCTGTACTACCTGTGAAGATACATGATATAACTCACAGATAAATGTAACACGTAGAAATAAATATAAATTGAACTTGTCAAATGAAACTCTGAGGGTAGATATTTCGGATTTGGAGAAAGAATACACAGATACATCATACGAATCGACCAGTTATTTTAGTTTAAGTTTGTTATTAGTGTAAAAATTAAGGAAATGGAAAGCGTTATAATTGCTCAAGAAAAACTGATAATAGTCAAAAATAAAATTGATAATTTACTAGAAGAAAAAAACAATTTAAAGAAAATAATTACTAATCACGAGAAAAGAGTAAATCAGATATTTGTAAATCTACTTCAATAAAAAAAGCAATAAAAATGAAAATAAAGACAGTTTAACTGCTATAAAATTAAATTTTGCTGAACAATCGTCACCGCGCATCATACTCAAAAATCAGTATCAATCAGGAAAAAAATTCTAGATGAAAATGAAACAGTAGACATCCAATCAAGAATGATATTGCAAGTAACCAGGCCGAGTACAAGCAAGAAACAAACAACTATACATCCACCCTGCAGGAGCATATTTTTATAACCGGTCGATAATACTGAATTAATAAAAATTGTAACAAGTTTTAAAAATAAAAAAGATTTGTGTTTATGACGACATACCAATATAGATTTTTAAAAAAATCTATTAACTATATAAGTGAACCTACTGATATCTACTGTTAACGCCGATCTGGAACGTATATCTGCCTGGAGTAAATCTCATGGTCTTGTTATAAACCCCTTGAAGACACAAGCCATTATTATTGGGAGTCCCATACTTATTTCCAAAATTTCCTCGACCAGTCTTCCGCCTGTGGTTTTTGATGGGGTTATTATAGATTACCAAAAAAAGTAAAAAATCTTGGCATTATTTTTGATAACACTTTGTCATGGTCTCCACAAATCTCGGAGGTCAGTAAAAAAATGTTTGCTGCAACTTTTGCCTTAAATAGACTACGTAATTTCCTCCCAGTTAACACCAAAATTGCGCTCGCACACACCTTACTCCTACCCATTCTTGATTATGCCGACTCATGTTATTTAGACCTCACCGAAGAGCAATTAAACAAGCTTGAGCGTCTCCAAAATTTATGTATCCGCTTCATATTTGGTCTTCGCAAATATGATCACATTTCTCAATTTCGTACTCAACTCAAGTGGCTCCCTATCCGTTTTCGTCGTAATCTGCATATCCTGTCTCTTCTTTACACAATCCTTTTTAATCCTGCTGCTCCTTATTATCTAAAAGACCGATTCTTGTTTCTCAGTGAGGCTAATGATCATACTTTACGCAGTGTCAATAATCTCCGACTTAAATTTCCCACTCATTCTTCTTCCTTTTATTCTAAATCCTTTACTGTTCAGGCAGTTCGTCTATGGAACTCACTACCTACCTCTATTCGGTGCGCTCAAACTCTTACTAGAAAACCTCTGTTAAATCTTAAAGTACTATTTTCCTGCGTTCTCTCTTCGTTTTCCTTCGTCATTTTTTTCTGTTGTATGTAAAGTATGTGTTTGTTATGTATATATTTAATTGTGTATATATTATATATGTATGTGTATGTATGTATGTATGTTATGTATATATTTAATTGTGTATATATTATATATGTATGTGTATATATGTATGTATGTATCTATATATGTTTGTATATGATAATATTTATATAATAGTGCGCCACCTACTCTTTGTCTTTTTCTCAATGTCCTCTACCCAAAGGTTGTCTGGAAGAGATTGCTTAGCGATAAGGCCGCCTTTTGTATCACTTCTCATTAATATTTACTGTATTTGTTATTTCTCTTTTTACTTGGTGCAATAAAGTGTAAATAAATAAATAAATAAATAAATAAACCTCTCATTTATACAGTAAGGTGCAAAACTGAGTCAGTGTTCTGTCATTTTTTATTATATGAATTATAATAACATTCATTAAAAGCTTTTTAAATTATATGTCTTATTATTTAAATCTATAACTCATTAATTACTTAACCCATATAATTGTTGTCCACTATCTGTGCTGTAAAACCTTTACATAATTAATATTGATTGACTCACTTTTGCACCGTGTTTAAAAACATATTTGCGTTCGAGTATGAACGTGTTTAAACTTGTCGGGAATAGTGTAGAGATCGAATTTCGCTTTGTTTGTTACTCAGTTTAAATTGATACATCACAGTGAACGCTTCTACTTCATACATTTATTTTCGATACAGTCATGAAACCGATTACAAAGAATATTTTAGAATATGTTAAAGCGTTACTTAAAAATGGAAAATCGACAAGATATATCGCTCAAGAGTTAAATGTGAGTCAATCACCGATACAAAGAATTAGAGTCAAATGTAAATTTTCTATACCAATTAATGTTGATGGTCGTACTAAAAAATTATCTGACAGAGACGTAAGAAAAGTTATTAACTATTTAAGATCTAGTGAGGCGGCTTCAGCTTCTGAAGCGGCAGCGCTTTTAAGACAAGACACTGGCACGTCGGTGAGTAAGCTGGCTTCTTGATAATATTTTATATAATTTGAATGAATACTTTGATGCTAAAACTCATTAAATTAATAATAATGTAAGCAATATGATGTCTATTTATCTTGTAATCAAATAATTTTATGTTTGCCTTGTAATTTAATTTCGATTATTCTTTATTTTATTAATAGTATTACTAAATAATTCATATTTATTTTCAACTATGTAATATTAATAGTATTTAAATGTTTTGATATTTATGCCAGCTAATTACTTGTTCTTAAATTGTTGCATGCCCGATAGGGTATAACTGTTGATACTAAAATCAAGACCAAAGCAATGTTAACTGTTACATGTACATAGTTAGCAATAAAATTCTATTCTATTATAATGAAATTAGTATAATGTAATTAATTTAATTTTGTCTGTTTAAAAATTGTACACTGCTGTATCCGCTGACATTGATGTTCCTTTCCACTTTGGGTTCGCTGGAAGAAAGCTCTATTAGAGTTAAGCTCGCCTTTGTACTTTTGATTACCTCTGTCATATTCTTATAACTAATGTGTACAATAAAGTATTAAATAAATAAATAAAAATGAAAATTTTATTCATTTATTAATCATATATTGTAACTGTGACATTACCTTAGCCCGCTGCTGTAACTTGAGTTCTTCTCGTTTATAATTCCGCTGGTATGCTGTAATGAGCCGGCGCAGTCTCGTGTTCAAGTCCTGCATAGAGGGCCAGAGATGGCCGCCGCCGCTGCCCTGCGTGCTATCGTCATCTGGCCGCGGCGAGGCGGTAGGCGACGTGGCGCCCGCTCCACTCGACACGTCGTCCGTGCAGTCTTCATCTCCTACAACACTGCCTCTAACTTTCCTTTCTTCACTTCTATAATACAAAAAAAAAAAGCAATAAAAGTTATAATAGTATTAGTGTTTTATTAAAAATTTTCAAACTAATAAAAAATAAGAATGTGACAAAATATAAAACTACTAGAGGAATTTCTTGTACCTAAGAAGCTATGCTTTTGCACGGCTGTTTTGCTTAGTGTCTCTATTTATACATAGTAATTATTCTGTAACATCTTGGAATGACTAAAATCGATATAAAAACAATAATAGTTATGATACACATTCTATATTACGGTACATGAACATCAAAGCTTGTGCATGGAACAATTAAATTGTAATAAAGAATTATTACAATTTAATAATAATAACTAATATTTATAACGCTTTTTTCAAGACCAGTTTATTTGTTCGCTTGACCGGAATGTGACGATTGACCGAAGTAAAAAGAAGCCTATATGTTTTTCGTTCTTAAAATAATTAAGATTATAATGACAAAGCTTATAACAATTGATGGATGGATTTATTTATTATTTATTCAATACAACTATTTAATATGTAGTATAATTTTGTGCCGCTCCCAAAAACCTAGTAAGATTTATCTAGGTATCAGGGAATCGTTGATATTGATTGATACACATAAGTAGTTTTATATTAATAAGTATAATTTATGTTAGTTAAAGTGTAAGAAAGACTTTAAAATAATTACATATTTAGTTTACACCCACAAGTAGGAAGTAGGTAAGTAATATTATATTAATTTATGAATGATAGATAAATATCATTTATTGTTACCTACAAAATATTACAATAGTAAAATTATTATAAATAATTACGAAAAATATTACACTGAGGAAAAAGGTGGCCTTAGCGATAAGGCCGCCTATTGTTTTCTTGTATTATATTTCAATGAAATTTGGTACACCGGTAGATTATATTCTAATTTTGCACCTAGACTATTTTAAATACCGATTCAATTGAACAAAGCCGCGAAATGCGGACAGTAATACATAATTTCGTAACGACTGAGCTATGAAATCGGCAAGAGGTAATAAACAAATAAATACTCACTTTCCTATCTTAACCAACACTCATATTATAAAGACGAAAGATTCGAGTTTTTGCTTGTAATAGATAAATTCAACAATAATTAACCGATTTAAAAAAATAATTAAATTATATTATCAGGGAGTAACTTGGGCTATATTTTATTTTCAACTAGCGACCCGCCCTGGCTTCGCACGGGTGCAATGCTGATACTAAATATATCTAACTACTACAGAATGTCCTTATAAACAACGTTTACAGCCTTTTTGTCAAACAATACAATTCAAACATGATAAAGAGCTATAGGGCGAAGCGCGGCCTTCGACGCGCCGCCTTACCGCTATGTCCCTACATTTTAAATTTGTAATATCTTCGGAAATATTCATTTAAATTACATGCTGTAAAGGGCCATATTGATCTATATTAAGTAAATAAGCCTTTTTTCCCGTAAAATGTAAAGGATAAAAAATGGTTATTGTGAGTTATCCTTAAGAGATAGAGACATACCATCGGGGACTTTTTTGTTGACCTTTTTCAGGTGTACAATACTGTAGTAATTTTTTTTTATTTATCACGTGGGGTTCGGCTAGCGTTTGCAATGTAAGCGCAAAAAATGTGTTTATTTACGACATCATATTAGAAACCTCTAAATTCATCAGTGTTTCTCTACTATATTATGCATGTAAACATTCTTCTTGAATCACTCTATCTATTAAAAACCGCTTCAAAATCCGTTGCGTAGTTTTAAAGATTTAAGCATACATAGGGACGGACAGAAAGCGACAGCGACTTTGTTTTATACTATGTAGTGAAGAAACCGTAAGAAGCCTGGAGGGTGGCTAATTTATAATATTAGCCTTAAAAGTTTGTTATTTCTTAGCGCTTTAAAAGCTCAACCAATTGTCTTGAAATTTGGCATATCTATAGTATATACTTAGGGTGAAGAAGGACATCGACTTTTATCACAGTCAATCATATCCCGGTCATTCGGATGAAGTCGCGGGTAAACTACAGTAATTTTATAAAATTTATATGAATATGTTAAAAAAATTTAAAACAATTGTCACCGATTGGTTAGAAGAGCTCATATTTAGATTCAACATGCTGTATTTTAGTTCATCTTTTTAATATCTAACTGTATAAAGATATATAGATATTAATGAATATAGAGATATAAACCTAGTAGTCCTCAAGAATGGCAAAGCATACATGAGTTCTATCATAAAATGTAATTCCGAATTTTCGTACTCAATTTCGTGTTTCTGTTCATACAGAAATCGACCCTGTAAAAGGAACTTAACATTCTGTTTGTCATAAATCCTACCATAAAAGTCCAAAGAAACGATATTTTAAAATTAATAATAAAGGAAATATTTTTGTTTAGTTCGACCCTGAAATTTCGGAAAACATTTCATGATAGGCCCTCTGGGTACAATGGACGTCAGTGTACTATGTGATACCCTGGCGCTGTTTATATCAATATTTGACAAGTACCGCTTTTTAAGTGGCCTGTCACTTTTTGCAATTCTAAGTTCCATAAGGAAGACTTACTTTATATCTGTACATTCAGCATCGTCAGGTGGACCCAGCTTATCAACGAAGCACAGCTGGGGATCTGAACGCATTGCCAAATAGTTCTCATAACCGTGTATGTAGGTGCCCACTAACAAAGACACGTCGCATTCTGTATCCCACCATAACCTAGGTGGGGTACTATCTACTCCTCTAGGTACGCGCATTCCTAAAGAGCTATACAAATAAATACAAAACATATTATTGTAAACTATGAATCTTTACTAATATTATATTACATGTGAAATTATAATAATGAAAAATATTAAAATTAGCTAACCCGTATAGCAGTATATAGTAACCCGCATAGTAGCTGTAATGTTCATTCACAATAATCTATCTCCATAACTTCTCAACCAATTTTAATGAAATTTTGTCATATGTATATCGTTTGTTTAAGCGCAAAGTAATAGTAGAAGGCAAAATAACATTTGCCTAGTCAACTACAAAATTATAAACAATACAACGTGAAAATCTTTAACTTAGTAAGATTTAGCTTAGTAAATTTACATAGTGGCATTTACCTCGCATGTATTCCATTCTCTATTTGTGTTGCATAGTCTCCTATTACTTCATGCTTGATATAATACATCATACGCACTCGCAGTAGAACCCTGTAAATAAGTCGGATTTTGTAAGATGTGTAGCAGAATAATAAAATATGAGAATACGGTAACAGTCTATTCAACAGTTTAGTTAAAATAAACATACAAATCAAATTTGATCATAAGTAACTTTAATTTATCTATGTGTAAACTTCTTTTGAAACTTCAAACGCGTTTTTCTAGAATGTTTTCTAAGTAGGTGACCAAGATTTCTAAAAAACAGTTAAATCAATCAGTGTTAAAAAAATGCTCAACCAATCGAAATTTTTGACAAAATGGCACTTAAAAAATCTATATGATTCTGAACAAAATAGAGACATCGTGATCACCGCCGAACACCTTTTTCTGGAAGACCTTCAGGAGATCGTATTTATTTTAAAAGGTACATCAACAATGTAAATACAGACATTAATTTTAATTGATATACAGGGCTTGCATTTTGCATTTACACCAATTACAGATTTACACAACATTTTATTAAGTCATCGATTACATATTAACAAAACTGACAACAATAAAAAAACATACAAGTGATAACATAAGAATACTTAAAACAGAATTATTAAAGTGCACACAGAATTAAAATTATTACTTGTAAAAATATTATGTAGTACTATGAGAGAAGTTTTTGAATTTTATTCTTGAATGACTTGGGATGGTCGTGAAATATTCTTTCAAGACACAAGTTTCTCTAATTTGAAAGGCAGATGAAATATAAATTTAATAATAATATAGGTATACACTGTTATAAAACAGTGTATTCTTATATTTGATAATAAAGATTTATTATTCATCATTATCATTAATTTTTCCTAGTTCGAAATCAGATTAAAATCGGGTCTTATCCCAATATTTTCTATAAACCTGATTTTATTTGCAAAAAGTTGTTTATTTTCAACCCAGACTACAGTACAAAAAAAAATAGAAATATTATATTAGCACTATCGGAATAGAAAATAATAATAATTAGTTAATTGGGACAAAAATATTATTGGTTATTTTTAACGCCTGTATATTTGTAACATATCACATGCTGCAACACTCTAATCTCCATCTCTACAGCAAAGGTTTAGTGAGTTTGATCTTCTATATTTAAAATAAAAACAAGGGTATAAACAGTAATTACGCGTGTTGTACCGGTTTGTGATCTCATGCGAATAATTGAACTTAATAGTAATGTGTATTAATAACTAATAGAAAATATTTCTGTATTATTAATACTTAGTAAAATTAATTTTATTCTATCTTTCCGTCAGTGCGCCATATTCTACATTGTTTTAATGTACTACAAAGTTAAATAATCACAACTCTCAATCTGAAAAATTGCTATTATATTTTATATTTAAAGCAGAATAGGATAAAATACTCACTTATTTGCGTGCCTGAATAAATGCTTTTTATAGCTACTTTCTAAATAAGCCTCACAATCGTATTTTTCAGTCGAACTCCAATGGCTTGGATCTTCCCATTTTTGAGTATCATTGAGTTTAGGCGTATCTTTCGGCTTATTCTTTTTTTTAGCGTTTCTTCCCCTGGGTACTGGGTTATGTAATCCACTGTGATTTCTTGAAATAGTTACCTCGCCATTTTCACAGGGTTCAATTAAATCCCATATAAAATTTCTAATTTTCTCATCACCTTTGTAATGACGTAAACAATAAAGTACCTGTAACAAACAAAATTAGATATAATTAGATAGAGACTTTTAAATATTAATATTATCTAATCTAATTACCAAAAATATATCAGTTATTCACATTGAACTCAGTGAAAGTCTGAAACTTTCTCGGTATTAGCATGGCTATTCATCATATTTTACTTATAAAACCAATTCTAGAGTTTTCACGATACCATACAATATACACTAGTAGAAAAAATTAAGGGTTAAAAATATCTAAATTTCGTCGATTTTTCAAATAGCTGGCTTATCTTTGATAAAAATGGTCGTATTGAAGTAAAAAAAAAAAAATTTGAAATTCTTTTATCTTAGTTTAGAAACATTTTTTTCAAATCCGTATACCAACTTAACCATCTCAACTATGGATTAGATATATTTAGCTTCGATTTCGTTTCTCTTTGGTCTCGATACGACCGTTTCTCGCTGAGCAATCGTACTTTGAATGAAAATGGATCTTTTTCTCTTTGTTCGTCGATATTTCAGAAACCAATGGTTGCATAAAAAATCAATAGTGGTTTTCAGATACTTAAATTCTATACAAGGTGTAATAGAATTCAAGTGTAATAGTAATAGAGTATATATTTCAACAGTATACTCTGTTATGTCCATGGTACTGCTCATATCTATAGGCGACGGTTTCCACTTTCCATCAAGTGGGCTGTCAGCTTGTCTGTCATTCTAAGTTGCATAAAAAACAGCACCAAAAATAAGATAGAAAAACATTTTTTTTTCATGATATTCATTAAGATTGTGCGATACGTGTTACTTGGATTTTTTTTGCAAGATACAAAAAGTATAACTTCAAGCTTCAAATTGCTTTTTTTTTACTCCAATACGACAATTTTTTATCGAAGATACAGCGCAATTGGAAGAATCGCCAAAAATATAGATTTTTGGACCCTTAATTTTTTCCATTACTGTATTATAATGTATAAAGATCACTTCTATGTACACCTGTACTATGAAATGAAAGTCCTCAAATTAAAGACATGCAGAGAATTTTTTAAAAAGCATAATACGCTTTAGTTTCGGCGACTACATCGTACACTGGATCAACCTCAGACTATCTGGCACTCCTGGCGAAATCAGTTACCAGATTGACTATCCACAGAAGTATTAAAAGTCGAATACTCCTTAAAGTTGTGATAAACTGCGTAAATCTTATTTTTGTGACTTTGTGTTTCTTAATGGCCTAGTAGAACAAAACCTACTTGTTACAACAATAAAGTCTCAAACAGTATTATTATAATTTATATGTGGAAAATAGGCGGAAACAACAGAATAGTCGGTGATTTACTGCTCACTTCAAAGATTTACTTGTAGCGGATACTACCAACATAGAGAAGCCAACAATTCCGCTTTTTATACCAATTTTCATTTGATTAATAAAATTCTTTAAATACATATATAAATTGCACTTACTATAATGCGAGCACAATCTTCAATAACAGGCAGTGTCCATCCCTTTCTAAACTGATTTTTATCTATAATTTCTTCCCATCTCGCCCAACTGTAAATAATAAATTAAAGTAAGTTTTTCAGACAAAAAAAAAAAAGAGTTACACTTATTAAATAAATAGGAATTTTTAAGTATGCTTTTTAAGCTTACTAATATTTATTCATTTTTAAACCCAAGGAATATATAACATAAGTACATTGGACCCCACACTAGGCGAACCTGTATGGCAAGAGTCCATAAAAGGATTACCAAAACACAATATTGTATTTTTTAAATATAGATCAGTGAACCAATTTCACAGAACCAAGCGAAGTCATCATCGCCGTGTGGGTCTGGCATAGAATAGGCCACACCTTCCTATCCCGTGTCGTAAAAAGCGACTAAAGGAACTTATTGGTCGAGGGATGAGCAGCAGAATCCCTCTTAAAACATATCCAATGCCTTATTGCGGTTGCCAACTCGCCTGTCAAACGTAGCAATTACTGGCAAAACCCACTATAGAGGTCTATATTTAGCAATGGACAATTAACGGCTGATATGGATATGATAAACATGACATATTATCCAATACCTTTTTTTGAGCCTATGCTAAGTATAAAAATATTTTTTCAATAATTTGTTTTACAATAAAAGTCACAATAAAATTGGGTTCACAATCGCTAAAACCATGGCATATTTAAACCTAAAAATTCTGTTGGGCGAAGTAACGTCATAAGAAGAAAGAATACATTTATTGAATCCAAGATTTATTCATAGAATCATGCGACTCGCACAGTAACATATAACAAAATTTAAATGGGGGGTATCATGGGCGAAACAGTATACTCTGTTATGTCCATGGTTCTGCTTATGTCTATAGGCAACGGTTACCACTTTCCATCAGGTGGGCCGTCAGCTTATTTGCCATTCTAAGTTGTATAAAAAAAAAAGCAAAAGAATAAAACATAAAAAAGCATTTTTTGATTCCTACTCAAATTACAGTCTATTTTTACACAGTGACAAGTGCAGGGGAGTATGTGTGTGTATCGCAATGTTTTCCGAACCAGGTCTGTGCTCAGCATAATGCTGCAATAATTATGAGCCCTCCTAATACCATTTCTGTACGAAAGCCTAATAAGTCACATGATAAATAATTAATATATATATATATATATATATATATATATACATATATATATAAATATAATACCCAAAGGTAAGTAGTCCTCTTTCTATTTTAAAGCATTCTGATCTAGTCCAGGATCCATATACAACTTCTTCATCGACAAAAACGCCTTCGTGTCGCGGAATATAGTCATCACTTGCATATCTTCTACCTTTCCTGCCAAACTTGTCTTTTTTACGTTTACTTCGCAAACTTATACCTGTAAATATCATAATTATTTATTAGAAATGTGTAATTATTAAGCCCAAATAAAACCAGACGAGAGCTGTTGAACTCAAGCTTTGCTTTGCTTCGCTCTTGTTGTTTTCTTGTTTGCTGAGGGTTCCATACAGGAAATATTTATTAAACAGGTTATAGTTTAATTTAAAAAAAAATTGAATATATAGATACAAGGTCAAAAGTGTTTGTAATATGAAATATGCACCTAATAAATTATAATAATACCTAAATATGATTAATAAACAGGTCAGCTAAGCTTATTTTTGATAATTTGTCAAAAACTATGCTAGTAAGAAACATCGTTCAAACAAAAGTAACAAACATCAAATTCAAAATTCAACTCGTTAAATAACTTGACGTATAACAAATATATCAACACGCGTGTGTATATATATATATATATATATATATATATATATCAGTTTTAGTTTTCCATTAAAGATTAAAAAAAAGATATATAGTGGTAACACATATAACTTAGCAAATAATCACTATGTTATTAAGTGAGTAATGCAGCATTGATAAATTTGTGCGCAGTAGTTACCTTATGAATGGCATGGTAGCGACGGGTTGCTATTGAAAGTATAACTATAACCAGATAGTATTTTGAATACAGATAACTTAGCCGTAGCTTTGAATTCGAATTAGCTACAATCTGTAGCTACAAATTACAGCCATCCTCGAGTGCTAGGCAAGTTATAGTGAAAAGATAACTAACCCAAAGAGTAAAAAAATCGTTAACTATGTTTATCGCTAGTGACGTTAACTGGCTATGGTAGCTATAAGAGGATAACTGATAGATTAGTCGCAGTCACAAAAAATAGATGCGATTAAAAATACAGAATATACATACATTAAAGACGAAATAGAAACATATAAATAAACACATTTTAAGTATAGGAATCTGTCGAAATTTAACAGTGTTTCAATACTGTTTTAGACATTTAGACATAAAAAATATTTTTTTCAACACGAGAAGTGAAATCCATAATTCCTAAACCCAAACATTAAATTGACCGTTTCGGTCATCGTTAATACTTATAAATACAAAAGCTTCTTGCCTCATTCCTTATATGGTACCGCTATTGACAATATTAAAAGATTATTTTACTAATGCACATACTTAATATAATAACTAGGGGGAAGGGATTGCTAGTAAAGCAGACTACCCCAATCCCACTGCTAGCAATATACCCTGTCGTGATCTCACCCTGGAAACCATCTCACTAGTGCAGCGTATGCTATTAGCGCAGGTGGGGTTACAATTCCATTAACTATTTAAAAAAAAAACAACTACTAAATAAGTCTTCGAATAAAAAATTTAATAATTTAAAAAAAGATCCCACCATCTATCTATGAAATTCGAACTCGATGTTACTGGACAGTTATTCAATTCAATAATTAACGTTAGGTATAGTTGACTGTTTAGCCGATTATACCAAAAACAAAAAAAAAAAAAAAAAATTGTCGTACAAAATGGTCGCGTTTGTAACGGTACTGAATTGATAATTGCAGATGCAAACTTCCAATTGATTCCATGCGATTGTATCGCTATTGAATTTTGTTACATGTTGCAAATGTCACATACGGCTGAGGGTATGGCAATCTTTTGTAACGATTCAATAGTGCCCTTTAGTTAACGCTGTCCGTTTCTAGCGACATCGGATCAATATTCACAGGTGCATGAGAGCACACTAAAATTTTTGCATTTCTGGCTTATTACAACTATTTAAAAGTCGAATAACATATTTTTTAAAACATAATAATCTTATTATTTTATGTTTTAAAAATATGTTATTTAGAAAAAAAAATAGGATAAAATATTTTAGATAATTTTTAAAGTGATCTTTATTCTCAAGATCATAATGTTCGGTTTTAAAGTACTTTTAGGAGGGAAGATAAAAAATTACTACAAGGCGATTTTCAGAGTGGACAGATTTTTCTTGAACATGAGATTTGTGATGACCGTCTTTAACAAGAGAACTTAAACGAAGAAAACGTGAACACATTGAAGCGGTTAATTGAAAAAAAAAAAATTTGAGAACATTTGAGAATCGGTAGGAGTCTGATTAAAAAATGTTACATAAAGAATTCAAGTTATGAAACATTGCAACCCTCGTGAACTGACATCGAAATAAAACCGGGCTATTGCGAAAAAAGAAAAACGAATGTTGCTTAAATATAATCACGGACATTCAAATGCTGTTTATGATATCAATACAGGAAACGAAATGTGGATTCTGAACCTGAAAAAAAAACAGCAATCTTGTAAATAGGCGTATCAAACTGAAAATAGACTTAAATAATGGAGGCAGGCGAGTAACGTGGGTAAAAAATGATTGCATTTTATTCTTCCATTGGGCGCCGTTTGCACAGATCCACTTTAAGATCAAAAGAATGTTAATGTTGTGTGAAATACCAATATTTGTTTACACACCGACAGAGAAGCCGCGTCTTCTTGCACCATGACAACGCTTCTTCACAAATAATCAACAAAACAAAGACATTTTTAACCTCCAAAAAAGTAGAGCTCATGATCCATCCTGCACATAGACCAAACATTGCACCTCACAATTTTTTATTTTCAATAAAATTAAAGATATGATGATAGGTTTTATTTTTACTACCTCGAAAATACATACACTCGATTGAATGAGCCATGTTTTGAAAAATGGTTCGATCGAATGAAAATATGTTTAAAATATAGAAGAGAGTACTTCGAAATACAAAAAAAATTAATATCTTGATTTTAACTTGTTATATTCGTAAGTTATGCAAAGCTTTTAGGGTGCCCTACATATTCACAGATAAACAGACACTACAGCGCACAATAGTATCAATCTGCTAACTGTTGATATACATGAATGGTAATAATTAAAAAGCTACTGATGAGATTCTAGTAGAAAACTACGTGTTGACAAAAACACGGCAGATTTCATGTTTAATAACTGCATGTAAATTATTTTAATAATAACTCCTTAAAATAATAAAGTCATAACAAAGTAAATAACAAAACAATCGTCATTTAACATACGCGTGGTAGCTGTTTGAAGTTAAAAAAAAGAATCTATGTAATTTCTTATACCATATACCTCGATCACGCGAATGGGGTTACTGTACAATCAATATAGTATATAATTATTTTGAAGAAGAGTATAATTCCTGATGTAACGAAACCCAATAAATTAATTGAATGTAATTAAAATGTTTACCTTCTTCATCTTCGTCAGAATCTGGTGTCACCTCCATATCTGACATTTCCATTGGTCCGTCATCATGACCATATCTTTTAATAACAGTTCGTTTTCTAGGTTCAGTAACTATCAAATCTTCATCTTCTTTTTTCTCTGTCGTGTCTATTTCAGCTTTTTTAGCCCACTTGTTCCAAAAATCGGGATCTCTTATATCTATATCTGACCTCTGATCAGTAGCTGCGAAACTGGCTTTTGAAAATGTAGAACCTTTCTCTGATTCCATTTGAATAACTTGAGTCCTACGAGCCAGAATCATTTCTATATCTTCTTCGCAAAATTTGTCACCAGCATTGTCCTCATCCATTACAGCTCCATATGCGCCCTTTTTTAACAAATCTTCAATTTCTTTTTTTGATAATTGTTTAAGCCCTGTCTCTTTTCCCTGTGTTGTATTCATACTTTGCAATATTGCTTTGTCAAGGCCCAGCTTCAAAGATGCCTTATCAAACATTTCTCTTTCATACGTGTTACGGCATATTAATCTATAAATTTTTACCATTTTCTGCTGACCTATGCGGTGGCAACGAGCTTGAGCTTGTAAATCATTTTGTGGATTCCAGTCACTATCATATATTATGACTGTATCCGCGGCAGTTAGATTTATCCCTAAACCACCAGCTTTAGTACATAATAAAAACACAAATCTATCTGAATCTGGTTTAGAGAATCTATCGATAGCTTCTTGCCTAAGATTACCTCTAATTCGACCGTCAATCCTTTCAAATGGGTACTTTCTATACAATAAATAATCTTCTAATATATCGAGACATCTAACCATTTGGCTAAATATTAAAACGCGATGACCACCTGCTTTTAACTTAGGTAGTAATTTGTCAACTAAAACCATTTTACCTGAAGATTGTATGAGTGCTTTGTAATAGGCTTCTTTATCTTCTCCGTAAGTTTGCTTATAATCAAACTGAATCTGGTCTTCAGCACCATTTAGCAAATATGGATGAATACAACATTTTCTAAGCTCCATCATAGTATTCATTAAATTTGGAATATTTGCAGCAGACGCAGTTCCTTTTTGCAAGAAACTGAAATTTCTTTCCAGTATTGCTCTATAATATTTTTTTTGGATATTGGTTAATTCAACTTCAATTATAGTTTCCTCTTTAGGTGCTAAAGTTTTCTCAACATCTTCTTTTAATCTCCTCAACATCATTGGCTTCAATAACGCTTGTAACTTTAACACTTCAGATTCAGTTTTCAATTGGCCAAACTCATTTAAGAAAGCATCACTACTAGAAAATTGAGATGGTTCCAAAAAGTTAAGCAATGAAAATAATTCGTTAACATTATTTTGTAAAGGTGTACCAGATAACAAAACTCTATGCTCTAAGTGGAGCTGCCTTAATCCTTCTAGTAATTTACAATTACGATTCTTCAGTCTATGAGCCTCATCTATGACACAAATACGCCAGTTAAATGACTTAAGCTCTTGGAAATCAGTGACAATTATTTCAAACGTTGTTATCAATACATTGAACTTGGTAATATCTTTAATTGGTTCCCCATCTTCATTTTTGTAATAAAATTCATATTCTTGTAACATACTTTTACTTTGTTGTGAACCATGATACACAACAACATTCATTTCTGTCCATGCTTCAAATTCCCTTTGCCAATTCGGTATGGTTGACAATGGAGCTATAATAAGAAAGGGACCTCTGATGCCATACTCCCAGACAGAATTGACAAATGTTAAACTTTGTATAGTTTTACCAAGTCCCATTTCATCAGCTAAAATACAATTGCGATTGTTATGCCATGAAAACAACAACCAATTAAGCCCTTCTAATTGATACGGCCTTAGTGTATTACCTCCTTTATATAAAGGCGATTCTTTAAGTTGAACCCAATGATCTGCAGATGGCCTTTTCTTAAATTTCCATTTCTCCTTGGATGGAATTTCACTAAACACTTTATATTGTTTTATCTTATCAACATCTATATCTTCTTCCAACTCCCACGTACTATCTTCATATTGTAAACTTTTCCATTTCACTAAATAATGTTTAACCACTGTATTATTGGCCGGATCTTGATTTTCTGACATGTCTAGAATTCTTTCGACTTCAACATAGTCTGGATTAAATGGTTCGTCATCCAAAAGTTCAAATATATTCATTTGTTGAGCTTGTTTTTGTTTAAAACGTTTTATCTTCGAGAATATTCGTTTGTCTCCTTTATACAATTCTTCTTCGGTTTTCCATTCACAGTGTAAATAGGAAAAATTTCTATATTTCACGAAATATTCTTCAACATCAACCATAATAGGTTTCTTATTCTTCGTCTCTATATTTTCTTTATCCATAGCATCATTTGACTTAAGACTCGGTTGTTTTGTTGTTTCGTCTAAAAATTCCGAATCAACTTTCTCTTTTGACTCCGATAATTTGGAGGTTTCTTTTAAAGGCAATTCATTGTTATCCTTAACAATGTCTAAGAGCTGAGTAGAGGACGGAGATTTTTCGCCTTCATTAATCTCCTCTTTTTCACTTTTTGGTATGACATCGTTGCTAGGTTCATTTTTCAATTCTCGTTTTCCCATTCGACATGCTAACACATGTTGAACTATCATAGAATCTTCTTCAGTAGTATTCACATAAATATAGTTAGGTTTAGGCGTGCCTTCAAGCCTAACACTTTCTTTGGTTTCAGCACTCGATTCTTCTGGCTTACAATCTTTTTCGATTTTAGGAGTCGTAATTGCAAATTCATCGTCTGATAGTCGTAACATAACATCATCGGTATATTTTTTACGTTGCGTATTTCGAGCTGAACGTCTTTTTAAACTGTCGTCCCCTTCAGGCGGTGGAGATGGTGGCGGTGTAGACATCATATCATCTGGTTCACCATCAGAATCTGGGATTATTCCGCCACGTTTCTTTTTACGACCACCAGGTGTTTTCTTTACTGACATTTTCTTACAGCTACCACCTGATGAGGCTCGTTTTTTTGATGTACGTTTCTTTTGATTTATAGAATCGGCATCATCATCTTTGTCGCATTCCCGTTTTGCCTCTGCTTCTTCTAATAAATCCTTGATTGCAATTTTAGAAACAGGAATGTCGTCAAAATCCGTAACATTCGATTCATCTAAACCAGGTAATTCAGAAGAGGTGCTAGTTTTTATATCAGAGTTATTTTTGTTTATAGAGATTTCACTCGAATTATTTTCAATATTACTTTTTTCTAATAAATCATAACTTGTTGTTGTATCTGCCAAAATTTCAGCTGCATCCTTTTTCAAATTTCGCCTCCGTTTCGGAGCGTTAGGATCTTTAGGTTCTCGTTTTTTGCGTTGTTTCACTGGTTTATCTTCAGTTTGTTTAGTGACCTTGGGTTCTTTTGGTGTTCTAGGTTTTCTTTCTTTATTTTTTCGAGGACCTCTTGGTTTTTTAGCTTTTCCGGTACTAAGAGCGTTAATTGATAATGCACTACTATCAAGATTTGTCATTTCTTCATTTAATTCCATATCAAGCTCTGAATTGCCTTGAAGTCCTGTACCGGCTGTTACACAATCTTCAGAAACAGGCAATTGATCAAGAGGTGCAGTATTTACGTTTTTTTCTTTTTTTACTCTAGGTTTTCTTGGTTTTGCAGGACCCTTACCTCTCCCACGTCCTGTTGTACTAGTTACCTGTGGACTCTCAACCATTTTTGAACCATAAAGAGGATTTTGCAACAGGCAATTAGGACCACCATTACACTTATCATTTGTTTCATGTTGTTGTAATAAAGCTAACCTTTCTTGTAAACATCGAACTTTTTCCTGGTTTTCATTAGATGGCGGCAAACAATAAATTTCTTGAATCTGTTGTTGTAAAGACAATCTTTCTTGATGATGTGAGGTGGGATACATACCAGGCATGTTGGAGTGAGTCATCGTATTTGTTCCCATAATTATAATATTTGGATTATGAGGCAGGTTATGGGGTATACTTGGCATTGCCTGCATCGAAGGTCCCATATTCGAATGTATGCTAGGAACATTCATAGGTAGCCCTACTGGAACATTAGGTACATTTGTAGAAGTATTTGGTGGAGCAATTGGCATATTACTCGGTACATTAGGTATTGTTTGTGGTTGAATATTTGTCTGCATAGTAGGCATGGACGATGGTATACAATTTAAATTACCCTGTTGATTGTGAACTGGTATACTAGAAGACACGGGATTTGATAAATTACCGTGCTGAATGGTATGATTTTGTTGTCCGTTAGGTACAGACTGAGTCGTAGGGGTTTGTCCACTGGGAAAAGTCGAAGGAACAGAATTTGTATTTGTATTAGACGACAAATTTGACGGAACATTTGATGGCAACATATTCGGTAAATTAGTTTGAATACTTTGTATATTATTGCCTGCATATCCTTGATTTCTATTGACATTTAAATTTGTCATATTGTCATACTGATTTGCAGGACCCGGAGTATTAGTTGCAGAATGTATTGATAAATTCATTTGATGTGGTACATTTAATTGAGAATGCTCACTAGCAGGATTACCTATATTCTTCACTGACGATGGCGGCACTGATATTCCTTGATTTATTGAAGTTTCGATGCTTTGTTTACTCGTTACCTCAGTTGTATGTTGTTTAATTTCCTGTCTTTGATCAGTTTTTTCAGGAATATCAGAATTATTATCTACTTTTTCTTCCTCTGTTGTTTCGGTATTTGTTTCTCTTATCAAATTTGAAGGTGGCAATTTATCAAGTCTATCCGGTTCTTCATTAGGAATACAAGAATTTAAATTATTTGATATATTAGTTAAAGAATTTTCTGGTACACTATCCTTTGAGATATTAGTCATGTTAGTTGGTTGCATGAACGTATGCGATGGCGTGCTTAAATTATCAGACGATCTATCGTGTTCTATTTCCGTCTTTTCTACATTTTTAATCTCTACATTCGGACAGGGAACTGGAATATTTTTAGTCACCAGGTCAGATTTCAATCCAGGTGGAATAGACGCACTGGACTCTGAAGATTTGTTAGATTGATCACTGCTTTCCATTTGTGTCAGACTGCTTAAAGTAGGCATTTTAGTTTGACCCCATTGTGAGGGGGTTGAAACTATATGACCGACAGCTGGTGAAGGATTCCGTTGAAATGGATATTCGGTACCAGTGGGTAAAACCATTTGTTCCAAAGCTTGTAAGGTATTCTGAGACGTAAATGAGCTAGCTGTTGTAAATGAGCTAGCTGTGGAAGAAGAACCCGTTGTTGCTGTCGTCGGAACTATGTTTCTAGAGGCGTGAGGAGATGCACTAGGTCCTTTTACCGGTGACATTACAGGCCTAGGTGACAATTGAGGAGGTTGCTGCTGTCGTGGTGACATTTGCGCCCGTGGTGACATTTGAGGAGATAATTGTGGAAACGCTGGACGATATTGAGGACTTCCAGTGTCTATACCTGTAGGTTTCACTGGATTATATTGATTTGTAACATTTACGTCCAATGGATGTTGGACTTGATGTGGTTGATAGTTCATTGGAACGGAATGATGAGGCGATGCATACGGTATATTTGAAGGGACAGGGTGTGACGGAGCAACAGAAGAAGGCGGACCTGGAGGTTGACGTGGCACATGGTGAAGAGGAGCGGCACTAGGATGATGAAGATGAACATTAGGATGGTTTTGAATTCCAGAAGCCAGGCCACCTGCATGGCTAGCCATATTTTGATGTGGTTGATGTTGAGGCAACGGAGTGTGACTTTGTTGCCCGTGAGACATCCCATATTGATGAGGATTTACATCCATTTGTTGATGATATGTTGGATGCTGGCCTATTCGCGATGCCGCTGGAGGATGCATTTGTGTATAATTAGGATAATTCTGAAATACAAAATAATTTTTATATTATAAACAATAAAATTACTTAGATGAATAAAATGAATTTATATACAATATATTTCTTTATTCATATTGTTTGTATAAATGGCATAATTAGTAAACATGTCGTATTTCAAATATCACTACTTTTCACGCACAATAAAAGCTCTATGATATACATACATAAGTCACTTTTCGTTTGTTAAACAACTGCATTGTTGATGATTACTATAGACCATATTATAATAGTTGCTCAAATTCGTTCTGGGGCACATACAAAAAGAAACAAATCTTTGTACGTATTTTTTTAGACTTAGAAATAAGGTTTATATGAATGCGTTGAGGGCATGGCGATTCAAAGGTGTGTCGGTACGAAGTTTGACTTTAAGATCCTTATTTTACCCTTATATTTATTTAAATATAGTGCTCGTGACATTTAAGAGATTATCTTATCTTTGTAATTAAAAAGTCAATCTTTATATTATATTTTCAGTTATGCTCTATGGAATCTTGGATGCCGGTTCAGACTTCAAACAAAAATTTTGACGTTATGATATGTATAAAAAAAAAACGTAGAAATAAAGGTTTTTGAAAATATAACGGATCAAGTAAAAAAATATTTGTATGTTTGTTAGATGATTAATAAAAACTTAGAATTCATAAAATTATTAAAACTAGGAATCTCCAATACCTGAAACATATAATACGAAATGACAAATACGGTCTTCTGCAACTTATTATTCAAAGGAATATAAAGGCCGCAGTACACATGGTCAGAGAAGTATTTCCTTGTAAAATCTTATAAACTGGTTTAGAATGATCATTAGATTGTTTTTCTGAATGGCAGCTTCTAAAGATAGCCCTGATGATCACCAACCTCTGATTAAATATTGGTACCAAAACATGAGCATAAAACTAATATATGGAAGAGTAAGTTTAAGAACGGCGTTGAGATTATGGTAAAAACAGAAAATTGGTTCTACAATACGTACCGAAATTCAGATACTTCTTATATCCAAATATCTATTGAGAAATATCGGTAGAAGATATTTTCATACCGGCAGTGTTCAAAATGTGACCTCGTAACCACCCTAAAAATGAAAGATATCAAAAACCAAGCAAAGCTGGAAGACTGACTCGGAAGATAGAGACTAGCAATAATTGCCGGATCTATATCGTCCAACAGACGATTACAATGTAATTTACATCTGAAAGTACAAATGTAGTTTTTGTTTTCAAATAGTGAAAATCAACATTATTGTGAAACGAGAAGAACATTATCCTATTTTAATTTGTTAACAGTAAGTCATAAGGGAGAAATATTTAATAATACTAACTGACAATCTTAAGTCACCTAACGGTATGAAATACACTTTCAAACCTATTCTCATACCTACCAAACATACATAAAAAATCATAAAAATCTGTAGATCCGTTTCGAAGGTGTGCGATCACAAGCACCGTGACACGGTGACTAATAAACTTAACCTATATATAAGTATATTACTGTCTATACACTAGTAAGTGTACTTAAGAATAAACTATTTCATTTGTAGAATATGTTGCCGTTCAATTGCCAGGCCATTATAATTATTATAAAAATAAAGATGTCTAATATTGACATGGCGACTATAATAGTTATATATAAAGTCAAAACGACTTTTATTTTTTATTCTTTTATAGGCTAAAAGCTAATTAAAATTCAAAATTTAAAGCCATACATTCGTTTGGTATTTCGTAAAGGACTTGACGCAAGCAACAATACTTTTGAATTGTAAAATTGTTTGTTAAATTTTATTAATTAACTACTTTATTGTTTTACTACTTTGGACATAGAGTTAAGCTTTTTTTATTGTAATACATGATTTCTTACATTTTATTTTGGGTATTATTATTATTAATTTTGATTTACAATTTAACGTAAAGTTGGCTTTATTGCCATAAGTACGAGCTGGCTGTCTAGTATTTCGTAGAATTTATAGATAATTTAATTTTGGTTACAAGTTAAGCAATGGAACAGATGTTTAGTATTATAGATTTTTGCAGTTCGATGTTAGTGTAGTGCTACGCTCTTGACCTTCCGTGCGGAAGGTCAAGAGTTCTGTGATAAGTGTAGCTGATTCGGGATTACTTCTGTAGTAGATAGTACTATTGGGACTATGGTTGCGGATTCGGGACGCCACATGCGGTTTATTTCGTTCTTTAGGTCTGTATATTTTGCCAGTTTTTCATCTATAGAGTTCTGTACATTGTGTGTATTTGGGACTGCAATGTCGATAATATTTGTTTTGCGGTTCATTTTATCTAGGAGAGTAATATCAGGTCCATTATAATGTATAGTTTTATCTGTCAAGGTAGCACGATCATAGTTTATTTTGTGTGTATTATTTTCAACTACTACATCGGGGGTATATTTATAATAAGGTGTGTATGCTTCTGGTATAAGTTTGTATTTGTGAGCTAATTTTTGATGAATAATGTTGGGAACCTGGTCATGTCTGTATTTGTAATCGGTCTAAACCAGTAATGGGCAAAGTACGGCCCGCGGACCAACTCCGGCCCGCGAAAGCATTTAATCCGGCCCGCCGAAGGTGCATTGACATGGATAGTATATGGCCCGCTATAATTACGTTTTGATGGTCGAAAAGTATAAAGTAGGTTCTACTTAGTAGAATAATAGATGCATAACCTATAAGTGACGCTAAATTAGCCGCTAAATTCGAAAATATTATAGAAAATCAAAAACAATTCCATATGTTTCATACGCCTACTATGGCAGGGCCTACGAATAAAAGTTAAATTAATTATTATTTAAGGTAAAAGGTAATTTGTAACATTTGTGGGTAATGCTTTAATGTTTTTTATAATATTATGATTAAAAGCTTTAACACAAAATGCATTTTTTCTATAATTCTGGCCGTCCTCTAGAATTTCTTAAACTTTGTAGCCCCCCATTAAAAAAGTTTGTTCACCACTGGTCTAGACTATGAATTTACAAGCTCCTAAAATATGCTGTATGGTCTCCGAATTACTGTTGCACAGTCTGCATAAATTTGGCAGTAAATTTTGTTTTATAAATGAATTTTTGGTAATTCAGAGTTTCGATCATTTGGTCTTGTATGGCAATCATATCTTGTCGATATAAATTTTAAATACGGGTTTGATAAAAAAGACGATGGATGTCAATGTTCTTAATTTTGGGATAAATTTTAGGCAATTTTATACAAGTTTGGCCCAGCTTCGTTGAATTGTTGTCACATTTATTTTCAACTAAATTAAAGAATGCACTTGACTACATTACTTAACAACTTGATTAAACTGACTGAATTTGGCCATACTTGGCCTAAAATGATCAAGCGCGACCAAATTTCATTAAACTCATCAAACTTGACCAATTTGAGCTAAGGTAAAGCAAATTTGGATAAGTTTGATCAGGCTGTACTAAATTTGGTCAGTTTAGTCTAGTCAAGTTTGATCAAGTTGGGCAAAACTTGGTCAGTTTAATCAAGTTTGTCTCATTTGGGCTAAGATTGACTACTTTAATCGAAATTGGTATAATTTGATAAAGTTTGGTCCAATTTGACTAAATATGGTTATGTTAACTGATCCAATTTGATTAAAATAGATTTTAGTATAATCAGGTCAAGAATTATTCGGTCAAATTTGACCAAATTTAATCAAGTGTGATTCATTTTAATTTTTTTTTCATCATGGATTTTAATTTATTAATAAACAATTAATTTAATTTTTATAATCTAAAATCCCAAAATATTTTAAAAATCCATATTGACAGACTGTATGAAATATTTTTATATTCAAAACTTTACTTGCAAAAATCCAAAAATAAACAACTTTTTAAATTCGCATCACAATTATTCAGACACAATATCCTTATAATTTTTTTTATAACACAGGGTTGCTAACGAGCATGCGGCGCGGCTACCTGATGGTAGGCGACTACCGACGTCTATGACCACCCATAACACCAGAGGCATTGCAGGTATACTGCCGGCCTTTTAAAAAAGAATATGCTCTTTTCTTGAAAGTTATGATATCGTATCGGTTCGGAAATACTACAGCTGTAAGTTGATTCGAAAGAGTGATTGTGCGTGGAAGTAAGTGCTTTGAAAAACGCACCGTGGAGGACCGCCACTCATCTAAATAGTTAAGATAGAACTTTAGTTTGTGGCGGGTTGTACAGTGATGAAAATCTACAGCAATCTGCACCCGTGCGAAGTCAGGTCGGATCGCTAGTCATTTATAAAACTCATCAATTCTACAATAGGCCTTCTTGTAAATAATTTGTTATATGTAAGATTTAATCTAAAAGCCTGTAGCCTTTTTCAGCCAAGTTTTCAGATAAACAAAGTTTTATAGTTTGTTATAAAACCGTACACAATTCCTATAGAAAGAATTGCTAAACTTATTTAAATGGCATTTGGATGATTTAATTTTAACTTGTGATTATTACATAATCTTTTATCAATGCAAGCACAAACTTTTTTTTTAAATAAACAATATTTTGGTGTTGTTTATATAAAGTACTCATAAATATATTAAGAAGCAATTGTGAGAATATTGATCCTTAAAACTTCTCGTGGTGACTTCTTTGAACCCCTGCCATAAATATAATGAATGACTCTTTTATAACATGAATATCTCTTTTGAAAATTTCATGAAACACTGAAATTTCTATTTTAGGACTGATACTTGATTCACGATATCATTTCGCATTTATAAGTACGCAACTAGTGACAGAGACCGAAATATTGTTGTCGATATTTTGGGCGTTCACTACTTATGCCAGACATATAAAACATTGTATACCTGTTGTTGCCCATAAATTTGCTGCGATGTAGGCTGGGAAAAATGAGGCTGTCGTGGTAAATATGTTCCATTCTGCGACTGAAGACCGCCTATATTAGATGCCTAAAACAAACAAATAAATTGTACACATTTTAAATAAGTGTTGTATATGTGTTTTGAATGTGTTTAAGGACAAAAATATTGTTAAAATTTTTAAATATACATTTATATTTTCCACTAGATTTTTATTCACTACTTCGTAAGCGCGGTTTTCAGAAGAAATCAAATTAGATAGACCATTTCTAAATGCTATGGATAGATAAAACATATATAAGTTTTTAGGTTAAACCTTCAGACATACAATAGTGAAAACCGCATTCAAACTATTGTAGAAATAATATATAATAATAGTATAATGAATACTGGTTTATATACACACCTAACACTTTGGGCGGTAAAAATAACACCTATCTAGTTGGTATATATACACATATAACCGCTATCCAATTGGTCGTTTAGTATTTAAATTATCTGTTGTTAACCTACATTTTAAATAATATTCTTGTTGCTTAATACATTTATTTCAGCTTATTTGCAACTATGCAACATGATTCCGTATATGGTTAAGATTTACCCTCTGTAAAGTCTAGAAAGACCACCTAACAAGTTACTGTTTGTAGATTTTGCTCCACAAAAAATTAGTTTCAGTTAAATATGTATAGTCATACACAGAGAAACGACAAGAGACTTTGCAAATAACTACATTTTTTATATACATATTTGAATTTAGTACGCGACATCGCATGTCAGATATGTAACTTTATAATGACAACCATTTTTTGTCCAATTATACGGCAACAAAACGATAAAATTTTGCAATAATGTGCTGTGCTACGGTAAATTTAAAAACGCTCAATGGATGTGAATATTCCGTAGTTGTATTTAGTCACAAGTACAAGTTATCGCCTCTTAACAAACAAATGCGATCTACCAATTTGTTTAGTTTTATAATAAGACTGTTTAATACTGTTTATATTAGTTACTTTACCTGTTGTGGAGTATACTGATGGATTTTTTGCTGGTGTTCATAAGTATGTCTGTAGCCGGGGATGGGACCATATCTGTTAGCTCCTGGCGCACCAGACCATACACCCATATCCCCAATACCTGTCATTAAATATTTTTTCACATATATTTAGAAAGATAAACATAACGTGTTGTTCTATATCTGGTATTTGGGTTCTTTGAGATTTTTTTAAACCACTGTTGTGGCCAACAAGTATACGGCCCACCTGATAGTAAGCGGTTACCGTAGCCTATGGACGTCTGCAATATTAGGAGTATTACGCGAGCGTTGCCGATCCTAAAGAAACCTCTTTACCCCCCTTTTGTAGAACCCCATGGTGTAGTCTCCTAGAAAAACCTCGGCAGGGAGCTCATTCCATAATCTGAATGTCTGTGGGAGAAAATATCTCTGAAACCGTGTTGTACATGACTATCTAGGTTGTAGGGTATGAGAGTGAACTCCCTGTCGATGGCGAGCCGTACGAAGGTAGATAGTGGCCGTAGGCATCATATTGAACAATTCCTCTGAGCACAATTAATTGTACAAACGGTAGAACACGCAGAGTAAGGCAAAATCTCTCCTAAGACTTAAGGGTTTGATACCACTTGTAAGCCTGAAACCATAGTCAATTCTCATAGCTCATCGTTGCACTGAGTCGAAGGGTTCAAGCTGGTATCTAGGTCCTCCCACCCATAAGTGACGGCAATACCCCATGTGGGGCCCGATTTGCGATTTGTGGAGCATTAATCGTTGATCCGGCGTGAAGTAACGCTTCGTTCTATTAAGCACACCGAGTATTTTGGATTCCAGCTTCACCTTATCTTCGAGGTGGCGAAATTGTACGTCATTAGAGATGTCGACACCAAGAATCCCAATGATTTTAGAGAAGTTAAAAGATATACCCTGGAATTGTGGAGCCACAGCAAATGATTTTTTTAACGGTAAACGCGCAAGCTTATCTTAGCAGGGTTAAACTGGACTAAGTTTGGTCGTCCCCAATCAGAGATTCCAGCTAACATTCTCTCGATTTCAGACACAACCTGTTCAAGATTGTCCTCCACGATGGAAAGAGGGGCATTGATGTGACATGTATAATGGGGCATCCCCAATGCTGTCATGTGCATAACAATGAATGCCATCTTAGACTAACATATCATGAATATGCAGCAGAAACAATGTCGGGGATAGCACAGAGCCCTGCGGGACGCCAGTGTTAATGTCCATGCTATCGAAGCAGCAACCGCGTACAACGGTTTTTGTGCGTCTGCTGGACAAAAAACAGGCAATCCATTTACACAGACTGTCGGGAAGCCGATAGTAAGGCAATTTCAATAAAAGACTCCGATGTCAGACCCGGTCAAATGCCTTAACAATATCAAAACTGACAGCGAGCGCCTCACCTTGACTCTCGATGGCTGATGCCCATTGGTGCGTAAGATAAACCAAGAGGTCTATAGTCTATAGGCGATGGTTCCCACTTTTCATCAGCTTGTTTGCCATTCTAAATTGTATAAAAAAAAAAAAAAAAAACTTAAATATATCTACGTAAATTGACTAAAGTGTTTTGCTGTGACTAGACTGACAAAGTGTCTCCGCTCTTACGCTAGTTAGTTAGGTAGTTAGCTAGCTAATAATTGCCTGTACGAGATTTATTTAGAAAATAACGGGTTTGTAGAGTCTGATTGTAATATTTTTTCATTATGTTAATAACCATACTACTACCTACAATTTTAACGCCATTTGCGTTGAGCAATCCGAAAAAAAAAACGCCCGGATTTGTGGAAAAACAATTCATGGCTTTTGTACTACGATAATACGTATCCTAACACTTTATTGCTTGTTAATGAATTTTTAGCCAAAAGCAATACTGAAGCGATGCCCTCGCCTAAATATTCGCCAGACATGGTTTCGGGTGACAATTTCCTATTTAAAATAAAGAGAACCTTAAAAGGTGGTTGTTTTACAGGCATAATGACATGAAAAGTGCATCGCTGAAAGAACTAAAGGCTATCCCAAAGATCGAGTTTGAAAAGTGTTTCGAGAATTGTAAGAAACGTTGGCACACAAAAGTAATATCTAATGGGGTCTAATTTGAAGGAGACAACATTAATGTAGACGAAGAAACACATTAAAAAAAAAAAAAAACAAAAATTTCCTTTTTTTTAACATACCTCGTATTTTTGGCATTCAAATACACTGAATAGGCATGCTCAATATGACTCCCTGAAAATCGCATTGCCGAATGACCTCCTTCGCACTTCTATTATAACAAGAGAAAAAGTTTTCTGATGCAAACAGGAGACATAAACTTGACAGGACTTTAAGTATATTCCATGCGTGTTCAATGGTATAAGGTATGGCGATTGAGTATCTCACAGTAATACAATGATGTTAACTACGGCAAGTATATAAAACTCGATCGGTGTTTGAACGTATATTATCATGTATAAGATGCATAAGCTAAAAGGAAATTCCCAATTGGGTTCGCAATGGAATTACAACATCTGATACAATTGTTTAAGATTTGATCAAAAACAGTTCTGTTTTTACGCCATTCAAATACCTGCCGCAAACGTCCTGTTCTGGTCTCATAACAAAGCGAAATTCATCAAAAACCATTTCTCTTTTGCCCAATGTCTATATTTACTAGCCCATTGCAACCGGGTCCGTTTATTAAGACGTCCATGAAGAGCAAAATTGTTATAACACACCAATGTGGTACTCAGCTACATCGTCAAGAATGCGATAGCATCTTCAAAGGCGACAGCACAGAATACACTGAACATTTTGTAATAGCCACAGCAGGTTGTCAAGAACAAGTTTATAAAATATTTCAAAATATTTTTTCTCAGTTCAAGTGACGTCTTCTCTAGGTATATAATGTTCATTTATTGATTTGAATTAAAGAGACTGTGAGAGAAATGGTAAACTATTTATTCTATAAATTTCATAGTTTTGTTAAATTATGAAATTTATAGAATATCCCACTCAATAAGAGTAAAAAAAAAAATCAACTAAGAAAACTAATTTGTAATAATTTTCAAAAACGTGATTAATCTTGATCCCGAGATACTTTTGACGAGTGTAATTATAGTAGGTATAAAAAAACACTACATAGTTTTGCTCATTGACACTTTTTCCAGAAAAATTGTATTTTATATTAATTGTATATTTCTTATTAACTTTAATTAAATAAAACAAATATACCTGTTTGTTCAGGCATGGTGTACATTGGATCTGGTCCAGGATGATATCCAGGATATGAGTGTGAAGGATGCACATGATGCGATGGATGTAGCGGCGCATGTGGCGGCTGAGGTAAACGTGGGCGAGGAGGATAGTTGCCATAATCATGGTACTCTGGACCTGGTGGAGCCCCTGGTGGAGGCACTGGTTGAGCATTACTTGATATGCTACCAGCACTCCCTCCTCCAAAAGGGGCTAGTTTCTGAATCGAGCCTTCTTGTGCCACACTGCCTTGGTTATATGTTGGCCTATAACTAAAACATTTTATAAATTACAAACTATTTAATCTATTTAAATTAGGTAAATTAATATTAATTATTCATTACATTTACTTTAGTAAATAACAATTATTATACATACATACATATCTGTCACGCCTGTCTCCCATTAGGGTAGGCAGAAACAAATGAAGGCCAAATGCTTCGATTCAAACAAACCTCTTTCGTTTCTTCCACATTCATCAATCTTTTCATACACGCTCGCCGGTTACGGGTACTTCTAATTTGGCCCTTCTTCAGCACGCCCTACATCTTCATACGCCCTAGACGGGCGTATGTTGACCAAATAGGCGACCTATTTGGTCAATATACGCCCGTCTAGGGCGGCCCCTACCGACATCTCCAATCATTCTTGCTCGATATAACTCTTTCGTAATTCTTCTTTCATGCATCCTCTCCAAATGACCAAACCAACGCAACATTCCTTTTTCGATTTTTGTCACTACATCGTCTTTCAGTCCACACTTCTCTCTAATCACACTGTTTCTTACTCTATCTTTTAATGTAATACCACACATACTTCTCAAAGCTCTCATCTCTACAGCATTTATTTTACTTTCATGCTTCTTCTGCCATACCCACGATTCGCTTCCATACATGAGTGTTATTAAGAATTATTAAGAATGGTAAATGAGTTCTAAAAGAATTAATCTCAAAATTCGTCATTGGGATGTATTGTTTAACCAGGATAAAAAGTAGTTTATGCCTTTTACCAATACAAACACCACGTTTATGTTAAAATATATAGCAGAATTACAGGATAGGAGAAGACATTAATACTATAGTTCTCAGAGACAGCAACAACTCTATAAATAACAGTACTACTTTACATCAGGTACAACATTTTTTAATGGGTGATAATAAAATTATTACAGAGTTAAACACGATGGTTTCCAGGGGGATCCCGAGAAAGTCAAACTGGACTGAAGAATACATTGTTTGCTAGTCCCCATTACGAACCCCACCCCCGGACCAGTAGCTTGTTATTCAGTCATGTAAAATAAAAGTCAAATGATGTCCGCTAGTGGCCATATCATTTGAGAATGGGTGGATCAATTTGACTATTTTAAAATGTTTATTAAGCAACATTTTAAAATTAATCGAACTAATAAAAAATAGTGCCATTAAAGTTTAAAAAAAAAAAGATGAGATTTGAAGAGCTATAAATAACATAAACACCTGTTATCTGTAGTTTCTTTGTTATCAGCTACTGAAGATGATGAGCCACCAGCAAAGCTGTCTGTTCCACCAAGATCAGTAAGTCCTTCCAACATACCGCTTCCATCATCACCAAATAAATTATATGAGTCCATCACTCAATTAAGAGTGAATTAATATTATTTGGCGTTGAAGTGTCCAACAATAACTTAGTGCGTCCATTTTATCCTGGAATATTAAAATAATAATTTTATACGCGTAATACAAATATCAATCTGCGTATACAATGAGGAGTTTACACATTCAAAATAAAAATATACCAAAAATAAGCCTTATGTCTCGACTTAAAGTTGTTTTCTTCTACAGATATCTAAATACTATACATAGATTATTAATAACAGTCAAAACTTGGCGCCTACGTTGGGCCAAACTGAACCAAGTGATGTACATACATGTTATCATATTAGCAGTTATGCAATATTTCAAATATTTTTGGCTGTTGTGTAAAGATATGTGCCCAAACACAGGGAAGATACATTAAAACAAAAATTTTATAAAATATGGAGTCACAAATAGTCTTTTATGGTCTATTATTGAAACAATTTTAACACTTATCCACAATTTAAACAGTGACAATACATGCAGTAATCAGTGGCAAGATCTTAGAGTAAAAAGGTCAATAGTCAATTATTGTGACTATGTTATGCAATTGCACCACCAATTCTGAACCGATTTTCATAACTCCTTCCAATATATTAGCAAAATTCAGTCATTTAAATCTTTATTATGGAAGTCGCCTAAAAATAATCGATTTTCTGTTTTTCATTCTGGATGGATAGGGTATATTGATAGCATATAGACTATTTACTAACAATCCGTTTCCCTCCCCCAGTCCTCTCTATTTTTTATCGATACTAATCCTTACTAATGTTACGAATATACAGCAATAACAAACTTGCTTTTACTATTAAGCTAATTTAAAATATTTCCCTTTTTATTATATTTAATAAAAACAACTCGTCATTTAGTTAAAAAAAAACAAAAATTTTATTGTATGAAAGAACTGTTTCAAAAGTTTCGGTTTCGATTTAGGCGGTAAAATTGAGTTTTGATCAGACACTAACAATAGATATAGAATTAGTTACATAATCTATGAGATGATTGTTGTCATGAATATTAGAAAATATATCAGAAAACCTAGTACAACTTGTTACTCTGATGATTTTTCTGAACATCATTGAGGCTGATGCTTGTATAACTAAGGGGAAAAGCTATACGCTTATGATAAAACTGTAACATAAAGCGATACAACTTCTCCCGTTTAGTTAAACAGCAAAATTCTTGAAGTTGCTTATACTATACATTCCAGCTTTCTTATCCTTGAAGCTATATTGGTTATTTTGATTCTTCAACAAATATCCTCATTTCTGATTTCATCACACTTTCAGATTTTACACAGCAGAATTTAAAACATAGATATTCCTTACTATAGATTTCCATGCTTCTTGGATATTCTAGATTTGGTTAACAATGTAGGGTCACATTTTGCTTGTATTCCTGTTACTGATAACAGATATTGTTTAAAGACCTTTGTTTTCAAATGTCGAGGTATTTTAGATGAAGATGAGGTGTAGTTTCCCAAATACTGTCAAACCAGACTGTTTCAATATGATAAATCATTACTGGCAACATATATTGGTTAAATACCTTTGTCTCTCTGATTTTGAGGTATTTTAAATGAGAATATGTATCATAGCGTCCCGAATGCTGATCATTTCAGATTTTTTTGCCAACTGACCTGTCAGATGTTCCAGGTAAACATATTTTTCGACAATTTAGGAGTAGATTTCAATACGATTAATAAAAACATGATTAATCTTATCTACATTTGTCTTTAGAGAAATACTATTATATAAAATCATGAAGCATAATTTTGTATTCCTCCAGGAATTCTTTCACCATGACAACTATATCTTTGATAAATCGGAAATAAGTGATGTATTCACAATTGATGTTTTCCATATCCTTTATAACTAAAACTTAAATCTTGATGCGGAGTTTACTAAAATTGATGGAAGGAATCATGTACACATTTTGATGCCTCTGTAACATATCTTTATTGTTCATGATAAACAAAAATTTAAAGATAGGCTGAAAGGGAAAATATAATCTAAAACATGGGGGAAGGGGGAGACTGATTCATTGGGGTACCAGTGATTCAATCATCATAGATTATTATGATTTATAATAGCAAACTTGTAAGCAATTCCCTAATATCAAATGTATATTACACTTAATTTAAAAACTGTGTTACACAGAACAATTGCTTTTTAATCACTGCATGAATTAAATTAAATAGCACCATACTGTGATCCCACATTGTGCTTTAGTGATAAAAAAAGAAAACTGATTCATACTATGATTCTTATGTATATTCATATGATTATTAAAAAAAAATTTCAATTTTCTCTATCACAAGTGTTTACTTTTACAGGGCATAATCATACATTTGGTATAATCATAGGCAGGGGGAGCCATTCCATTTTCACTTCTTAAAAAATAAGTAGAGGGATTTGTTAATTGAATAGTCAAGTCTCTACAGAAAAAACTTCTTAATTTAAAATATGATAGTATGGAAGTAAGCACTATTATTGGCTAAAAATTCCCATGGATATAAGAACTAAATAGGAATCATTACAAGGAAGTTACAGGTTACCTATACCAAATGTTAATTCCATAAACTGCAGTAAAAATTTTAAAATAACATCAAACAGAGAACATACCTTGGGTGAGAAATGTTCTAAACTTCATAGATCAGTTATTTAATTACAATATACTACAAAGATCAGCAGGTGTACTCTTAAATCATCACTTTGGTATTCACAAATTATTAGACTTGTAACAAATATTATATTTAACCAAATATTAGGTTTTTTAGTTAAATATTAGGCAATAGCAGCCAGTGGACAACTAGAAAATATGCACATATTTGTATAAATGATTATTTTTTACTCATTTGTTCAAATGTATGTATGTGCCTACAATTCTCACACACCCTGCTACATTTGTGTTCACAAATGCAAAAAAACTCACTTCCAAATTTTAGTTAAGATAATTCAGTGAATAGACATTTCATAGATTTTTTTATTTTTGTAATACAGAATACAGAAGTGCCATGTGCCCTTTACTAATGATTATAAATTCATTATTATATATATTCTTTACTGCACTTGTAAGTTACATATAAAATAATGTATTTATAAATGTTGTGAGCAAGGGCGGACTTATCTCTGACAGAGCTCTCTTCCAGTCAACCCAGTACAGTAGGAAAGCATTTCGTTAGCGAGCAGCTGAAGTGCTACAACTATTAATACATAAACAAATATACAGTTAAATAATTATAACTTATAACATAAAACACCATTTAATATTTTCCAATTATTTGATTACAACAATCATTAAATATTTGTTATATGGCTGAATATGATAAAAGTAACCTAATAAACTGAATATTTAATAACTGAATATTTCTTACAATACTAAAAACTGTACTAATATGCATATGTCAAAATAGCATTCAGAGTACTGAATAATCCAATTACAATATTCAGTTAATTACAATAATAAAATTTCAAGAACATCTAAACTAAATTTTTAATATCAATCAGTAAAGTAGTATTTATAAACAATAAAAGGTAAATAACCCTATTTTAATTTCATTTTAACTAGCTGTATCCTGTGGTTTTATTGTGGCATTAAAGAGCATAGGCTATCTTTATAAGTTACAGAACTTTCCTTAAGAGTTAAAGCATACAAAAAGACTTTTTCCAAATCTGACTAGTAGTTTCATAGATTAACATGTTCAAACAAACTCTATTATATTAGTCCCTACGTAAAATTTTGATGAAAATTTATAAAACAGTAATCAGTTTTATTCTTTATTATACACATTTTAGCATTTCCTTACAACTTTAATGAATTTCACCAATTGTTTATTACTATAGATCATAGATACAGAATACCTATAGAACATAGGTATCAGTGTTGTTTGTGATTTTAAAATTTTCTTAAAAATAAATACTCATCTGACAGTTTCCATGAGGAAGATAGGGTATGACCATTATACACCAATATCATATCTAGTACAAACTAATAAATTAATTAAATCCATAGTAATTATAAAATTTAAGCACTAAGATGATCATTTAACATATAGGTAAATGTTATTGTCACATCAATAGCTTATGTACTTACATTACCTAAATTTATAAATAAGTAAAAATAAAAATAAATGTCCTTAAACACTTGTTTATATATGCATTTTAACAAAACAGCCGACATGGACAAGACATACTTAAGTGTTTCAGTAATCATGTACATAAGAAAGTAGGTAACAATGGGACAAACCGCAAACCGGAATAATATAACGATTTCAACTAAACAAATATTTAAATTAAAAAAAAATAATATTAATAAAAATAAGATATAATAATACAAATACCAAATAAACAGTAGAGATTAGAGATAAGATTAACTTACTGAAAACGCCACACAAGATTGTTCACAAAATGGACACCATACTCAAGAAATAGATTCAAATTCTTCAGAAAAGATAAAGCAATAAAGTTATTAAATAGACAGACTTTAAAAGAGTACGTATAGTTAATACTATTTAATTGATATACTATTCGAGATTCGTCTTATAAATGCATATTTTTCACACCGCGTTAAAAATTCGTAACAACGCCATTACACACACCGTCCATTTTGTTTCCTTTCCCAAATTCTAAGTAGGGTTAGTGATGTATAATCGATTATTATAAACGATTGTATACAATAACATGATCTATAAGTTCATGATAAACGATTAATAGATAATTCGAATTCGAGGTAATAAGAATTGAATCAATATGTAATTGCTTCAATTCTTATTACCTTATTTTTTGTATATTAAACATATTAAAAACCATAATAACAAGAACTTCAAACGAAATTCAAACAAAGAATAGCAGATCACTCCTAAAATAACATAAATTTTATTAAAATAATAATAAATATACAGATTACTTCTAAAATAACATAAATTATAATACAAAATTAATAAACCGATGATTAATGTGGAAGAAGCAAAAGAGATTTGTTTGAATAAAAGCATTTGGCGTTCCATTGTTTCTGCTTACATTAATGGGAGACAGGTGTTATAGACTGTGACACAGATATGTATGTATTATATTAAAAAACTAAAATCCTACTACTGAAGTCATGCCCTAAAAAATACGAAACAAGAAAATATGATCAAAATTTAACTATTTTTTTTATTATTTTTATATAAGCCATTAACTGTCCATTGCTGAACATAGGCCTCACCCATTAGGAGAGGTTTTGCAAGTAGTTGCTACGCTTGACAGACGGATTGGCAACTGCAGTTAAGCTCTTGGTAATTTTTTAAGAGAGACGCTACTGCCCATCCCTGACCTTTAAATTTCCTTAGTAGCCCCCTTACGACACCTACGCGAAAGGAAGGGGTGGTACATATTACCCCGGGACCGCACGGAAAACCTTACCGTTTATTATACATTAAATAAAAAAGGAATATGTATATTGAATTTTTATTAATTTCAAAACTATTGAACAGGGGGGGGAAGGATTCTTAGCAATGGAGACTGAAAATCCCATTGATAGCAATATGCCCAACCAGGTCGACCTCCTCGCGGTTCCCCCTGGAAACTATTATTGTTAATTCCTGATGAATTTATCATGATGGGCTAACTGGCCTGTTTTCATTCTCATCTATCACGCTTCACTGGTGCTCCGTCAGCGTATCCCATTAGCGCAGGCGGAGTTACCGTTACCATACCATTTTCACCCATAAAAAAAACTACCGAACGAATACTACAATTTAGTTATATCATTTCCACAGCTATAATATGTCTGTGATCATTCCTTATTGTATAAGCAATTAATAAATAATACTATTTCAAATTGAAAAAAGAAATTACTATTAATTGTTAATTAAATGAATGAAAAATATTTAAACTGTAGGTATAAAACACGATCAAATAATAAATGTGACAGCAAACACGGGTTCGCTAGTAAGACATAGACACGCGAGTACGAACTCCTCTTATTAGGGGGGAAAGGGATTGTTAGTAATGGAGACTGAGAATCCCATTGCTAGCAATATAACCAACCAGGTCGACCTCCTCGCGGTTCTCCCTGGAAACTATCATGGTTAATTCCTGGCGAATTTATTATGATGGACTAACTGGCCTGTTTTCATTCTCACCTATCACCCTTCACTGGTGCTCCGTCAGCATATCCTGTTAGCGCAGGCGGTGTTACCATACCTCTTTCACCAATAAAAAAAACCCCTCTTATTAATTTTTTTGCGACACCTACCTACTCTTCGGGCTTTCGCTTACAATAATTAAATCATTTTTATTTAAGGAAATGTTATACTTGTCTGCAAACGATAAAATTAATAAGAAAAATATTAATCCCATATTTGGGTTCAACCACCGAGCATATACCAATACATCTTACTATCTTGCTATACAGTGCGACTGGGAAGCAGCATCTTACCGTCTACCTTTTATAATGGTACGCCACAGGAAGCCAGTCACCACTCCAAAGCCACTCAGGGCAATGATATTTTGTGTTACTTACTTGTTTTATTGTAAATTTTTATAAATTTAAATGTATTACATTATGAAATAGGTCTTTTATGACAATAGTTGATATCGATATTTTAGACAGTGGCACAACACTGTGAATATAAATTTTTTCATTGTGTTGTTACTTCAAAAAGGTAACATACAAAACATTTTCCAAATTTTGTGAATAACTTTTATAATACAGTGATTATTTGTTCAGTAGTTTTTTAATGGATGAGAATCAAAAGGAAACCTCTTCGTCACCATCGGTATATTCTGGCGAAGTACCAGAGATGATAGGTAAAGATAAAAATAGGTCAGTTAGCCCACCTTGACGAATTCCACAAAAAATTTCCAAGGGTAATATGGTGTCGAGGTTGACATGATAAGGTATATTACTAGCAAATTATTTCCTTTCGTAAAGGAATTCACACCAAGTAGCCAGTCAAATTGAAAAAGCTCACGATCAAAATTTTCCCCCCGCTTCTAGGTCGCTTTATTTTAGTAGGCTTTGATTCGTTTTGAAACACCCAAACCGTGTACTAGCGCTTTGTTTCTGGATCGTATTAATAAATCCAGGATTCATCACCTGTAACGATGTCGTAAACACGCTGAGACGAGCCTGCTTCAAATTTGTCTATCATATCATGGCACCATTCCACCCTTGCCAGTTTCTGAACATCAGTGAGGATGTGCGGCACCCAGCAGGAAACTATCCTCCGCACCTGTAGATGCACGTGTAGAATCTCGTATAGGCTTTCTGGTCCAATCTGCAGTATATGCTGAATCTCTTGGTATGTAACTCGTCTATTGTCTTGGATCAAATTTTTCACTGCTAGCACGTTTTTTTCCATAACAGACGGCTGTTTGACGGCAAAGGGCGACCACTTCTTTTTTCATCCTCCAAAGTTAGTCGACCGCACCTAAATTCATTATACTAACGATACACGGTTGCCTTAGAAGAACCTTCATCCATGAATGCCATTTGAAGTCTATCGTACGATTCGTCCGGTTTCAGGCAATATTTAAAATCGTAAAAAAACATAGCTCGAAAATGTTCTCGACACAAATCCATTTTTCAATGAGACACGATAATTTTAATTAGCTCGTAAAAGATGTGGAGGAAAATTTTGAATTTAGAACGTACCTATTTTTACTTATAAGTAATCATATTTTTAAATAAATTATTACTAGCCAGTCTCATACATAAAAACTTTTTCTCGCAATAATTTCTGAGTGACCTGGTATTGACAATTTGTTTTATAAGCTTACTAGCAACTAGCTAGGACCCGCCTCGACAGCATGGGTATAATGTAGAAACAATAAGGTGTCAGTGTGAAATTAGTAATAATATTACTATTATATCCATCTAAATAACTTTCCAAACTCTACATAATTTCAATATATTTTTTTTTAAATATTAAAATTATTATAGAAAGCTAGTTGTATAATATAGAATGCCAACGCTAACTTTGTTGTAGTCCTAATAGTTGTTAGTAATGAGATCTAACAAGCCCATTACTAACAATATATCTTAACAGATCGAAATCCACACGGTTTCCCCTGGAAAATAATATAGTTATGCTCTGTGGAATTCGTTACGATGGGCTAACTGACCTGAAATGAAATGAAATGGTAACCCCGCCTGCGCTAACGGTATAAGCTGGAAGGCATCAGTGACCGATGATAGATGAGATAAAAAGACAGGTCCGTTAGCCCATTGTGATGAATATACCTGGAATTCAGCACGATGGTTTCCAGGGGGGAGGGCCATATGGAAGTTGGTCTAATAACAACAATATACCCTATAGTTAGCAATGGGACTGGCAGTGCGTATTACTAACAATCCTTTCCCCCTTCTATCCTAGGTATTACTCCCGCCGGCTCTCTTCAAGCCTTGCTAGAAATGTTGTATGCATTGTATATTTTTTTAATGGATGCTAATGAAATGTGTACATCACGTCCATTTTAACCTCAAGCTATGAACAGTCCTGCACCCTAACTACATCACAGTATGGAGGAAGGCAACACTGGTAGTGTCCGAAATTGGAAAGACACCGTCGTAAGTTAAGGAAATTGTTTAACATAGCCATGAACATACAGTCACAAGAAGACTGGAATAAATACACAACATCCAAAAAACAATATAAGAAACTCATAACAGACCAGCCAGAGAAAGCAAGAATGCTGGAGGCGTAGCTGTACAAATATAGAAAACAATAACCAGGCGATTAAAGTAAAATCATGTCTCTTTAATAAAAAAGATCATACAATAGAACACAGAAACAACGAAATTGCTACTAACCACACATTTTTCAGGTTTTCAGACCACTGCTGAGTGGTCATGGGAACCATACAAGGAAAGAGAAACCAGCAGCTCGGACTGGGAAGTAGCAAACAGAGTTATAGATAAAGAAAAACTACTATGGGCAATCAGTACCTTTTTATCATTCAAAGCGGCAGGCCTGGATGGAATATTTCCAGCCCTTCTGAAATGGAGCGGGAGCATCACAGTTGACTACTTAGTACAGCTGTTCCGAGCGTGTATAGCTCACCGTTACATACCTTTGAAATGGCGTGAGGTAAAAATTATATTTATTCCCAAACCAGGTAGACGAGATTACACTGTGGTCAAATCCTTTCGATCTATCAGTCTCAGATCGTTCTTTTTGAAAGCTTTGGAGAGACTATGTGACAAAGAAATTAGATGTCAAGTCTCCTTGTGCAAACCTTTACACCTAACCAATGTGCTTACAGTGAAGGCAAGTCAACAGAATCAGCACTTCATAACGTAGTATCCCGAATAGGCAATGTATTGTAATCGAAGCAGTCAACCTTAGGTGCATTTATAGACATCGAAGGGGTATTCGACAAAACAAACTTTGCCAGTATTAGTCGGGCACTAGCTACACATGGACTAGAAATAACACATAGAGAATGGATACATAACATGCTTAAACAACGAGCTATACAATTTACTGTAAATACTACACGAGGAATCGTCGGTAGGGGCTGTCCACAAGGCGGTGTACTGTCACCACTATTGTAGAATATAGTCGTAAATGAGCTCATAATAGAGCTCAATGGTAACAGCCTCTACACGGTAGGTTATGCGGATGATATAGCTGTACTTTTAACAGGAAGTTTCGAAAGTACTCTGTGTGATCGCATGAGAATAGCTTTTGAAATAATTGAGAGATGGTGCGTATAGCATGAACTCTCGGTTAATCCTACAAAAAAATTATTATGACTATTTATTACTACAGAATTAATTATGTTTACAAATAGAAGAGTTACATGTCCTTACAGACTATCAAAACTCTTCAATACGGAACTGAAACTTAAGGAAGAAGTCAAGTACCTTGGCATTATACTAGACAATAAATTGCTTTGGAATAAACATCTTGACTATAAACTTAACAAAAGCACAATTGCATTCTACCAGTGCAAAAAGATACATAAGAAAAAGGGGTCTTTCGCCAAAAATAACTCTATGGCTATACAAAGCCGTAATCATGGTGTGCTGATTTGGTGGCTGAGGACAAAACTATCGACCACTGCCGCCAAACTAAAAAGCCTTCAGAGACTGGTTTGCTCTTCTGTCAGCGGCTGCATGAAAACAGCTCCTACAATAGCAATAGAATTGGCCCTCAACATAACACCCCTAGACCTGCACATACAGCAGGAAGCGGCCTTAGCCGCTATCCGACTAATACATCTGGATCTATGGGGTAAAAATCACAACAGTTCCCACACTTCTATTCTGAACCAGGCAATCGAATATGAACCTTTGATTGCGGCTCCGTGTGACAGGACTCATAATCATTATACGAGGTCTGTCCGGAAAGTTCGTATAAAAGTGTTCTGGAATGCGAGAAAGAGGAGTGGGGAGGCCAGGTAAGCGCAGGACCCCTTCCTTATGTCCCTAACAATGCTTCAGTTCTGGTCTGACCGCCGGGCTTGTCACGCCATCTGTGAACCTCTAACGAAACCCCGTCGGCATCCCGCTTCCGTTGAAGAGCAAATCAAGTTTCTCTCGAAACTCGGCAAGATAGAAATTTTTGCCGATCTCAGAACAGTTTAATGATGCACCAACCGTCCACAAGTGGCTAAAAAGATTCAGAGAGGGCCGAGACGTTCAAGATGACCCACGTTCAGGACGTCCTTCCACTTCACATTCCGACGAAAACGTGGAAAGAATTCGAACTTGTGTTAATGGGGACCGTCGTTTAACGGTCAGACAGGTGGCTGAAGAGCTTAATTTGGGCAAAACCGTGGTCCACAAAATTCTAAGAAACGAACTTCAAATGAAAAAAATTTGCGCCAAGATCGTTCCGTGAGTTTTTGAGTAAAAATTCCATTACGGTGACCAAACACCCCCCCTATTCGCCGGATTTGGCCCCGTGTGACTTCTTCTTGTTCCCAAAAACCAAATTGGTACTTCGGGGGCGGCATTTGGGGGACATAAATGAGATAAAAAAAGCTACGACGGGGCAGCTGAGAACAACCAGAGGACTTTCAAGGATTCTCACAGTGGAAACGGCGTTGGCACCAGTGCATTATGTCACAGGGGGAGTACAAGGGGATAAAATCCTGAATAATTGTATATAAAAAACTTTTATACGTAACAAACCTCGTATATTTAACAAAAAATACCAAGTACAAATAAAAGAAGAGGAAAAACACCAATCTGGTGTACATGAATTACGCATATACACCGATAGCTCCAAAACTGAGAACGGTTCAGGAGCCAGAGTCTTTTCCTTAGACCTTAATATAAACATGCACATACCGCTTGGCATACACAGCTCAATATTCCAATGCGAATGAGTAGCAATAACCGACGCTGCTGCTGCTGTACATAAGTTAGGAATAAATGGTATTGGCATTAGATTCTTATCTGATAGCGCAGCAGTACTAAAAGCATTACGAAACAATAAGACAAACAACAAATTAATAATTGAATGCCACCATTCCCTGGATATCTTCCAATAACCGAGTTATCTTCCAATGGATAAGAGGGCATAGTGGATCTTATGGTAACGATGCCGCAGACGAACTAGCTAGATGAGGTTCAGGAACGGGGGTGGTAGGCCCGTATCCACTTCTTCCTCTTCCGTTCTCGCAATTTCAAATATGAATTCGTCAAAGATCTGCTGACATACAAAACCAAAAATGGATACAGGATACTGATTGCAGACAATCAAAATTAGTCGTTCCTACGTTAAATCAACGACTATCAAAACGTTTACAACATCTAGATAGGAAAAACCTCAAAATAATGATAGGGACAATAACGGGCCATTGTCCATTAAACAAACATTTATACACAATAGGAGCTACAGACAGCCCTCTATGTCGAAGCTGTTTCGACGCTGAAGAAACGGCTGCTCACGTAATCCTGGAATGTGAAGCTGTGGCCCATCAACGTTTAGAAATCCTCGGAACAGTGAGGTCGCTCCGTGAGGCCAGTGAAGATCCCAGGAAGCTTCTGTGCTTCTGGGCGGAGCTAGGTTGGCTGTACTAACCAAGACTCATACGCACAACGGCCCAAATGAGAGGCTAAGCGCGAAAAATAGAGTCCTATTTCCTTTGCATTACATTATACTGTATATTATAGCCATTCATCTATGTCATCTTTGACTTGCTAAAGTATATGTGATATCGTTACTTTACTAATAGAAGAGTGGGAGAGGATCGTCCCTACATTACGTTTGTCTGTACGAGGAAGCTAGTTTTGAAATTTCTTCCTCATTTTTGATATAGGAATTGATTTCGACTAAATTGGTAGTGCCAAAATAAAAAAAAATAATAAAGAAAAATGTCGGATATAGGTACATTTTTTTACAGAGGTTATAGCAGTATATTATGCAGTGGATATAGACCTACCATAATCTAAGGATCTAATACATAATAAGTATTACGTCTATATCTACTCCATATTCTCAAATTTGTCACTTCACTGGTATGGTGGTAAATATACTACGTTTAGATTTATCTGTATTACGTTGCCACTTATGAACTTTTTTCCACTTTTTCAAGATAATAAAGGATTGCTTTTTATTGTTTATTTAGGCCAAAGTAATTTATTAGATACTGTCGATGGTAGATAGAATATAAAACCTATATTACTGCTGATAATGTATGTATTAGTGAAAGAATTTCAAAATCAGTTAAGTAGTTTTTTGAGTTAATACATTACAAATAAGCAAAAAATCAAATTTTTCCTCTTTGTAATATAACTATAAACGTAGAAGTACAAATTTGTGACAATTCCATTATGCTAAGAGGAAGTATTTTGTTGGTATCGGTGCACTGACAAAGTAATATACATATTTATTTATTTATTGACCACATTACAAAAAAATGTCATACAAAAGGCGGACGTACATACACTTCTATCCAGATTATTAATTCTTATGCTATTAATATCTAAGGTTTTTTTTTTCGAAATATATCTATAATTTGTTTCAATGAAAATGAAAATCTGTTGACATTCAAGAGTAGTAAAAATAAAAATCTAATAATCATTTTAATTTATTTTATTTAGACAGTGTTTCTGTGACAATTTCAACAAATTCTAATTTAATTTTTTATAAGTTCTATTGGAACACAAGTACATTATTTATAAAAGATGATTATCCTAGAAATAAACTATTTTTAAACAATGTAGAGCCAGTGTTACCAGGGATAATGTAAATATCTTAACTATATCAGATATATGTAAATCTGTTCAAATATTTAAAATTTGTTGTGGGATAGAAAAACTCATATATACATAGGTACACACACAAACACTGAAAATATTCTTTTTTTTCTTTCATATAATTTCACTATAGACACAAAATTTTTTGAAAAACAAAATGAACATTCCTAACATGAACATAAAAATGATTGTGAAACATAAGGAGTTCATTCTGAAGTGCCATTCCATAAATTTATTTAAAAAATTTATTTAAAATTTACACTATAGGGAGGTGAATTTCTTATAGACTAAATACACTATATATAATTTCAAATTAAATTAATATCATAAATTTAAATGCAATGCCGTAGGTGTTGTAGGTGACCATGGGTGGCGGTAATCACTTACCATCAGGTGAGCCGCATGCTCGTTTGCCCCCTGTGTTGTAAAAAAAAAGGTAATTGAAAAAACTAAATTTAATGGCATTACATGTGACAAACACATTTACTCATTTAAACATTTGGTCTAACTTTAGTACTTTCTCATCTTGTATATGTTCCATAAATTTCTATTTAAATTTCTGTCAAAAAAAAAAAAAAAATTATAATATCTCTTTTTAATGATCATAAACCATTTTTCTGGAAAAATCTCCTGTACAAGTAGTAGATAAAAATTAATAATAGTTATATTATCTCCCTATTTAAATAACTATTTTATTTATATTGTATTGTCTTCAATGTTTGTGTTTTTCCTGTTTTTAGATATTCAATGAATCTTATCACATCACCAATAAAATTGCAGTGTATTTTCCAACTTGACATTGACAAAAACATCAGAACCTCGATGGATCAATAATTCAAAAAAATATACACATGCAGTTTGTAACAAAAGTGGTTCTTTATAAAGGCATTTCATCACAAACACAATTGGCCACAAATAATTTTTATCACAATCTAAATAAATCTTCACTAGTGATGACACACATGTGACTAAATGTATTGTGACATGGCGCTTGTAATACATTTAAAGAATTTTTATTTTATTATCTTTATCCTTCATATATTTTTTCTTGTTTTGCAAGTTAATGATTATACTATAATATCAGATTTAAATTCTAGTTTTACAGATAAAAAATGATGTTGTAGAATCAATCACAACATATAGTGAATAGTATGTTTTTGAGCATCAGTTAAACTCTTCTATTTCAATTATTTATATAACATTTTAATGTTATTGGTACATTAATACAGTATTACATAGTAAAATATACTTAGCCCTTAGAAGAATAACACTGAAAATACAGTCACATTAAATTTTCTAAATTTTAATTTGTTTTCTCACAATATTACCAAATTATTTAAATTAATAATCAGTTAATTCAAACATCATCTATAGTTGGCAACCAGAATGCCATATTTGTACATGCTGAAGCTAACATCATATATTTAGGATTAAATTGAACACACTGTATAGGTGCTGGGTGGTCTCCATTCAAAACACAAACTTTATAACCAGTATCAGCGTTCCAAACATGGACTCTACCATCTGTTGACCCACTAAATATATACTGTGAGTCAGGACTAAATGAGGCTTCAATAGGTATTCCTTTATTATTAAGATGTCCAGTGAATGTCTGAAGAGGAGTTCCATGATAAGCATCTACTAGTCGGATGATTGAACCATTGGTGCTGATTAACATTGTTTTACCATCTCGGGAGAACTTTAGGCCAGTCCAATCACATTCCTTTTCTTGATTCAATTTAAATGTCACAAAAGGTCCTTTGTCAAATGAACGGAGATCATATAATTTAATGCTCTCTGAGTTAACACCTGCAGCAAATATAAGACCTTCAGGATCATAGGCTGCCACTGGTCTTCCTGACAAATGCATTAACCCTTGACAATTTGGTGATCGCAGATCCCATAATCGAAGTGTTTTATCCAAGGAACCTGATAAAAAAGTATCTACTACAGGTGACAAACATAGCGTTACTACTTTTTTCGTGTGTCCTGGAAAATATCGAATGTATTTATTGTCATGAAGCGACAAATATCGTATTGTGTCGTCAACTTTTGTAGAACTGTGGATTGCTGTATTCTTTGCATGTGTAAAATGTATCAAATCAACACCATATTTTTTACTGTTTACCGTTATCATTTGTGTACCCTTATCGCAGTCGTATATAACAATTTGATCATCTTCACTACAAGAAATTAATGTTTCTCCACTAGGGGAAAAATCTATACTATTTATTTTGTCTGTATTTTCTCGAAACACCTTCGCAACCTTAAAACTTCTAACAACCTGATCAACTAACTTCATCATTAATTAACTTTTTCGGAAACGATTATCAACTTGAACTTATTTAAAAATACCCTATGAAATTATTTGGTGATTAATACTTGATTTTTTCAAACAAAATGGATATTATTCAGTGAACATCAATAAACACTACAGAAAATGAATTTAGAGATGTTATAAACCGATTATTACAATGAATCGATTTATTCGATTAAAAAAATAATTCATTATCGATATATAGATTTAATCAATCCAGCGAATTGATATCTCATCCTAGAAAGTTGAGATTCTTTTTTTATATATTGATAATGAAACATAAAATTATTTACAATTACCTCAAACTCATTTCAACCGTAATCTACTGCTGAACATAAGCCTTCCCTATGAGGAGTTTTGAGGAGGTTGGTAATCATAGTTTTTTGACGAGTGAAAATGGTATGGTAACCCCGCCTGCACTAACGGAATAAGCTGGCGGAGCACCCGTGAAGGGTGAGAGATGAGAATGAAAACAGGCCAGTTAGCCCATCATGATGAATTCATCAGGAATTAACTATGATAGTTTCTAGGAAGAACCGCGAGGAAGTCGACCTGGTTGGGTATATTGCTAGCAATGGGATTCTGTCTCCATTACTAACAATCCCTTTCCCCCCTGGTAATCGTAGTTAAGCTTTTAGAGATGTTTTAAGAGGGACTCTGCTTCCACCAATCCTTCTACCATTACCATTAAGTTCCCTTACGATATTCACAAGAAAAGAAGGGGTAGCCCTATTTTATGCTGGGACCACACGGCTTTTACATTCACAATTATTTGAATGTATCTAAATAAATGTAAAAATGCAATAACGAAAAAATATGTAAAATTAATATAAAAAATAAATGATATACTTAAAAACTAAACAAAAATAATAAAATATCGATTATTTACGGTTACCGTATCTCTATAATTGAATGTTAATTCATATTAAAAACCGATCCGAAAAAAAAATTAAAATCTCGTTTTTATAACCTTATTCAAATACCAATCAATAATTGACACAACAATAATTAATACAACCCTAATGTAAAGAACGAAATTATTTCTTTTGAATTTATTTATGACCATGGAAACCATGTAATTAACATATTAAACATTTTCTTTACACTTACCTGCTATGAATTGAGAAAAATAGGAACTGATGGTGTAATGCAATGTAGATTGGACTCCCTTTTCCGCACTTATCTCTCTCTAGCCTCTCATTTAGGCCTTTGTGCGTATGAATCGTGGCTAGCATAGCCAACCTAGCTCCACCCAGAACCACAGAAACTTCCTGGAATCTTCGTAGGCCTCACGGAGCGACCTCATTGTTTAGAAGATATGTAAACGTTAATGGGCCGCAGCCTCACATTCCAGGATAGTCGTTTCTTTGGCGTCTAAACAGCCTCGAGATAGAGGGCTGTCTGTGGTTCTTATTGTGTATAAATATTTGTTTAATGAGCAATGGACCGTTATTGTCCTTATTATTTTAAGGTTTATCCTATCTAGATGTAATAAACGTTTTGATAGTCGTTGATTCAACGTTGGCAAGGCCAATTTTGATTGTCTGCAATCTGTATCCTGTATCCATCTTTGGTTTTGTATGTCGCGGATCTTTGACGAATTTGCGAGAACGGAAGTGGAAGAAGTGGATATGGGCTTACCACCTTTGTTCCAGAACCACTTCTAGCTAGCTTGTTTGTGGCATCGTTACCATAAAATCCACTGTGCCCTCTTATCTACTGGAATATAACTCGGTTATTAGAAGATATCTTATTCAGTGCCCGGTGGCATTCAATTATTAATTTGTTATTTGTCTTGGAAAAGACTCCGGCTCCTGAACCGTTCTCAGTTTAGAAGCCATCTGTATATATGCGTAATCCATGTACTTCAGATTGGTCCTTTTCCTCTTCTTTTATTTGTACTTGATATTTTTTGTCGAATATATAATGATGAAGAGTCCAATCATACGGACCTGCAATCAATGGTTCATATTCGATTACCTAGTTCAGAACAGAAACGTAGGAACTGTTGTGGTTATTTTGACCTCAATTTTGAAATTATTTTTTTTCTTGATATTCTTTGGGTGACTGGATTCAATCAATCTAAACCATATTGTAGCTTAGGCTAATGTTAATATGCCCTAATATTTTGAAATATGTAACCCGCAGGATCTGCGAGTTATGAAGATTCTAAAAATTTGGTCAGGGTTGCTACCTGCTCTTTAGATCAAAATTATTTTATATTCAATAGTTTTGGTACATAATTAGATAGAATCGATTGTTAATTATGATAATCAAAAGTAGCCTATGTATTGATCCAGACTATAAACTACCTGTGTGCCAAGTTTCATTAAAATATTTTCTGTAGTTTTTGCGTGAAAGAGTAACAAACATACATCCATATAAACTTTCGCTTTTTCAATAATAGTAAGATAAGATAGTCAGGTGGATTTATTCTTATAATTGTATTTTAAATTCCTCATAATAATTTGAAAACATTTTCAAACATGAAAATAACGGAATTTAAAAATATCTGCGTGGCAACCCTAAAACCATAGAAAGTACAAAACTCGAGAAGCTTGTAACTCAAAGATCCTGCACTATTAGGATTTGATTTTCTTTCGTGTTACTGGTTCTATAGGAGGCTAGTTATTTATCAAGGTTTTGAATCCAGCTAGGACAAGATATAGCTATAAAAAAATAAAACTTAAAATAACGTTTTTATTTTTTATCTCGCGTATCTTTCATATGTTACGGTTTATATTTTTGTGTTATTTGTGTATGTTAAAGCCGCATATAAGGACACCAGTAGATTTACAGAAACACATATGGAATCGAAGATTTTAATAATTTTAATTTTTTCGAATATTTACAAAAACAATCATATCTTTTAATCAAAGCATATTTGAACATCGGGAGTTCTACTCTTACTTTTGTAATGATCTATTCTACAAAATAAAAATATAAAAAGAGGATGGTTGTTTTTTGGCTCAAAAAACACACTGTGTGTCGCCATATAAAAAATAAATGTAACATGATGACATATCTTAAATTTACTCTTTCAATTTCCTTGATCCTGTAATCCCTAAACTTCCTATTAATACTAGTTTTGTTCGACGTCGCTTTCCTTACTTGTTCGTTAAACTTGAAAATGGCTAACGGTATTCCTAAAAAACCACAACAAAAGACAAAAAAGTCTCTGTAATCTGTGCTAACCACAGGTTATATAGACTATGTCACTCTATACCTAATCTGTAATTATCATCAATCAAGAGATATCATACTGAAGACTAGGCAGCATGGTCTCCGACCTTAGCCTGTTCCATAACGGAACAAACGTACTAAAAAAATCAATGAAAAGATTTATAATCTGAACTTTTTAATTTATACCATATATTGGTCGAAGAAAGTAAAAAAATTTAATAAGAACCATGATTAACAAGTTTATTCGTACTTATACTAGGAGTGTAACACAAAGAAGAAATGTATTACCAGTTTTCAATCGTTTCCTCTCAAATAAAATAGAAGATACAGTTACACATACTGGACAGGTTTGTACAATTCATTAGACTCATTTAAATCTGCTATTTTGGTATTAAATCTCGTATTTTTATTTTATTATAAACATAGGTAAATACAACATGCTTATGTAACATTTACTTGTCATGACCATCTGTCATATATGAATTTTATTTAATTATATACAATTTTTTCATAGTATATTATGAAAAATATATAACATTAAATCATCAATACTAAATAACATTTAGTATTATTTATTTTCTAATAGCCTTTATCATTCATCTGACATATCAACTTAGAGTATTCCATAAAAAATACCAACACAACTTCATTACCCATTCACCTCAGTCAAAAGATGTTGTACAGGAGGCAGTTGCTTTGGAATCTAAACCCAATTTATATATATTTATATAATACACTCATTGTCGTATTTACGTTTATTTTCCAGAAGTAGCTTGGCCCTTTAAAGTAGCCTAAATATCTACTCTCTGACATGTCTTTAAGCATAGCTGAAAGCTTCCCTCGCATCCAAGGTGGGGAAAGATCACCTCCCGGAGGGTAGGAATTATATAGCCAACCAGGTTGTTCTCCACACGGTCTTCTCTGGAAATCATCATATTTCATTCCTGATGAATTTGTCATGATGGGCTAACTGAACTGCCTTTTCTCTCCCATGAACAGTTGTCATCTAGTTACAATTTTATTATATTATATGTTTAGTTTTATATATTTATAATTATAATATAGTCATATACAATACATTATCTGAATGATTAACAATATATTTCACTGTTTTCTTAAATATCTTGAATAATTTGAATAATATTTAATGCACAAATTTATTAAAATGTTAAAATATTTTATGCACAAATATTTTCTGATGTGACTGTATATGAATACTATGTAAGTTAAAACTCTGTTTACTTATCTAAGATTTGATCATGAAGAAATTCAGTTGCAAAATACTTAATGGAAATTTAAAAATGTAACTTTAAAAATATTGTTTTTCTAAAAGTTATTTCTCACAATCTATTAAATATAAATTATTTTGTAAATGTGTTCTAATTATGAGTTCTTTAACCTAGTATTTTTCCAAAAGTGTGGGTCGCAGCCCCCCTAAGAGTCCTCAAGCCCCTACAAGGGGGTCAAAGATTGTCACAAAACTGTAAAAAATAACAGTATTTTATGTCTGTTTATATAATTAATTTTGAATTATTTATTTAACCAATGCCTAACTATGAATATAAATAAAAATGTATGGATTTGATATTTGTAAAATAATAAAATATATACAGGTTAGGAACCGTGGATGATAGGGAGTTATAAAATATTTTTATATAATAAGTGGGTCGCGCTGTGACAAAAAATTAAAAACTAATCAACATAACAGTCATGAAAAAATTCAGTAACAAATTAAGTCTTATATATCACGGAGCATATTGATTTTGTCTATATGTTATATATTAGTTTGTGATATTTTGAAGACCCTCTCCTCCCCTCCCGCCCCCCATTCTTGAACGGGTTGCATAGTATTGGAATGATTTCTTATTAGTCATTTTAAAATTAATAGATACTTATAATTATATTTGTACTTTTCAGAAATGGGAATCTGATGATTACAGATTGGTTAGATTTACGAATGCACCCAAGCAAGTAAACCCCAATTGGGCAATAAATCTAATAGCTGAAGTTCCACCTAAAGAAGTCACGGAAAGAGTAGTATGGTGTGATGGAGGCAGTGGCCCAGAAGGACATCCACGTATCTATATTAACTTGGTATGTTTAGATTTATATTTATTTTTCCTTACATTTACTATTTCATATCACATTATTGTGTTTTTAATATAGTTTATTATAATTGTAATTATTCATATCGGTCTTACTTACATGTTAAATTTGAGGAAGCCCGAACAGCTCACACAGTAGTCCACATAATTTTTTTAAGTTTTTTTAAAACAAATTAAAAATTGCTATTATAATTTTTAAGTGTCTTTTTACAGGATAAGCCAGGTGATCACTCTTGTGGATATTGTGGCTTGCGATTTGTAAAAAAAGGTCAACATTAAAGCATCATCGAGGAAAACTGGAATTGATTAGCAAGTTTGTAGCTTGAAAGTACCTAACAACAAGTTGTCTTTATAACATGTATAAATATGTTATTTAAAAAATAAATGGCTTGTAGCAAGTTTTAGTTACATAAATTAAAAAAAGTCTTAGATTATTTATACTTAGTAAAAATTACAAGGAAAGTAAGTTTATGGGGAGAGGACTTTCTATTATATGAAATTATTGATTCATTCCAAGAGGTAATTTTTTTATGCAACTGTGAATGGCACACAAGTTGACGGCCCACTTGATGGATAGTGGTAATCGTTGCCTATAGACATGATCAATATTATGAACACGACAAAGTATACTGTTTCACTTATGATACCCCCATGCGTTGCTGATTCCTGAGGACTAAGGTGTTATGCCTCTGCACCCTGTAAATGTGTGTTACTGCTATATTGTTCATAATTATATACTTATATAAAAAAAAGTATACATTTACTTGAATGACAAATGTGCACGATGTTAATCGATCATGCCCCATGCATGCTTTTTAATAACCATGTAATTTTAAATATTGTACATTTAAATAATTACACATAATGTTAATACAAATTCAAAAGTTGAGTTTCCGTAATCTTTCAACAAATAACAATATTTCGAATTTTTAGATTTATAATAAATGAAGATTTAAAAGTGCATAAACAAGTCTGTTTAAATAAGGATGATTTAAATATATTTAAGTCGACCGATGGACTAATTTTACAATATTTCATAATACATAACAGATAAATAAGGGAAGAAGAAGGAATTATTAGTAATTGGGCTTTATAATCCCATTGCTAGTAATATACCCAAATCAGGTCGACCTCTACGCTGTTCGCCCTTGGAAACCATCGTAATTGATTTATTGTTGAATTCGTTATTCGAACTAACCTGCTTCATCCTCATCTATTATCCTTCATTGGTGCCCCGCCAATTAATACCAATAACACAGGCGGAGTTAGCATTATATTATCATTCATAAAAAAAACCATTACTAGAAAGGGAAGGGATTGTTAGTAATGCGACTACCAGTTTCTTGGCACGGTCCAAATTCGAGCTCCCCATTTTTGATTATAAAGTACGATATACTAAGTCTGCCCGCCCCCATTCGTTTTTAATATAACGTAAGGTTAACGTAAATTATTATTATGGTACATATATTATTTCAAATCTGCTTACCCAAATTATCATCGAAAGAAAACAAATCTATTTACAGATTATTTTATTTACGCAATACATTTGTACATAGATAAATTATTGTATATATACACTTACTCAAAATGTAATCAAAAAATAAAAACGTATTTATAGTTATCTAAATAAAATCTGCACATTATATAGGTACAGTATTTTATTTCAAATATTTTGCAACTCACGTGGACAAAATTTTAAAAAAGAAAAAACATCGAGACAGCATAGACTTCGACGAGAAAACATATAATAGCCGGTTTTAATATCATATTGATGTAAAAATTGATGTTGGAAAAAAGTTTACTATTTACAAATGTCGGAAGGTAGTTAAGAAAATGTCAAGTAAATTTAATTATCTTTAAACATTTTTGAATAATCATTTTCATTGATCTATTTAATTTAACGGATTCCTTATTGACCGGTTTATAAAATTAATATTATAACTAATTGCCATACTAAAAATCTATCACGCGAATGACTTCGTCAGAATAACTATATGGGCGGGGAGAGATTGTAATTTTGTCAAACAGCCTCATTCATTAGGTCGATCTCTACGTGGTTCCCCCTGGAAACCATCATGGTTAATTATTGCTGAATTTTTTACGATAGACCAATTGATCTTTTTCCATTCTCACTTCTTATTTGGTGGTTTGCTTGCCTATAGGCACAGATAACGGCTCGGACGGGGTTAACATTTCATCTTCATCTAATACTGGTTAGATGCGAGTTGAACTCACGCGCCGTAGGTTCGATACATAAATATATATGGCATAATATAACTTTTATTCCATTTTTAATACGAAATAAACATCTAATAATAATTATTATTGAAACTACGATTCGTAATTAAACATTTTTGGTCATAATTGCGGTAAAAATAACCGCATAACTAAATTTGTTTTATTTATGCAATATGGAAAGATGCAGAAAGTTGTATTCTTGGATACTGCGAAAATGATGCGCCGATTTTTCTCCTTGGGACCTGGAACTCCGGCGACTCTACTTCTGCTGGAGTTTACTTTGCTATCTCCCTTTCTTAAGAGATGAAGTGAATTTTCGCATAATAAAAAATTATGCTACATATAAATTTGCTTCTAATTTAATCCGAAAAGTTTTGAATGTACGCCTCTAAGCTTTGGGGCCTCTATGGTTTTATACTTCAATAGTATTTAAAAAATAGTTGGCTATCACTTCATACTGAAATATCCACCTAATACAGGAAATATTTAATCAATTGACACATTGAAAAGGCATACTTTTTCGATCATTGCAGATGAACATTGTTCATAAATTATGATATAAATGAAAAATTAAGAGCTACCTAGGAGAATTTATCTCTATCATCATCTTTGTTTATGTGCACTTTCTATATAACTCTATTCCATTACTTGATTTCCCCATTGGCATATTTAATATTACAGGGGGTCCTAGTCCTTTAAAGAAGGCACAGTATGTACTTTCAGATATATCTTTGCGTGTGGTTAAAAGCTCAATTTGCGTCCCGGAGTGGTTCGGTACGATCGCATCATTAAATACGTCTATGGATTTCCCTGATTTATTATGGAAAATTCTTCAGAACATCGTGCAGCAGTAGATATATTCTTTACATAAGTAAGTATGTTACAGTGCAGTATGTTTGGTATTTTTTTTTTTTATATTTTACTTTAACATTTTTTTAATTAGAATTTTTATCATTTCTTAATTCATTTCTAATCTCAATATTGGATTGCAAAAGTTCTTTCAGTTTTTCATTAATATCATCAGTTTTTTGTTCCAAGAAGTCCAATGCCAAATTTAATTCATCTAGTTTTGAATCCAGCGTATAATATTCTGTAAAATCAACAAATACACTTAATCAGAAGAACAGATCAAAAAATAATGTAGAATTACGGCTCGTCTTTCTATATACAAAAATAGAGTACGTATTTCATTAGTTTATATATTATAATAAGCATTTGTCATAAAGCCTATTTTCGATGTGACGAGAAGACAAACAGAGGATGTCGCTTAATATATTTTTTATAAAAAAAATAAATACCTAAGTAACAAATTATTTATATATAATACTAGCGACCCATCGACTTCGCACGGATGGATATTTTTACAACATTTTACATTTTTATTTGTACCTACCTAGCTACCTATTTCATAGATGTGCCCACCCCCACGTAGGTATGATTAACATGTACAACGCGACAGCGTTATTTTTTCTATTTCTATAAATTATTAAATTTGTAATATCTATTGAATGGAATAGCCGATTTGAACAATATGTTTAAAAATATAAACACGAAGCAATAATTATCGCTGAAAATTTGCTTTAATCGAAGCACATCTAAACGAAATGACCGCATGAATGACATAACAACATGCTTTTACTGTCAACATTTAAAAGTTTTAATTTGACAGCACAATCCCTATCTTAAAAAAGTTTGAATTTGACACAAAAATCCCCATTAACAAAATGATCCGCCATTTATTAAATTCATTTGTTACACTGGCGGTGCACTAGTGAAAAGTGACAGGTGAGAATAAAATAGGTGTTAGCCCATCGTGACGAATTGTTCACGATGGTTTCCAGGGGGAACCACGTGAAGGTCGACCTGATAGGGTTTATTGCTAGCATAGGTTCATTAGACTCCATTACTAACAATCCCTTTCTCCCCACGTGTGTATGTGGTGATGATACACATACAAAATCTAAAACTATAGATTTGGCAGTATATACCGAAAATTTAATGGCTAGCTTTCAGTCATGTGGGCCTAAAACCTTAGAATACGATTTTCAAAACACCGTAATTGCAGCACAGATCCTGCTATTAATTTTACTGTCACATTTGGTAATTTGGTTGGCATTGGTGCTCCCAAAATAGCGAAACTTGTTCACCTGCTTCAAGACGTTTGCCAACCAACCAAGTTTAATGGTCAGTATCTCGTGACCATCTACATACTAGTTCGACATTGAACATTCAAGACGTACTTGCAATAAGATTGGTGTCTCTGTTATGAATGAAATTCCTGCCGAGACAGTCAAAAGAACTTCCTTTACTATCACTGCAAAAACAAGGCGAATATTGTGGCTTTCTCGAAACGTCAGCAATAAAGAAGTAGGTATTTAGGTACTATATACCTGTAAAAGTTTTTTCATTGCTTTAAGCCCCGATTGTGTATTTAAAAATAGGTATTCGTGCTTTCTCTCACATTTGTAGAACAATGTATAGAAATCGTCACCGCCATAATTTTGCGGCTTTCCTACCATAAGCTTAACACAAATCGCCCGTTTATTTTGCTACTGTTTGATAGCAATGAGAACGTCGTACCTTGTTAGAGCTCGTCTCGTTTAAATTGTAAAATATTAATAGAACAAGTAATGCTGATTTTGTTCGAATTATCGAAATTAAAACAACAAACTGTCACTATTATTCAAAATGTCATCCTAACATTATCTAACACGATTGAATTTAAGCGTTTAAGAAATCCACAATTTAAAAAACGAAAATTATATACTCGCAACACTTCCGAGTGTTGCGAGTATACAAAATACCCGAGCAATCAAGAACTAAGCACACTAATCACGGAAACTTTCAATAAGGTCAGTTGTAAAGCGAATACCGAAAAGTAAGATATACTCGTATGGGAAATAGAGATACGTAGAGAGAACCGTTTGGAGAAAATGGATAAGAAGATAAAACCTACAGCAATTTCAGTAATAGTATCTTAGAGAAAGCTTTTAATATTAAAATTAAACAAACATTTTCCAGATAACATCTATGTTAGGAATGACTATCACAAAGGTAATTTTAAATAAGAGTCTTGAAACTCAAACTTGAAATTAAAGGACAGTAAAATACAAAACGAGAAAAGAGAACAATATCACCGCGTATTCTTCATTCTGGGTTTAAGTATTTAATACTAGAAACGGAACTTCAAGCAAAAACAATAATAAGCATACTTTACCTTACATAAAGATCCGATCACGTTCGGCTAGAAACAAAGCCAAACAATAACAATTAAACGACATCAAAAACCAGAACAACAACGCATATTATATGTACATAATATAAACCAATCACACGTTCCAACTTGTCTGGTTCTTGTGAGACATAAAACCACTATTCTCTAAAAAATTCTAAAATATGCACATACAATGTGAGATTTTTATCATCAACAAAATGCATCCTAGTACTAAGTAAGAGACTTTACTACTAGTACTAAGTAAGGCACCAGAGGTAGACTTTGTACAAAAGTCGTTCGCATGGGAGTTTTGGTTTGAAGGGTGGGATATGGCAGTGAATTTACAGAGTACAGAGGAATAACACCTGAGTCCTCAGGAATGGCAACGCATGGAGGGTATCATGGGCGAAACAGTATACTCTGTTATGTCCATGGTACTGCTCATGCTTATAGGCGACGGTTATCACTTTCTATCAGGTGGGCCGTCAGCTTGTTTGCCATCCTAAGTTGTATAAAACATGTCACTCCTGAGAATTAAAGCTGCGTTCACATACAGACGTCTGTTGTATGTACCAAATTTTAAAGAGAACTACATTTGTAGGCAAATATTAAAACATGAGCATTTACTTAGAAAATATATAATATCAAACGTAAAGGAATTGTGTTTGCATGGCTGTGTTTCGGTTTGAAGGGTGGGATATAGCGTGAATTTACAGGGTACAGAGAAATAACACCTAAGTCCTCAGAAATGGTAACGCATTGAGGGTATCATGGATGAAACAGTATACTCTGTTATGTCCATAATATTGCTCATATCTATAAACGACGGTTACCATTTTCCATTAGGTGGGCCGTCAACTTGTTTGCCATTCTAAGTTGCATAAAAAAAAACTTAATAAAATTTTATTATATTGTATTTTCTGAACAAGAAATGGTTGCAACATAATGAGTATGAAGATTATCTTCAATTACATGGAAGAAATAGCCAGTAAATATGGAGTAGGCTTTTTGATAAAGAAAAAGTTAAAATCCAACATTAACAAATTCACTGAACTGTCAAACCAAGTCGATCGAATCCATGTTTATGCACCAATAGAAAATGCTACAAAAGAAGAAATAGGTAACTTCTATTACAATTTAAGAAAAATGCAAGATCTATTAAATAAATGAGGAAAGAAAGAGGAATTGTTCGGTTTGATACCTGCTGCTGAATATCACCATCACACAACCTGCCACAAATTAAAGTTTCATCCTGAACCTCTTATGCTGAAAAACTGCCACTCATCCAGATGAGTGCAAGTCTTCCACTGCACATTTTTCAAAGCAATTTCTTCTATGCATAACAGATCATTTTTAAAGTAAAAAAAAGCAGTGCTAAAGAACAAAATTAACAATGTTCATGATATACATAGATATACATAGCAAAATGTATTAAATATAAAACAGATGTGGGTTAGCCATGTTTCTCGATATAAAGACTAAAGGTAGATTATTCTATCAAGAAAATTGTTGGGATAAGACAGAAGTGTTGGAAGGCCAAAACAAAAATGGGTCCATGACATTAAAAAATAGCTAATAAAATTTGCCTGTACCCAATATGGGCCAAATATCCAAGTTATTACCTAAAAAACTAACAGATATTCCCTAGTATTAACCACTGTGATTACCACTAGAGGTAAGTAATTAAAACAAATTGAAACTATTATATATGGATATGAGAATAAAAAAGCTTTATTATTATTTACAGGAATTGGACACAATGCATGCAAAGTCTAGCTGCATATTAACAAATTTCAGAATATCATATTAATTTCATTGTCTGCATGAAATATTCTAATAATTTTATTATTGGAGCATTTTATTTAACGTCGACATCTCTAGTGATGTACAATTCCATGGCCACCTCGAAGATAAGGTGAAGCAGGCATCCAAAAAACTCGGTGTGCTCAATAGAGCGAAGCATTACTTCACACCAGATCAGTGATTAATACTCTACAAATCACAAATCCGGCCCCACATGGAGTATTGCCCTCACTTATGGGCAGGAACACCTAAATAGGAAGGAAATAGGAATACACCTAAAAAGGAATAGGACAGGAAACCAGCTTGAACCCCTTGACTCGTTGCAATGATGAGCTATAATAATTGTCGATGATCCCAGGCTCACAAGCGGTATCAAACCCTTAAGTCTTAGGAGAGATTTTGCCTCACTCTGTGTGTTCTACCACTTGTACAACAGATTGCGCTCAGAGGAATTGTTCAATATGATGCCCACAGACACTTTCTACCATCGTACGGCTTGCCATCGAAAGGGTGTTCATCCTTATGTCCTACAGCCTAAATGGTCACATACTGCACGGTTTCAGAGATGTTTCCTCCCACGAACACTTAGGTTGTGGAATGATACATGCAGAATGGAGTTCTTCAAAAGAGGGTAAAGATGTTTCTTCAGAGTTGGCAACACACGTGTAATACCTCTGGTATTGCAGGTGTTCGTAGGCTACGGTAACCACTTACCATCAGGTGGGCAATATGCTTGTTTGTCACCTCAGTGGTATAAAAAAAAATCAAACAATAAAAATAAACTATTGACATTATCACTTATACATTTTCTCCTAAAGTAACAAATATACTTAGGTATAAAAATCTACTAGTGCAACTACATCACATGATTGAAATATACATTTTAGGATACAACTATACATATTCTATGTATCGCCTGGCACTATTGTTGTTACCAATAGGTACATATATTACTTTCTATTTAAAATTGCAGCCTTGCTTTTGAACAAATTCAACAGACAATTTGAATGTATTATCATCCTACAGAAAAAATATTTGCTAGTTTATAACATAATCTTAAGCCAAATAGTACCTATAAAAATATTCTAACTTCATTTGTTCCTATTTTTGTTAAGGCTATATTACATCTATATATCTACATAATGATTTTTCTATAACATGTAAAATTTGTGTTTTAGTATTATCAAGAAGTAAAAGCTATCCGATAATTTGTATTAAGTACACACATTTTAGCAATATTAATCCATAAGTATTTTATTTCCAAAATTCAAGCCACAGCATTGCGTCAAATCACTTTTCACGGTATAACTTAGACTTACCTATTAAAATGTTCAAGTGCAAGGTACTTGAACATTTTAGGATAAATGTAATAGCTATACATTAATATTACATTTCAGAGGGGAAAAGATTTTTAGAAATGGGTTCGAACAGCCCTATTTTTAGCAATATATTCTACCTGATCAATTTTCACACCATTTTCCTGGAAACCATCCCATTTAATTCTTGAATTTCTCATGATGGGCTGATTTTCTATCATCCTTATCTATCAGCTTTTACTGATATAACTGTATCACAGCATATAACTATAGGACAAATTGGGCTATAGGTCCATTTTCTAACATTAAAAAAAATACATTTTATGTTATTTAATGTACCTTCGTTTAAATTTTCATCACTGTTTTGCTCTTGGGTCGTAGGTTCTATTTCCATATTATCTTCAGCGCTGTCTCCATTTGTTTTATTGTTCTCTTGACCAGCCATCTCGATTATTCAATAAATGTGAAACTAGAATAAAATTAAGGAAATAGTGCCTATTTAATATAATTATTAAAAACAAAAATAGGTAATTGGATAAATAAATAGGTTTTTTTGAAAATTGTGAAAGCCATATAAATATATTACAAAGAGAACAAACCTTTATTTATGGAAAGCTGACAGTATGAATTAGTAAGGAGTAAGTAAACAAAGATTTCTGTAATTCCTTTTTCTTAGGGAGTAAATTAACAATAAACTAATGAATAAATTTCTGACATTCAGAGATCATATACAGGTCTGCGATAGTTGGAACAATGACGTTTTTGTATACAACTATGTTACCGCAGCCAGGTAATATTCAGAAAAATTATGGCGGGTCATGGCAATTTTGAATAGGTGCCATGACAGAATCTTGGTATCATTTAAAAAAACAGCGCTTCACTTATAAACACATTTCTTATTAATATTAAAATAACGGTTATATATTTTTTTATAAATCACATAGTAACAAACTAAAATAAATTTGTACTCAGTGTGATATAATACAAAAAACATGCGATGTTTTTAATATAATTTTTAATAGATTTCAGCAAGTGAGTAAACAATAAAATGAATATAGTTAACTTTGCCTGTATAGATAATTAATTAATTAATTTAATCATTCATCTATATGAAAGCGTAAAAATTTACTCCGCTACTATTAACGGAGCCAATTCATACGCTATATTACCAATTTTGATGAACATATAAAATTTATTGAAATACATTAGTGCTGGTTCTACCTTGGTTCTTACTATTTATAGATATGAACTGAAATTGTATTATGAGTAATAGTGCAATACGAAGACGAATAGTACTTAAAACTACATATTAATAATTAATTAATTATATTTGTAGTGTGTCGTTTCCCGTTAAAATGCAACTTTTTAATAGAATATTGATAAGGTAGAGGGGGAAAAAATGTTGGGACACTTGATATGACACGACGAAGTTATGAACATTACAATAGAAGGTGGATAGAAGGAAGGAGCGTAGAGGGAGACCAAGGCATAGTTATATCAGGAGGATCAAAGAAGGAGTTGGCGTCGTGTCGTATCAAGAGGTGAAGAGGCTCGCTGAAAATCGTAATAGCAGGAGCTCCACCAACAAGAGCGCAGCTCTTAAATAGGATAGATAGATAGATTAATAAGGTTCGGAAAACGTGTTGGCTGCTTTTCAAAGCCAATAATGAACGCAATATTTCTGTTTTAACTTTTATTACCACAACACGTTTACAGCGACTAACCAGTATAGCAAACATTAGGCGAAAGGGAAGAGACAGAGGCCACAGACAATTGCATATTCTAATTTGTCATTATTTATTAGTTTTTTATAGTGTTGTTTTTTTAATACATGTACAATCCTCTATTTATGTTTGCTTTACAGCCCTTCTTTTTCTACAACACATTATAATTATATGCAAATATAATTATAACTATAAACAGGGTTATTATATCTCCATATTCAAATGTACAATCATATGCATATAAAAAAAATCTGTACAAAATCTTAAAAATACAAAACTGGTTGCATATCAAACAAATATTTTTATTTAGTAGAAGTAACATAACCCTGAGCGAATTTCGATGCCTGCTTAATTAATTGTCAGCAGTACACCATATGCAAACATCACCAATCGCCACAAATAATAGAGCGAAATCAAGTGACTCTTATAGAGATGGGCAATCCACCTGGGTGGGTTTAAAGTCTGGTGGGTAAAAACCGGGTGTTTTGGGTTTATTGGGTTTAAACCCCATAAACACCCAAATTTTTGGGTGTTTATGATTTTGTACTTCATCATCGTCATCTCAGCCGCAAGACGTCCACTATACTGGACATAGACAATATTATTATGCAGCCTACAGAATAAAAAACTTTTAATTTGATTTTGAGTTTATTAAGAAAGAGATGAAAGTAAAATGTAAAACTACAGTCAATCACTGTCAGATTCAGAGTTATTACAAGCGATGAATTGTATAGGTTCGATAGGCTCTATTTCGTCTAAACTGTTATGTTCATTTACTTGCTCAATGAAAGCTTCTAAGGTATTTTCTTCATTAAACTGAATGTCCTCGCATTCAGCTTTATGTTTAAGATTCCAGTTATAACAAATGAATGAAATTTTTTCAGTTCTTTCAGTTGTAAGTCGATTTCTTTTGTTATTATGTATGTAGCCTTGGATACTAAAGGAACGCTCAGTGGCTGCCGAAGTACAGGGAGCTGATAGAATACGAATCGCTACTTTGCTTAACTCAGTGGAACCACAAATACCTTTCCACCATATTAGGGGCTCAATGCTATCTAATGAGCTCCATACAAATCCTCTGGCCCAAAAGTTTTCTTTAGCTTTATAACACGCCAAATCTGCCATTACATTTGACAAACTTAAGTGTTGGCTTAAATTGTAGATAAACTCCATACCCTTAAGTTCTTCCTCTTGAGTAAGTTCGACTCCTAGAGTCCTGGGGTCTAGAATATATGCTGCAAAATGTATTGGCCTCATTGCCATATTGCATCTTGAAGATACTGATGTTAGAATCTGCTGTTTGCTTTCTTCGCTCAATGTCGAAATCTCATTTAATGCAAAACGTATCTTAGCTTGTACATCTCTAAATGTAATGTATGTGCGATGCAAACGATTCTGGTCGCTCTCTAAGTAAAATATGCTTTCAGTGACTGGTTCCAAAATACTTATACATTCCCCTGTCTTCGTCCAGAAATCATCACTTAGAATTAAATCTTTAATATCTCTTGAAATTACCACATCTTCTCTAACTGTTAATATTTGCAAAGCTATCTTATTTGCTTTCAAACTTTTTAACGAAGTAACATGACTTCCCCATCTTGTAGCACAAGGCAATTTTAGTGTTTGTGTAGAATCTTCACCCTGCCTTGATTTTATCAACAAGGAACTTAATCGTTGACTCCTTTTAACAGTTTTTATTATATTTATGGCTTGCATAATAAACACAGTTACTTCTTGTATCTTTACAATATCTTGGCACAACAAGTTAAGGATATGTGCACAGCAACCGAGAGGAACAACATGTGGATATTTGAGTTTTGTTAATTCGAATGCCTTTTGTATATTTCTAGCGTTATCGCCAATAAGTACAAGAAACTTATTTGCTCCATACACTTTCATTACTTTTTCAACTTCTTGGCTAAGGTATTCACTAGTGTGAGGATTACTTTCTGTATTCAAACTTTTAACGTATACAGGTTGAGGTTTTGATATAAGAAAGTTTATTATTCCTTCATTTCTTAAATTAGACCAGCCATCGCACTGAAGGTGTAAGTAACTACAAGCATTTAGTTCCTCATTTAACTCAAAACGCATTTCTCTATATATTTTATCTAAGTATTTTGTCGCTAAAGCTTTACGTGAAGGTATTTTAAATTTTGGTTGCAATTTTTCGAAAAATTGTATCCATAAAGGATGTTGCACCATCGATAATGGCGTCCCTGTTACAAATATAGCTCTCGCTAATTCTGTTTTTATATGATCATCGGTGTCTTGAAACTCAGCATTTATTGTAGTGTTAGCAGACGACGAGGGGCTTATAAAAGAATCATTTGTCTCTATCTCTGACAGTCCAGACATTTTGGTTTTGGACGAGCTATCTTTTATAAGTTTCATAGAGTCTTTTAATGTTTCTGGAGATTTTGGACAAGTGATAAGATGTTGAAGCATTTTGGCAGCATTACTGAATTTGTAGACCTTATTACAAAGCTTGCAAGAAACAGACTTGTTTGGTAAAGTACGGTAGTGCTCCCATATGCGTAAATCTTTAGGTCTCCCCATTGAACCTAAAAAAATGAACGATGATTAGTTGGTCTGACGAAAATTCAACAATAGAGTGCCTATTTTTTTACAATGATTATTTCTTGTTATTTACAATAAATTTATTAAAAAAATAATAAAATAAATACAAAAAACCTTTGTAAAATTACATCTCCTCGGAGGATTAAACGCAGACGCTAGTTTATTATCGTATTGTTCTGTATTTTTCTCAGCAACTTCTTTAATTCGATTAGGTACTTACGCATATTATGTTAAAAATAAATATCTAGTACACATCTTAGGCTATCCACCATTATTATCCAATGACGACTCTCAGCTAACTATGCACTATCATCCAAAATAAACGTGTATGGAAAATTTTATCCCAGTCGGTTGAGGATTGAGGATAATTGCATCAACATACGAACATACCTACATACTTTTATTTACATAACGCAAGCTAAATAAAAGCTTGTAATAATACATCTAATTTTAAGTTAAAATTGTTAAGTGATCATGATATAATTGTATCATTCAAAAATCCACTTACCTTTAATTATTTCTTGTTAAGTATAAATATTATTTCAAATCTGCTCCCTTAATATGCACTTTTTTACTGCTTTTCCTACCTAACACGTTACCAGGAAGTCACGTTACCAGAGTCAGAGTAATAGTGAACACGTTTGACAGTGATTGTCGTCGCCTCATATTCAGCGTCGACGAATAGGGAATCCCCAGTCATAATGTATTGCATGCGTGGCGGTCTTACTTCAAATCCATAAACAAAGAGATAATTACAGAACTCGATACTAGATGGCGCTGTTTTTGTTTGAAGAAAGTTTGCGGGCTAAAATACATAGAATTTCATCAATGACTTCCACAAAGAACAACATTTCTGTTTTTTCTAAGTCCGTATCTCTTCCGTATATTTCATAAGATATAAGCTTGGGCTACATTGTTATGCAACGTGATTTTGTCGCTGTCTTGCTAGCAGGGTTGACAGATATACGATTTAAATCGTACTCATACTATTATTTGTCTATTTTTTAATGTACGATCGTAAAGATTATGATCGTAATTCGCACAAAAACATACGACTTTTTGGTTACCTGGCAACATTTTTATTATGAAACGAACATGCTCACATCATCAGTCACATGCAACAATTTATTGGGGATTTCCCCTTCACATCTGGCAGTCCTGCTTGCTAGAATATAGGTAAGTCAGCCACAGTTACTGACGATCGATATTTAAAGGGTATTGTTTTTGTGCTAAATATTTCATAAAAACGTTATTTAATACTTTGTGGATTATTAATTTAGTTGATAATCACTGGAAGTAAAATGGATGCTAATTTGAGAGATCAAGATCTTCGTATAAAACAGTTAATAAAAGAAAATCTACGTAAGTACTCTTTTTATACCTAGGTAGGTAAGGTATAATAAACACAAAAGGTACTTAGATCGCGTGTGTTCGAAGCATTTATTCTAATAAATTTAATTTAAAATTGTAGAAAGAAAAAAATGTCTGCCAAGCCGTAGCCGAAGCCGATCTCCAAATATATTTGGCGATAGTGAGACCCAGTGTCCAGATGATTTACCCAGCGTCGTCGCAACAAAGAAAAAAACGAGGATAAAGTAAAAGAAAATTTACTGAAAGAAGAAACAAACTGTTCTAAATGCTTAATTTATGGAGAAGAGGATAAAAGAAATGAGTATTTCGGACTGTTAGTGGCTCAAGAATTTAAATATATACGGCCATGTGTGCGAACGAGGTGTTATGAAGAAATTTTAAAGTATCTACGGGAAGCAAAAGGCCAACATGTTGATCAACTGCAACATGAAAACACTGAAAATTAATTACTTTCATTTTATTATATATAGATTTTTAAAATTTCCTGAAATATTATTAGTTAACGTTTTATTTAATATTGTAGAATTGATCAATACAATTTATAAAAATAATTTATTGGTATTACTTACATATTTTCAAAAAAATACGTAAAAACCTATTTTTTTGGGTGATTATGGGAGTTTATGGGTGTTTATTGGGTTTTTACCAAAGCACCGGGTTTAAACCCGGTGCTTTGCCCATCTGTAGACTCTTATGTTTGTGGCCTAATGAATTCAGTAAAACGGGGTGAGTAGGAAAAAATTGAGGTGTTTTAATTTTTTTAATTTAGACTTAACTGCACTATTATACCGGTCTCGGTCCGCACTTTGTCTGGTAAAATCTAATCAAAAACAAAATAAAAAAACATGTCAAGTCTCAAGCAACATAGTTCTTTAACTACGAACAATGTAAGAACTAATGTAAAATTAACCAAGTCAATTACTGTAGTTAGTGTCTAAGGAAGCATTTAAGATTATACAGTGTGTTGGTGTTCATTTTGAGATATTAGCTAATATTTTTATAGTGGAAGGAAACAGGTAAAAAAATATAAAGGTATGATAAAATTTAATATAAGAGCAAATAATAAATTAAAACAAAAAATACATTAATATATATACATCATAATCTGAAGCCAAATATGTGACCTTCTGTGATGTTTTGGATTAAGATAAAGCATTTAATAGTCGTATGTAACAATTATTAAGACGTTCTTCTAAAATATGGTATCAAACTGGTACCAAACGGAGTTACTTACTGTCAACCAGACTATTTATTTTGAATATGAGAAAATGTCTGCAAAAGTTGTGCAGCGTGAATGTGAGAGTGCGAATAGATGATCTGGTTTTGATTAAATTGCTTTATGCACATAATGCAGTCCTTGTTGCTTCTTCTGTGATACTGCTTTTTGTACTTTATGAGTATTATATGTTAAAAACTCCTTATTACTGTTTTTTAAATGAATGTTCTTATGCCGTGCATTATCATTGTATTATCAAAGTATATATCTACTTAATGTCTGTAAAGAAAAAATCTTTGCCTAACGACAATAGTGCTCTTCTTTGATTTGGAATATGTGGGTAACAAATAGTTCCAATTACTCTTAAGTGAGTGATCCTTAGCTTATCGCCGTATCATGATTCGTGTTTTGATTTACCATTATGTCCAGGTCCGATTCTGTTCAAGATACACATCTCAACACTGTCTAGGGATATTTCATGTAAAGTTCTTAAATTCTAAAAATACTAGCCTTTTTTTGAAGATATCTTATTTTATAGGTCTTTTTTAACGATTCTAAATTTGAATTTGAAAAAAAAAATTATAATCAATTGATTTGCGCGGCATTACTAAGGTGAAATTCGAATGTTTCAATTTAACTATCATAGTTTTTGGAAATCTTTTTTGTCAAATTAATGTTTTAAAGCAAGTTAGTAATTGATTCGGAATTTATGCGACTATTTTCATCATGCAGTGGCACCATTTAACAAGAGAGATGTTACAAACAGTAGGCATCCTCCAAACGGGGCCTACTCAACGGACGGATGGTTGCTGAGGCGATTGGAACAAAACAAAATGTGATATCAAGTTTATGATCACGTTATCGTGCTACTGGTGAAGTGATTAAAAAACACCCTGGCAGGAGGTGCATTACCACTTACCGGCAAGATCGATTTTTGCAAGTTGCCGCGAGAATGCAACCAAATTTTTACCAGAGGGACACTTTCTACAAAAGGCGTTTGCTTGGGTACCTCTGTTCCATTCGTGTTTCAAACGTAAAGGAATTGTGTTTGCATGGCTGTGTTTCGGTTTGAAGGGTGGGATATAGCGTGAATTTACAGGGTACAGAGAAATAACACCTAAGTCCTCAGGAATGGCAACGCATAGGGGGTGTCATGGGCGAAACAGTATACTCTGTTATGTCCATGGTACTGCTCATGTCTATAGACGACGGTTACCACTTTCCATCAGGTGGGCCGTCAGCTTGTTTGCCATTCTCAGTTATATAAAAAAAAATGTTACGGTCATGCAGTTAATTCAAAGGCTCCAGTCAGAGCACTAGTTGCTTGTGATTGACCAAACTGTGAGGAGAAGACTGCATGAAGTTAACCGGCATGCTCGCAGACCGCTTCGTACTCCAGCGCTGCGCCGAAGAAATCATGGACGAAAATTATAGTAGGCCCGTGAACATTTGCTCTGGTAGTGGTCTGTAGTACTGTTAATCGATGAATCCCGACTCGGTTTCCATACTGATTCACGAAGAGTACGTGTATGGTGACGTGTGAAATGTCGTGAGAGCCGTTTGCGACACCCTTAGGAAGTCGATCCTTACCATGGCGGGACGATAATAGTTTGGACGGGAATTCGTGTCGGTGGCAGTACAGACCTCGTTTGGATCAGAAACATCATGACCGCTGAAAAATACCGTAACCAGGTGCTAATACCAATCGTCCATCCTCATCGACTACAAATGGGCCAAGAATTCACACTCATGCAAACAACGCCCGCCCGCACACAGCGCGAGGCGTGACCAGCTAGCGCAGGAGGACGATGTGTCGGTTTTAAGTTGGCCCGCGCAATCACCAGACCTAAAACTCATAGAGCACGCTTAGGGCATACTCCAAAGAAGGGCTCTGAAGGATTTTCCCGCAAACATTGCAACTGAAGAGCAACATTTTTTGCATCTAAGCAGGACCTGAGACAATATTCCACAACAAGACTTTGATCACTTGATTCAAAGCATGAAAAACCGCTGCACAACCGTTATTAATGTCATGGGTGGTTTTACTGACTTCTAATATTTGTATCATTTTAAAAAACTTGAGTACTTAGCTTTATTTTTCTTTTTTCTTATAAAAAAACATTCATCTTTAATTTTACCATTTTTAAATTTTTTGTCTTTACTTAAATAAAATTTAAATTATGCAAAAATATGACTATTTTTTATTTTGTAGTGTAGTTTGTTAAATGGGATTTTCAAAATTATATACATGTTGCATGTTATATATTTTTTTTATTTTAGTAAATTGAGGTAATTCAAAATATCCCTAGACGATGTTGATGTGTGCATATACCGCTGTTTAAATCAATTTAGCCCTTTGTTGTATTCATTGTTGAAGTCTCCTCCATTGTTGTTTCAGGCATCCTATTTTCAAACGGTAAAGATCGACTTGTACATCTCAAGTGCCAATCAGTTTCTTTGCATCATTTATCTTCAGGACGCATTCGAATGGAGTTAACTCCAAGATATTGTCTTTTACGATATCATGAGTGGCAAGAGCAGAATAAACATTTTTGCTTATGGCAGGTACATACCATATATCCTTTAAGATAATTTGTTCAAATCGTCCATCTACCTCAGTTTCTGCACGGATTGTATCAATCCCCATGGCTTGGATACTCTGCCCGTTAGCGCCGGTAACAATGAGCAAATTTTTAAAATAAATGAAGTTCTGTAAAAGATCTTCTCTGTTGGTTATGTGACTAGTTGCCTCATTGTCAACGAACCAATCTATACGATTTTTAGACATCATTCCTAAAGTCCTCTTCAATTGTTAGAACTGTCAACTTCATATTCACAGCGGTCGACTTCTTAGATGGTCTGCCATCTGAAATCCATTTCTTACATTTTCTTACAAAATTTCGTGTCTTTTCGCAGTAATTACATTTATGAAAGCTATCTTTCTTTTTCTCTTCTGTTTTTGTATATAATGCTTTAGAAGTATCTGGTATCTTCTTTTATTTTGTTAATTAGGATTTTTTCGTGGGCTCATAAGGTTAGGCTCAATAGGTTGTTATCAATGTGATCGGTCTTCGAAATTAAGAACCAGCTTGATTTAAAACCAAAATATTTAGAAAGAGGGGTATGTAGAATTTGATACATCAACAAAATTTTCTGCAAATCATTTCACAGTTTCAGAGCCGAATTAAATTCGTGCCATATTCCCTTTAGCGATGAAATATGGATGGCCATGTCATAAGTTGGTTTTTTCTAATATCCGCAAAATTTTTGACATAATTCGTACGATTTGTCTATTATAATAATAGTAATAATAATAATAATTCTTTATTATAGATTACAAAAATCCATTTTTGTTAGTAACAATTGACTTAAATTATGTTAGTAGAAAAAAATTACAAAAATCATTTTATGTATTTTATATTTAAAATTTTTTGAATTTATGTTTCCAATGTGTACCTTTGACGTTGATTAATTATATTAGGTAATTAATAAGAATGAAAGTATAATTCGCCAGAATTTTAGGCTAATAAACTGAAAATCTTACATAATTGTTTGATATATAAAATCTATGACAATTGATAACTAAAACATTCTTCTAATATTTTATGGCATCACGACACGACGTTTCTACAATTGACTTATCTATTTTATATGAGTACATTTTCAATTGATTGTGTGCTAGCTTCTGTGATACTTATACACTCTTAGAAATTATAGAACTTAAAGAAATTAAAGGAAACAGAAAATGTAACGCAAATTTAAATTAGAATATTACTACCTATATTTGTAGTAAAATAATTGGTTTCTTAATAGTGGAGAACAGAAAGCGATATTAAATATTAAAATACGTATAATAAGCAGAATAAAATGTTACAATCAACAAGATGCTTAGCAACAACATCATTATCGATAGACACAGATAATTAGGTCGTATATCTATAACTCATACTCCTAACACTTAACAGAACATTAACAAAATAAGTTGCTAGGTAGCGCATAGATAAAGAAGAGCGTTATAGTCGTCAGACAGAAACCTTTTCTTAATATTTGTTTTGAAAAAAGCATATTTTTATTAGACACTTTTTCATTCTAGAGTGCGTCATTACAGGATATCTTAAAGTCCTGAATACTGATGGAAAAAATCAACTAGCTGACTGAAAAAGAAATTCGAATATAGTTCTTTTTCAGTTGTCTAAAATTTTTATCGAATATACGTTGATACGGAAATAATTCTTTATTGTATTATTTCGTAAAATCACAGGTTATGGGCTAGTATTTACGTTTCTGTCCGTAAAATAAATAAAATTTAGTAAGAAATAAAATATATATTAAATAGGTAAAAAGTAAAAGTAAAAAGAAAAATTTCAATTAGAGAATGGCCGTCGCAACAGCAGAAGAAATCTACCAAGTCACTATTTTAGATGATGTAACATCATTTCAGTTATGGAAATTCGAATTAAGGATTCTGCTAGAAGCGAAAGAATTGATACAATATATATACAGCGTAAATATAAAACTAGAAAGCGAACAATCAAATAAAGATACTTTGACTAAGCATATCATCCTTTAAACGGTATCTAAAAAATATAAAACAACTATTTGTACAACTGCTTATGAAATGTATAAAGTATTAAGCGATTTATTCGAAGGATCGGAAGAACGAAAAAAGATGAGTTTGTTACAAGATTTCTACATTTATAAATTTGAAAATGATATGACAATGGATGAAAATTTTTCAAGGCTCGAAAATTTGGTACATAGATTAAAACAACTAAAAATGCCCTTTGATGACGCGTTAGTAGAATCCAAAATATTAAACATTTCGAATATTGACTCATACCAACCATTTGTAACTGCGTGGGAAAGTACTCCTAAAGAAGAAAGAATATTAAAGAATTTAAGATTGAGATTAGTAAAAGAAGAAAGAAGGAGAGTGTGCAATCAGTGACCCTAGATGCAGGAAATAAAGGTAGAATGCCGAAAAAAGAAGGTAATAATAGTCAGAAAATAACCTCACATTCTCCTAATAGGTGTTTTAAATGTAATAAATTTGGTCATATAGCTAAATTTTGTAGAAATTCTTTATACTGTAAAATTTGTAAGAAAACTAACCACAAAGAGGCAGAGAAAATAATTTTAGAAGAAAGGGGACAAAGAGAGGCTGAGGAAACAATAATAACATTAAAAAGAACTAAAAAATTACCAGAAAAATATAAGGATTATGTTTTGCTTACTTATGAAGAAGCGTTGAAAGTTCTGAAAAAGAACAATGGGAAAAGGCTATAGAAAGTGAATTGAATTCTTTAGAAGAAAATAATGTTTGGAAAATAGTAGATAAAACGGAGACGAAAGGACATAAAATACTTTCTAATAAATGGATGTTCAGAATTAAAAAAAAAAACGGAAAACATAAAGCCAGACTAGTAGTTAACAGAGGAAATGAACAACAAGAGGTAGATTATGATGATATATTTAGTCCAATTGCATCTCAAAATGCTATTAAATCTTTGTTCGCTAAAGCCGTAGCCAAGAACTACAAATTAATGACGTTCGATGTAAAAACAGCGTTTCTTAATGGCAATTTAAGGGAAGACTGTTGGTATTTAGCTTGAGATATCAGCTAATATTTCTGTAATAGAAGGGAATAGGATAAACACAATATAAAAGTACGATAAAATTTAATAAAAGAGCAAATACAGAAAAGCAACGATTGTTTCTAAACAGTGTGTCAACTAAATTTAAAAACATAACTTTTTAAATTACAACCGGCCAGTAGTTTATAGCTGTATGAAAATAAACCTATTACTAACACTCCTCCTTAATTTCATACAATAAACACTCACACAGACATACATACATACCATGTACACAAGCACAATATCAAATCTACCAATATCACGATTTGACTCCCATACCATTCACACAGTACTCAAACTTTCCTTTTAATAGAGATTTAGTTAGAGCATCCGCCAACATATGGGAGGTGTCTATATACCTTAAATTCACCTCACCAAGTTCTACAGCTTCTCTAATAAAGAGGTATCTCACGTCTATATGCTTTGTACGTTGATGATGAACTGGGTTCTTTGCGATAGCTATGGCCGATTGACTATCACTGAAAATAAGGATTGGTTCCTCTTTGGTACTAAAAATTTCAGCGAGAAACCTGCGCAGAAACACTGCCTCTTTTGAAGCTTCCGACAATGACACACACTCTGCCTCGGCTGTTGATAGTGCAATTGTGCGTTGCTTCTTTGTTTCCCAACAAATAGCTCCTCCTTGGTTCATATAAACAAATCCAAAGTACGACTTGCGATATTCATCTCCAGCGTGATCAGCATCAACATACCCTTGAATAACTGGTAAAGTCATTCCTTTGTTATATTGAATGCCATAGCTCTTTGTTCCTTTTAAATTACGCAACACTCTCTTTGATGCGAGCCAGTGTTCTTCAGTATAACAAGTATTAAATTGACTGATAGAACAGACTGTGTGCGATATATCCGGCCTTGTATACACTGCTAGATACAATAAAGAGCCTACTAGTTCTTGATACGGAATCCTGTCATCCGGTTTGTGATCAGACCCTGGTCTAGTCAGCCTCTGGCCTGGTACAGAGGGAGTTGCGGCCACTTTGCAAGCTTCCATCTTAAAGCGTTTAAGCAATTTATCTACATACTGCTCCTGGTCCAGTTTAATATCTTTATGATCTTGGGTGATACGAATGCCTAATATAAACTCGGCTTTCCCAAGATCCTTCATATAAAATTTAGACATCAAGTCCTTCTTTACTTGACACAACTCTGTAGCGTTGTTCCAGAAGATCAGAATGTCATCCACATAAATAGCAATAATAATCTTATTATCACCTTTAGATCTCGTGTAGATACAGGGCTCCTTCTTCGATCTCTTGAAGTTAAGTTTCATTAGCTCCGAATGTAGTTTTTGATTCCAAGCTCTTGGTGCTTGCTTCAATCCATAGAGAGATTTTTTCAGTAGACAAACATGGTCCTCTTTACCTTTCTCTTCAAACCCTGCCGGTTGTCTCATATAGACTGTTTCAGTTAGATCGTCATTGAGGAATGCTGTTTTGACATCCATCTGATCCACATTTAATTTATCCACTGTTCTCGCGGCTAATGCAAGAAGTGTCCTCAGTGAACTGTGTCTCACGACAGGTGAAAAAGTTTCGAAATAGTCTATTCCTTTTCTTTGGCTAAAGCCTCTTGCCACTAGTCGAGCTTTATATCTGATTTTATTCCCCCCTTCATTTTTTATTCTAAATAACCATTTAGAATCGACAATTTGTTGCAATTACTAGGTGGCTTTACGAGAGTCCACGAGCCAGTTTTCATGAAAATTCCTAATGGAGTACAATATGATTCAAAAAATAAAGTTTGTAAGTTATTGAAGTCTTTATACGGACTTAGTCTCCTAAAAGATGGTATGAAAAGTTCAACGAAAAAATAAAGGAATTAGGATTTAATCAATAAAAAAATGAGTCATGTATATATAAAACCAAGATGCATCAATTTTATTAGCTATTTATGTTGATGATGGAATAGTTATTGGTAAAACAGAAGATATAACATATTTGCTACGTAAATTGAATGAGAAATTTGAGATTACGTCTTGTACTGAATCGTCTTTGTATGGAGTTAAAAGTAAATGAAGTAGGTTGGCATTTGACTCAAACTCAATATACAAATACACTTTTTAAAAATGTTTAATATGGATAAATGTTAACCAGCTCCCACACCCGTAGGAGAGGGTGAAATAGAGTTAGATGGAGAAATAGAGTATTATGTAGAAGAAAAATCAAATTATCCTTACAGAGAAGCCATAGGAAGTCTCCTGTATTTATCGACCAGAACTCTGCCGGATATAGCATTTCCTGTTAGTAAAGCTAGTAGGTGTATGGAGAATCCTGAAAAGAAGGATATAATTGCCATAAAAATAATTTTAAGATATCTTTGTGGTACTTTAGAATAAGGTTTGTGCTACAAATTCGGTTCAGATGTAAAGCTTACCGCTTTCTGTGATTCAAATTATGCGAGTGATCTTAAAACAAGGCGTAGTACAACGGGCTATGTTCTAATGATATCAGGTTGTCCTATTTCATGGTGCTCCGGAAGACAGCCAATTGTATCGTTGTCTTCCACAGAAGCAGAATTTATATCTGCAGCTGAATGTTGTAAGGAGGCTATGTTTATAAAATCTCTTCTTAAAGATCTTAATATGGATATAAAACTTTCATTTCATATTGACAATCAGAGCGCTATTGCATTAATTAACAATGGTGTGTTTAATAAGAGGTCCAAGCACACAAACGTTCGTTATCATTATATATACGAGTTGTATCAAAATAATGAATTTAGCATTACCTATTGTCCAACAGAAATACAAATTGCAGATATATTTACAAAAGCATTGAATAAAATAAAATTTAACAAACATAAAAGTTCATTGATTTCAAGTATTTGCTAAATTTGTTATTTAATATTATTTTTGTCGTTATAGTAATGTATGTCATGTGAAAAGTGTGAGATTTATTTTAATAGTAAAATGTATGTTTATTTGTTATAATTTTCACGTAAACGTAAAAATTAGGAGAGGGTGAAAAAGAAATTCGAATATAGTTCTTCTTTTGTTTTTTCAATTATCTAAAATTTGTATCGAATATACGTTGATACAGAAATAATTCTTTATTGTATTATTTAGTAAAATCACACTGGCTTCTTGTCGAAGCCTCTCTTTAAGGCAATATTGATGCAATTTTGCAAACAAGTGGAATTAAAAGAGACCAGATGATAAAAAGAAGTCTTTGTCTAACGACAATAGTTCTCTCTTGTTTATTTGTTACCTAGCAACTTGTTCTGTTAAAACAAATTTTACTACAAATGTACGTACTAATATTCTATTTTAAATCTACGTTACATTTTCTGTTCGAAAGGTTCGCTGTAATATCAAATTAAATTTGAAAGTTTAGAGACATGGTGTCACAGAACGGTTCTATTGCTTTAAAGGTAAAAATGTTTACTAAAATATCATTTGTGCCACATAAGAGGCAAGGTTAATAAATTAAGTTTTTAGTATATTTAATAAATAGATAAATATACTTAAGTCAAAATTATTACAAATTTTGTTTCTAATGGTACATAAAATAGTTCTAAAAGTATTAGACAACTAACAAATACTTTCTTTTAGATATTGACTTACCGCTTTTCTCTATTTTTATACTGTGTCTGTGGTCTTCCTATTTTACCACAGACATATAGTAATGATGTCTGTGCATTTTACAAATATTGTCTATTGTTTATGATCTGTGGTGCGAATGAAGATAATTTTATACAATTTTATTTATTCTGAAACGCAAACGTGAAATCTTTTTTTATTAATCTTATAACTTTAGCAATATTATAGATTTTATGCGCAATCATATAAATATTATTAAACTGTTTGTTATAATTTTCAATTCTGTGGGAATTTTATAATTTTGGTAAGTTATATCTTATTATTACATTTTGCAATATCGTGATAATTAGTATATTTTTGTATCTGATATCTAATTTGATTCTTTGTTTAAAATTGGAAGTCAAGTATAAATATGTATTCTTTAAATGTAAGAATTATTCTTAATAGCTAATTGACTGTTAATATCTATATTGATGAATAGATGACTCATAAAACCATTGTCGAGTATCGATAGTTACAGTGCCTTTTACTATTAAAGTGACAAGAAATTCGACGACATCTACTTAAAGCAAGAACTATTTAAAATTTAATGTACGTAATTATTTAAAAGTTTATTAATAAAATCTTATTCTATCTTTGTTCTTAATATGCAACAGACTTAGAGAAGACTTGAATTTGACAAGAGTAGTGTTAAAATTTGTAAATTTGTATTTTGGGTAAAATAATTCACCCTTATAATCTCAGTCTAGTATAGTGGAATGGAAATATGAAAGAGTGAAATAATAAAGAAAAAAACCTAGTTTGTTTTGTTTCCAAGTCTATTTTTTTTTTATTATTTTAAACATTCTTTCATTTCCTGCATTACATTATTTATATATTTATACATGTGAGCAGTATTTATATATTTTTATGTATTTGTGTAAAAAATGAGTAGGGATATATATTTACATTATTATATGTAGTATATGTCTATATTTAGAAATAATATAATTTTCATTATGCTCCAATCAAACTGTTTATAATTACTCCTCTTCATCCAAAGGTTTCCTGGAAGAAATTGCTTTTAGTGATAAGGTTGCCCATTGTTTACTCACTTTGATTATTTCATGTAATTGTTTGTATGTATAATAAGTTTACTATTGTTATCTTTTGGAGGAAACAATAAAGAGTATTTATCTAACTATTTATTAATTGTTAAGCAATAAAAAAGTATTTAATGTTGAGAATATGCTGATATAATTTTTTGGTGAGCGTGAAAAAGTAGTAAAATAAGTCTTAAAAACATTTCTAAAAACAAACTTTTGTAACCTTCATTATCAGCTGTAGACATGTCACAAGGTTATAGTTTTGTCAAGACAAATCAAATGAATACAAACATTGTGGATTTATCAATCATACTTAACAAATTCTTATTGCCATCTTTCATCTTCAGACCAGTTAGTTAGATAGCCCATGCATTATCACCGAATTTACATAAGTATGTCAAATTTTAGTATAATCAGACACCAATAAGTAGTGTAAAAATGGCTTCAAATTTTGAACAGAAACACTTACAAGCAAGTTAAATAAATCTTGTAAAAATATAATTGAAAATAAAAAAAGATAATGATGTGAACAGAATTTTCACACATGTATAGTGAATATACATGCATGTATGTATTTTTCATTTTATCAGTTTTGTTATCAGTATTCAAAAAGTATTGTTGTCACTGTGGCCAGATTTGCACTTAAAGTTCTAATGCCTCTTTAATTTTAGGTCCCAGTTGAGAAACTACAGTTAATACAGCATGCAAACATGATTTCCATTCTATTCCCTTCTATTTCATTACATTCTTTGTGAATTTTTGTTAATTAAAAAATAGATAATGTAACTTTAATCTTACAAAAATCAATATTAATAATCATTTGTAATTATTTGATATATGTTTCCAATATTTGTCAACATATTACTTAGATAATTTTTATTAGTCACTGTTGTCAGTGTCCTATACACTATCTGTTCACCATATAGTTGAATAACTGTTAATACATTTTTTTAACTCAATACTCTAAATGTAAGGTAGAAGTATGGATAGCTCACAATGATATCATAAATCTTAGACTAAGCAGTATCTTTTTCTGCTGACCAGATCAATCCAAATCTCCAAATAAAATCTTAAGATTCCAAAGAAAAAGAGGAAAATAATAATATGGTTTCATACCATAAGGATAATTAGAAGAACAACTATTTTAAAAATATAATTTACAGAACTCCCTAACTCATGAGTCTCATGGGTTAAGCTTGTATCTATGTTTTGTATATAGAGTTTGTGCTAAATATTAAAGAACAATAAATAATAGGGATTGAATGATATTTTTAGTAGCAAGATAATTTTATTAAGGTGACAATTCAGTAACAGACAGGTACAATAAAAAAACTAACTACCAAGAAATATTTACACTATAACACTGGGATACCTTTTAATTTTTAGATCAAAATTGCTTTACTACAAATTTAACTAAATTTGTAGTAAAAATTAAATTGTTAAACCAATTTTCATAAAATTTCCATGGGACCAATCAAATATATATATATATATATATTGAGCTAAAAATGGAGAGGGCAACATTAGGACACGGAAAATTTGAAAAAAAAATTATACATACATTAGGTGATAACATTTTTTATAAGTCCATTATTCCACATTCTACGATGTGGGCATGTCCTATATATAATATAATAATATAATGACAATTAAATACATTTTATATGTGCCTTGAGTATGTATATAATATATAGCATCGAGTGTAAAAACGGGTAAAATTTTAATTAACTAAGGGTCTCACTGGGTTTCCATATAAAATCTGCACTGGTGTCTTTGTTAGTATTGGTGCTGTAAAACCAAAATAAATAATTACAATACAGTATGACTTAAGATTTGCTGTGCCGTGATTTCTCTTTTGCTGTGTGGTGCCGGCATAGAATAGACCACCCCTTCCTTTCCCGTGGCTGTCACAAGAGACGACATAAGGGAGGGCGACGGATGGGCAGCAGCGTCCCTCTCAAAACATTTCTAAAAGCCTAACTACGGATGCTAATCCAAGCATAGCAACTACTGGCAAAACTTCCCTTATGGGGAAGGTTTATGTTCAGCAGTGAACAGTTAAGAACTGATATGATGATGATGACTCACCATAGTTATTATTCAACAAGAATAAAGTTGTTAGATTAAACGTAGCGCTCACCTTGACTATATTATGAAGATGAATTTATAAAATTTTTGGTGAAATAAGTGTGGGGCCACAGCAGTACTTAAATTCCTTCCCTTGGAAAAAGAGTAAACAAATACAGTCGAAGATACAAAATACTTATGTTTTTTAATTTGTTGAGAAATTATCAACAATTATATTGTTATTGATATAAACATTTTGTATATTTTCAGCAAGATGACATCTGGACCTTACAACTACTCATATATTTTTAAATATATTATAATTGGTGATATGGGAGTAGGGAAATCATGTTTATTGCATCAGTTCACTGATAAAAAATGTAAGTACCTAGGTAATTAATTGTATTCGTTTGTATTACCTGTAAGTAGATACAGAGGCACATAGCATTACATCTTAAAAGATTTGATCATGTATGCAGTAGATCACAATCATAGATCGTTACTAACGCAATTTGTCACGCACTATTCCTCAATCGCAGTTCTATACACATGCTATTTATCACATGCTCCGTTTGCGTAAATGCAAGTCGTTTCTTTTTTTTTTTTTATTAAACTACGACTGCGTAAGGCATTTCAATCTACATATACCTTTAATAGACTTCTATTTAAGTTTGTTGTCTTCACAATAAAATTATGTAAAACCAACAATATTTTTTTTAAATACCTGTCTAAAAAAAACTACCGTAATTAACAAAACAAATGTTCGTTGAAAATGATCGATATCAATAACATGACACAAAATGCGTATATGACACAATACGACGTGCTACGATTATGACAGTGTTTATATGACGAGCTGCGATTATGACAAACTATGTGTATGGCGAGCAATCGTCAGATTCTTCTTGCTAATGTTCTAATGAGTATGCGATCAGGATCAAATTTGTGTGTGACATTGGACATTAAATCCCTCATATCGTTTGATGTTTGTGGCTAGGTTACGCTGTTCTAAACTGTTTTTCATAATTCACTTTGCAATATTTGGTGATTTCATATTAATTTTACGACGATTAAATACTGCTTAATGCAAGCGAAATTTTGTGAATATATGGTAGACACGATATCTCGAATTTAAATAACAATATTTTGTACCTATCTGTGAAACATCCACATAGTTATTCGGTGTGTTCATGTTTTTGTGGAACAAAATGTAATGTTTTAATTTCGCTTTTTAAGCGTTTCTACTTCATAATACGTCAATTGCAACAATAAATTACATTGTATTAAGAAAAAATATTATTTATAACGTCATCTATAGGAGACGAGAGATATCTGTTACAATAAACATTTTGTGAAGTAGATAAATATAATACTAGATTATGTTGTAAACAAATGTATATAGAAGGAGGTCTCCTGGAACTCAGTATGAGAGTTTTGGAGCGTAATTGGTGTTCGCTATTTCACGAGCCGATTTCAAGCTCTCACGTGTGTGACATGACGACTGAAGGACATAATTTTAATAAAAGTCATCTATAAAAACTTTTTTAAAAATAATTCTTATTACAGTTATGGCTGATTGCCCTCATACCATTGGAGTAGAATTTGGGACGCGGATAATTGAAGTTGCAGGCCAAAAAATTAAATTACAAATATGGGATACAGCTGGTCAAGAAAGATTTCGAGCCGTGACACGTTCTTATTATCGTGGAGCAGCTGGCGCACTTATGGTGTATGATATAACAAGAAGGTACATTTGAATTTTGTTATTTATAATCTACTTATAGAATTAAACTATACCATAATAAATACATAAGGTTGACACGCAGGGCCAGTGAGACAAAATTGTTTACAATGCCATCTAGCATAAATTTTTTTTCACAAAACATTTAAGTGTAATACTTAAGTGTAATTGTCATTTTGTAAAATTAGATAGCGCTAGATGGTGTTGTTATTTATTTTATAGTTTTTTTTAATGAATTGCATGTCTGTTATTCAAAATTTTAATAATATATATATATATATATATTACTGCAGTATTTTTAATTATTTAATATTTCATTGTGTATTCATGTTACAGTAAGTCAAACACAAATTTTAAATTATTTAAACACTACTCGTTTAAATAATTTTACCCCGCAAAAAAAAAATCCACCATATTTTGATTTAAAAATCTAATTACTGAACCGAATAAATAAAAAAATAGTTAATTTCAATAAATTGATGAAATTTCCATGGGAACAGTCAGAAATTCCAAATTTTTTTATAAATGACTGAGTTCTGAAATAATAAACATAAAAAAAAATACAACAGTCTGTTAACTAAACAATTCTTTTTTTGTGCCTAACTTTCTAGGATTTTTTGTCAAATAGATCTGTCTGTAACACCTGTTTGCCTTATATCCAAATTTTATTGAAGTATTTCTTAGTTCTAGCATGTACTGGTTTCGAAAATTCCGGTTTTTAGGCTATTCTTAATTTGGTTCTCTATATTAAAATCTTATTGTTTTATCTATTAGCCTTATAGCATTTTGTCGCGATTTGAATAAGTTGTTAATATTGTGGTTTTGTTTTCACTGTTTCCAGACAACTCATATGCATACTTGGCAATAAGTTATAGTTGCACGCCACTTTTTAACGATTATTAAAAATTTTTTGTTCTAATTTAATTATCTATCTGTAAAAGATAATTTCTTTACCTAAGATATTTAGGATTCTCAATCTATGTGGCAGAATCTTAAAACACGTATCTATATATGTATATAACAATCTTCAAAAATTTAACTTTATTTGAATAAACATTATTTCTCTTTCTTTCAACACGATGTTTGTATGTGATACATCACTTTCATGAGAAGAGCTTGGGAAATTTCAGTTTTGATGTTTTCATAGCACGACCAGACTTTATATTACGATAGACTACACAGCATACAAAACCTTACAAACTATTAAAAATTAAAAAGTCTAATAAGTAATCTAAAAAAAGTCTAAAACTATCTGGTAAAAGTAATTTTACCAGAGGGACACTTTGTACAAAAGTCGTTTGCTTGGGTACCTCTGTCCCATTCGTGTTTCAACCGTAAAGCAGTTGTGTTTGCATGGCTGTGTTTCGCTTTGAAGGGTGGAATATGGCGTGAATTTGCAGGGTACAGAGGAATAACACCTGAGTCCTCAGGAATGGCAACGCATGGAGGGTATCATGGGCGAAATAGTATACTCTGTTATGTTCATGGTACTGCTCATGTCTATAAGCAACTGTTACCACTTTCCATCAGATGGGCCGTCAGCTTGTTTGCCATTCTAAGTTGTATAAAAATAAATTATAATAATAAATTACCTTTCCGCAGGGTTTAAAAAGTAGCATTTTATTAGTTGTACTTCATTATTTTCTTAATATTATATGTATTTACTTTTCAGATCCACTTATAACCATTTAAGCAGTTGGCTGACAGATACTCGCAATTTGACTAATCCAAGTACTGTGATATTCTTAATTGGTAATAAATCAGATTTAGATGGTCAAAGGGATGTTACATACGAGGAAGCCAAACAATTTGCTGATGAAAATGGCTTAATGTTTGTTGAAGCAAGTGCCAAAACGTTAGTATTGAAAAATAGTATTAAACGTATTTTTTACTTGGAATAGCAAAAATAAGTGTGGTAGCAAGTAGCAAAATAGTAAAGTAATAAAGAAAAAAATCAAATGAAAATTAATGATTGATGATGCATCAGACAAATGAGCAAAATGATCGCGGAATGTATTATAACAATTTGTAGAATAATACAATATTTTTCCATAATATAAAATACCTTGTGTTGCCCATTGGATTCCTCATGCAAGTGAACATAGAGGAAATTTCAATAAATAGGAACTGCTGGCCTACATTTAGAAAATGGTGATTGTAATCTATTGTTGTTAATTTAAGGGGCCAAAACGTGGAGGAAGCTTTTCTGGAAACTGCGAAGAAAATTTATCAGAGCATCCAAGATGGGCGGTTGGATCTGAACGCAGCGGAGTCTGGAGTGCAGCACAAGCCGGCGTCGCCGGGCCGCCCGCTCGCCGCGCAGCCGCCCGCGCGCGACAACTGCGCCTGCTAACCGCCGCCGCCACTCGCACCACTCACTTAATGTTCTCTTAGTATAACTATAGGTAATCTAAAATGTATTATCTTTTTTTTTTCAAGTTTGTATTTATAAATAGTGTACATTCCACGGCTATCAAAAATTCAATGGGATAAGGTTAAAATAATTATATAAAATATAATGGACAAGGAAGTGATGCGATCGAGACGCTTTTTTCCTGTATTGGTTTCTATGTTACTTGTTAGAACTCGAAACAAACTTCCAGATGTATAATCAGAGATTGAAAAGTGGCACAGTATATAAGAACGTATACAACCAATTTTGTTAAGATTAAAGTCTGTTTTTATATTAAATTTTAAGATTTTGTTTTCTAATAACAATATCTCATGTTTCAATTTAAAACACAAACCAATTTGATGATTTCAATTGTGTTGTGTGTCGATAAATATGCAAGTGCATGTCACCAAATTATTTGATGTTATAAAAATTGATTATTGATAGCAAACCCCACTTTCATACTGAACCTTTTTGGAATTGCCCAGAATCATTCCAGGCCAAAAAATAAACACGCAAAGTACATACAGTTAGCATCTAAATTTATATTTGTGAATTGTTTCCTGAATTATACAAGCTTTTACATAATATCGATTTGTCTTGAATGAACTGTGGTTTATGATGGGTTGTTATTATGTAAATATATAAAATAAATTAACAAATTATACGAAGTAACATAATAGAGCTTAAAAATTTATATTTTGGATTATAGCTTCGGTGAATGTGTCATTGTAATATCGCGGTATTTGGCGACAGATTTAATAGATAAAGTCTCAGAGTCAAGAGCAAAGCATGTTCGATTTTTATTTAAAATATAATTATGTTTTGCTCTCTAATCGATCGGTGTGAACAAACTACGCGAAACAAACCGTCCTTTAATAATATCACAATGTAAGGCTCATATGTCGCCAGGCAACATTTTCTACTATTTTGTCACATATTATACTGAAGCCTAGACTTCTCAGTTTAAACACAAATTGTTTTTTATTGGTTCCATTATTACAAGAACTTTATTTAGCAATTACAAAAGTATTACTAGTAGAGTCAAAATTAAGTAGTTAAAGTCCGTAGAATAAAAGAGCAAGTGTAAAGGCAACTAGACACGCTTCACTAACTGTGTATAAGCATACAGTCTTTAAATTTAAGTGCATCTTTATAGAATTTTTGTATGATAGTATTTAAATAATAAATAACAGAGTTATTGTTCTACAGCGATGTTTAATTGCTAATATCTCTTAACTGATACAAACAAAATTTTATCAATTCTTAGAAAACATTCTAATTCTAAATTTATTCCAATTACGATAAAACCAAAAAGTAGTTATTAATTCTTTATATATTCATTTAAATACTGTCTATGTAACACATGATATAGAAGTTTAGAAAAAAACACTACTATTTTATAAATGTTTTTTTAATGGATGATAATGGAATGGTAACCCCACCCGTGCTATTGTTATACACCGGCGGGGCACCAGTGAAGTATGATAGATGAGGATGAAGTAGGTCAGTTAGCCCATCGTGACGAATTCAACAAGAATTGTTCTCGATGATTGCCAGGGGGAACCACGTGGAGGTCGACCTAATAAGGCATATTGCTAGCAATGGGGCTGTCAAACTCCATTGCTAACAATCCCTTTCCCCCCATTTTATAAATGTTAGAAGATATTAGTGACTAACCATCGATATAACTGTCACTTACATAATAAAAAAATTGCTAATGTAAGGTGTAGGTGGCCCATATATTAGTAACTATTTTTTAACTTACTGTTATTACCTATATTAACATTTAAGATCACTTCTTCAAAAAGTTAGATTAATTATTCAATATTTTTTAATTTATGGTTAATTTTCTTTTTTCCATACATGTTTAAGTATTAACATCTATATAGAGACATATTTATTCCGTTACAATAGTAACTATGTTACTATTGTTACAGTATTTGTAGGGAAAGTTAATACTTTATAATTATTTTTATTATACCTTCAAAATGTGCGGTGCTACTGAGAGTTGTCACACCATGGAGTTGGGGCGTAGTAGTAAGTTCTGTACGCTCTTCCGTGTACGATGTAGGTATACATTACAGGATTTCATATCTTAAATATCAAACTTCCGTTTCGCGATGTTAGTTCACGCTAAGCTCCGAAACGGCTCAACTAATTTGAATGAAATTTTGTAAATATATATTATATATTCCAACTTAAGAAATTAGATTCAGTAGGCGGCGGGAGAACTATTCGGAATATTGATTAAATTTTACAAAATGCATAAAGTATTTTACACCCCTTGATTTTATTAAGAGTATACCATATACATTTGTGACAGAGTAAAAAAAAATATTTTGTTTATTTATAAATATTAATGTGTCCCTATTTATCATGTAATTGTTTAGGATATGCAAAGTTGTTGGGCCCCTTGTTATTCCATACTATATATCTATGTTGTTTTTGTTTAGAATAAAATAAAAAGTATGAAACTTCTGGAACGTTACCACTCTCCATTTTCTTCTTACACTAAATTATCCATACAATTTTTTTTACTGATGCCCATCCCGCACGCTTTATTGACAGGCTATATTTACAAAATATCACTTTGAATGACAACAATAAAACAAATTTATAATAAGACATTTCTTTTTATTTTATTATACATAAACTTTATTGTAAAATGCACGTATAAAATGCTTATTAAAGCAATTATAGCTAGTTCTATATAGTTACATATTTATCATGACATTTACAATCTGATTACGGTAAGAAAAAGCTCAGCCAAAGAAACTTCAATGTTCTTTCATTTTTGATCTGATTATTTTGGTTGAATATATGCAGAAAGAATTAAAGTAATTAGTGTAAATTTCACATTTCATTAAATAATATTATATTAAGTAATATAAATTATATCGTAGTTTATATTTCTATGTTACACCTCTTACTGATAATTACCAGTAATAATATAAACAAATATTTTCGATATTTGACAGTAATGGACGAAGCCATTTATTATTGTTACTTATTAGTTAGAGGTACAGTGTTTACGTGGTAAATAAACGTTTGTACAGAATACTAAAATTGTTTTTGTTTAGTCATAATGAACATAGTTTTTTAAAAAATAAACAGATACATAACTTTTTCCCCTAATTTCTTAACTAATTTTTTATCACATTAATAGAATAAATAACAAATATCATAACAATAAATGTCCAGATAGCACTAACAGTTCAAAACAATAATTAAGTAGTCACGTTAACGGCTCACGTGAAACTGGCGTTCTACTATGTAGCTCAGGCATTGCAAATTAAAAGAAAAGATACTAAGACATATTAAAATTATTTGTATTTGTGATAAAATTTTCAAACTTTATATGATGTCTGAAGATTGAAAAAGTACATTTTAATGGCATCGACGTATTTACAAAGGAATGAGAGTGAGAAATTTTTATCCTAACCTACCCTGTTATGGACAATAGCATACACATCTAGATGATTTCATGAATATTCCAAGGATACAAATATTTGACCATCACCTTTTTTATTTAAAAAAAAAGAATATATAATTTAGGTACTGTTTATAACTTCGCTTTGGTATTTTGGAGCAGAATATCATGCATATCTTGAAGAGATTGTTCCAAAGCAGCTCGATATTTATCACATGCCGTTTCAGGATTGGACACAAATGCGGACGTTGCAAAATTAATGTCGTTATCGCGTGGATTATAACATGTAGCGTAACCATCGGGTACAAGAGGTCCGTAACACATAAATCCGTCACACTTACAAGCAACCTGTGGAAAATATGATTATATGTTGTAATATATACGCGAGTCTCCACATATTCTCTTTACATCCAGCTCGTTTCTTTTTACCTGTAGTTACCTTTTTTTATGCAACTTAAAGCTGAAGGCCCACCTGATAGAATGTGGTGACAGTCACCTATAGACATCAACAGTATCGTGGACATAACAGTGTATAGGGTGGCCAATGATACTCTTCATGCGTTAACATTCGTGAGAATAGGTGTAGTGCCTCTGCACCCTGATATTTCATTGCCATATCCTACCCTTCAAACATGTTAAATAGTTCGACAACATTGTATTGACAGTATTAAAATCAGTTTTATATCAATATTAAACGAGACTAGGTGTACATATAATTTAATAGAACATCGTCAACAGATTCTACGTTTTATTGGCAGAATAACATGATAAAAATACTCGCCTGGCTTGTAGAAATTCTCATGTGAGCACTTCTAACAAATCCTGCATCTGAATACAGTTCAGGTATATCAATACCATTTTCTTTTGCTATAAGTTTTAGTCCTAGCAAATGTCTATCTACACCAAAACCTTGAAGTGCCTGAAAGTAACATATACATTGATGAATACATAATTAGACATTTTATATAAATTTTAACATGAAAATAGATCATCGTTGGACTCTGGTATTTTTTTTTTCCAAAAGATTACAATAGAATGATAGCCCTGCCTGCACTAACTGTATACGCTGACGGGACACCAGTAATGGATGATAGGTGACATGAAAAGGCAGGTCAGTTAGCTCATCGTGATGAATACACCTGGAATTCAGTACAATGGTTTCCAGAGGGAATCACGTGGAGGTCGACCTGACTGAAATGGGATTGGTAGTTCACATTACTAACAATCCCTTCCTGGACTCTGGTTATATAGATATAGAGGCGTATCTATAAGAAATTAATTTTATAAATTTAATCGTGGACAAAAAATTTTACTTATCTAATTAGGGACCTTTTCGTGTGTGTGTGTAATCCAAATTAAAAGCGTGATGGTAATACTAAGTACCTACCAGGTCACTCAGAAAGTATTGCGAGTAAAAGTTTTTATGTATGTGAGATTGGCCCGTTATAATTTATTTAAAAATATTACTTATAAATAAAAATAGGTACGTTCTAAATTCAAAACTTCCCTCCACATTTTTTTGCGAGTTAATTAAAATTACTGTGTCTCATTGAAAATGGATTTACGTCGAGAACATTTTCGCGCTATGATTTTTTACGATTTTAAGTGTCGCCTGAAACTGGACGAATCGTACGATAGACTTCAAATGGCATTCATGGATGAAGGCCCTTCTAAGGCAACCGTGTACCGTTAAAATAATGAATTTAAGCACGGTCGACTAACTTTGGGGGATGAAGAAAGAAATGGTCGCCCTTTGACGGCTGTTACGAAAGAAAACGTGCTAGCAGTGAAAAATTTGATTCAAGACAATAGACGAGTTATATACCTAGAGATTCAGGCTCAGCAGGCTCATCTCGGCGTGTTTACAACATCGTTACCGGTGATAAATCCTGGATTTATTAATATGATCCACAGAAACAAAGCACCAATCGACGGTTTCGGTGTTTCAAAACGAATCAACGCCTATCAAAATAAAGCGACCTAGAAACGGGGAAAAGATTTTGATTGCGAGCTTTTTCAATTTGACGGGCTACTTGGTGTCAATTCCTTTACAAAACCAAAGAAGTATTAACGCCGAATAGTATACTACCAAATGCTTGGCAGAAGTTTTCCCTGTTGTGAACAACAAGCGACCAAACACGGCTCCGCGGACTACTGCTCCACCACGATAATGCGCCCGCCCACACCGCAATTAAAACGAGGGACTTCCTAGACAGCACACCGGTAAAACTCCTGGGTCACCCTCCTTACAGCCCTGACCTAGCATCGTGTGACTTTTTATTCCCAAAAGTAAAAAATCAGTTCAAAGAGATACAATTTTCGTTGCCCGATGATGCGCTCTCAGCGTTCGAGTAGGCTGTAAACGAGGTGTCTGCGGCGGACTGGAAAAAATGTTTCGAAAACTGGTTCAGACGCATGAAACTTTGTATAGAGGCTGGTGGAGAGTACTTTAAAAAGATGTAATAAATAGTACATTACTGCAGCGGCCGGCAAGAGAGGCATTGATGGACGAACGTGTGAATGTGGGCCGAGGGGAACCCGAGGCACACATACGTGAGTCCATCAATGCCTAGTTGCGGCCAAGGCTTGTATAGTACTTTTCTCAAATAATGCGCGGAAATTATTCAAATTCACGTTATGTTTCATTAAAATTATGCATTAAAATGCACAATTTTAATGCTAAAGCATTGAATAGATGACCCAAACCGTTGTAGGCTTCACTTTCTTGGCGAGTTCGCCGAAATAAGCCAGAAAAACATTTTCGGATAAGGATTTCGATTTTCTTTCATTCTTCCATTGAACAAAATTTTCATAGATTTTCAAATATTTTTCTTTAGATTTTGGCGGCAACAAGTTTTCTACTACGGCTCTTGCTGCCTCTTGAATTTCAGGTAAAATAATTTCATTATACTCATTCTCTTCACTTGAACTCATTTTGTCAAATACAAAAGTATTTAAAACCAATGACGAAGTTGACGAACAACTAATAACAATAGTTTTTTACGCGCCAAAATATTTTTTTTTCACTAAACAGCTATCTATGTGCAAGCCAGTTCGAAATTTAAATTAAACCTTTAATAAGTTACCTCTTTGATCGCCAAGTTGCGGAGTAGAAGATCGTTCTATTTTTAAATTACACGACAAATATGATTTTACATAGTAATTTATTTGGCCGCTAAACACGACAGATATGGATTTTCATACAATTATTGCCGGCCGCTGCTCGACCAGTACCGCAAGTTCGATTTATCTCGAAGAAGGTTGTCAAAATAATGCTCAAATTTCCAAGCATGTTTAAGAAAAATATATTTACCTATAGAACATTTTTTTTAGTGTCGCAAAACTTTCTAAGTGTACGTATATATATATATGAATACTTAAATACATCTGTAGCGTATTTACCTGCACTGTATAATCTTTGTGGCCTTGAATAGCTTTCTGTAAAGCAGCGAACTTCTGCTTGGGCGTGCTTTGTGAATCCAGCATAGTTTTAGCGAATTCGACAGATTCTATTGAACACGATCTTATCGTTTCAGTTCGGCCTCCAATGTACATTCTAGTCGCTGCCGACTCGTAATGAGCTCCAGGAGTTTTGTGGAGCCTGATAACATCAATATATATAATTAGAAATATAAAATATTGACTTTGTGTTAGCTATATCAATATTTTTTGTAATACGGCCTACCTGATGGAAAGTGGTAACGGTCGCCACGGACAAAACAGAGTTTACTGTTTCGCCCATGATACCCCCCATGCGTTGCCATTCCTGAGGACTCAGGTGTTATTCCTCTGTACCCTGTAAATTCACTGTCACATCCTACTCTTCAAACCGAAACACAAACTCGTGCCTCCTCGCACGGTGAGGTCTCCGGACCATCAGCTACTTCATTAAATGGCATGACACGTGACGGACGGGCTTTTATTTCCCAGTAATTTTAGCCGTTATCTGTTTACTGTCTGTACAAGAAAAGACATTCATGAAACTATACAAAAGATACTACCTAACTGACATAAATGTTTCGAAAATTTTATGGGTATGGAGAAGATTTTTTTGTTTAGACATTATGTTTACCTTAAATATCCGTAATATAAAATATTTAGGTTTTGTGAATCGATGTAACTGTAAAGCATATGAATAACACATAATCAATAATGCACTTACCTATAAAACGCATACTGCATAGCCATTTGTAAATAACTATCGGGGCTTAATTTTTGCGACTTAATAAAATTTTTACCGTACTTGTCATAGGTAAAACAATTCAATTCCAAGTTAGAAACCAATCTGCAATTATAAAATTATACGACAATGTTACGAAAATAAAGACATCGACGATAATTTAATAGATTTAGAAACAAACCTGTCTAAACTTTCATTGGCAGTTCTAATTAATGCAGATACTTCGTTTGTTACATTGAATTTTAGTGGCACGGGTGGCTTAGGACTCGCCGATACTGATTTACCTTCTTTGCCTTGGTCGCTAAAATTTAAAATCATAAAGAAGTTCATATGTTTGATATATTAAAACAAAAGAAAATAAAAAATTGAAAAAATAAATAAAATAAAATATCGTACATGTAGTTAATAATGAAGTCCGTTAAAACAGCAATAGGCTGTCCCTCGGCTGGTGAATGTTCGTATGTTAGACCAGTTACACCATCAGCGCCGACAATGAACTATAATGTAAATAATTTCTAAATTGTAATGATATGCATAATAATTTAAAAAGGTTGAAATTTGTTAAATAGTTGTGACTAGCGGCCCGTCCCAGCTTCGCACAGGTGGACATTTTTACAACATTTTACATTTTTATCTGATCCTACCTAGCTACCAATTTCAAAGATGTGTCCGTCCCCACCTGACCCTCTCCCGCACCGCTACAAATGCCTGGCTGGCTAGCCACGCGGCTGACACGGCGCGCGCGGCGGTGGGCGCCTTTTCTATATCTGACTTTTTAACATAATATCTTTCGAATAGAATATATCTACAATTTGAAAAAATCAAAAACTAATCTGCAGGTATTGAAACAATTTTGAATACAAAATAATTTATTTGGATAAGGATTAATAAATAGGTATGAATAACATGTACAACGCGACAGCGTTATTTTTTCTATTTATATGACTTATTAAATTCTGGAATGGAATGGAATAGCCGATTTCAACAATTCAAAAAATAATCTACATACAATTGAAACAGTTTTGAAAACAATATGATTTATTTGAATAAGGATTTAAACAGAAGTATGAATAACATGGTGTAATTTTGGTCGATATTTCTATCAACTTTTAAAATGTAAAAAGTGGTTATTGTGACATAACGATAATAGTTGGACATATCACGAAGTTTTTTGTAGTTATTGATATTTTCTTCAATATTGTAGAACATACTTTTGTTCTATCATTAAAGACATTTTATAGCATTTTCTTACACCTTGAGTTACGTTACTAAAGTTTTAGTTAGGATCCCTAATCTTTTCTAGCAATAAATATAGCCTGTTACTCAGGGTGAATGTAGATTTTTAATGGTGATAAATTTTTTGAAATCGGCAATTTATTTTTTGAGTTTACAAACATACATACAAACAAAAATACAAATCTTTCCTTTTTATAATATTAGTGTAGATTAGTGATTTTATGTATGTTTGTTTGTAATGGATAAACTCAAACTACTTGACAGATATTTTTCACTAGTCGAAAGATACTTTATTAGTCAGTATTTTATTATTTATTAGTTATTATATATTATTTTTAAGAAAGTGAAGAAGGGACGGATCGCTAGTTAGTAATAGTTAAATTTATTTAGAACTACTAGCACTAGGACGAAAGTAGCATATGTTAATTTAGATTTTTTATATGTGTACATAATATTTATAAACTGCCAAATTATATCAAACATTTAAAAACTTGAACATTGTAATTATAAAAAAGTAACACTTTAATGAACACTAATTAGACATCCTTGGTTTCTTTGGTTCTTGAATTTTAATGATTAATATTTTCCTACAGGTATATAGGAGTAGATGGATGTGTCGTAATAAAATAATATAAGTAATGTTTTATGCCCCTTGTTTATCGATTTCTTAAACTTTGCATTAAATCATTATTTACTTAGCATGTGGTAACCCATATATGATAATTCATAATGTATGACAATTGAATACTTTGAGGCAATTGGGCATAATGAAAAGTATATACACTATACTTAATTTTCATATAATAATTAACATTTTTGTTTTCCCAAAGGTTTACAGCGGACGATAGTTTTAAGCCCGCATTTTGTACCATATATTTTTATAATTGTTGTCAATAAGGAATAAATAAATCATAATGTTTTAAGACATATAAATGCACCTGTACAGTCTTGTCGAACCAGCGATTGCTGCCATTGGAGCGCGAGCCGCCCCCATGTATGGTCTGTGCGGCAGCTATGTTCTGTCGAGCGTTCTTATCCTTGTTATCCCATAGGCCAACAGCAGAGTCTAAGCATAATACCACTATACTCTTTTCTATGTCTGCTAATGATTCTCTGTTCACTTGATCTGAAATAATAACCAAGAATTTTATTGGATTAAGAGAACATACAGAGTATTAGGTGACAGGTTCATGCTGAAACGAGTAACGTCAGACAAAGAACATTGCTAGCATAATTTTTTTTTTCGTGAATTGCAATTTATTTGTTTGTAATGACTCATTACGCTTAAAATAAATGTTTTTGATGATTTCAAAGGGCAGAGAATCATGTCCTATTTATCTATCATTAAATAATTTAAATGATTACACTTATTATTATTATCATTAATTGGTGATCGAATAAAAGATATTTTGCGTTACAATTGCATATTATGTTCATTGTATGAATATTGTATATTTAATTTAGAATATGAAAATTGATAAAGTAACGCTTATCTATAAGCATTCTGTATCTATACATTTTGAGTGATAATATTGATACAAATATAATGGATAGGTCGTTCATAGATCAGTAAGGAGTAAAACAGAGCATATTTATTTCATACTTTTGTCAATGTCATACATCATAATGCTGTAGCACTACACACACACACTATAAATGAGACAAACCTCACGATATCTCTTACTACCTTTCGTAAGAAGTTGATAAGCTTTTGCCCATGCATCCCTGTTTTCGGATGTAAGCACGCCTATAGCGTTATCAGTGGGAGTTTTTGATAGTTCTATAACTTGTTTTAACTGCTGGACGATTTGGTCCTCACTTAATACTACATTGTCTGCCCCCCAAAGGTCCACATGGAATATCTGAAAATAATATACATATGTACTTACAAATATAAATCAATCACTCATTAAATCATATTTATCCATTAAAAATACAAACTTACAATAAAAAAAAAAACAAGTAGTGTGATAGCTATGCAATTAATATTTTTTTCAATACATAAAATTTACTATCAGAGGTAATGAAACAGCTCTGTCCTACTCATGTTTATCCTATCAAGCAGTTGTGCTTTATTAGCTCTGTTTAGGATGAAAGATATCGACTGAATAGATTTCGACACTGAAATTACAGAATACGAAGCATACTCGTATATGCAGGAATGTATTAAATGCGTATCAATAATATTTATTGTGATGTCCATAAGACGGTCAGCTTGTTGCCAATTGCAAGTGGCGTAAATAATAATAATAATAATAATACTTTATTATGCAGACTACAATGCGGTCCAAATTTGTTAGTAACAATTTTCTTACAAACTATGTTAGTAAAAAAAGAAAAACAAATTGATTTAATTAAGCATTTCACCCAGATGTGACCCGGTCGACTAGATCAGCATCTGAATGAAATGCCCAATTATAGGCGAGTTATATTTCTCGCTATTATTTTTAGAATGCTGTTGGTGCTTGTCCTAACCCTGTTTAGCAATGATGCAGTCCTCTTTCTCCTTACAGCGTAGTAGTCATCTACGCGAGATTGAGCAAACATGCTAGAAGCGCTACAAAAGCGAGGTAGCCCCAACAGCACTCCAAAACTATTATTGTACTGGATTCGTAGGGCACTGAGTGAGGCCTGTGTGCAGTTAACCCACAGACTGCTCGTGTAGAATGTTTGGCAGTATGCTTTGAAGAGTGTGATTTTTACTTCTTCACTACAACGGGCAAACCTGCGAGCCAACATGTTACATCTAACAGCCAATGCCCTACGCTCCCTTTCGACATCAGTTTGATCTTTAAGGTCATCAGTAACATAGTGCCCTAGGTATTTAAATTTATGCACTCTTTTTATATTTGCTCCGTGTAATTGGATATCGGGCACGTGCGTAGGACATTTACCATTGGCCTTAAATATCAAATACTCTGTCTTGTTTACATTGTATTTTAGCCCACGACTCGCTGAGTACGTCTCACACATATACATAAGCTGTCTTAGGGCTCTAATCGTTGGAGTCAGCAGCACCATGTCATCAGCATAGCTAATGTTGTTGACACAGACATTATCTACGTGACATCCAACACGGCTACTGCTGAGTCCAACAATCAGATCATTTATGTACAAATTGAAGAGCTTGGGCGAGGTTAAACCACCTTGCCTCACTCCGCATTCCAGCTTATACTCCTCGGAAAGCGCATTTCCCCACCGAACGTTGTTTATCTGATTGGTATACCAATACTTCAATATATTAATAAGTCTACTACATACGTTATTGTCTTTAAGCTTTTCCCAGAGGATATCATAAGATACAAGATCAAAGGCCTTGGAAAGATCCAGAAAACATGCAAATACCGGCGTTTGTCTGCTTGTATAGTACTGCACAGTATGCTTAAGACTCAGAACTGCCAATTCGGTAGATAGCCCAGGACGGAAACCGAACTGAGCATCATGTAAATGTAGATGTTTGTTCAAATATGAGTCAAGCAAACTATCCAACACCTTAGATACAACAGTTGCCAGTGAAATAGGTCTATAATTGTTACAGTCAGAGATATCACCAGTTTTATTTTTTAAAATTGGCACAACCACCGTTTTAATTAATTTGATGGGTAAATACGCATGACTTAAGCAAAAGGAAAAGAACATTGATAAAACTCGCGGAAGATGCACTCCGGCATACTTGAGATGTTATATCCGGGAGACCTACCCCGCTTCATCATTCGAATGGCATTTGCCACTTCAGCGCTAGAAAAACGAAGCAGATCCTCACTTCCATCGCATTCAGCGTATATTGTTGATTGCGCTGGTCCCAATGGCGAAACAACTGTAAATTGTTTTTTAAACATATTTGCTATCATCTCAGGTGTGCTACAGTCCGCGACACGAGCAGGCAGACCAGGCCTTATATTGATGTTATTTGTTGATTTCCAGAATCCAGTAAAAAACACGCTAGTTAAAACGAGGCTTGAGACTCTAATAATGATAGTTCAGATCGTTGTGATATATATATTTTACAAATATATACAAATAGAGAAGTCTTACGTGATTGTTGTGTATGACAGTAACGTATTTGCTATCATTGAAAGATAATTTGTCTGTCTTATCTCCAGGTATTCTACAAGTACCAAAAATCTTCTTATACTGTAACATGTCTAGTGGATTTTTACCCATCATTTCAGTTGGAATTTTGTCACTAAAAAATAAAAATACCTATTATATTAAACAAACTTCTTTAAAAAAATTAAACAGACTTAAAAAATAGATCAAAATTGTTAGATTTGTATAATTTGACAGTTGCTTACAAGTGTTTAAGGAATGGCCTTTAACCCTTAAAAATATTTAAGTATTTCATTTCTCTATTAATTTAAGCTATAGGTACATATAATTATTGATCTCGTTCTCTTTAGGGTTGTCACAAACTTCAAATACATTTTGTCTTTTAAATTAAAAATCTAATATCAGATCGTTTTTCGCATTTGTTATTTTCATCTTTCTTTTTAAGTCGGTTTAATTAAAAAAAGTGATTATTTTTGTATTTGTAGTGTAAATAATACGTAAGCAGTGAGTTGAAAACTACTTCACATAATACAATCAAACTTTTATTATATCATAGCAGGACTGTAAGTTAGTTTACAAATTAATTAACTTCAGTATAAATTTTAGTTTGTATATTGACTTTTGTTTTTAGTCATAATATTATTCATATCTAAAAACAACTTTTAATCCTGAGTAATAGGATAACCCACTCGCCAGTAGAATTTCATTAAATCATAATATACGAATTTGGTTAACCGATACAAAGTTCTATAGCTTCCAACATCACCTCAATAGCTTGAAATGTTGACTCCCAGACACAATCAGCCAAATAACTTGAAAAAGCCTAAGAAACGGTCTATAAGTTCTTATAATTTTTAAGCGCTTATAATATTAAACGTTAAGGAGTTAAACCTTCCATCATAAACTCATATGAATAGCTTAAGGAAGTATAACAACTGACTCTATCTCCTAACCAAGGAGAGGAGGAATTGTGCCATTCCCTCAAGTAATCATCCAAAAAACAACGAAAAAAATTTTTGAAAATTATGTTCGTCTTTAAAATGAAGTTCAAAATAATTTTTTTTTCATCATTTATCAAATCATCGTACTCTATACGAAGATATGGTGCAGAATTATCGTCGATCAAAGCAAAAAAGTCCATTTTAAGTTTGACAATCAATTACTAGGAAACTAATGATCATACAGAAAATTAATGTAGAGTTTTGGAAACTACAAAATATTCTCTATGATATGCAATGAGTGGGTTTTGATTTTTTATGGGAAATTTTTTTTTCGAATGTTGACTGAAAAAAAGTTATAAATTCGTTAATTTAAGGATATTCGGAAAATTTCGTGACATCAAGATATAATGCATGAACGAATGATATCGTTGGTAATTTTTTAACATCAAAGTGTACATTAATATCTCTCAAAGTTGCAAAACTCTGCGATTTTGTTTTCTTAGTGCCCTGAAGGTTTAAATTTATCGTTTCTGTCAAAAATCTGCCAAAACAAACATTTTTTTTTTAATTTTTATTAATTTTTAGGGTGGTTTTGAAAAAAAAACTGTTTTGCTAATTAAGAATTTTTAGTTATTGGTCGTATTCCAATAACCGGGGCTATCACGGCGGGAGACGCGCTCTCGGTACTTAATTTGTCAGTTATAACATGATTACAAAAGATTCGTTTTTTTTTTGTTTTGTTTTTTATGGCTGTGTGTATATGTAAATGTGATATGTAATAAATACTTCTTTATAAATAATGTTATTTACAAAAATTAAACAATAATAAATACCTGTCTATTAGAGATTTATATTCAAGTGCTGCTAGTAAGGTTTTTGCTGCATATTTCAGTTGTTCGTTTTGAGTGTTAAATTTACGGAATGGAAACACTAAGCCAGGACTAGAATATACCACAACTGGATCACGATATCCAAGATAAGCTGTCAGTAACCACCACTCTTCAAGCCAGTTTAAATGTTCTTGTGCTCTTTTTTCCAGCAATGCCTGCAAGAATGTGTACATAAGGTAGGTACTAAATATATTCACTTCTGGTCCCCTAGACGAGATACAAACGAATTTATCGATAGAGTCGCTTTCGGCAGCAGTCACATGAAAAAGAAGGCAGCGCTCATTGCTGTCTCATTCTATCTCATGAAGTTGTTAGCGATAACCATTCAATAAATAGATTCGATTGCATTTTTAGACAAAATAGAAGGCTACGTTCCAACCATCAATTGATGTATTAGTTTTAATATGGTTTATGGATATTTTTATGATAATTATGAATATTTTGAGAAGTTTTTGATTTCTAATGACTTAGGCATGTCACTGAAAGATTTATATTATTCAATTATTTTTTAAAAAAGATAACATATCTTCTAAATCAACATAAACATAACATGAATTTGGCCTAATTTAAGATTGAATATACATATATATCTTGACTTGTAATATTCTTGAAAACAATCAGGATCACTTAATTTTGTTTCTGCTCTACTATGTTCTTGATTCGAAATAGCATTTTCGCTTTAAATATACATAGTTTGCTCTGTTATGTCCCCCCTTTTGTAATCCCTTTCCATAGTATGGGCCGCCAGCTTGTTTGCCATTCAAAGTTGCATAAAAAAAATATTAAGTACTACATTGTGATACAATCTACTATTGCACTGAATATTTATAAAACTTATTATAGATGAATATAAATTTAAAGATAAAACCTGGTAAAATATCTTGAATTTCATTTCTTTTTCTATACACAATAAATAGCACTTAGATTGTTATTTTTTTTTTTTGTAATATATAACTTAAGATTGTACAATTTAACTGCAATAACAAATTGATCAATTAATTGCTTGACTATGCTAATAACTATGCTATGGACTTTGCCAATTTAAGAATTTTACAAGGTTTATGGAAAAATTTCAAATTGTTACCTGTAATTTTTGCCCAACACCTCCTTCTGCACCAAAAGACTGAATAAGACGTGACGTAATAGCAAATTCCTCATCCTTTAAATGTGGCTTCACAGTTTTCAAATATTTGTTCAATGTATCAGAAAGTTTGGGTACTGGAAGTCTTGGTAAATTTTGGGCATTGGCAGCAGGTTTGGCAGATGAATAGTGAGAAGATAGTTGGAAGGAACTAACATAAGGCTCCATAAAAAAGCTCCTTGGTCCACACTGAAACATTATTTTTATATGTAATATTACAATTTTAATGTAAATAAATATTAAACATTATGATAATTGTGAAAACTTTGAACTGATATTAGTATTTAAATTGATTTAATAAAGTAATTACAATCAATTTAAAATTCTTTGAAGAGATGTTTAGGAGTTCTTTCAGACCACAGAAATTATAACCCAATTGATGCAAAGTACAAGCACATATTTCTCAGCTATACAATTTGACACATTTATACTAGTTGACACAGAAAAAAATAACAATTTCAATTATATAACATATTATAGTGGTAATTAAGGATACTAGTAGTTAGAGGTGATGTAGGCATATATAATCATAATACATACTAACTGCTCCCATAACTTCGCGGAATGATTATTTTTTTAATGAATTATTTAGATATCCATTACAATGTATTAATTTATTTTATAAAAAAAAAGTGTTTGATACTAACACCACTTACGAGATTATTATATTAATAAACATAATATTATATAACATTTACTTATTAAGTTTTACCATAAAAATAAGGAAATTTATTCTTATGATTCTACTTTGCCAAAAGTTGGATCACAATTATAAAATGTGAAAGTGAATGATAGTATATGTAACCATATTCTGCTTGATATAATGTGTGTAAATTGAAATCCACTCAGCTATTTTCAGGTGATGCCATAGAATATTCAGATAAGACAATTTTTACAATACATAAATTAGGTTTCTTTACCTAAAAGCCTAGCTGTTCTAGCTTCATAAAAAAAAATCAATCTGCAGACTTTATTTCATTAATTTATTATAGTGCTTATAAATTTAAAAATGTGCAATTGCAATATTCACTAATAGTAAAACCCTAACCATGTGCTGCCAAATTGAAATATCTCATTGTTGATTAGCTAAATCAGCCTGCAATTCTTAGGTATTTAAAAAACAAAGACTTGAATTTAACAACACATTTTCATATTATTTTTAATATATTAACTAACTTACTATTTTATTTATCCCACGGAGCATTTTGATATTCTGCAACAAAAATTAATACACAGAAATAAAAAATTATACAAAACAAAAAGCACAAGAGCAGTTTTTGGTAGGATCTTTCTAGTAAAATGTAAAGTCATTATTTTTGCCAATAAAATTTAAACTAATGTAAATATGTCCAATTGTAAATTACAATGCACAAGTCAAAGAAAAATACATCAGTACCATATCTACCTAAGATATTGCATATTCATTTAGCTGTGGCTTTGACCTATGGAGAATTATCAAAAAGGTTCTATTAATAAATAATTTAAAATATAATTCATGTAAAATATTTCTATTTTAAATTACAGTTCATTGGATCACAATACTTTTTATAATCCCTTATTATTTTTAAAATAATTTATAAGTCTAATAGTAATAAATGGATCAGTGTATACCTTTAGGCTCTTCATGAATAGAAGTTCTTAATATTTTAGGAATAAGTAACACACATTAATGTAATCAACAAAGGTAAAACTAATTACTTCCTTTTCATTGAATTACTCTGATATAAAATAAAATATTCTTTAAAGTAAAATGTGTAAATTAAGTAAATGCTTGTAACTCCTAAGTATATATTTACATTAATTAGAGATAAAATTCTTGATACCTGTTATACAAACTTTAAAAATAAATATAACTAATAGTTTAGAAAAAAAAAATATTGAAGACTTAATAGAAGAAAAAGTTACCTAAGTAGATTATACTCGAAATAATTTGGACATTAGTATACACTTCGTTATCGCAAATGGACTTCGGTACTTACTTTTGTGCTATTGTTAGACATTAGCAGTTTTGTTATTCAAGTTCAGCGATTATAAGTGTAAAAACAAAAGGGAAAGTATTTTTATATATCAGGAAGCACGTAGATAGGAAAAGGACCCCACTAACCTTTAGAATATAAACTTTATAAAAAATAACCGGTTACGGACTATCACAGAGTAACTTTCGATACTGATAATGTCGTTTCTTTTTGCAAATCGCGATCGTTGTTGATGTTCTTGTTCTTCGCTTCTATTACGAACTACCTACGTACCTATCTATTTTAATCACAATTTAAATTAATTTTGAAATTGATTGAATTGAATTTAGCAATACATGTCATTATACTTCTTGCTTATTGCCATTTCCTGACATAAGTATGTAAACATTAAAACTGACAATTCACCTTCTACTGTCACTCATAGAATTACTCCATAGATTAAGTATAGGCTCTACACATAGATCAAGAACGATATTAAGGATTATAACAATAAAGCACATTATATAGCTAACAGTAGTCTATGGGGGAGGATTATGTCCAGCAGTGGATGGATAATGACTGAAAGAATGATGATAGCTAATAGTAAAAGAGAAAAATAATTTCTTAAAGTGAAATAGTCAAGGTTATTTATACAAGCTCGAAGCGGCTTTTGTAAAAACAAGATACACATATTTTAACGTTTTGAAGTAGAATTAGTTTTTATTGATTATTATTATTAGTTAGAATTATGTTATACTAGGATATAACATAAATTACAAAAAAATAAATCGAAGGAATAAATTCGTAAAAGTGCCCATTTTTCACTTTACAAGATTTAGAAGAAAAAATGCGTATTAATTTTTTCTATTTTTGCAATTTAAATTTTTTATGTAACTTAGAATGGCAAACAAGCTGACGCCCCATATAATGGAAAGTGGTAAACATCGTCAATAGAAATGAACAATAGCATTCCTTCTTCTTAAGTATATTGATATTCATGACATATGATGATGATCATAATAGAGTTACCCTGGTAACTTCTATTCTTCTGTGCATAACTTCAAATTTAAATAATTATTTATATATATAATTATTATAATTCTTAGCACTACCTACGAGCATATTAGTTTTTATAAATTTTATTTTTAAATTACCAATCTGTATAAATTCTTAATCTAAGTGTATTAAACAATAGACCTACAGGTACTATACTTAATCTAAGTAATAGACCTATCTCATGCATATTGACTAAAATAGTAGTATGTACCCACCATGAGATATTTATATAGATGTAATAAATAAAATACATAAGCAGTAAATAAAGATCAGTGTAGATTTTTTTATTATAATCAAAAGTAACATACTGAAGTTTTGATGTCTTCATGAGATTTACATATGTTTTAGGCATTTTTAACTTAGTAATTAATAAAACATTTGCGTAGTATTATTATTAGTATTATCTTTTTCTACTTCCATAGTTATTATTTTTTAATGTTTATTATTAATTATAATGGGTCATTCTACTTCTTTTTATTATTAAATAGAGATATTTGTTCTGACAGCATCTAAACTAATTCGGTATTACTATAAAAGTTTGAACACTAAATAGTGTTCAAACTTTTATAATAATCTAATCTCTGATTCTAAATAGTGTTTAGCAAATTTCTAAGTAAATTTATTTAATATTATTAGTTGATGTAATAATGTTTATTTGTAAATGTATGTGTTATATCTATAAAGTATTATAATAAAATTTATTACTTCAAATACTGTCTTATTAAGGTCTAATTTTGTCTTTGTTTGAACTATATAGATTTTAGACGCCTTTTGCAGTAAGACTTCTAAACATATATTTAACACCAATTTATTGCAATCTTTACTTTTTTGTATTAATCCCGATTGATATTTGTCTTAATTTAATGTCACCATAACAGAAATTCCTTTTTACTTAATTCAATGAAAAAGAGTAGATGCCAAGTCATACTGAATAATATAGATTTAACATATTATTTCATTTATTACATGTGCCTATCTTATTTTAGATTTAGTAACTACCAGTTAGTTAAATAAGCAAAGAAAGTGATAATAAACATTTTCATTGAATAAATGACCATAAGCGTGTGAATCGTAAATAATCGAAAGTTATGCGTATATGTTGACATCATTTGTAAATAAAGCATCATTATCAGCCGCTTTTGTAATTAAGGACTCTGCTCCAAACATTTCATTAGTAGGTCCATCAGCTGGATTCCTGAAATACAAAAAAGAGGTATGTTTAAACAGTAGGAATAATATGGCTGTATGGCCCCGGCTTAGAATAGGCCACCCCTTCCTCTCTCGTGGATGTCGTAAAAGCCAACCAAGATTTCGCACCATTTTATATATTTTTTCGTGTTCATTATCAAATTACAATATTGAATGATGTGAAAGAAAATAGGATTGCATTGATCGCCTTGCAGAAAGTGAGTATAAAGCCGTCGGTCATATTCCAGACAATTTAAAAGCTTGGTATCAGCCGTATGTTCGTATATCGTACTATCAACATATACAACAACACTTCCTCTGTCGAAGACCAGAAAAGATTGGAGCCAGAATTTGTCGAAACCCCATTAGGAAGCAAAAAATCTTATTGCGAGAAATGATGATTCCCATTAGGACTCTGTCGCGTATTATAAAACAAGACCTGAAGCTCGGCGCTTATCATCGATATACAGGACATGCCCTAAATCAATCTTTACATTTAAAAAGAGTGGATCGATCAAAACGCCTTCTGTTGCGATATGCAGGTGAAAGCCACAGAAATATAAAGGTTAACATGACCACTTAAGTAGGTCGTGTACTAAACTGTATAAATTACCATAGTTTTTAACAATCCCACAGGAACTCTTTAATTTTCCGTGATTAAAAGTATCTCAAACGTTGACCATGGATGTCACAGGTGCTCTATTTCGCTTCTAACGTCCGCCTGACTCGGTTTTTAACATTTTTTTTTTCTATGTACAGACATTCTACTTCTACAGTTTTATTATATATATAGATATACAGAGAACAGAAGGAGTGTGTCAGAGCAGTTATTAGGTATCATGTTCACAAAAGTATTGCTATTACAGAGTATCTATTCCAAAAATTTGATAGCAATAACTAAATATTAACGTAAAATGTTTAACTAACCTATTGTTGGAGCTGTTAATATCCATTTCTCCAGAAAAACTATCAGAGTCGTCATTCAATGATATTTGTGAATCTGCAATGTAAAAAATGCATTTATATAACAGAAATAGTAATATACATGTTATTTCGTTGACAACGCGCACGTGACATCCCTAGCACGTGACATCGCTTGTTATAAACGTCCATTACTTGCCATCTTGGTGGTATAAAAAAAATATTGCAATTGCAATACATTTAATATAAGTGAAATTTACTAATGATTATTTTTGTGATCACTTCTACCTATTTCAGCCATGAATGAAGTAATAGTGCAAATTTGTGTATTGTTATGTTTCGGCATAAAAAAAAAAACAGCCAAGTAGAAGTGATGTACTGTAGTATAGTACTGACTTTCCTTTATGAATGAGGCAATATTGTCAAAATATTTTTTTCCGTAAATTCTAAATGAAGCTTATTTAATAATAAAGGATAAAAATGTAGCTGTAATCCTGCTCGCGCTACTGGTACACAATGGCGGGGTACCAGTGAATGATAGATGAGAGTGAAATCAGTTCAATTGGTCAATCATGATGAATTCATCAGAAATTAATCACGATGGTTTCCAGGTATCGATATATACCGGATGTAGTGAGCCGGTGCGTAGTGAGGTACTCGGCAGACAGGTAGGGCGGCAGGTCATCGGCCGAGTCACCGCCGCCGCCGCCCGCCGCGCCGCCCGCAACCCCCGCTCCGACCCCGCCACCATTTTCCGCGCCCAAAGTTTCCACTACAGACAACCATTGTCCATTGTGGCATCGGAATCTTTCCACCTATAAACATTTATAATTCAATTAGTATCAATTTCAAGTAAAATATTGGAGTTAAATTTAGTTGGAACCAAAACGGGCGTTCCGCGTCTACTGAGAGCAAAAAATAAGTACCTACTTACATCGCGGTTGGGTTATCTAAGAGTATTAAAAAACGGTCAGGTACGAGTTGAACTCACACGCCAAAGCTTGCGTACGTTAATATGTAAATATGAAATAAAACGACATTAATTCCATTTTTCATACTTAGTTTGTCTATTACACTTAATAGTTATAATTGTTGATACTATGATTTGTAATTTCTTATTTTGGGTCATAACTATACTACATAACTAAGTTAAAAAGCTCCCAAAATAATTGGGAGCATTTTTTAACAATTTATCAAAAATTATACTAATTAGAAACATCGTTTTATTTTTCCTAAAACATTCACATATACCTTTATAAACTGTAATTGATGATTGTTTTTGTCACACATTTTTAATCAGAACTAAAAACTGCGCATCATAAAAAGAAATTAAAATCAGTTTTTAAATGTATAAATAAGGCCCTTTTACATGATATGATTTATACGATAATTTTAAAAATTTGAGTACCATTTCTGGACCCTGATTTTCACTGCAATGTGTACGAGCTAAAGTTGTATAAAATTATTCCAAATTTCAAATCGATAGCATTAGTGTTGTCGTTGAGATAAGGCACTGTTACAGACTAATAAAGTCGCACCATAACGGTACCCTTATGCCTTTATATTATACCATTTGTAGGTAGTTAAATAATTTGCTCAAATCAGCGAATCATTTAAATTCCGATAAATGTAATCTTTTGTTTTGTTTCATAAATCTATACACAGGTAAGAAACTAATTTGTACAAACATAAATTACACACGTACATACCTTTATTCTTGCAGCCCACTCATTTTGCATTTGTGAAATAATGTCCAGGCAGGAGTCACACATTTTTCTAATTTCTACATTTTTATCTTGCATTAGGTCTATTAGGTACGCTGGAGCTTCTGTAAAGTATAAGTTTTGTTTACATACATACATATTTGTCACGCCTGTATTGCCGACTAAAGTTTTGTTCAAAACTTATTAGACTTCTAAATAGACAATACAAAAAATTAAAATTTTACATTTTTTTATTACCATATTTTTTCGAGTTGCTAGTAAAATGACGACGATTTGTTTGTAAAAATAAATACACCTATCCCCCGATTTACACGGTACTTGTTTTACACGTTTTCGCTTTTACACGGTTTTCCAAATAAGTTTTTTTTTTGTTTTTATCGCACTCTACTAAATGCTACTGTGTTTGAACACGTGCGCTGTGTACACATCTCACGGGGAATCCCGAGCTTACGTGCTGACTTGCTGCACATGCACACTGTGTCTGTATTTCTTCGCATAAAATTAAAGTTTTATCTACGGAAAATTGTATTTGAGTGAAAGTTTCACAGTGTCAGAAAGATTTAATTTTTCATATTCGTAAATTACAAGTGAGTGCATAATTAAGATTTTTATAAATTAACATAAATTAAAAAAAATTATAGGCTTATAATGTCGAAAGAAGTTAAAAGAAAAGTTATTTCTTTAGAAACTAAAATCGAAATTTTGGATCGCTTACGAAAGGGAGATAGAGTAGTAGATGTTGCAAAATCATATAACATGAACGAAGCTACAATAAGAACTATTAGAACAAATGAAAATTTTTATTTTTATTTCTGTGTACACCTAAAAATATTGAAAAAAATCACAACTGTTAAATAGTAAAATTATGCATTTTCTGCAAGCTTTTCGATTTACACGGTTTTGACTTGAAAATTTTTAATTTTCGATTTACACGTTTTTCTCAGGAAAGTATCTATCTATGTAAATTGGGGGATAGGTGTACTGACTAATATTATTAATGTGAAAGTGGTTGTTACTTCTAAGCACTTTAATGGCTTAACCAATAGTCATCAAATTTGGTATACGCATACTACATGGGATAAAGAAGCGCTCGATCAATATACTCTGATCACAGGAACGTAATTTAAAATATATCATCCTTCCTTTAAAAAAAAAAAAACACGACATAAATTTGTGTATATAGGTAGGCGACTAGTAAATATATTCTACAGTAAATAAACTTATCTAAAAATACAAAAATATGTTACGCGAATGATGTGACGAGCAGAGCTAGTTTAAACAAAGTGGTGAGTATAGCGTTCAGTGGAAAGCGAGCGGGTGAAGTTGTGTTACCTGTGCGCGTGAGCAGGTAGTCGGCGGCGCGTGGGTGCGACAGCATCTGGCGGAAGGCGAACACGGTCTGCAGCACGTGGTCGTCGTCGGCCTGGCGCTGGCGCAGCAGCGCCACGAGCGCACGGCCCGCGCCGGCGCGCAGAAGCGCACTGGCGCAGCGCTCTTCCGCGCCCAGCGTACCGCACGCCACCACACCCTCCAGCACCAGCTCTGCCGACCACGACCTCTCCTCTGCGCCCTCTGTACACATTCCACATCGTTCAGTGATCTAGCTACCGGATGCACGACATACAAGCTTGTGCATTTTACAATATTTTCAAATGGTAACATTGTAAGCGTTATAAGCTATCCATTGTCCATTGCTGGACAGTTATATTAAATTGTAATAAAATACCCAAAAGATAACTATAAAAGTTTATTGGTTAAGAACTCTTTTACAATGTAATAAGTTTCTTTTTTATATAATATATCACTGAGTAAATATGCATATTCACTAACACTATTGCATGAATATGCACTATAATTTATTTGTATACACATATTAAACATTTTTTTTACAAAATTATGCAATGAATATGCCTGTTTGTATATCTGTATGAAAACGTACAAATAAATAAATACAAAAATGTTTGTAAACACATTCGGACAGTGAATAAAATTTTTTCATAAAATTGTCGAAGAATAACATGCCAGCTGAGCGAGGCTTTCGCACGAAGATTTGTCTCTTTATTACTCTATGTAATTGAGATCGATAGTACCTACTGTAAAATCTATGGTAGTAATAAGCATGTAAGTATGAAATGGTCCCCCAAAAACAACGTGGCTGATTATATGCCACGATGGGTAAGTAGCTATTATATGCCTATTAAGTATTTATACAGAATGTGCATATACAAAAGAATTTCAAAAGTCTCTTACGGAAAAGTCATTGAAATAAAGTATCAAGATAAAACATATACATAAACATTCATATATAATTTTAATTAAATATAAGACCTTCAATTAAATACGACTGTGAAAAACATAAGCGCAAAAAATCCAACTTAGTTTTTGGGTGATGTCGACAGTCAAAAATAAAAAAAAATAGTTTTTGGGTGATGTCGAAAAAAAGGTAAACACATGAGGGTTACCATAGATATAAGAGTATATTTTGTAATTCATGCCTATGGACAAAAGTTGCCATATCACTCCAACTTGCATAAAAAATCGTACCTGGATCTAGTATCTTCATAATGCACGGTATCAGGTTATATCTTTCTACAACAGCATAAACATCTATGTTGTTGTCAGCATGCAATATATTGCTGAGTGTTCCGATGCATTCGATAACAAATTCCTCAGGCACGTCACCGCTCGTGACTGCTGCAGCGATATCTCCTACGAATTCCTGTAATTTAAAATTGAGCGAATGAATGAGTAAACTTCATTGGGATTTTACAACATAGAGAATAAAGCAAGACAAGTAATAACTAAACGATATAATTGTACAGTAAAGCGGTCAATAACAACAGACAAGACAATTACAAATTTAACAAGATAATAAAGTCGCTATTAATGTATAAATTATTTTATGACATAAATTTCATATAAATTTGTAAGACTGCGGGAGCAGCATAAATTACATTTATCTAATGGTAGATTCAACCATTTATAGGATTATTGATTGTTGTTAAAAAAACTTTCAAATAGTGATATTAATTCTTAGATCATTGATATACGAAATGTTTTTTGCTTTTTAATGTTAGTATTGCGTTTTATTAGTTTAATAGCGTGAGGAGTTTATAAAAACAAAATTTGTTTTTTTTTTTTGGCTCAATTTCTCGGCCGATTATGAAATTTGCTAGAGATATCTTACAGTAGAATTGCAGAAGTGTGAATAATTAAAATATGACGCGTGTAAAAATGCGCATATTCTATAGCTTATTACTGTATACTTACGACAAACAATGGTTTATTTTGAGAGTGATTTGATAAGTTGCGCACAAGTGTCATAAGCATCGCGTTCTTGTACCGAAAGGCACGCGCGAGCAGTTCTCGCAGCCGGCCCTCGGCGGCCATCTGGTGAGCGGCGCGGTCGCACCACGCAAGGTTCACGCAGAGCGCAAGCAGAACGTCCGTGGTGCTCGCTGTGCTGGTGCCAAATGCATCGCTATTTACGTTCAACAGCAGCATATCAGTTAGCTACAGAAAACATATAAATCTTTAAACTTTTGTACTGGGACAGTAATTATGAAGGCGTTATTAACTACATTTAAATATCATGATAACCCGTATTTTTTTTGTGCACAGATCTGCTCGTACTCAAACCACCTGGTTATCACGCTTTCTTTCCTTAGTGTCCGTGTTATCACATCTTAGAGAGTAGAAACAGGGACAAGTTGTATTCTTACTTAGTCATCACATGGATCATGTTTACCTAATCAGTTCTGGTCATCACACCATCACATCAGCCGTTATTTGCACACTGTTGAACATAGGCCTTATTCATAGACTGCTGAAAGAATGATATTGAACCAGATGGCAGATGGATACTGGTGCATTCACTGACTCCCTTTAATGCAATTGATGTTGTCACTCCATCTAGTGGGGGGCGGGTTATCCTACATTGTGTTTGCCCGTATGAGGTCACCACTCAAGAATCTCCCTTCTCCAAAATGTATTACATGTTAAAACACATAGGAATAAAAAGTATTTGATATGGTGTATACTTGAAAATCGGTCGAATAGAACATTGAAGAGAATTGAATACTTTGGGAGTAGATTTTTTCAGCTCAAATACACTGAAATAGTCAATTATATATTTATGCAAAAGAAGCTCAAATTTTCGTAATCAGTGACGTATTATTGAGAGTTAGATATTATTATTAGGAATAAATATATTCCTTACCAATTTGACACAATCAGACTGAGTAAACAATAATTTGACTCGATCATCCATGCTCAAATGGTACAAAATTTTCATTGCTAAATTAATATGTTTATCGTCACCTGAAATCATTAAAAATACTTATTATATGTATAATAAAGTTATGTACCACAGCATATAGAAATTGTGTTAATAAGTACATATCTATCAACCTCACAGAGTATAAGTACATTTTATCCTTAAACAATTTCATGTTTGTAAAAGGGATTTTTATACTTGGATGTGTATCTTCCTCCTTCAATTGTCTGTAACTATCCGAACAGCATTAGTTCAATTTAATATTTATTTTTAGATTTAAAAACGAAGTGACTTAGTTTCGTTCTCATTTTATGAAACACCTTAAGAACTCATTGATATACTAAAGCTACACACAGGTCTTTTCTCACAAAAAGAGTATATCGGCATTTTGTTACCATACTGATATTTTTTTTGCATTGTTGTATCTATTTATTCCATACTTTCCTAGTCGCCTCTTAGGATATACCTACAGGGAATAAAAGGACTGAAAAAATATTATATAGTGACAAAATTCCGTCACAAACAACACCTAGCCAATGACCCAAGATGCGGGTTTGCAAATATAAATCAGCCACTCACATGAAAGACAAATAAAAACTAGAAATTATTTAGAAGAGGCATTAATAAAGTGGGTCAAGAAAAGAAAAAATACACTTACTTGTGAATTGAATAAATTTTGGCAATAGACCAATTTTTATCATTTTATTGCGCAATTTAGTGTCAAACGTAAGATTAAATAATAGCTTTAACGTAACATTGACTAGATCTGCATTTGGTGAATCCAATAAAGGTGCAATTTTCTCAACAATTCCTCTTGATGCCATACTATTTTTATTTTCTACGAAAATAGACAATTTTTGCAAAAAAGAAACAATAAGTATTAGTAAATCCATATTTGAATGCCTCTCCATAGCTCCAATAAGTAATCCAACAATATCTTTCTTATGCATTTTCTCTTCAACTTTTACATTCTCAGCTATATTGAGTAACATATAAAAAGCTACTCTCAATAATTGCTCTTGCCGTTTGGATAATGTCTTGAGTTTTCTTTTTAATTGCTCTTCATCATTTTTAGATAAACATTCATCAGATGCATTACATAAATCTTCATGGTAACTGGAGACTAAGGATCGAGACTTTTGTAAATTTACATCGGCTACGGCCCATGTGCCCGATTTCGGTCGCCGTTTAGGTTCAGGAATTCGGCTCTTTGGGAGTTCACTCTAAAGTTGTGAAAAGTATAACATTATTTATAAGGTAACTTAATTTCAATAAAAATCTCAGATCTTCCCTTTAGACTGATGATACACATTACATAAATACTTTAAATTTTTTTAGAAACTATACATAATAGTAGGAATTTTACTATCAATACTGTATCAATATATTATATTTTACCTTATCTGGAGTAAGCAACTGTTTCTTGCCTTCAACCTTCTCTTTCCACTGATCATAACGTTTGAGTTCATAATCTATTACATCCATACACAAAGACCCTATCTTATATTGAATTATAACCTGATGAAATTCATTGTAAGTAGAGAAGCAGAAAAAAGTATAAACTATATTTGTACTCAATTCAATACTTCTCTTCCATTCCTCTCGGAGAACTCTGGAGAGAGCACTCAGAAGAGCTTCTATAAGTAATAATAACAATTAATTTACTATACATATAATTTATACAATTTAGAGATAAGGATGAGAATTATGTAGATAAATAAACAGATGTTCTTTAATAATTATTTTACACATAATACAAAATAGATTCAACAGTTATGCTGGAACTGTGTACAAAGTTATAAATAAACAGATTTATATTTGTAACTAGCGACCTGGCTTCACACAGGTAGATAGAATTTTTCAAAATAGTATATAGCAAATGTTAGTTGCTGATAATGTAACTTTCTATAGGAGAAAGAAGTTTTAAAATTGATTGAGTAGTTCTTGAGTTTATCCATTACAAATAAACAATCCAATCTTCACTCTTTTAAATATTATCATTTTCATCATATTTGTCTATAAATTAGGCTGTATGTACATCATATGATGATAATATTTTCTAAGTTCCTATTTTGCAATATTTTACTGAAAATATTTACATATAGTTTGCTAAATATATGTAACCAAAATATCTATCAGTATTACATAAATATTTATAAGTTATTTAGTAGTTTTTACTTTTAATTTTGTCTGGGTGACTAGGATAAAGTAAAAAAATGAAGTACCATTTCATAGGAATGGATTAAGCTGTTAAGGGGCTTAAAGATAATAAACACCATTTTTACATTTATTAATAGTATAAATGTCAAACTAAAGATTTCATCACAAATACAAAATATTAACATAAATTCTTACCATTTCTGGCTAATTCAATTAAATTGTCAGGGTTCCTGGCCAGTTGCAAGATTAATGCTGATCCTTTTATTTTTTCTGGGATGTCATCGTAAAGTAATTCCACATAATCATCCACACAATTTAATACAGCCACAGGTACACTTTCAACTGGACTCATGTTTACTGAAAGAGGCAATTTTTATACCTAAAACAAAAAATTCATAGGTACAAGTACCTTATTTTGCTCTTCTTGTTCAGATTTCAAACATATCATACAATTAAATTATTTATATTTATAATAAGTTTACTATTGTAATCTTTTGAAGAAAACAATATATATGGGTATCTATATATATAATTATTTATAATTTATGTAAATATTTATTTAAATTTCTATCTATCAATATATAAGTTTACTATTTAAACACATGAAAAAACATGGCAATGAAAAATATTTTGTAGAAACATTACATTTAAAATATTAGAATTTATAAATTTATTTAGTTTAAAGTATGCAGTGTTAAAAATGGAATCAACACAAACACACAATGTAACACAAAAAATATGTATGAATAATTAAAAAACAATGTTCAATATAGCCATTATAAATATAAAATTATATTACACTTAAATTGATTTGAAAGTCACTACTATATTTCTAAACAGATAACAACATTCTGAATCCAAGGGCAGACAAAAACATTCTGAATCACAAACAAGTAACAATTTGAAAGAGCTTGCAGTAGTAATAAAGACATATATTTAAATATTTATTTTTACTTCTATTCTAGCTAGAATAGAAGTAAAAATAAAGTAAAAATAAAAATCTTTTTGGAAGTTGTTTAAATTTTTAAATATTAATTCATCAGCATTCTGTCAAAAATTTAAAAGCAATGTATGAGTATACAGTCACTCCTACATTCTAAGATACTTTCACTTCTTGTGAAGTCTTGTGAGAAGCTTGTGACTTTTACTAAGTACATTAAAATAAATTTATAACATAACTTTGATCTAACAAAACCTAAGGGTATCCAATGATCAAAGTATTAACATCTCAAAATGAAAAACATTGTTAATGATTATTCCTTGTTGGTAGAGACTACAAAAAAAATTGGTTTAGACCTCCTTATTTAAATCAGGATTTTTCACATCTTAAAAATTTGTCTAAAATTGTTAAATAAAGAGTCTTAAAAAATTTGGTTTATATAATTGCATATGTTTCGCTCTCCTATTATAGGGTGATGGTAAAATGTTTTGATATGGCCCTAGGTCACTAATTTTCGATTTGACATTCTATGATCAATTATGTACTAAGTAGTAATCATTTGATCATAGAAAGTTAATAATAAATAATACGAATTAAGTCGCTTCGTGACACAGCTTTAAGAATTAATTTATTTATGTAGGTCTTCATAGGTTTACTATTTTTATGTTGTAGCTAAAAAAATATATATATATGTAATCATAAATTGCATTACGCATTTATGTTTTAAATAAGAGCAAGCAAAAGATAAAAGGAAATATACCGAATGACACAATTGTCTAGTTAAAACTTGAACTTTCTTGATATTTATAATTTATTATTATTGGTCTCGTAAGCGACAAGAAAATCAAAACATTAAATTGATTTCTATATGTATCGATTATAATGACAAAACAACAAATGTCATGTTTATGTCGTTTTTTTAGTATATTTGTTCCGTTGTGGAACAGGCTAAGGTCAGAGACCATGGTGCCTAGTCTTCAATATGATAATTTGTCTAGGATCGTTTACAATTTGTATTTTGTATATCAATATTACTGTCAACTAGAATATTTCTAAGACCAAGAATAACATATTTTTGACTTATATAGGCGGTTTAAATGGTGGATGTGTTTTTTATAATTGGTGCCCCCTCCCTCCCGCGGAATCTTCGCCACGAACCCCCGCAGATCGCACACACAATTCCCGTTGACGGGCACGAAGACCCACCTCGACACATCGTCCGCGTGCGATCAAGGCCTTAGAAAAATGGCAAGCGAATTTGTCGATGGAATCGACATCGCAAGCGAGTCCGTGAAATAGAATGAAATAGCAACGCCAGGCGACTCATTCCAACCTACGGAATCCATCGACGGATTCGCTTGCCACTTGTCTAGAGACCCAGGTTTACACCCGAGCGCATTCCTACGACCTCGAGTCCCCACCCATCACAACGTACCGATCCTTCGCCGTCTCTCGAAGGGGGTCGAAGTGCGGTGGCCTAAGCCGAGGTCCGAGTCACTCTGGCGCCCTTGGGTCCACGCCACAGTCCGTTAGAAAGAGTTGAAGCCTATCATCACTTCCCTCTCGCGGGCTTGGAGTGCCGTCTGCACTCACCCTTGCGTATGCGTTCGGTGAAGCTGTAAAGGCCATCTGCGACCAACAGCATAAACAGTTAGAAAACAAATGGTATTGAATTGAGAGAGATTGGTTTAAAAAAATATTGTTTTATTAATCATTTTCAGACGATTTAAAAGAAGTTTTTAAAGTTTCATTTTACGCTGATATTGTTTTGTGCTTTTACTTTTTTTATATACAACTTATAATGTTAAATAAGCTGAAGGCCACCTGATAAAAAGCGGTAACCGTCACCTATAGACTTCAACAGTACCGTGGACATAACAGAGTATACTGTGTCGCCCATGATATTGCCATTTCGGAGAATTGTTCCATTCTTTCTATTTTAGTTCTTGTTCTTGTTCTTGACCAACTGATTCTCATTCAATAAAAGTAAAACATAAAAGCATAGGTAAGCAAAACAAGACAAAAAAATTCCTGATCTTACTTAGACTTTCGTGTTTTCGTTTGGAATCTCGTTCTAATTATTACTGTTATTGTGTATCATTATGTCTGGGTTATATCTATCAGAACCTAGGTGCTAATTTTTTCGAATGCATACTGATGATAATATTCATAATATTTGTTCATAACATGTTATGGCATTTTCTGCGGTGTGTACCGAGTAAAGATTAAAGAGAAAGTACCAGGTCACTCAGAAAGTATTGCGAGAAAAAGTTTTTATGTATGTGAAACTGGCCAGTTATAATTTATTTAAAAATAATTTATTTAAAAGTAATTTATTTAAAAATATGATTACTTATAAGTAAAAATAGGTACGTTCTAAATTTAAAACTTTTCTCCACATCTTTTGCGAGCTAATTAAAATTACCGTGTCTCATTGAAAAATGGATTTGTGTCGAGAACATTTTCGCGCTATATTCTTTTACGATTTTAAGTGTCGCCTGAAACCGGACGAATCGTACGATAGACTTCAAATGACATTCATGGATGAAGGTCCTTCTAAGGCAACCATGTATTATTGGTTTAATGAATTTAAATGCGGTCGACTAACTTTGGGGGATGAAGAAAGAAGTGGTTGCCCTTTGACGGCTGTTACGGAAGACAACGTGCTAGCAGTGAAAAATTTGATCCAAGACAATAGACGAGTTACATACCAAGAGATTCAGCATATACTGTAAATTGGCTCAGGAAGCCTTCACGAGCCACACGTCCATCTACAGGTGCGGAGGATAGTTTCACGTTGGGTGCCGCACAACCTCATCGATATTCAGAAGCAGGCAAAGGTGGAATGGTGCCATGATATGATAGACAAATTTCAGGCAGGCTCGTCTCGGCGTGTTTATGACATCGTTACAGGTGATGAATCCTGGATTTATCAATACGATCCAAAAATAAAGCGCCAGTCGACGGTTTGGGTGTTTCAATACGAATCAACGCCAACAAAAGTAAAGTAACCTAGAAGCGGAGGGAATGTTTTGATCACGAGCTTTTTCAATTTGACTGGCTACTTGGTGTCAATTCCATTACGAAATCAAAGAAACATTAAAGCCGAATGATATACTATCAAATGCTTGGCAAAAGTTTTCTCTGTTATGAGTAACAAGCGACCAAACACAGGGCTCCGCGTGCTACTGCTCCACCACGATAATGCGCCCGCCCAGACCGCAATCAAAACGAGGGACTTCCTAGACAGCATACCGGTCAAACTCCTGGGTCACTCTCCTTACAGCCCTGACCTAGCACCGTGTGATTTCTTCTTATTCCCAAAATAAAATGAGCTCAAATGGATACAATTTTCGTAGCCGGATGATGCGCTCTCAGCGTTTGAGTAGGCTGTAAACGAGGTGTCTGCGGCGGGCTAAAAAAAGTGTTTCGAAAACTGGTTCAGACGCATGAAACTTTGTATAAAGACTGGTGGAGAGTACTTTGAAAAGATGTAATAAAATATATTTACCTATAGAACATTTTTTTTTAGTGTCGCAAAACTTTCCGAGTGTTCCACGTATGTCTAGAGTTTTCTTTAATTTCCTTTTGTATTAAATGTAATCTTTGTTAAATGTTGAGTAAATCTGAAAATTCATTAGAAAATTAGATTCAATTATTCTTTTTGCATATGTTTTTATATACTTAGTGATTAATATCTGTGACAGGCTAGCAAGTCTCTGTTTCTGTCTCCTTTTTCATCTTTGGCAAAGTTTATCGTCATTAGCGATGTTAACTATCCGGAATTTAAGTAACTTAACAAGCTAGTTATTTATAGTGTAATAGCTGGCAATTACTTAGCTATATGTATATTTATCTATTGTATGAAAGACTCATTATAATCAACCCAGTAGTGTTATGCTAAGCCTTAGGTCGTGTGGTCTCAGTATAGAATAGGCCACCCCTTCCTTTCCCGTGGATATCGTAAGAAGCGACTAAGGGAGGACGTGGGAAGGCGTCCCTCTTAAAACATCTCTAAAGCCTAACTGCGGTGGCTAACCCGTCTGCTAAGCGTGGCAACTACTGGCAAAATCCCCTAATGAGGACGCTTATGTTTATCAATAGACAGTTAAAGGCTGATATGATAAAGTGTTAACTATTTAGTTGAATGACTCTGCCTTTTTTTTGTCGAGGGGAAATGCTTTATGCAGACCCACATACCTCGGGGGAGATATGTGGGTACTGCCGGACTCTTACCACCTAAAAACCCCCAGTGTTCCTTGTCCACCTATTGCCGGAGCCGCGGGGAACCCGCTTGAAGTCGTCTGAGACTCCGAAGACGACGGCCCGCTCCTGAGCAGGCCTCCTCTCTTTACTAGGGCGGGAAGATATTAAACCCGCTCTACATCAGAAGAGGGCGCGCGGGAACATGCGCGCGCTGCTCTCAAGGTCTAGGTGGTGTTGGGGAGATAGCCACCCCTGACCGTAGCGGAGTGGGAGTGAGTGGGACGGTATTGGGGTCCCGTCTCCTTCTACGCCTTACCCTTCTGTAGCGTATCAGTGCAGTAGAAGGGTCGATTTCGCGATCCCTCTTTGCTGCTTCTTTCCTTGTCATGACAGCCTCGCAGAACTGCAAGACCGCAGACCAAGACTCCTCGCTGCTCATCATTCCCAACAGCCGCGACCAAGTCTTGGCGTTCTTGGTGCTGGACAATCCTCAAGTACATGCTGGGCTGTATCCTGGTTTCAGACATCACACTCATGGCACCCGGGCGATTCTCCTCTCCTGGCGATGTTGCACAGGTACCTACCGAAACATCCATGTCCGGTAAGCACCTGAGTTAGACGAAAAGTGATCGGGCCTGTCAGTTTCTTTTAAGAGCTCGTTTTACCTGGCGCCTCTTAGTGATCACGTCGGCGGGAGATGTTTTCTCACCGCAATTTCTTCGCGCCACGCGCCAGTTATACAGAGACGCACAAGACTTCGCCTCCAGGTCCCAGGGAGGGGAATCCGCCAAAAGACAAGCCGGTTCCGCTGAAACGGTGCGGTATCCTCTGACAGCCCGTATCGCCATGGCTCTCTGAGGGCGACGCAAGTTAGCGATGTTATCACGGTTGAGAGTGCCAGCCCAGATGGGAGCACCATATAGGGCCATAGACTGGATCACTCCAAGATAGAACCGTTAGGTCGTTAGGTCCTCTCTAATCTGGGAGGAGCCGGCTGAGACCATTCACGGCTGCCATTCAGCGGGGAGCCAGGTTTCTAAAATGAGCGCGGAAACTCCAGCGCCCGTCGAGAGTCAAGCCTAAGTAGCGGATAGTGGACTTGACAGGAATTCTCGTTCCGCCAACCATTATGTAGGACCCCTCCGGTGGTGCCTGATGCGGATCATGGAAGCATATTGCTTCTGACTTCTCCAGTGTGAATGAGTCTGCCTAGCTAGTTTACTTTAATTTCGACCTTCAAGGCAGTAATATATAAGATAGATGATGCATTTTTTTTTCTTTTTAACTTTTCTTATTTGACGAATTACCTTCTAGTCATTATTACATTAGGTATATCCATAAGTAAATCTAGAGGAAAACTTTGTATAAAAATTGTTTGCTTGGGTACATCTGTTCCATTTGTGTTTCTACCGTGAAGTAGTTGTGTTTGCATGGTTGTATTTTGGTTTAAAGAATGGGATGTGTCAGTGAATTTACACGCTACAGAGGAATAACACCTGATTATTTAGGAATGGCAACGCATGGGGGTATCATAGGAGAAAAGTGACAATGACCGTTACCACTACTACGCACGACTAGAGACCGACTTTCTAAGATCATACCAAATTTCCTCATTCATTTGTATAATATTCTTGAAAAAATTGTGTTAGGAGTATGAGTTGTAGATATACGAGCTAATTATCTGTGTCTATCGATGAGGATGTCGTTGCTAAGCATCTTGTTGATTGTAACATTTTATTCTGCTTATTATACGTATTTAATATTTAATATCGCTTCTTGTTCTCTACTTTATTATATAAATAAATTGTGTATCTCTTCACTTTCATCTATCATTTTTCGCTTACGCGTTATCTTTTATGCTTAATTTTTCTAAATTCTAAAAGTTCTCTACACTATTTGAACAAGTCAGAGCATTAACTGGTTCTGTTGCTCTTCAAACCAATCGCGAGTCCTTGTGCTGGCCTCTTGTATCGGTTGGCATTAGTTCTCAACGTCAACTGCTTTGTTTCATTTCTTATTCCGCCCGTTACGAAAGTTAGATCTGCTATCAATAGCTAAAAGCTGTTAGCCGTAGCTAGCAGGTAAATGGCAGATAAATTAGCTGCGGCTGTTAGTATGGTTATTATATAGCTGAGTATCGATATTAGTGAAGCAGAGCAGTGCAGAAGCAGTGAGATTTGGTATTAAATAAAAGAATAGGCTTCTTATAGTGCAACGTAATTATTAGGTTATAGATAATTTCAGTGAGTACAACAGAAGGCCATTACAAACACAGTATTACCATAGACAGTAAATCAAAAGGAACTAACATAGTGCTAATAGTTTTTAAATAAAGTGCTACTACATTTACAAGTTATCAGTATTGCTATCCATTGTAGGGGTGTCTACTTAAAAAATATATCGATATTTTTATTCAATGTAAAACATCGGAATGATGTTTTTTCACTATCAAATACTTTCCATAAAAGTTTAATTAATATTTCTTTTTTCCAGCGAAACGCGCAAAGTTTATAGTACTTGTTTGTAGTACGTAAACAGTGCTATATAACATACCAAATAACTACTTACTTCATTATAATGAAATCAAAAATGTTTTATAATATAAGAGCTCGTTATATCTTCAATATAAAATACTGTGACAAACAAGTAGAGCGTTCATAAACATGATAGGAATATAATATTACATACCTTTTGCCAATTTCAAATTAGCAACAAGATGATGCATCAACTCATTTAGTTAACAACAAGACAAACAACAAACTAATAATTGAATGCCACCATTCACTGGATAGGATATCTTCCAATAACCGAGTTATCCTCCAATGGATAAGAGGGCACAGTGGATCTTATGATAACGATGCCGCAGACGAACTAGCTAGAAGAGGCTCAGGAACGAAGGTGGTAGGCCCGTATCCACTTCTTCCTCTTCCATTCTCACAACTTCGAATGTGGATTCGTCAAAGATCCGCTGACATACAAAACCAAAGATGGATACAGGCTACTGATTGCAGACAATCAAAATTAGCCGTACTTATGTTGAATCAACGACTATCAAAACGTTTATTACATCTAGACAGAAAAAATCTCAAAATAATGATAGGGACAATAACGGGCCATTGTCCATTAAACAAACATCTATACACAATAGGAGCCACAGACAGCCCTCTATGTCAAGGCTGTTTCGACGCCGAAGAAACGGCTGCTCACGTAATCCTGGAATGTGAGGCTATGGCCCATCAAAGAAATCCTCGGAACGGTGAGGCCGCTCCGTGAGGCCTGTGAAGAACCCAGGAAGCTTCTGCGCTTCTGGGCGGAGCTAGGTTAGCTGCACTAGCCACGACTCATATGCACAATGGCCCAAATGAGAGGCTAAGCGCGGAAAATGGAGTTTTTTTCATATTTACATTCACATTCTCATTTAGTTAAGTATTTAAAGTATTTAATTACAGTAACAAATAAAAGTTTTACATAAACTTGTCTAAACAATCAAAACAATGATTTAATTGCGTTACTGGAAAATAGCATAAAGAAATAAATTAGGTAATTAAACAAAATGTATAATAATAATTAATGTGTGAATGATCTGTGATTAAGATAGTAATATCTTAATGAACCTTATTTAAAATTCAAGTCATCAAGTAGTGTTACAATTGTTTAGTTTTTCAATAGATTCGACAAAAGAATAAAAAAGGATTTACATCGATGTTTCCATAAATAAATATATCAATAAATCTAATATATTAAACATTTGTCAAAATATCGAATCAATCCGATGTATCGTATGGAAAACATCGATATATCGCTGTTAATTGAATATCCCTAATCCATCGCTAAACATCACATTTTGAATCTGTGACCTTATACAAAACAGTGACTAATTTCAGATCTATAATTTTTTATCATATTCAATCACTTTTTAACATAATTTAAAGAATAAAATGAGTTTTCTTTGATTATTGTTTCCGTCGTTTGAGCTCAGTGATAATGATACAATTGGTTAAATTATAAATAATTCACAATTCAATATTATTTCTTGTCAGATTTCTTTCTTTAAGAGTGTTATCACAAACGACAATGAGTTATATTTTTGGTGTTTTTATGGAAAGCATATCGCAAATAGTAAGCTGTTTAATATCTATTTACTCGACCACCATAAATAAGCATATGTATTATTAATGTGCATTTCTTTATATGTATCGTCTATCATCACTTATCTGTTATGCTAGAAATACTTTATTGTGTGTGAAATTCTCTTGAAATGTAATGCGTATTGTATTTGATTACTTAAAACTAGATACCACAATACTACACCTGCTTGCTTACCTATTCAATATCTTAGATCCTTTATGTTTCATTGATTAGATATTTAATGTGTTATACAGTAATTAATAATATGCAATTAATATTTCATGCAATAAGTTTGTTTTGTAAGTGATTACACATAGCTAGATGTGACATATAAGAGATCTTTAGGTACATCACAATGTGTTGGTATAAATGTGGTAATGTTTGGTATGTTAATTTTATCCATGAATTTTTATATATTAATAAAAAAGTAAATAGTGATTTACATTACAATTAGTATTAAAACAAGTTTGTATGCACATTATAGAATCAATTATAGTGGTACCTTAACATACAAGTTTAATTAGTTCCGTAATCTTACTAATATGTCAAATTGCTCATGTGTTGAAGCAATTTTCCCTATTTAACTTGCCATTAATCCATTCTAGCTCCCAAACAGCCACCTCAGTTGTTTTTGTCAAGTGTTTTTGTATAAGGAAAACATATTTACAAGACTAAACATTTATTATAACTCACACACACCTTGCTCATGTTTTTCTATGATTTCACACTTTAATTCAATGGACATCATCTTCGTACTTCATGGTTATAAGAATAAATGTGGTAATGTTTTGTAAATGTACAAAAAGCAAAAAATATGAACTCAATTTATCAAAAATGCTTTGACAATAAGGGAAACAAGCACACAGATTTAGATCTAATATAACATGTTGACGTTGAGTGCAGCAGTGTAGTGTGTGGTTCCTCATATCTCAAATCTTGCTCTCATCTCAAAGTAAAATACCAAATATCTGAATTTTTTTACTAATATGTAAAAAAAGAAAATGAGTTTGGTACCTTAGGGCACCATAATGGTTCAATCAGCCACCATGGACTTTTCTATATTTATTCAATTTCTGATCAAACTAATATAGGGTTCTGGGTAGTACTCCCAGATCATTTTTGCTTGCTTTCTCAGAATACAAGGTATATAGCATTTAGACAAGCAATTGATGTCATTATATGGCACTTTTTATATACATAGTATTTCACATGCAGAAGGATATAGTCTATGATTTTATTTTAGTTATGCAAATGAAATCACAGATGTTTATGTTTGTTTTTACCTCTATTAAAAATATTCTATGGGAAATAATGAATTCAAATATAAAGATAACATTTAATTAAACTGATAGCTTATCAATCTTTATCTATCATTACTAGTTTAATTTATTTAAAAGTAGTTCACAAATTATGATATATAGAAAGAGTATCTTTATAATGTCTATATTTTTTCTGAACCCATTAGAACTTTCTAACAAGTAAAGATGAATATATTTTATACATAATTTTAGTCTAATATTTTGTGGTAGATATTTGAAATAGAATTGTTCTTTCTATTATTATTCTAATCTAGATAATAACTTAATATCACTAGATATACCCAACACTATTAAATCCCAAACTAATTAAAGCTAGATGGTTTTTCTTTAATAAGTGATAATGGAATGGTAACCCCACTTATATATTAGCGGGTGCCAGTGAGGAATAATGAAAACAGGTCAGATAGCCCGTCATAATGAATTCTACTAGAATTAACCACAATTATTTCCAGGGAGAATCATGTGGATTTCCATTACTAACAATTCCTTTCCCCTCAAGCTAAATGGTTGCTAGACTGCAGATATATCTACTTTTTTGTAAATATTTATAATATTAAGGCTAAGGGATTGTTAGCAATAAGTAATGTCAGGTCAATCTAGATGCAGTCTTTCTTGGAAATAATTTTGATTAATTTGCCTCAATATAGTGACTGATTGGACTTTATTCCCACCTAGCTTTGACTGATATCCACTCAATGTAAAAGAATAATGCAGGTGTGATCACAATTTTATTGCTATCCATTTAAAAAAAGTATATTTTTGTATAATGTGGGAATCAAACCTAACTGTTAATGGCTGTTAACTATTAACTTAGGCTGTAAATTATTAATGGTTTTACATTTTTTGTATATTACAGTACTGAAATTTGTCTGATTTGTCATAGTATTACTGTACATTTAATAGTAAGGTAATGAGAAGTATAATAATATTTTTTTCTCATATAGTGACTATTTACATATTTATATGAATGTAATGCTCATAAAAGTTAATGTATAAAAATAATGTTTATAAAAAGAAGGAAAGAATTTTATGTACAAGATATGTATAAGTATATAATAAATTTTTGACAGTTTATTTTTATCTTTTTAGGTATAATTTTAAAATATGAACTGATTTATTATATTCAACATGACTGATACTGCACCAACAATTACGACACCCATTTCCTTATCAACATATCATCAACTCAGCATAACAGGTAATTCAATACTAATTTATGTCTTTCCAATTTTTTCATAATCTTAGAATTTGTGTTTTATTGTGTATGTTTTCTTATTTTAGTTGAATCAGCAAACATAAAAAATTCTGGTATATTCAAGCCAAATCCATATTTACAAGTAATAATAGATGACAAGATTTCAAGAAAAACTGAAGTCATAAAAAATACATCTCATCCTAAATGGAAAGAAGATTTTACGTTACTGGTGACACCCTTGTCACAAATTTTGTTTCGACTGGCTGACCACCACAGTTTTAGAAAAGATAATATAATTGGTGAAAAAAGAATAAGCTTGACTAAAATACTACTTAGCTTCAATGGAAAGTGTGAAAATGTTGAGCTTACAATTGGTAAGTAAATTGCTGTAGTAAATAACACAATAAAGACATATGTGCATCTTCATTATAAATACAGTAAAATAAATTATTGTATATATGTAAAAAAAAAAAAAAACAAAATATATTTTTACTTTGAAGTCATTTATATCAGTGACTTTCAAAAATTTTTTGTAAAAATGTTTATTAGCAAGTTATGCAAGGTTATGTTCTGTTTTTATATGTATCCATACATTATAGAATTACACTGTAACAAACAAATGTACAAATATAAACTCACTGTTTATTTTTTTTCTTTTAGATTTAATGAAAAATGTTACTCAAGAGAGTACATCAAATGCAACTACTGAAACAAAGGCAGCGGATTTAGTTATCCTCCTTGATGGATTGAGAATAGATCCAGCTGTATTGAATCAGTCACAAGAGGTTACTAGTGAGGCGTCCAGTTATCGTAATCTAATTAATGATGGGGTACGCGCTAAGATACGATCTCGGAACAATCCAGAAGCTTCAAGATCTATACGCATGCAAACGTTAAGAGTAAGTTAATGTCAAGTGAATAATTTAAGGTTTTTGTGTGTATTTCGTTTGAAATTGTTTGGTTGAGTTCATCATCATCATCATCTTTTTAGCTGTTGTCTGTCCTCTGCGGAACATAAGCCTCCATAAATCCCTATAGATTGCTATAAGTAATGCTCCCGTTCCTTACAGCGGTTTACCGTCCCTATCGTTATCATATTAGCCGTTAATTATCCACTGCTGAACACGGGTCTCCCCCATAAAGGGGAGTTTTACCAGAAGTTGCCACGCTTGGCAGATAAGTTGACAACCGCAACTGGGCTTTTGGTGATGTTTTAAGACGCTACTGTTCATCCCTCAATCATTACCATCACATTATTTGACTTATTGATGAAAAATGACATTGTTCATTTCTGTAATAACATTGATAATTGTATTATGGATACACATTTCTTTGACTTTTTGTATATTTAAATGGAATTATCATATAGATCATGGTGCATATATAGATCATTTTTATAATTTGAAAATAGTAAATAGATAATCATGCAATGAGTTTATCAAAAATAGGATACTTAAATGAAATATATTCTTCAATCAGCCGCCGCCAGGTCCACCACCTTTAAGCAATGGGGCAGTGCATGGTGGTGGAGCACAGATCTCAGAATTTATAGCGGCATCAACGACAATGGAGAGCGGCCCCGGACCCTCACACCAAGAGCAGCCGCAAGCAACGCCCGAGTTGGTGCCGCATCCTCCACCTGCAGCCTCCACTAGTGTAGTAGAGGAACCTTTACCACACGGATGGGAGATGAGATATGACGTTTATGGACGAAGGTGACCCCCAGCTTCTATTTCATAAATTATATATATATATATAAGCCCTTTTACTCCGAATTCTCTATAACCCTAGTAAGACATATTTTCATTTAGTTTATTTCATAAATTAATCATTGTATATGTCAACTGGCAGTCTTTAAATGGGTGTTTTGATTAAAATTTTTAAAAGGCTATCAGCAGCAAACAATAACCAACTTCTGGATCGAGGAGTACATGAACGGTTTTTTACTTTATGTAATGTATTTAAGAAAGCATTATAAAGGGTCGATTTCTTACATTTATCATACTTCCGTAGGTGTGCAAGTTCTCAGTACGCCATATAAGAGACGACTGAAACTTATGTGCATTGTGTGAATTTCATAATAATGTGATCTTTGCAGGTATTATGTAGACCACAACACGAGGTCAACGTCGTGGGAACGACCGCAGCCACTGCCACCCGGCTGGGAGGTGCGGCGCGACGGGCGCGGCCGCGTGTACTACGTGGACCACAACACGCGCACGACCACGTGGCAGCGGCCCGACACAGAGCGACTCGCTCGCTTCCAACACTGGCGCGGCGAGCGGCGCCACGTGGTCGCACAGGGCAACCAACGGTTCCTCTACCCGCCGCCCCACCAGCGGTACCAGCCGGAAACAGAACATGACATTCCAGGTTCGGACCATTTTATAACATTTATTGTCCACTAACAAAATCTCGCAACTTTTCTTGTATAAATTAAGACTAGTATCCTATGTATATGGATATGTTCCTGTTGGATGAAAGTCATGTGTAACTGCCAGGATTTTCATGGTGTACCATACTATATTAATTAAGGTTTTATATCATCCAGTAGGTACTACCCTACTTCGCAAATGTAACATTTTTTGTGGACTATTGGACAAAACGTTTACTATTAATATTTTATTATGTCTTATCGGCTTTAAGTAATCTTATCTTAGTAATTCTATTTACCTACATGTATATATTATGTATAAATAATAATTTGTTCATGGATCATCATATCATTTCTAGAGATTTCTTTAAAATGTTTTGTATATTGTACTAATATAAATATCTTAAAATCGAAATATATAATACATACCTAATATTACCTACAACATTTTGATCATTATAAAAATTGCCATTTTTTTTTTATTAAGAATTAAGAAATTCATGCTTCTAAATATGTTTTAAATGTGAAAGTGTGTAAAGAAGTTTGTTGAATTCAAGTACAATTCAAAGACTGATTTAAACTGAATGAAATGTATGCGGGTAGACTGTGTCCCGAACTAAATACAAGCAATACATTTTATTAAAATTTTAATATATAAAAATTTATGCATATGTCAACTAGTAAAGCTTGGGGGGAAGTGATAGTTAGTAATGGTGTTTAACAGCCCTATTACCAATACACACTATCAGGTCAACCTCCACGTGGTTCCCCCTGGAAAACATCGTGAATAATACTTGTGGAATTCTTCACGATGCGTCAGGCGGGGTTACCATTCCATCATCACATATTTAAATTAGTACAGCTATAGAGATGAAAATTGTTATTTTCACACTTTGCATGAAGGTTAAAGCCTTTAAAATAAAAAAATAAAATAAAAATCTCGATTAATTTGTTACTGTAATTCGCTATTAGACAGTCGTAGCAATAAAATAGGAAATATATATTTTGATGTTAGCTTCTAAGTAAACAATAATCATACAGTATGTTTTTTGAATTAAAAAACAATATTAATATTTTTGGAAAATTAATCTGATTTTTTTTATCTGTGGTTGACAAAGAGCGGCCATGATTGATCATCGTATGACGTCATAATTCAATAAACAAAACGTCGTCGAGTCAAGTCGTTGTGTAATCTCAAGTCATTTGTTCTATAATTTGCTGAGAAAAAGTAAAGAAAAATCGCTCAAATATTTCAATTTGTGCTGTCTAAAGAGTTTCACGAAATGGAGCTAGGCTGTATTAAAACGGATAGTGCAAATCTGTCCGGAATCGATTCGTTTATGATCGCAAATTTCTTTGCCTGTAATCCTGATTTTTGTTCTGCCGACTTTCGAACCCATTATACTGTATTGGATTGATATTCTTCTATAGACTAAGAAGTTAGGTTTGGTTTAATTTATTTTTTTAAAATCAAACATATTGATTTACGAGGTCTGTCCGGAAAGTTCGTATAAAAGTGTTCTGGAATGCGAGAAAGAGGAGTGGGGAGGCCAGGTAAGCGCAGGACCCCTTCCTCATGTCCCTAACAATGCTTCAGTTCTGGTCTGACCGCCGTGCGGTGCGAAATTTGTCACGCCATCTGTGATTACCTCTTAACGAAACCTTCAATGGAGCCTGTTGAAGAGCAGCGCGTCGTATAATTTCTCTCGAAACTCGAGAAAAAAATTTTTGCCGATCTAATTCGATAAAATCCGGGGAACCACGAAATCATTTGTCAAGACAATGTTGATTGTTTTTAAATGTTCGGGGGATTGTCCATCAAGAATTCGTCCCTCCAGGCCAGACAGTTGATGGAAAATTCTACGTCGATGTGCTCAGTATTAAAACGTGTGGCACGAGTTCGTCCAGAATTGGCGCGAGAGGGGCGTTGGATTCTTTATGACAATGCCCCTGCCCAATCTTGTTGTCCGTGAGTTTTTGAGTAAAAATTCCATTACGGTGACCGAACACCCCCCTATTCGCGGGTTTTGGCCCCGTGTGACTTCTGCGACTTCTTGTTCCCAAAAACCAAATTGGTATACTGTATTTGGATAAATGAGATAAAAAAAGCTACGACGAGGCAGCTGAGAAACCTACAACCAGAGGACTTTCATAGTTCTCAAGTGGAAACGGCGTTGGCACAAGGCATTTGTCACAGGGGGAGTTTTGAAGGGGATAAAATTGATTTTTAATTGTAAAATCAAATTTTTAAAAAACTTTTATAATGATTTATTCTAAATACTTCATCAAAGTGATCCTCACAAAAGAATATCGCAGACCTATCAGACGTAAACTGTGGGTCTCGGCGTGTCAATTGTAACCATTGCTTTCGACGTTTTGGGCATTTAGGAACATGTATAAACAATTTGTTGGGATATTTAATTGTACTTCGCACCACACTTCACATAAGCACCGCACACGTTTTGTAGTTTTTCATTTTCACAATTCCAATTAAATCTCTATACTTATCATTCAAAACAGTGCGCCGTATTTTTTTTAATGGATGATAATGAAGTGGTAACCCCACCCGCGCTATCGGTACACACCGGCAGGGCATCAGTGAATATAGATGAGGATGAAGTAGGTCAGTAAGCCCATCGTGACTAATTCAACAAGAATTGTTCACGATGGTTTCCAGGGGAAACCACGTGGAGGTTGACCTAATAAGGCATATTGATAGCAATGGGGCTGTCAAACTCCATTGCTAACAATCCCTTTCCCCCTAGAGCGCCGTATTAGCGTTGTTTTGTTTATCGAAATATGACGTCATAGCTCGGAAATGTGAATTTCATAGCGCGAATTTCAAACCAAAAGATAAAAAATTCATGTTTTCTCTATTAAATAAAGCTTTTTTGAAAAAAAAAATAATTGTAGGGGTTAAACCCCCTACTAAGAAGTACAAAAATTATAAAATATATTTCAGAAAATTGGCAAGTAGCCAGTTCTATATAAATTTAATAATACTGTAGGTAGCAGCAGTAACGCAGTGGTAGCGGCGGGTGCTGCGGGCAGCGGCGCCGTTGTGAGCGTCTCAGCGACGACAGGTGGCGCGACAATCGCCAGTGGAGCGGGAGCGGGAGCGGCAGCGGGCGCGGCCGCGGGAGCGGGAACAAGCACGGGCGCGGGAGCGGGCGCGGGCGCGGGTGCGACGGCAGCGGGCGCAGGGGTCACGTTCGCAGAGGATGCGCTGGGCCCACTGCCGGCAGGCTGGGAGCGGCGCGTCCACGACGGCCGCGTCTACTTCCTCAATCACAAGAATCGCACCACACAGTGGGAGGATCCGCGGACGCAGGTACTATGCAATGTTATAATCGCGATTACTATTTACGAGTACTATGAAATTGCAATCTAAAGGAGACTGGTCATCTTTAAATATACGTATCTTACTAATACAATAAAATGGTATCTCGCTACTGTCTGTACATAGGAGATAAGATATAATTGTATACGTATTTTAAGAACAATAGATTTGTGGAATTTTTGTATGGTATCAGGCAAAAATTTCTGCTTCAAAGTGAATGCGGTTTTCGTAGTTATGTTCCTGAATGTCTATTTTACAATCTAATGTAAATATTATCTAGAAGTGATTACTTCCAAAATACACACGATCCAAAATACACTGAGGGTGTAATAATACGAAGTTATAAGTAAAAGTTAACATAAAGTCGCAGTCTTCATCTGTCTATTTTTTCGTTTACTCTTAAAACGTGTAAACGATTTTGATACGAATTTTATTGTTATTCAGATATTGTTTACGAATGCTTTGTATGTACATTTTCGTATAGGTGTAGTTACACATCTGTGAAATAAGAAGGCTAGTTTTTTTTTTTTTTATAAAAAAAGAATTATTTTCTTATGTTTAAAACCTGTGAAAGAAGCGTATGCTTGTCTAAGGCAATTGCACATGTTCGGTGCAAATTTACCTGTAGATGAAATCTATGAAGTATATTATGCCGCCAGATATCCGACTGAGCCTATTCTTAAAAGCAGGTGGTTTAATATCCGGTGGGGTAAATTATCTCTCATAAATGCGGTTTAGTTCTTGTATTAGTTTTTAAGGTGACAATTCGCGTGTCTTTTTTTTTATACAACTTAGAATGGCAAACAAGCTGACGGCCCACCTGATGGAAAGTGATAACCGTCACCTATAGACATGAGCAGTACCATGGACATAACAGAGTATATTGTTTCGCCCATGATACCCCCTATGCGTTGCCATTCCTGAGGACCCAGGTGTTATTCCTCCGTACCCGGTAAATTCACTGCCATATCCTACCCTTCAAACCGAAACACAGCCATGCAAACACAACTGCTTCACGGTAGAAACACAATCAAACAATCGACTTTTGTACAAAGTCTCCCTCTGTCTAATCGATGACTATTAACAAGAGACGATCGGCATGGTAACGGTGGATGTGCGTGACTGTGTGGTGGCAGGGCCAGGAGGTGGGCGCGCCGGAGGAGACGCTGCCGCTGCCGGCGGGCTGGGAGGTGCGCTTCACGGAGGAGGGCACGCGCTACTTCGTGGACCACAACACGCGCACCACCACGTTCCAGGACCCGCGGCCCGGCGCGCCCAAGGGCCCGCAAGGCGCCTACGGCGTACCGCGAGCCTACGAGCGCTCCTTCCGGTGGAAGCTTAGCCAGTTTCGGTACCTCTGCCAGAGCAACGCGCTGCCTAATCATATTAAGATCACCCTGTCCCGCCAGACGCTGTTCGATGACTCCTATCAGCAGGTTAGTTGCAAAATTTTAACGCAGATGTATTGAGGATTTTAAATTCGCAATTTTACACGTTTAACAGTCTCGGTGGCGGAATGTAAGGCATTTTGCTTTGTGCATTTAACGGGTTCGATTCTCGGTCGAGTCCGTTTAGAAAATGAACTTGTGAGAGTTATACATATTTCCAGTAATTCTAATTGTCTATAATGGGGGATCTCGTAATCACCTTAGAGAATTTGACAATTAGTATTACAATAAATACTTTTTGGCTAATATTCTCTAGTAAGAACATGGTTAATTTCATACTAATTACAATTATATATATTACAGATAATGAAGTTACCGCCATACGAATTGCGTAAACGACTGTACATAATATTCCGCGGAGAGGATGGATTGGATTACGGTGGCGTCAGTAGAGAATGGTTTTTCCTATTATCCCATGAAGTATTAAATCCAATGTACTGTCTCTTCGAGTATGCTAACAAGAACAACTACAGTCTACAAATTAATCCAGCTAGCTATGTAAATCCTGATCACCTATTATATTTTAAGTTCATAGGAAGATTCATAGCGATGGCACTTTATCATGGCAGATTCATTTACTCGGGATTCACAATGCCTTTTTACAAGAGAATGTTGAACAAAAAACTTACTATGAAGGATATTGAATCAATCGACCCCGAATTTTATAATTCGCTTGTTTGGATAAAAGAAAATAACATAGATGAATGTGGACTTGAAATGTGGTTTAGTGTTGATTTTGAAGTCTTGGGCCAAGTTATACACCATGAGTTAAAAGCTGGCGGTGACAAGGAACGCGTTACGGAAGTAGGTTTTTGCCACTTCTTTATACTATTTTATATATCTTAAGTATTTTGTTGTAAGTTTGTTATATTATTATCCTTAAAAAGTATTTCAATATAAATATTTATATATGAGAAATCATATTATCCTATTAATATAATAAATGCAAAAATTTATAAGAATGGATAGATGGTTGTTACTTTTTCAAAAACTACTAAACGAATATCAATGACACTTGTAACATGAGTAGATTATATCCTAATTTAGTATACAGGATACTTTATGTATAGATTGGCTACAGCTATTATAATATATTTACGTATATATATGTACAGAGAAAAATCTAAATAATAGGCATGAAAACAGATATTGAAATCCCTTCAATACTGTAGGTACACGTCTGCTATTTCCGAAAAAAAAAACTTCAGAAGTCAACTAAGAATTCACGAAAATTATTACACTTTTTCCCATTTACTTTGAAGTAGGCGCAAAAACGCTCGTCGGTGTCATTGCATTATTATGAAGTCATGTCTAAATGTTTTTAATAAAACTTTGTCATTATTTAGAATGTTTATAATAGTTTTTTTTAAATTACTTATTTATTGATTTTTAATACTGTTATCATGCTTATTAGCCATCTATAAAACTATGAATATACCCATGCTGTAGAATATATTAAGCAATTCAAAACCGACAAAAAATCTTCATTCAAAAAATTATAGCTTATGCTCTTCTCCATCTCAAATGTCATACATATTGATCGAGTTGTAAAAAAAGCAAATACAAATTCACACTTTCTTAGTAATACATATAAGATTTTTAACTTAATTTTTTTACTGTATAAATAAATTTAGACCATTAATTCACACATTAGTTTAAATATTGATTTATTTGCATTACAGGCCAATAAAGAACAATATTTACAATTAGTAACACAATGGCGCATGACCAGAGGAATAGAGGAACAGACTGCTGCATTTTTAGAAGGTTTTAATGAGGTAATCTTAATTTTTAATTCACAAGTTTTTCTTTAAAAAATGTTTTTATATTTATTTTCTTTTTAATTTTCTTATTAATTTCTTCAAGTTTTGAAATATTTTATCAAACTGTAAATTATATTCTGCAATTAAAATACAATTTATTACACTCATTTAGATATACCTGTTATAATTAGTTCATTATTTTATTAGGTAATAACCCTGGAGTGGCTTAAGTACTTCGATGAGCGCGAATTAGAGTTGATGTTGTGTGGAATGCAAGAGGTGGATGTGGATGACTGGCAGCGGAACACTATCTATCGACACTACACGCGGACCAGCAAGCAAGTTGTCTGGTTTTGGCAGGTATGCTTTTTATAAATTACATAGATACTGTTTATTGTTTCTTCCAAAAGATTACAGTAGTAAATAAACTAGCGGCCCGCCCCGGTTCGCACAGGTGGACATTTTTACAACATTTTACATTTTTATTTGATCCTACCTAGCTACCTATTTCATAGATATTTCTGCCCCCACCTGCCCCTCTCCCGCACCGCTAAAATAGGTATGAACAACATGTACAACGCGACAGCGTTATTTTTTCTATTTATATGACTTATTAAATTCGTAATATCTATTGAATGGAATAGCCGATTCCAATAATTCAAAAAGTAATTTACATAAATTGAAACAGTTTTGAAAACAATATGATTTATTTGGACAAGGATTTAAACAACATAAACATAATATAAATAACATGGTGTAATTTTGATCGGTATTTCTATCAACTTTTAAAATGTAAAAAATGAGAATTGTAACATAACGATAATAGTTGGACATATAGTACCGCGAAGTTTTTTGTAGTTATTGATATTTTCTTCAATATTGTAGAACATACTTTTGTTCCATCACCAGTTTATTAGTAGTAGTAATAGTTTTCGCAGCGCATGCTACGAAAGATATTTTATAGCATTTTTTTACACCTTGAATTACGTTATTAAAGTTTTAGTAAGGATCCTTAATCTTTTCTAGCAATAAATATAGCCTATGTTACTCAGGGTGAATGTAGCTTTCAAATGATAAAAGATATTTTGAAATCGGCAAAGTAGTTTTTGAGTTTATTCATTACAAACATACACACAAAAATTCAAATCTTTCCTCTTTATAATATTAGTGTAGACTGTAGATTAGATAGATACTGTTTATTGTTTCTTCCAAAAGATTACAATAGTAAACCTATTATAAATACAAACAATTACAAGAAATAATCACAGTGAGAAAACAATGAGTAACCTTATCGTTAAAAACGAACTTTTCCAGGCAACCTTTGAATGGAGAGAAGTAATTATAAAATATATTCAATTGATATTTTTATTTGACTTTATATCACTTTTAAATAGTTGTAGATTAGTATAAAAAATTGTTTTTCACAGAGCTGGTAAACAGCAACCTTTATTACTTACTTTCATGGTGATAAGTTTATCTAAACATTGTAGACTTCAAATATAATATGTTTAAGGCGAGACCCAAATGGGCTGTGCCAATTTTAGGATGCTTCAGCTATGTGCAAAGATAGGTCTGGAATTAGGTATGCAGCCTTTTTGAGGGGTCAGGCCTCTCCGCTACCTGGAAATTATGCCAATGTATAACATGTATTTGACATTTATTTGATCCCAATTCATCGAAAGTCGTTTAAAGTTGCTTATTATAGTCTTTATATTATGTAAATTAAATAAAATTAAGACTAAGATCTGCTTAACAGCTAATGTTACTATTTGTAGTATAATTACAAATTTATTACATTTGTTGTTTTTCTAATAATTACAGTTTGTTCGTCAAGTGGATAATGAAAAAAGAGCAAGGTTGCTTCAGTTTGTGACAGGCACGTGCAGAGTGCCCGTAGGAGGCTTTGCTGAACTGATGGGCTCAAATGGACCACAGCGTTTTTGTATTGAAAAGGTTTGTAGTAACTTTTTATATTAAAGTTTAATAAAAATTAGTTTTACGTAAATTTTGCTTGTTACAATTTTTAACACGCCGCACAATCATTACAGCGTCAACAGATTTTCGAGTTCTAGCAGTTGAGGGTTAGGTTGTCTCATGTTTAGAATCGGGGATGACCAAAAGTAAACACTAATAGTGAAACTTAAAGCAAGCTTCTTGTCATTACCTGTTGTGCTATAAATATAAACTGACGAATGCTATGTGCAATAAATAAGTTTCTTTAAGAATAATTAATATAAGATATATATATTAATTATATAAGTTTAAGATTGTGTTCCACAAAACAAAAAAAAAATGTAGTAAAACCAGTTATTTTAGTTTAAAAACTAAACTATTGAATCGATTTTGATAAAATTTGTATGGGACTAATCTGAAAGGTTTAGGTATAAAAAAATTCATATCGGTTTATCACTGGCAAAGTTCTGAGCTAATAAATATAAAAAAAACTGAATTTTGAACCTCCGTTTTAAAAGTTGATTAAAAATAGAATATTTTTGATTAACAATATTCTTTTTAGGTTGGCAAAGATACGTGGCTGCCGCGGTCACACACCTGTTTCAACAGACTCGATCTACCGCCTTATAAAAGTTATGAACAGTTATGCGAGAAATTAAATTATGCTATTGAAGAAACTGAAGGATTTGGACAAGAGTGAATATATTATACTATTTTTAGAATTAGACAAATAATGTAAATTATTAGCACATTAATATAATTGCACCACCTCAATTAGAGGCATTATTCACCAATGGAATTGGTGCTGTCCTTCAAGACCAACCAAATAATTGTATCAATATTTTCTCATTTAACTGTGCAGTACTCGCTCAGCAAAAACATACTTGTGATCATGTCTCCAAATGCGCTATTCACGTAATAATTAAATGGCGTTTGATGTCTTTTTACCATGGCACTAATATTATTGTTCTACTAGTAAAACACATGAAATGTTTATAGTCTCTTATATAGTGGAAGTATTTGCATATTTTATTTCATTTGACTTACTAGTAGGCAACTGATAGCGGCAATACAGTGACGAATTTACCCATGTGTTGTGTTGCAACTGTCATATTAGCTGCATATTAATAATAGTGAGTAGCAGTCAAGTGGCACGGGCTTATGTTAAAATCGCGCCTGCAGAAGTGTTATACAATAATATTATAATTATGTAGATATGTCTAGAATACTATTCAATTATATAAGAAATATTTTTTTTAAATTAGGTGGATTCTCCAGGTACTAGCGATTAATAAATTTGTTTTAGATAAATTATTAAAAATAAATTGTATTACCAATGATGTAATAATTCGGAAGGGTTTCTAATACATATGTAAGATGTAATTAATGATAATAGATGGCATGTATGAACATAAAAATATGCAAATAAATGATACTGGAATTAATTCTAAGGCGCCATTCCTTAAACCTAATTCTAAAATAAAAATTTCAATTAGATACATTTTGTTAAAAACCAATAACTAAAATGTATAAATTTAAAACTATTGTTAATATTTGTTTCGATTCATAGAGATGTTGCTGTTTGTCTGATGTTGACAATATTTTAAATAATCAAATTTAAAAAGACACTAAATGCCAATTAACATTTGATGATATAAAGACTTGTCTATTTATGTATAAGTAGGTGGTTATTAGATTTTATTGTAAATAATATGCTACATTATACATTGTATCAATTAATGATATCAATTTTTTTCAAACTAGTGTTAATATCCAATAATAGAGTCTCTGAATTTATTTTGCCTGAAAAAAAAAACTTATATTTCCAAAAACAAAAATTAACGTAAAAAAGAACAATGTATATCTGTAGTAACGATACATTGTACAAGCTATGCACATACCTATTATTACGTAATGTCGTTGGTTACATGCATATTTTACACACACATATATATATATATATATATATATATATATATATATATATATATATATGTTTGTGTGTGTGCGTGTGTGTGTATATAGTAATATATTTGTTAGGAACAAAAATTTGTGAGACCATATTATTGAATACTAACACTGGTGTTAAGAGACAGATTTCGTTAATCATCAGTGTATGTTTCGGCTATAAAATTCTGAAAATTTAATAAATTAACTTTTATTACAACATTCATTGTATTGATTGTATAAACTGCGACACATGTACCTGTTTGTTTGAAGAGTTCTTTAACTTCAAATAATTTACTCTCATATGTATTAAAGTGAATTGAAGTTTTTACTTTGACATAAGAATTGAAAATATGTTTTTTTTAAATAACTATATATATATATATATATATATATATATATATATATATATATATACATTTCGTTTATAAATCCTTATTATTAGCAAAAATTTCAAATTCTAAGTACCAGTATGTGTTCTGTTTATTTTTCCTTATATATTGTCAACCTCTTAAAAGACGTTTTAAATTTGTTAAAAAAAATTATGAGCTACCAAATATGGGATTGAATTCAACTCTTCAAACTTGTTCGTTTTTTTTATAAATAGATAGGTATTTATTTATGAGCTAATAACTGGAGGTTTCGCACTATATTTAACAAAGTTAATTTACGAAGTTTTAATAAATAAAAGTTATATGTTGTGTATTTCGTTTTATTAGTTATTAGCTTTTATCCACTACTTCATCCACGTGACCGAGATAAAAAGTAGTTTATGTTTTGGTTTATTCTTTAGTACCTGAACTTTGAGGCTACGAGAGGTAACAAACAAACAAGCGTACTTTCATATTTATACTCGTAACTAAGGATTTGCTGTGTCGTATATGATACAGATAAGAAATATGATTTATATAGCACCGGCGGTCTTTTTTGTATCATCATTACTATGCAATTAAAATTTGCTTGATTAAAGTTAGTTTTTATTGATTTATGTGGACTTTCAGAACTTTCAGTTAAATTAGATATTTTTTTTTTTATCATTTCTTGTATAAAATATTTTTGAATCTAATTGAATATTAATAATTCTTTATTTGGAACAAAAACATTGGTTACAATATTATTGAAAAACGATTATATCCGCAGAAGTATATAGTAATTTGACATGAAATTTAATTAAAATCCATCAGTCATTTATTAATCGTGATTAAATAACAAATATCCAAACATATACCAGAGGGAGACTTTGTACAAAAGTCGATTGCTTGGGTACTTATGTCCCATTCGTGTTTTAACCGTAAAGCAGTTGTGTTTGCATGGCTGTTTCAGTTTGAAGGGTGGGCATGAATTTACAGGGTACAGAGGAATAACATCCGAGTCCTCAGGAATGGCAACGTATGGGGGGGATCATGGGCGAAACAGTATACTCTGTTATGTCCATGGTACTGCTCATGTCTATAGGCGACGGCTACCACTTTTCATCAGGTGTAAAAAAATCTTTATATTCTTACACATTAAAAAGTAGGATTTATCATAGCATAACAAGCCACGCCACTACAGTGGTCAAGCACCTTATAGGGAAACAAAAACACTAATTTTGTTGTTTTATCTCTTTTTTAATTGATTACACCTAGATAATTATAAACAAAAACCGCTTGTTGTGCTTTTATCTCATGTCGGAAAAAACGATAGGAATTTACAAAATTTCATTAAAATCGGTTAAGATACATATGTAAGTGGGCATGATTATAGACAAAAACTTATTTATATGGAAACCTGCGTGCTAATTCAACTCGGACCGGTTTTATTACTTTATCACTTCATCAATTAAGTAGATAAAGTAATAATCGAAGTAAACAAGGAAATAAGTTACTTAAGAAAAAAAAAAAAACAATGTAATAAAATCAAAGATATTTATAAATAGATATTAAAATGAAATACAAGATATTCCAGGCATAAAAAATAAGTGGTGTTCATAATTATTGCTCCTTCATGTAAATTATGCAGTAAATAAACTTTTATGATAATTTCAATTTTGCAAACTGTTTAGCTGCATTTATTGCATCGTTTAACGAATTAGGATTATTTCCAGAAGCTTGAGCTGATTCTGACTTACCGCCACCTTTCCCACCAATAATATTCACTACAGATTGAACCCATTCGGATGCCAGCAAACCTTTTTCGACAGCATTTTTGGGTACTGCAGTAAGGCAAAATATTTTATTAGTATCATTATCAACGGAAAAGAACATAGCAGAAGTAGATGGGCATAATTGTTTCACTTGCTTCAAAGCGGCATCCAGTGCCTTAGTATTGCTGAATGCTTTCAATTCAGCAACAATTACATTAACATCTTTTTCTTGAAGACAAATTTCTTTAGCTTTTTCTGTTACTTGATTAATAATAATCGTTTTAGAAGCCCTTTCTTTATCATCAAGCTGTTTCTTTATATTTTTCAACATGTTTCTTAATTCTTCTTTCTTCCAGTAAGATATCTGTGCTTGTGAGATATCATTTGTAAGTTCAACAATTTTTTTTAGGATGTCCTTCTGTTGTATGTTATCGCCATGTTCTTTGATTAAATTAGCAACATTATTAACTTCATTCTCTAAGATAGTTAATTTATTGGTAGCTTTAACAGCATCAGGACCAGTCAGTGCTACAATTCTTCGAATACCTTTAGCAATTCCTTCTTCACTAACAATAACATATTCACCAATGTGTCCTGTATGGTGTAAATGCGATCCACCACAAAATTCTACAGATGTTTCGTAACCTGCAGGACCATCTGGGTTTTTTTCTAATTCTTCTACTGAAATTCCAACTGAAACAACACGAACAGGATCTGGATAATGTTCGTCAAACATTGCTCTCAAGCCTTTAATTTTTTTGGCTTCATTTAAACTCGTATGTTTAGCATACACTTTTTTATTATTATCTATAATTTTTTTAATTTCATCTTCAGTTTCTTTAATTTGTTTTGTAGTCATTGGACCCTTATTGGTAAAGTCAAATCGGAGCCGATCTGGCATGACAAGAGATCCACGTTGATCTGAATCATTTCCAAGAACTTTTCGAAGTACATTATTTAATATGTGAGTGCCTGTGTGATTATTCATTATAAGCCTTCTTCTTTCTGTGTCGATATGTAGTGATAAACGGTCGCCTACTTTAAATGTACCTTCTACTTTGCCTACATGTAAGACATATCCACCTTTCACTTGCACATTTTTTACTGTAAACTCTGCACTATCATCATCAATTTTGACCATGTATCCTTCGTCATATATTTGGCCACCTTGTTCTGCATAAAAATTTGTACGATCTAATATTATGCCACAATTTTGTCCATAAGTAACTTCATTAACAAATTGTTTTTCTCTTCGAAGAGCTACAATAGTTCCAGTACATGCAGTAAAATTGTAAACTGCATCTTTTTCTGCAGTGGACGAGACATAAGCATATTTTGGTGAATCATCTGTAATCGGTACTTTACTATCTTGTAAATGACTTATAGCATGAATATCTAATGCCAGTAAATCTTCTTGTCCACCTGATTTGCCTTGAGATGCTAATTGAGATTCTTTTTTGGCAATTTCATATACAGCCATATCAACACTGAGTCCTTTTTCCTCACACATCAATTGAGTAAGATCAATAGGAAAGCCATATGTGTCATATAAGCGCCAAGCTATGTCACCAGGTACAACTTTTGAATCATTTAATTTCTCAATTGTTCTATTAAGTAGGTTTCTGCCACGGCTAAGAGTCTTTAAAAATTGTATTTCTTCTTCATTAATCAAGTTAATAATAGATCTAGGGTCTTTTTTTATTTCCGGAAATACGTCACCTAACAATTCTACAACAGTGTTTACAAGTGATCCAAAAAATCCAGGTTTGGCATTTAATTTTTCAGAAGCATATCGTACAGCTCTTCTTAAAATTCTTCGCAGTACATAACCTCTACCTGTATTGTCTGGGTATCCACCATCAGACAAAGCAATAGTTAGTGTTCGTGCATGATCAGCTAGGACACGATATGCCATATCAATTCCATCTACATCATCCACACCTACTCTCCCCATATAAGGTCGAGCCCCTGTACCATTTTCTATTGCTTTAAATAAAGGCAAAAAGAAGTCAGTATCATAATTTGCTCTTTTATTTTGAATTACAGATACTAATCTCTCAAGACCTAATCCACAATCAATGTGTTTTTTTGGCAATTGTTTCAAAGATCCATCTGATTCTCTGTTAAATTGTATAAAGACTAAATTCCAAATTTCTAACACATCTGGGTCATCCATATTTACCAAATGTGCAGCTTCACGACCTCCAATCCTATCATAATGTAATTCAGAGCATGGTCCGCAAGGTCCAGTATCTCCCATTTCCCAAAAATTATCTTTCATGCTGCCAGGAATAATATGGGACTCTGGAAGTCCCAAAGCTAACCAGATATTTTTACATTCTAAATCAGGCTCAAGACCTGCTGCTGCATTACCACCAAAATAAGTAACATACAATCTTTCTTTTGGTAATTTGAAAACTTCAGTTAGTAGTTCCCAAGCCCATGCACATATCTCTTTTTTAAAATAGTCACCAAAGGACCAGTTCCCCATCATTTCAAAAAAAGTATGATGGTAAACATCTTTCCCCACATCATCTAAATCATTATGTTTACCACCAGCTCTAATACACTTTTGTGTATTAACAACTCTTACATATTGTGCCATATCTGAATTTGGATCTACTGAACCCAAGAAAATGGGTTTGAATTGATTCATTCCTGCATTTGCAAATAATAATGTTGGATCATCTAATGGAATTGTCGATGATGAATGGACATATTTATGTCCTTTCTCAATGAAAAAATCAATAAAAGTTTTACGAATTTGACTTCCAGATAGAGTAGTATCCATTGTACCAGGATTGAGACACCTGTAAAAGAGGAAATATAATTTATATGCATGAAAATAATATTAAATTTTAGTAAGTAATTTCAACATTATCTATAAGGATTATGTACATATTTATTATTCTACATTTTTTGCACTTACTTTATATAATTATATTGTCATAGTTGTAGAATACTGATGGATCTATATATATTTGTCAGATCCATCAGTATTCTATAACTTTGACGATATAAAGATTGAAATAAATAATGTATCCTATATTATAAATAAAAAAGAATTGATTTTTAGTATGTTTGTAATGGATAAAATCAAAAATTACTTAACTGATTTTAAAAATTCTTTCACCTACAAAGAAGTAAATTATCAATAAATAATATAGATAGCATTTTCATTAAGTAAAAAAATAAAGATCTCTATGAAAATTGCAATAAGAAAACAAAGACATTAAAATTTGCCTATAAAATTGATTGTTTGGAGGGCACTATGAAAATTATTGAAAAAACAATGTTCTACATATCTATAGTACTCATCATTAACTACGCAAAATCTATGAGGATAGCCTTATATATAAATATGCCTAACTATTATAATTATTAGGCATATAAATGTTTAACTATTGTAGTTAAGTTACAATAGGGGATTTGTGTTCAGATTAGTCAATCTAAACATATGCATATTTAAGGGCGAGAGCAAGATGGGCCGTGTGCGCCGACTTCTAGATGCAAGCAGAGCTACGTGCAAAGATATATCTAATAGAACATATATGTGCCATTTAAGGGACCAACACCCATTAAAATCTCTGGTAAATAATATGAATATGGCAGTGGCAATAAATACATATAATAACATATATATAATATAATAAAGACAAATAAACTATATTAATATTATTTTTTGCTTTACTATAATATCAAAATCGATTGCATCTTTTTAATTATATACCTGTATTTTATGGTTATTCTTAATACGTAAAAATATCATAATCTAGAACACATAAAGCTTAAATACTGTTTAAATGCTTTGGATAATTTTAAGATGAAATAAAAAAAAATTAAATATTTTAAAATTTTACCATATGGTAAAAAAGTATGAAGACTATTATCTGATAATATAGCAATGTTACTTATCAGGTTATGGGTTAACAATATTTTAAGGCAAAATATTAGTTATAAACAGTATTATATTATTAGGTAATTACCCTTTATAATTTAACAAGAGTGTAGATCACAATGATAAATGAAGAGAAAGAAAGAAAAACGTTTACATCAGCAAACTGGATAAAATACGATAGTAGATATCAAACTACATGCCGACAGTATTGCCAGATAAAATGGGGTGGAAATCGCTCAAATTTGGACCTTGAGTAGTCTAAAGTCGCCTACATTTTTTTATTTCAATTATTGTTATTTTATTTCAATATAGCTTAAAATCGCCCAAATCCTCCCTTACTTTTTCCCCACCCTCGACATATAACGTGTCTTTAATTAACTTAAGATTATAATCCATAAAAAAACCAACTTCATTGTAACTAATCAAAATAATTGATTACTGAAAATTACTGAATCGATTTTAACAAAATTTCTGCAATTATATCAGCAAAACAAAAAAAAAATATATTTTTTAATGATTTATCTTTATTTATAAAACGTATGGCAACGATATCTAAAAGTATACCTACCCAATTTCAAGTCAACAGCATTATCAGTAATTGTGATAATGCGCTCTGACAGCGGACTGCACTTGCAGCATAAGATTATTTTTCTATAATTTAGTAGAGAACCATAAAAATCGGTTTTAGTACCAGAAAATGAAGATCTTTCATGTGATATCTCACTGGAACAGAAAGGCCCATTGTAAAATTTTTACTACTCGATTTTGACACCCTAGCAAAGAAACAAAAAATGTTCTTTGGTAATATCTGCCGACCAATATTATGTTAAATTATTTAAAATTTTTATTGAATATCACTAGTAGTTATTGAGAGATATCACTGTGACAGTCAGGCGGAAGGATGATAAAGTCGCATCATAATAATCGTTGGATGTATACACTGTTCAAATTGCTTCCACTTATCATGCTATTTTTTTGCTCAGTGTTTCGACTGCTTAACAACCATATTTTTTATTCATTAATAGATTTGTTATGATAGGCCTCCTGATCTGATTTCATCTTCACCTATTAACTTTCATATCTACTAGTGTTTCGTTAGAATATACTAACAGAACAAGCGGGTTACTCTGTCAGTATATTCTACAGTCAATCATAAGGAAGTGTCAGAATCCTCGAATACGAAAGAAAAATAGAATTTTTTCGCGATGGCCTAAATGGTTTTTAGTCACTAATCGCAACTTTCGGTCGTCCTGGCCCGACACCCTATGAGATAAAAAGCGAAAAATCGTCTAATCTGGCAACACTGCATGCGGACCACGGATGAGAGAAACTATAGGTGACGATAACGAAAATTGTCAAAGTGAATGTCAATTTTTTTTCTGACATGTTTTATACGACTCTGGAAACTAATCCTTATGAGCCCGACTGAATGTTTAGAAATTAACCATTTTTACATTAAATTTACTTAACAATAACTAATCTACATATATCGTAATAATAATAAATAAGAACTAATCACACGTTTATAAAACTTACTGTCATGTAACAATTATTTTAAATCCAAATGCGCTTTTTTGCGTATGGCGTATGGTTTATAATTCGCTTGTTGTATCAGTCTGTCAAGTCCAAACCGTTAACATTTTTAACTCAGATGGTCAAGATGAGTATTTTTTTAATGGGTGAAAATGGTATGGTAACCCCGTCTGCGCTATCGGTATACACTGGCGATATACCAGTGAGAGATGATAGATGAGGATGATAAGACAGGTCAGTTAGCCGAATCATGACGAATTCAACGATAAAGTTAGTCACAATAGTTTCCAGGGGGAACCGCGTGGAGGTCGACCTGATTGGGTTATTGATAGCAATGAGGACTGACTTCCCCATTATTAACAATTCCTTCGGCCCATCAAGATGAGTATATAACATGAAACTTGAATATTGCAGATCTGAGTTCAGTGCTGGAAGAACTACAATAATCCACAAGCATTGCTAGGCTTTACCAGTAAACTCTACTCTTAAATAATAATAAGTAATATCTATAAAAGCTAATTGTAGTCACTGTACTCAATGAAATATCTAAATGGCTTACATCTTACCAAATGTATGTGTAAATATTGTTTGAATAGTTTTACTTTTATTTTGTAGTTTTTATTGTTAAAAATGCCTAATTATAAATTTCTTATACTAAATCCCAAAGCTGGCACAGAAATATCGATAAAGTAGCGCAATGCTATTATCGATAGTTCGTAAGGTAATTATCGACGGTTAATGCTTTTTTTAGGCTTTTTAAAAATGTGAAATTACTGACGTACTTAGAAATTCCTCTGTATAAAATATAGTATTAAATAAATATTTTTTAGTTTCCTATTTTCAGTCTTGTGTAACTTCCATACTAGCTTTATATGTATGGATTTGGTCAGAAAACATCATGCCAACGTTTAGTTAAATGATCTAATAACAAACTTAGACTATAAAGTACATATATAGATTGACAATGTACAAGACAGAAAATATAATAATCTGTAAAGGGAGAGAAAAAAATAAGATAATAATTTATAATCACAATATAAGCTCGAAACTGTTTTGGCGGGAGAATGAACGAAATTATTTCTAATTATTTTTACGTATTGAAGTGAAGTTAGTTTTATGTGAATGTATTTAGTTTGAATTAAATGCACTTTATCTGAATGTAATATAAATAATAGAGAAAACACGATTTCATGCTTTACGTGTAAATATGCTTGAAACATTTTACTTATTTAAATACAATATTTAGAACCATAACAAATACACTCCTCGCAAAAATTAAGGCAACATAAAAATTTTTGAAATTTTTGGGTGATTTTCAACAGGCTGTATTTCAGTGAAAAATAATCGTACAGGAAATTTAAAAAAAGGGTTTTGAAGCTTGAAAACTCTAGTTTTCAGATTTTTTGGTGAAAAATTTTTTGAGCTCCGGTTTCCATGCAATTCTTAAACAAAGCTAAAAATTTTTTTTTTTAAATTTTCTAGGTTTCGTTTTTCACTCTATGGGCATGGAAAAATTTTTTCGAGTTACTCCATTATATAGGTCTCTTAGCGTGTTTATTCAGCTTCAAAAATCGCTTTGGATGGCTCAATTACGACCATTTGTCTCCGAGATATCGAACTTTGAATGCAAAAGCATCCTTTTCCATTCAACTGCTAATATCTTTGGAACTACTAGTCGCACAGCAAGCGGGCGCCGAGTTTCTTTATCTGCATAAAATTTCCAATTAAGCACAGTCAAGAGCTAGTGAAGAAAAACATTTTTTCCACCTCTAACATTGAATTGAAAAAAATGGAAAAAAGTGACTTTTTCTCCTTTTTTGGTTACTTGGCTGTATCTTCGCTAATATGGGCGGGAAAGCTAAGGTTTGAGGAAAATTTTACAGTCTATTGTTCCTTAAAGAACCCCCTAAATCCCTGGAGCGATCGGTTCAACGGTTTTTCCCGGACCAATTGATTGAAATTTTGGAAAAAATAAGGGAACAAGGTTTTTGTCCCTTAAATTCACACTAATCCAAAAAAATTAATAATTTCATTTGTTTTTCACTTTTTACTCAATTTTTTGTTTTTTAAAAATTCATTATCAAAAAAAAAATCGAAAAAATCAAGAAAATTTTTAAGAAAAATTTTTTTTGAAAAGTCGAAAAAAGTTTACAAAAAATTTTTTTTTCGTTTCGGTCGGATTCGTCGTGCAACCTCCACCTTTGGGTAACGCTAATGCCGGCGGTAAATCGATCATCAATCAAAGTTTTTGTCAAAAACTTTGATTTCCTTGAAAACGAAAAAAAAATGTAAAATTTTCCTCAAACCTTAGCTTTCCCGCCCATATTAGCGAAGATACAGCCAAGTAACCAAAAAAGGAGAAAAAGTCACTTTTTTCCACTTTTTTCAATTCAATGTTAGAGTGGAAAAAATTTTTTCTTCACTAACTCTTGACTGTGCTTAATTGGAAATTTTATGCAGATAAAGAAACTCCAGAGATTCCATTAGCAGTTGAATGGAAAAGGATGCTTTTGCATTCAAAGTTCGATATCTCGGAGACAAATGGTCGTAATTGAGCCATCCAAAGCGATATTTGAAGCTGAATAAACACGCTAAGAGATCTATACAATGGAGTAGCTCGAAAAAATTTTTCCATGCCCATAGAGTGAAAAACGAAACCTAGAAAATTTTGAAAAAAATTATTTTCAGCTTTGTTTAAGAATTGCATGGAAACCGGAGCTCAAAAAATTTTTTTACTAAAAAATCTGAAAACTAGAGTTTTCAAGCTTCAAAATCCTTTTTTTAAATTTCCTGTACGATTATTTTTCACTGAAATACAGCCTGTTGAAAATCACCCAAAAATTTCAAAAAATTTTATGTTCCCTTAATTTTTGCGAGGAGTGTATTTTGTATTTGAATCGACCCAGAAAATTATCACATTTAAACTAATTAATATTTTGAAAATAAGATTCAAGTATTTAAATTAAAACAATAACAAATCTCTGCATATCTACAAAATTTAACTTCAATTCCTTAGAGATTATTAACAATGAGTTCTAATTGATTAAAACGATTTACCAATTGACAAAGGTAACAGGCTGTTACATATACAGTTATAATAATTATATATAAATTTATTATCTATGTACAAATTCTTCTATACTAGCCATTTCTCGCTTATATGTAGGTCTTGTATAACATTGCCATTGGAACTTTTTGTGAATCTGGTCGTATATTGTATTATATACTTAAATGATAATTACGTACCTAACACCTTCATACAGTTTCAGCTAATTCAACTAGGTGTTGGGTCTGATGGGTTATTTTATAGCATTTTATATGTGATTCTTTAGATTGATATAACTTTTTTATTTATGAACTGATTTATATAAAACAAACACCAAATGTTAAGCAGAGCAAACCGCAATGCATTAGTGTAAACTGCATTTTTACAGTTTACACTAATGCATCGGTTAAGCCGTTTGTGAAATTAACGTGCACAAATGTACAAACAAAAATTCTAAAAATCATTGTTTAGGGCTCTATTGCGTTCATGAATGTCCCCTATAATAGTTTTTCTTATATATTTTCTATGTACAGACAGTAGCCAGTTACGATTTTATTATATATATTGAAGTTAAATAAATAATTATTAATTTTTAAAATTACTTATTGTTAATTAAAATTGTCTGAAACATTTCAAGTTTTGGTTTACTGTCGTATACAAAATCGCATTGATCTATGATTACATTTACACTTCACGCGCTGCACTTATGTGTAATCACATTTTCATCTCGTTTTTGTCAGTACGTAGTACATTGTACTACGTCTATGATCACAATAGTGCCAACTTAACTAACAAATATAATGTCAAATGCGAATGCAAACTAGTTGTGGAACAGTTTTTGCTTTGTATTTAATGTTTCATTTTATTTTGACTTAGAATACGACTATATATGATTAATATTGACTCTATTAGGTCTACTTTAGAAATTAATCAGATATTATGGAAGTGTTGAAAACTTGCGTTTAATATCAATATTGCAAAAATTTGATCTTAGGGTAATATTGTGTAAAATAATATATATATAAAAAGGTTATCTTTTATTTTCGCTAAAAAATGTTAATCGGAATATGCAATTTGATATAAAATTTATATTTCTTTTATCACATGAGTCGCGTTTCTACTATAAAAGTATAATTATAACCCTTTTCGTTTCCATTTTGAACATCAGGGTGGCTAGCATAACGAAATTTTTTTGTGTAGATTGGTAAGATATTCCTGACTAAATTCTTTTTCTATGAAGTGTGGTTTATTTTTCTTTGGTTATATACTCTTGACGCCTTTAGAAATAGTCTCTAATTTGTGAGTCTTTTTGATTCGTGTTTGCCTCTGTTTTTGTCTGATGAGTTAACTTCCATATGTAAATAACATTTTAAATGCTACTATGATTTATTCTGGTTTAGTTATAAAAATTTTTAATGTTTCTAAACTTTCTATTGGAAAGAATAATTTCTGCAGTTTATCTTCTTGTTATTCTAATAAAGTTTCTACAAAAACAGTTAGTCCTGTAATAAATAGTTCAAGTGAGGATTTATCTAATGTTATTCCACACCTTCCAAATACATTTAATTTAGCAGCATATGTTAATCAGTCTGAAGTATTAAAAAAATTACTTTATCTTAATGTCAATTTGAATAAAATAGAAAAGAAACCACATGTTGCTGAAAAAATTATGAAATTAAATTTTGATGATATAAAAGATCACATACTATTCATCAAAGATTATGTTAAGACTGATAATATTGGCAAGTTTTTTACTATTAATCCAATGATCTTCTATGAATCTCTAGAAGACTTAAAAATAAGAGTGAATTATTTACAATCAAAACGTTTCACTCATGATCAAATAGAACAAATAATATCGAAAAATGCTTTTTGGCTTATGTTTAGGTGAGTATCAATAATTTTTCCATTGGTGTAACTTCATAGGTAGATAAGTATATAATTTTTTTTAAATTTATTTTTTGCAGTACAATTAGAATAGACAGAAGGTTGGGATTCTATCAAGACAAATTTAATTTAATTGGCAATGAAATCAGATTTTTAGCTACAAAACAACCAAAGCTCATTACATACAATCTTCAACATGTCATGACGAACACATTTGTCATCAAAGAAGAGATGGGATTTGAGGATCATGAAATGAAGCAGTTGATTTTAGAAAAACCAAAGTTGTGGATGCTAAGTAAGTACATTTCTATAGTTAGATATTCAAACACATCCTTTTGTTTATCTTACACACCTAATTCATGTTTATACCAAAAGTACTTATTACATTTTTAAGGAGCCATAAGCATAAGGCTTAACAGTAACAGTCCCATGAAGTGAATAATAATACCATTATGCAACTATTATAACTATTATTATATATATGATATACACTATACTTATTATTGTTTTTAGATCAAAAGGTGTTATTAGAGAGATTTAATTATATTCATAACATTATGAAAATACCTCATGCCACAATTGTGAAATGTCCTGGTATTATTTTATGTAGAAATTTCAAATTGAGACAGCGACACCTGTTTTTGGAGAAATTAGGAAGAGCTCAATATAATCCTAGCAAAGAAAATTATGTCCCATTAATAGCTTTAGCTGAAGGTACAGATTTGGAATTTTGTCAGAAATATGCAAAGACTGATATAAGTAATTTTAATATATTTCTTAAAACTCTTTGATTTATTTAACCAGTTTTGCCAAGTAAAATTTTGTTTTGAAAAGCATTAAGAGAATGATACAGAAGAGTGTCGAGAATACCAGCAACTGTGAAAACGCCTCCTATTATTGCACATATATTTGTAGCCACATGTCCAATAGATCTGCAAAACAAACAAAATGTTTTAATAAATAATGGATGGACCTCTTTTTGTATTTTATTACTTTAGATAAGTACTACCTGCACTTGGGACTAGTGCAAAATATTTTGAAAATAAAATCTGATTTTAAATCACTTTTAAACGGAGGGGAATTTCATTACCCGTTTTTTTTGTGTGTATACACACAAAAAAATAACCTTTGACATTATCTTTCTGATTCTAATATTTCTTAAAGTTTAAAAATATTGAGGCATTGATTAACGAATTTACCGTTTGTTGGTTCCAAAAATTGTTTCTACTTTATCCAGAAACCTTTTTTAAGGGGCGTACGGCGCTTTGTGTCTTGCCTCGCACTGAAGCTAGCAAGTTGGTGGTAGAAGACTGGTGCGGGCAGGGGTGGAGGGAGACAGCGGTGGTAAGAGACAATGATGTTGTCGGAGATGAGTGGCTGTTTCTTGTGTAATTATCATTGACTGTGAAAGACTCGATTTTCAGATGAAGTGGGAATAATCGTCGGAAGTTCGTTAAATGGCCGTTGTGCATGTATATATACATTATAATAAAAATAAACATAAAAATAATATAAAATTGTAAGAAGACAATATCTCTACATACATATAATATCTTTCGTAAGAAAAAATAATATGAGGGGTATAAGAGCTAAACAATTTGTAGAAATTTTATTTCTGGCTTCAAACAAAAACTATTACAGCTAATTGAGTAGGATTTCTACAGTTGTGTTTATGAAGCTTTAACTTAAAATTTGGTATAAAGTACAAAGAATAAAGACGTACTATGAAAAAATTAGGGGAAAGCCTGATTTTTGAATGAACCTTCCTTTTGCGGATCTAAGTAAGTCTCAAAAGTCCCCGTTGATCCGTGTGCCTCTAAAAATGTTACTCGGGGTCAAAGATCACAAAAAACAGTTTTTCGCGAATATCTCGTTAACAATCACAGTTATAGAAAAAATAGTGGTTAATAAATTATAGTTTATGAAATTACCTTAAAAAAACATCATTACTTTTTTCCGTAAAACTAATAATTTTCGAGAAAATTTGATATAAAAAGTTATATCGTGCAACATGCACTCCTCAGTAGTATATATGGACCATATATTGCAATTGAGGAATCCGATAGAAGAACAAGTATTGTTGTAGGTGAAGACGTAGATTTATTAGTAATATGTGTTGCACGAAAGCCTAGTGATAAAATAATTTATTTTTTAAAACCTGGTAAAGCTAAAATTCAAACAACTTATCTCCACAAAGCTTAAACTTATATCCTGATTGTAAAAAACATATTTTATTTTTACATGCAATGATCGGTTGCGATAGTAGATCAGCTATTTTTCACAGGGCCATAATGTCTTTCAATTATTTGAGAAGAATTAAGCAATTACGCCAATGCTTTTACTACAACAAAATGTTCTCCCGACATAATTTCTAATAATGGTATCCGTTTTCTTCTGGCTATGTATAAAGCACCTGTGAAAGAAGTGTCTATTGATAATCACAGATATTTAACGTTTGCAAAATTAACGCAGTTAAAAAAACCTGTAGAATTATCTACTCTTCCGCCAACATCTAGTGCTGCTCGCCAACATTTATATCGTGTCTACTACCAAGTGAAAGTATGGCTTGGCAACGAGCTTAATCCTCTAGAATGGACATTGCAGGATAATATTATATATTGGGACGCAGTTAAAACTCCCTTCACCTGCTCCTGATATTTTATTGAACACAATTTTTTGTAATTGCACTAAGTGCTGCAACTTGAAATGCGGTTGTAGAAAAGTTGGACTATATTGTTCACCAGTTTATGGTAATTGTCACGGTCAGGAACGTTTGAATCTATCACCCGATAAGTTTAATGACTGCTGAATCCTGCTGAAGACATAGATCTATCGTGTTTCTTGATTGAAACAATGGAAGTCAAACAAACAGAAGAAGATAATGAAGAGATGGAGGTAGTAATTAAAATGGAATCAGAAGAGCCATAATTATTAATAAATAAACAAAAATAATTTATTATGTATTCTAGAATAATAATCACTTTTAACAGTAAAAAAATTGATAATTTGTTCATTTTTATTTACCTCACTCGTTTATTTCGTTATTTATCTTCATAAATTAAGAATTTTTAATCACAAATAGACGTGGATTATGCCTACGGTGGACACCACTTAAAAAAGCACACTTGTACCTCAAAGGAGTGCAATGTTTTATGAGAAACATAAGCATTCAAAAATTTTAAATATTTTTTTTCGAAAACTTAGTTTTACGGAAAAAAGTAGTGATATTTTTTTTTGTAGGCAATTTCATAAGCTACAAATTTGATAACCACTATTTTTTCAATAACTGTGACCGTTAATGAGATATTTGCGAAAAACTATTTTTTGTGACCTTTAACCCCGAGTAACACTTTTAGCGGCACACGGATAAATAGGGATTTTGTTTAGAATCACAAAAGGAAGGTTCATGCAAAAATCCAGCTTTCCCCTAATTTTTCCGAAGTTCGGTCTTATTTTTGTCTTTATTCACTGTACTAATGTTTTATTGCGATCTACCATGTAGCAGTGTTTTTTTTTCCTTCTGATATACAGATTAAAGTAGCGGGGAAAAAGACAGTGATGAATATAATATGGGGTCAAGTAATTCGAAAATATGGATTAAATAAAATACCGCCGACTTCGAAATTTGTTACATGATACTGTTGTAATATTTTAATAGCATTTTTATATTAATTTGCAATAATTACTTTATATTAAAATATGACAGTGTGTCGGAAATATTTTGTCAATTTTCTGATATACCTAGTATAATGTTCAATATTTTTAGTGTTCGTATAGTGAAAGACTACAGATGCTCAGTATTCACTCTCTAAAGTAGGCATGGTTTTATGCAGTGGCCATTTTTCCATTAAACCGGTGTGTGTTGCAATTTAAGTTAGGCCCTTGTGATTTTGGGTCTGTGTCAAAGCTAAAGGGGGTATTTTCGAATAAATAACTATAGTTTCTAATTTATTAATACTGCTTTTTTTGTTCCTATTTGAGCGTACGTACCTCATCAGTGAATGTCCCAAATTGTTTAAAACAATTTATTGTTATATACTTATATATTTTATATGCTTACCTTTCCTTTTCTGTATATTTGACCATTAAAGGCGATAGTTCGTAACTGAAAAACGCTCCGGGCATACCAGATTCAGCATGATTACTAGAGACGGATTTTTGGTGTCTAGTTACTGAAAATTGATTTGTGTATAGAACTGTCTTGTCTAGCTTTATATACATTGTTGGGACTATTTTTAGATAATATTGGAACATTACAGCACCTGAAAATAAAATTAATATTGATTTGTGTAATCGACTTTCAAAAGAAATACATTAGGGTTTCCATTAAAAAAAGAACTATATAAAAAAAGAGACAAAAGACAATGGGGAAATTTTCAAAAATATTAACGAAATTGAGAGATAATTGTTTATTATGATATATATATATATATATATATATATATATATATATATATATATATATATATATATATATATATATATATATATATATAATTTATAAATAATGATCAGTCAGAAACAGAAGTTAAAACGTTTTTCAGAATTGACGGATAATTCGAGGTTGCCACGCTTCAATGAGTTAAAATTATGAACGCTTTTAATACAAATATAAAAATTTGTAATCAATAAAAAATCTATATTTAATAATATATCTATAATATATTTGCACCACCTGCCCGCCTTTGCTTTAGACGTGTACACCCGTAAATTGAGTTAAAAAAATACTTCTTTAATGTTTAGTGTTGACAGAATGATAAAAAATTATGACAATGTAAATAATGCAAGAGACGTAGCAAACTACGTCTCTTGCATTAGTTTCATCATTTCAGCCATTATCCGTCTACTGCTGGACATAAGCCTCCCCCATAGACTGCCATAAGGAATGGTCCTGAGGTACCTACATCCACTGACTCTCTGCAATGCATTTCAGGTCGTCACTCCATCTAGTAAGGGGTCGTCCCTACACCGCGTTTGCCCATATTTACACATGATTACACTGGATCGCCACTCAAGAACCTTTATTTATGTGACCAGGCTATCCTCACGTCAGCTTGCATATCCTTCGAGCTATGTCGGTTACTTTGGTTATTTTGTGGATATCCCCGTTCCGGATTCTACCACGCAAAGAAACTTCGATCATAGCCTTCTGAGTAATTTGAAAATTTTGTATACGGGCAATCGTGTAGGACCATGTTTCGGTTCCATAAGTCATCACTGGCAACACGCATTGGTTAAAGATTTTCGTCTTCAAACTAAGGTATTTTGATGAAAAGATGTGGTGTAGTTTCCCGAAAGCTGCCCAGCCAAGTTGGATTCGTCGGTTGACCTCTCGGTCGAAGTTGGATTTACCCATTCGGACAACTTGTCTCAGGTATACATACTCGTCGCTAACTTCCGAGCGTAGTATTCTCAATTGTAACCGGTATAGATGTGACATGGACGTTAGACATGATTTTAGTTTTGTCCATGTTCATCTTATGATCTACCTGTCGAGAAACACCATTGAGATCATTGAGCATAATATTCAAAATGCTCCAGGGAATCTGCCATGATTGTCATCGGCAAATCGAAAATTTTGCACTTCATCTTTTCACATACATTGAAATACATTTGGCATTTCATAATTATTGTCTCAACAGATAAAATATTTATATTACCAAAATATGATTTATAGTTATTATACATCTATGTCAACCATACTTCCTAGCATGGTTGACATAAGAATAAGTCGTAATTTTTTTGTTTTTTCTATTCACCCCATGAATTTTATTGAACTCGTTCTAAAACTGATTTTTGACAGTCTGTCAAAAACTGACTTTTACATTCGGAACTGGATAATATATCTGATTCTGAATTTCTGATCTGTGTATTACCTAAAGACCAAAGAACCATTGAATCAAGAAAAAAAATATTTCTTTCATTACTAATTTTAACTGTTATAGGCGATAATTGCGAATAAAAATGCCGGTACCGGGAGGAATGTACCAAAATCAAGGGCCATCCTGTTTTGACAAAATGAAAATGGGTTTTATGATAGGATTTTGTGTTGGAATGGCCAGTGGGGGTCTTTTCGGCGGATTTACTGCTTTAAGGTAAGTAAAAGATTTTTTTTTCTGTAATTGCCTTAACTTCTAACTTCTTTGACTTATACCTTTCCTATTTCCAGATACGGAGCTAGAGGGCGGGAGTTAGTTCATTCAGTAGGAAAAGTAATGCTTCAAGGCGGAGGAACATTTGGCACGTTCATGGCGATTGGAACAGGAATACGGTGTTGATATGATAGTAATGAGGTCAGATGTTAACTTTGTATATACAGCAGTAATTAGTTTAAATATTTTCCATTATTGTTTAAATAAATAATAATTAAGTAGATTGTTGTTTAATTGAAATTGTAATTTACATCAATTTCTTCTATATAATTCATAGAATGCAATTTATCTCCTGTCAGGTCGACCTCTATGTAATTCCCTGGAAACTATCATGTTGAATCCCAGTTGATTATGATGGGTTAACTGATCTGCCTTTTCATTATTACCTATCATCTCTCACTGGTGGTCACCAGTATATCATTAGCACAGGCATGGTTACTATTCCATTATCATTCATTAAAATAAGAATAAAATATATTCTTGTCAGGTGAACCTCTCTACAGCCCCTTCTAAGGGACCATTATGGTGAACTGCTGATGGAATTGTCACAATGGGTCAAACAACTCAATTATTATTTACTGGTATCGCACCAGCATCATATGAATAGCACACATTTTCATCTATTTACAAATACCTACTAGAGAGAAAATAGTTTGTTACTAATGAGAACTAGTACTCATATTTTGTAGGAGTTTTACTTGACAGAGTCTAGTAACTACAGCAAACCATTATGGTGAATTTACTAGGATTTAAATTCACCTTCTGCAATACATTATTAGACCAACTGAACAATTTCATGGTTTCATGTTCTAATAATGCCTTACCACTACTTAATTTGCATACGCACAATGTATCAATCCATTTTCATTCATCAAAAGCTACTTTCTCTAATAATTTTATAAGTTTAGTATTTTTATACCACTTTAATAATGCTCAAAAGTAACCAACAGTAAACACTATATAATTTGATAAATTAGCACAAAATTTTTACTCTTGATCAGATCTTAACACACAGCCTTTGGTATCTATAGGTAGGTCTTATTTAATGTCTCTGAAAATTTTAATGAATTTCAAGATTTGTAGGACTTTTATTATTACATGTAAATCAAATGTAATCTTTGAAAAATAATTGTACAAAGTAACATTTATATAGAAAAGTTGGTTCTTTAGTAGTGAACATGTAATGCACAAAATGATGTAGATACACTTTGGATTTGTATATAATATAGAGAATTACCTTATACATAATAATTGATAATTTGCTCCTACTTTATAATACTGTTTAATTTTTAATACAAATTAAGTACTTACCTTCTTTTGCCAATCCAATGGCTCCATCTAGTGGAGCAGTATTAGCGCTTTTAATGTTTGTCCCAAATGACAAATGTCGTATTATATGTGTTGTATTAAATACTGAAGATGAGTATGGTTGTACATCATGTACATGAACATGATTGATTGTAAAACTCTTGCCTGGTGCAATATGGAAACTGCCTCCTACCTAAGATGAAATCTTTTATTTACTTATGTAAAATTTTATAAATTTACAACATTACTTATTTAAAAGATTTATAAAAGAGATTATTACATACTCTATTTACTTCCATGTAACCATAAATCTGACAACCTTCTTTAAGAGCAGAATTGGTTTTTTCAATAGATTCATCATCCTTACATTGTTCAATAGTTGTCAAATCAGGTAATGCCCATCTTCTTAGTCTATATGCTTCTTTTACATCCTCACAAGTATTGCAACACCTGTAATAAAGTGTAATAGGTAAATATATATCATTATTCAAATAAAAAATATGCACTACAATAAATTTTCAAAATAGCTGATATTTACTGAGATTCATTGAAAGCAGCACCATAACAGCTTCCACAAGTCACTTTTACAATTTCTGAACTATTTTGTTTTACCTATAAAAAATAAATTCAAAATCAAATACAATGGGTTATAAAAAGTTATAAATTTTATTAATAAACAAAAACATTTTATTTATTAGCAGTTGTAAAACAATATTTTGGATAAGCAATTTAGATGTTTACTACATGACTTTTTCTGCCTTTTGTAAGAGACAAGGGAACAATGGATGTTCACAGAGAAATTTCACTTATCTCTTTTGTTACAGTAAAATTCTTTACATTGGAATGTTCATACTGAAGTCCAGACTATTTGTTAATTTTAAAAAATAAGCATTACTTAATATGAACTTGCCAGAATAATTACCAAATGCTGATATAAGTCAATTAAAATATTACTCATGCAAGAAATTTTTTGTTACAAGTATCATTGAAATTTTAAGTTTTAATAGTAACAAAATATTTGGAAAATTCTAAATATTCAGGTGAAAAATTTTAAGTGAAGTCTTAAATGACTGACAATGCATTTGTTAAGCTTCAGAATTAATACTCTCAATTTAAACCTTGATACTGTTTATATAAAAAACTTAAAAAAAATATATTACAGTGGTAGAACTGAGAGCAATTTCTTCTTTCTTTGGTTCTTCTATTGGATTTCCATCCAAGTCCAATCTTCTTTTGTGTATATTGTGATCCATTTGTAGATGTTGCTCACCCGATGAGTCCATTGCATCCAGAACTAAATCTTAAGAAAGAAAAGAATGAATTTGCTGATATGCATAACTATAAATTGGGTAATATAAGCAGTTGTAATGACACTTACAATTACAAGAAATAGTGGGAACAATAATGTCGAAATTTATCCGTAATTTATGTCCCCTCGATGTATCTACAAACAATTCTTCTGAAATATTGGGCGACATATAGGTGTGAAGTTCCGACAAAAATAATAATATCATAATAAAAGCACCAGTTACAGTTACTGAAAGAAAATTTAAGACAATATAAATGTCTAAATAATATAAGTCGTAGTCCACATTCACTGTATTGTATTGGTTTCAGTCATTTTAACTTTTCACGACAGTTTCTGTAAGTTATGTACTTACAGAAACAAATTAGGAAATTAGACCTGTCTGAAGCCGGGGTGGACGATATTGCTGCTGCTCTATTATGCCAGATTTTACACATACTTACTAGCGGCACCTGTAGCGGTTTTAATTCGGAAATCTTCTAAAGTTTTTGCATAAGCATCTAATTGTTTAAATTTATCAATTAGTTGTGAAGACATGGCTGTGATAATACCTTAATAAGGAATATCTTAAAAGAAAATATAAATGAAATATAATAAATACATATACCTATACATAAATCAACAGATTAAAGATAGGTAGGAAAAAAAGAGTATATAGCCAAAGGATAATTGGTACCACAGAGTAATCATACGTTATAAAAATTGGTAGCGGTCTTATATTCATAAAACGTAAAAATTGAAATGTATGTTACCTTTTCGAAGTAAGAACACAACATAGTGTTATATCACTGTGTAATATCCAATATATCGATATCGACAGCTGCCATAAAAAAAATTATTATTTCATAATATAAAATTTTGATCGTTTATAAAAATAAGTATCTATGTTAGTTATTTTATTTTACTCAACTACAATTATAAATCTATTTTTTTGACAGGTGAGTAATGTGAATTCTCGTTGATGCATTTTTTTATGTTTACGATCGGTTTAATAGTTTAAAAATTGCTATGAGTGACCATTAAATGGGTATGTTACAACAAAATGTATATTTAGCCTAATTGCAGCTTATTTCTTACTAATCATAGACAAATTTATGGAGGAGGAGGAGTACAGGCTTCAGGTTGCTTTATTGAATGCGATATATTTATAAAATTCGCAGTTGTTTGCATTCCGAGTTTTAAAAAGACTGTAATTTGAATACTGTTCATCTATATTTGATCCAGAAGTATCAATAAAGCATCAAATCCATTTCGATTCAGACCATTCTATTTACAAAATACTAGCCTTATTTATTAGTTATAACAGTATAAAACTTTAATTCATGATAACTAAAAAGTAACTAATGTATTTTAATAAATTACGTACTTAGTAATAAATAAAATTAAAATATTTAAGTAAAATTAAAGTTTGCAGGTATTATCTGATTATGTATAAAAGATCTATTCACATTTAAAGAATTTAAATATGAATAGGTCTTTTGTTCAGGTGCTACTAATCTTGGAACCAAATTTAAAACTCTTGTTTAATATTATCATTATTTCAGCCATTATCCGTCTACTGCTGGATATAGGCTTCCCTCATAAACCGCCATAAGAAACGGTCCTGAGTCATATGCAACCACTACTTCCCTACAATGCATTTGAGGTAGTAACATCAACTAGTGGGGGAAGGGGATCATCCTACACTGCGTTTGCCTGTACACGGTTGCCATTCAATGACCTTTCTTCCTCATTGGTTGTTGGTTCTTCGAACTATGTAACCAGCCCATTGCCACTTCAGTTTGTTTATCCTTTGAGCTATGTCGGTTACTTTGGTTCTTTTGCGGATATTTTCGTCTCGAATTCTATCACGCAAAGAAATTCTGAGTATAGCCCTCTCCATAGCTTAGTCAGTAATTTAAAGCTTTTGGATATATGCAATCGTGTAGAACTATATATTGGTTCCATAAGTCATCACAAAGACCTTCATCTTCATATTTGAGGTATTTTGGATAAAAATATGTGGTGTAGTTTTCCAAACGCTGCCTAGATGAGTTGAATTCGTCGGTTGATCCTTTGGCCGAAGTTGGACTTATCTGTTCGGACAATATGTCCCAGGTACATCTTCGTCGACAACTTCGGGAGTAATGTTCTCAACCGTAATTGTTATAGGTGTGACATGGATGTTAGACATGATTTTAGTCTTGTCCATATTCATCTAAAGACCTACCTGTTGAGAAGCACCATTAAGGTAATAGAGCTTTGTTTCGGTTTGAAGGGTAAGATATGGCAGTTTACTGGGTATAGAGGAATAACACCTGAGTCCTCATGAATGACAGCGCATGGGAAGTGTCATGGGCGAAACAGTATACTCTGTTATGTCCATGATACTGCTCATGTGTATAGGTGATGGTTACCACTTTCTAACAGGTTGACTGTCAACTTGTTTGCCATTCTAAGTTGATTAAAAAAATTCAAATCCTTCAGGGATTTTGCCATGATTACTATGACATCGGCAAATCGAAGGTGAGTGATGTATTCGCTATTGATATTTATACTATATCTTTTCCAATCCAAAAGTTAAAATATGACGTCACCATCTTACACTTTTTGGCATTGGGATGGGTTTCGTACTCGGGTTCTGTATGTAGATAGACATCATAGCCTTATTGTACGTACACTTTAGCACTTCGATATATCTATAATCAATTTGGCACCGCTAGAGGGATTGTAGTATCGCCCATGTCTTGACCGAATTAAAGCTTTTTTCATAGTCCACAAATGACATACATAGTGGAGGATTATATTCTTCGGTTTCGGTTTAATATGCCAAAGAGAATTTGCGTTACTTATCAACAAAACATGTATTTAATATTGAAGTAGAACATAATAAAGTGACTAAACACAAGTACTTTATTAGTATAGATGTTTTCCATAAAAATTGAAAATTTTACGTTACAAATTAGCAAGGTCTTTTCGGACAATAGTCGATGTCGATATTTTGGATGGAGGCATAATGTAGATGGTGGTACAACTCTAGAAATTGTGTTGTTGTTTTGAAAAGGTAACATGAATTTTATTTTCCGGTTATCGTGGTACAAAGTTACTGCCAACTCTTATAATGTAGCGATTATTTGCTGAACACAGAGTATAGACACAATCTCTCAAATCTGTGGAGTAAACAGTTTTTATGGAGGGTGAGAAGCGTAGAGTATGGCAGTTGTCTTTTCTGTTTTATTGATATTAATATTATTTCATGTACTATAAATAGAACGATCCTTACTTCCAAGGTGAGCGATTGACGGATTCCGCTTCGGATTGAGATTAAGGGATTGTTCCAGGGCGATTTTTTAAATCTATTTTGATTTTGCCTGCCTCTGAAGGCAAAATTTTACCTTCCTACTTTGCTGGAGGGGGGAAGGGATTGTTAGTAATGGGATCTAATTGACTTATTGTTAACAATATACCCTATCGGATCGACTTCATCATCATCGGCGGGCATCAGTGAAGGATTATAGGTTATTATAGGTTGAGGATGAGGCAGGTCAGTTAGCCCATCGTGACAAATTCAATAAGAATTATACACGATGGTTTCCAGGGGGAACCATGTGAAGGTCGACCTAATATATATTGTTTGCAATGGGGTTGTCAAACTCCATTGCTAACAATCCCTTTCCCCCCGTCACGATGGGCTAATTGATCTGCCTTTTCATCTTCACCTATCATCCCTCATTGGTACCTTGAAATTGTCCTTGAAATGGTTCAGAGGAGACGGGTCACTCAATTTGAAGGGAAGGGTCGTGCTCAGATGGTCTCAAACAGCCCTTGAAGCCCTGGATCAGAAAGTCCGCACAACTATGACCTCCTATAGAATGCGTCATCCTAAGTCGTCAGTCACGAGGCTGTATGTCCGCCGGAAGGCTGATGGTCAAGGTTTGTAAGGCCTTAAGACCATGCACAGTCGTGAGATTGACAGTCTCAGGACATATTTTTTGAAGAAAAGAGACGAGGGTATGCATAGAGAGATCATGGAATGTAACAAATGATTTACTCTTCTTTCTCTGGCTAGAGAGATTCATGGCTGCACGGAAGGTTCTTCAAAGTCGTTCACGGGACGTACGTCAATACGAAGACCTCCATGCACTGGCTACAATTCGGTTATCTCTTCGGAGAGACCTAGGAGTTTTCTGTGCAATATAGGACAGGATCAGGTGATTATACCGAACAATTACCGAAAGCTCATTCTGAAGGATGACACTGAGGACATCTGTCAGGCATGTCGTCATCCCGTAGTCACATATACATGTGCTATCGGGTTATTCAGCTCTTGTCAATACTGAGTACTTGGACAGATACAACCAGGAAGCCAAAATATTCCATCAGGAGTTAGCTCTCAAGTATGGTCTCGTGAAAGAGAGGTTGCCGTAAATACAAGCCCTTGCCAGCTCTCGTGAGTAACAGCGTCAGCCTCTATTGGGAGCGATCCATCATCACGGGCAGGACAGTTTGTGCGAACAAACCTGATATCGTCGGGTAACCTGATGGATCGGGTACTCTCGAAGATATTTTTGATGAATGTCACCATATCGCGTGTCGAGAACCTCGTGAAAGCTGAAATCGAGAGTAAAAGAAAATATCTCGATTTGGCTTACGTATTGACCGAATTGTGGGTAGTGACGTCCATCGAAATCATCCCAATTGTTCTGTCGATGATGAACGGTTTTATCTTAACCAGTTTGGAACAACACCTCAGACGTTTGAAATTCCGAGGCAGCTTACTCTCGGGAAAGATGCACAAAGTGATGCTCTTGTATACTGTCCACATAGTACGCAGGTTTCTCTCCCTAGGACCTTCAACTCTGGCTGACTGTGTTTCTGCCAAGGGTTAATTTGCCATTTCCCCTCCTAAACAAGGGAGATATGAATTTTGTCAAAAACAATTAGCATTTATTGTTTTCTTTTTTTAAATATATTAGACTTGAGTGATACGTAAGGCTCCCTTTTAAGTTAATTGGTTGAATTGCCGTATTGCGATATCAAAATTAAGTACATATGATTTTATTTTAAGCTCCGATGTATATTTTATAAAAAAAAAATTTACTTCAATTGCGGCAAAGCCAATTGTTTTCATTTAAAAATTAAAGTACCCACTCAACCGATTATGATAAAAATTCATGTGTCCTCTCTGAAATCTTTTCAGATAAAAGAGGTAATTTTCCAAATCAGTTTATAAATGTCAGATTATTAAGTAACAAACGTAAAATAAACAACCAAATTGTGAACATCCTCCATTTTTGAACGTTTAAATAAAATTTAAAAAAGCAAACTCACATACAATAATTCTTTATATTTGTCTAAAATCTATCTAATAATATTTATTTATTTTTTATGTATATAGACTTTAATGCGTAGTGAAATTCTATGTACATTTGACAGACTTAACATCGGACGGTGTTCAGTACCTGTTAACTCGAAAATCGAGAAATACCTAAATAGGTAGATTACTGTTAAGTAATATTTAATAGTAGTAGTAATATGTATTTTGAAAAATGTATTTTAAGCTTAGAATTGTCCTTTTTATAATATTTTATGTTTATAGAAATATTAGGTGAAAGAAATAGGAAACAATTTATTTATAATCAAATTAAGTTTTATTGTCCAAAAGTTTCTAGTAACTTAAATTAATTACTTAATGAAACATTAAGTCTACTTATCTATGACATAAAATGTTTAAGGCCGCATGTGTTTTTATAGTAACTAGCCCCATGATTATATTAAGGCCCAGAGTATCAACTTTCACTTTAAGATAGGAATCTACACTGTGAATTTTACTAAGGACTACCCATATTTTTTCTTTATAGTAAAAATCGTGGTAGAAATTAATCATATCAAAATTATTAGTTTAGTGGCACATCACAAATCGAACGTTATATTTAATAACGTTCAAATAATACATGAAGTCTGAAAATAGCTCTTTGAATACGTTGATGAATACGGAATTAATGTTAAAAATATTTACTCCAGTTGACCTCGTCACACGATCACAAAAATGTAATTATTATTAACATTATTGAGTATTATTTACATGTGTACACAGTCTTTTAACGTAACTTAAGAGATCACTTCTTAACAGTAAAACCCTCTCCAGTTGGATCTAATATCCAGGGATAGTTATTGGGGCATTCCATGCATGTAAACAGGCGTAGAGTTTCTCCTGGTAACTCCCGAGTAGTCAATGGACACGCATTTGGTAAAGAGCAGAAAGGTTGACCTTTTACGTCGCATTTTTCCTGCTTCCATTCTTGGAAGTCTCTTAAAGATGACAGTTCTGTTGGGTTTTGCATCCATTGGATTACTTGAATTAAAGAAGTGAAATACACATCATTTTTCTCAAGCATCTCTTCAATGAATTTGATTAGTTCGTCTCTAAACTCCTTCTTGGATTTAAGCCAAGAGGCATGGAAATGGAGACCAAGAGGAGCACGGTTGGTCGTGTAGTGTCGGTTAAAGTTGTGGCGTAGAAGACGCGCAAATTGTTCACCAGTTTGTATGTTGGAGCAAGAGTCAACCACATGACAACCAGGCAGAGATTCATCAAATGTTGGATCATCTCTTCTATCCAATTCGTTCATAACCATTTCCCAAACGGGATGGCTTCTTGATGGACAGTTATGAGCATTACCATTACATTTATGTGGCATGCGGAAATAGAGTGTGTAAGGCCAAATAGGAACACGGCCAAGAGGGGCTGTAATAGAAGCATCATATACGAAATACTGATCTGCCATCATTTCAAATTGTTTATTTCCACCTACACGTAAGTAAGGAGCACGAACTCCAATTATAGAGGCATCAGTTATATTAGCAAAACGTTCAAGTATTAATCTTGCGCCGGCCATTTCAGCTAACCAATCGTCATAACTTCCACTTGTCCAGTATTGGGGATCATCTTTATGTGTAATGGAGAATACTGCAATTTCATGTCCTTTTCGGTGTAGTTCTTGTACAGCTGCGTAATTCGTATATTTGTGAGAAACGAAAAAAGTACCACGAATTTGGCAGCCATTGGGATTATGTCGATTTCCATTGAAAATTTGTTCGTATAAATCTATATTGTCAACATTAACTGCTCCGTTAAAGGTGATAGTAATCATCTGAGGTACTTGGTTAGGTTCAATTCCTCCTGGGATGCGGGTACCATCAGCAGAGCAGAAACAATCGGGGAGTGTGCATTGGTTGGGATCGCAATCTGGTGCTCTGTTTGGATCCACGTCAACAGCTGCAAAAAATTTTTTTGATTTATAATACGTTTCAACGGAACTTAATGAAAATGTATTTACATTTTCCTTAAGTTGATTGAGTTCAATAAATAATTGACCTCACCAAAAGACAGCCTGATAACGTTCAATAGTAGTGCATATAAAAAAATCCTATTTCCTATTCATTAAGAGAGTATCTATGATAATTTCTTCAAAACTTGGTTATATTTTCATTAAATTTTACTATAATAGATTGTAGTTATTTACTTTACTCAAATATTTATCTTAATTTGTTATATTTAACAAAGGTACTCACTACATGCGTTCTCGTCAGATTCATCCTTACAGTCGGGTTTGCCATTGCAGAATAATTCCTTTTCTATACAGTCTCCGCTTCCGCAGGCCAATTTCCCTTCCGGACATATTGGTTCATCGGTCTTAAGGATAGGTAAAACTTTTCTTGGTTCTGTAATATCAAGAAAATATATTTCAAATACAATGTTATAATTTGGATTTTGGGATGTAACAAGTAGGGTACACTCATGATCTGTGTGCTTATATAACAGTTATGGATTATACCTAATAAAATGGAACTGGTTTCATCTCGGTGTGACGTCTTCATTGTACGAGTGTAAAGGTTCATTATAGAACGAGCGAAGAAAGTGCTCGGCGAAGCGTGACAGAATGACAAAGTTAACGAAAGTAATTTCAAAAAATTAATAAGTAAGTAGGTAGATAATTATGTTGGTATGTAATAATACTGTGCTCACGAAATATGGTCACGTCATTATGATTAATTAGTTATCAGAGAAGTAAAGACAGAATAGAATATTGGAAAGGTAAATTAATACAACTGAGATGAAATGTATTTGAAAGTCTGAAACATGAATAGTGGGATAAGAAAAAAGATAGAAGAATAAATATCAATAACGTAAACAAATACTTTTAACCTTTTTACTAAATATTTTTTAATTGTATATATTAAAAAAGTTAATTATACTTTTTAATATACTACCTACCTAGACATTTATTTACTCATTAATATAGAGTAGTCAGAAGTATTTATTGACTGTTGTTGTTAGCATAACAATCAATGTGCCCATATTTATCCGAGAATTTTATCGAGGTATATGTACACCGTAACAATTATATAAAATTTTAGTAAAAAGGCCAAAATATTTATTCTTTTGCACAGTCGTATAATGTTTAGATTTAGTAGATGTGATTATAATAAAGCATCTTCATAAAAATACTTACAATACCAGTATTTAGGGACTACCTAATTTTTTATAATAACTGTGGATCCCTATATCTATTAATATATGGATAAAAACCTACAGTTATTTCAAAAGAAAATCTCATTTACGACTGAACAACAAAAGAAAGACAAAAATATTTTATTTAAAAACCAAAGCTGTTGTGTATAATACATACGTACAAGACTTATTAGTGATTAGAATATTATTTATATTATGTTTCTTATCTCATTAGTATGTTATAAATTAATTTATGGACTAGGTACAACATGTAAAAAGAGAAACGTTCAGGGTTGCCAGATTTTTTAATATTACCCAAATGTGATTTTTTTCTCCAAATGGACATGATTTCGTTCACTCAATTACCAATTTGTGTCTATTTACACTACATTTCGCTATGTAACAAAGTAGCAGTTTCCTTCGCTTAACTTCTATTGCCATGCTGTTCTTTATATCAATTTAATTTTTTATTTTATTTATTCTTTATTGCATTATAAAATTTGTACAAGTGGTGAGCTTAATGCCATATGACATTCTCTACCAGCTAACCATTAGGTAACCAATTTAGTATATTTTTTGTATTTATATATTGTTATATGATTTACAAGTATTAAAACTGTCGAATAAAATTATCCAAACATTTCGCCAAAATTTTTCGAAAAGAAACTTTTTATCTAAAATTGCGAAAAATATACTTAATCTGGCAACACTGCAAATAGTTCTAAAAACTAATAACTATTATTGGGCTATTACTTAATTAATAATGAAGCTGAAGCGTTGAGTTAGTATTTAGAAAGTCAAGTGAAAGATAGAAGTGTACAGTGTTTATGTATTAGACAAATCGGTATTTACACTACATATTTGCGTGTGCACTGGATCTATGAACTTGCCAAGTGTAAAGTGTTGTGCTTTGAATATTCACTTTTCACTATGGTAGTTCAGTTTTAGGGGCAACTAACTTTATTGCATCAACATTACTTTGTAAATAGATAGACCATAACTTTCACATACGATTAGTCGTATCTATAACTTTTTCTGTTTTACAGCTGTATAAGTGTCCATAGATAGTATTAAATTTATTATTATTTCAGCATGAGATGTGCATGAAATTACATGGTCGAAACATTGATATGAATTTAGTTTAAATTAGATAAATACAATATTAATTTATTCTCACAACAGGTATATATATAAGTAATGTCTTAGTTACATTTATTTATATATTCATTATAAGAATGATTTAAATGATTATATAGTTAACTAAATTAGTTTACATATTTAAATGTAGGTTTTTGAATGGTAATAAATAATAAAATACCTTATAAATAATGAAATACCTTCACAAAATTTTCAATGAAATAATAATATAACATTTGATAATCGAATTACAGTAATAATGGACATATAAAATTTTGACAAGAAATGTTAATGCAAATTATTATAATGTAAAATAAAAACGGATCGGTCCTTTATTGGCCTTTCCTTTTGTCTGGGGCCTCATGCAATACACCTAATCTACAGTGCGACGCGGCCCCTTCACCCACCCAAGCCCGGTTGCTCGCTACGCGCGAATAACTTCTATTTCGGCACTTACTCTCGAGTTTCTCACAGTTGGTCACTTTACCCTTCCAGTCGCAGGTTTGTTTATCGAGATCGAAAGCCAGTCCAGACGGGCAAGTGATCTGTTTAAGACCTGACCTAGTGCACCTGCGTTGACAAGAAATGTAATTAAAACGAATGTAAAAAAATAGGAAGTGGATATCCGGAAGGCTAACGAGGCGTTCGCAGTTTTCTGACACGCGTTTATTTCCGATGCGGAAGTTAGGCCCTTCGTATATCCACTTCCTTTGATAAACAGGACTTACTTTCTATTTTATCGCAATTCTTAACATTTGTTTTCCAGTCACAGGTTTGGCGGTCGATATCGAAGGCGAGACCAACGGGGCAGCGCACAGAGGCGAGCCTGGTCACACCATTCTCGCTGCCTTGGTCGCACCTGTACACAGCGATGCTCTCAGCACAAATATTTCACCCAATTGATAGCAGGCCATACATAGATTTTTTATTAACAATGACAGAACATTATTACATGAAATCAAAGTAAGATTTAAATATTTCAATACGAAAGGCTCAAGCAAATAAATTATTACTACCGCTCCCAAATGTTTCAGGGCTACATTATACAAGAGTAATTATAATTTTCGAATATCATTTACAGTATAATTACTTTGGTTACGTTCTATACTACTAGCTCTACTTACGATGCAGTTTCAAACACGATCGTTTTCTCTTGTAGGAAAGGTGTGGTATTCCAAATATATGTCATGTTGCAGTCGATAGTTTCAGATTAAAATGGTATACATACATACATACTCATACATTTATACTGAATGGGTTTTCATGTGTGTACTCTTCTATCCATGGACAGGACATGAGAGTGAAATTATTTTCTACGCAGGCATAACAATTTAGTTCTTAGAAATGGCAATGTATGACTATTACAGTTGTCATGTTCTAGTCAGCGTCTCCATGTTGCTATTTATACTCATATTTAGAGGTAACAATTACCACTTTCATTAGATGGGACGTCATCTTAATTCCGAAGCCATTTCAAGTTGTATAAAAAAAATATCAGTTACCTTGCGATGAGAGAACATCCCTATTTATGGGTCTATATATAATATTATGTTTTATTAGATGAGTTTTGTATTTGAACTGACATCAATAATATTTCAGTTACTGCAAGTGAATGGACATTGTCGGAAATGACAAACATAGGGAGTTCATAAAATTTCCGTTATACATATATATAGACATTCGATTTAGGAGACAATGCAATTTCCAACAGGAAAGCGATATCATCTTATACTCTTATTCATAAAAATGTTAAACCTCACATAAACTTATTTTAGTTATTACTATTTTCTTGAATTCTTTTTTTCTCTTTTCAATTACCTATTTGAAAGAAAGTAACAAAATAGTATAATATTTAAAATGGATTTGTAAAAGGTTTTAGTTTTTATTGTTAATAATTTTAATCCTTAGGAATAATAACCCAAGGGGGTTATTAACATCACAATAATACTTTACGATTGTATTAATATTAAACATAAATTGACCATAAAAGTATTATGGTCAATTTATGTCGCTTTCTATTAGCTGTACTGTCAGCTTGTTTACCATTTCCAAACATGAAATTTGTAATTTCTTTACACAAAATGTTGGAAATTAATCATAACATTAAGCTAATTCAATATTTTATTATTTATTTGTTTTTGTAAAATGTAGAGATTTATTGTTTTTTATGTTTATTATAAGTATATATTTAATATTTTTATGACATACTCAACTTTTAGATAAAGAATAAAATATGTAATAGTAATTTAGGTACCTCTCTATAATTTATTATTACGTGTATAATATTAAGTTTAGTAATAGTAAAAAGAAATAGTAAGTAGATAAGTTGTGATTTATTACTTTGACGGTTTTTATCGTCTAATTATACCAGCAGTATAATGAAGTCACTTCCTAATTGTGTAATATAGTGTAATGTTTATAAAATACTATGATAACTCAAATAAATTTGAATATGCAGTTAGGTAAGGTACTAGTGACTGTTCATGGACGTAGAATGTCACCGCATACCGCAGCTATTTACTAATGGAGTATGATAATTTAAATTTATAAAATAGCTAAGATTTAGTGATTAATAAGTAGATAATATATTTTGTTGTGTAATGATTGTCCATTACATAGACATAGAGGTGTGATTTCTAGTTCTCGATTCATTCGATTAGTGAAACTTGTTTTATTTCTAACGCGTTTTCACCAAGTTTCTAGAGAAAACGAACTGAATAAATTAGAAAAATGTGTGTTATTTTCTTATTTGTAGCTAGAATAATATTGATAAATCTTGAAGTTACTATTTATATTTGAATTATATACTTACAAGTTAGTACATAAACAAAGGGACGTTGAACAATGCTTACCTGACGACATCTCGGCAGTCACCTTCGGTGGTGAGTCGGAAATATTCATCGGCGGGTCGGCCCTCACATAGCTGCTCGGCGTTCACGTCATCTCCAATCGGATCATCCTCTTGTCGCTTAACTCGTGTTTCGCTGCTCACTGTAACACATCACATTTATCAGAGAAAATTTATACATTTCACTAAATATAAATAAAAAAATTTAAAATTTAATTTAAATATATACAATAAACTTATTATAAAACAATAACTGGAATACATGGAATTTAATAAAAATTTAATATATTTACATAAAATCATATAAATGTTTGGTACCTATAATTAATAATTATATGTAAAAAATAATATCGTATATAATATAATATCTCTATATATCTATTAACTAAGGAATTCAAGACTGGATGGCTATTAGGTAACGCAATACGGTATAAGCAGCGATTACAACACTAGCAATAAAGGAATGTAGTTACCGTTTCTTTACGGTGCTGAATACTTGAAAAGTTTTGTATGCCTGACACGTCTAAATAATTATTTTTGTTTAGGCACCTGATTACGTGATTCTATGAAGTAATACAATTATAATATCTATTAGTTTATGCTGTATTTATTGAAAATTACATTTAAATGGAATCAAGAGAAGCATGCAAGTTGCAGTTAATTCCGTAAGCAGTTGGGGTCGGCATTGAAAGTTAAAATGTTGAAAAGAAATCGAGGTCAGCTCAGTCAGACACAACGAGCCACGTAGATAGTCGTTTATACTGACTTAAAATTATTGCTTCTGGTTGTGATTTGAATTAGTACTAATAAATTTGTATAAGAAATCAAAAACAATTTTAGATTTCAATATAAAATGTATTTGTTCAATGAGATAGCTTTAATTTCTAGAAAATAATACGAAATAAATCAAAGTAATTATGGTAATTACAAGTTATTTCTTTGATGAAATACACAAACCTTGTTATTTACATTTATTTTTGTGGTGGTATACCACCACAGCATTATAAATTAAAAACTAAGCATCAAAATGTTTTTAAATTATTTTATATGATATAATATATATATTAATTTAATTATAAAAACAATAATATTCTTATTGAAACGTGGTAAATGACTGTATATATATGGATATAAAAAGAAAAAAATAATAACATTCATGGAATGCAATATTGTAAAATTTGGGTGGGGAGACTCACCGTAGCAGGCGAGCACCAACACACCGAGACACAAACACGCGTGTCGAGCCATGGCTCTCGGCGAGTACTGGCCACTTGGTTGTGCGCCGCCAAGAAAGTGCAAGAGGTCTCAGCTGCCCCTCTTCACCTATTTATATAACTTGGCAGGGCGTGCTTAAACACCCAGCCTGCGAGCAGTCGACGTTTGTCCTATACGCACTGTGCCTCCAGCTAATTTAAATCACTATATAAGTAAATCAGCCTTTAATAAGCTTTTAATAATGATGACGTTTGATGGAAGTGATCAAAATTTTAATGATCATTCATTATATTTTTAACACTACTTTAATTGAAAAACTAATTATTACGGTATTTTTTCTATAGCTGCGTCATGACATGAATTTGTGCTTCAATGTTGGCATATTATTAGTAATTATACATAATTATATAAATAACATTAATACTTTCTTTATAGAAATTTATATCTTTATTGAAGAACTACCAAAATTTTACGTGAATTAAGACTTATGTAGGCATGGTTCATACCTATAAATAATTACTGCTTATATTTTTTTCAATAGTACAGTTTCTACTAGTTAGGATCAGTACTGTAGTAGTTTACTAAGTAGTTCTAGAAGCGAGGTTTCAAACGATGCGTTAATGAAATTATGTAAATATAATAATTTATTAATCAAAGATATAAATTGGTCTATTATACGTAGTTTATTTGTGATTTTGTGATGAGTTATACACTCACACTTTAGGTAAATTCAAAATTAAACTCAACATTCTTCTCGTTTATATTCAAATAAGGATAGAATTAATAAGAAAGAAGAAATAAAAAAATTCATGAGACTGTGTTTCCCTATATAGCATATTCAAGTTTAATAATTACAGGTCACAAAGATGTAATCAAACTAGGAGTATATGTTAAATGAATAAAGCATAACCCAGAAAACTCAGATTCAAATTACTTCAGAAGAGTTTATTTTTAAAATTGATCCATTCCAGAATTGATCTCTGAATCTCATTATATACTTATTTTTTTATTACAATTTGAAATATCAAACAACCTGACGGATTTTCTGATAGAAACCAGTAATGTAACCAGTAATATAGGCTATATATTATTTTTGTGAATTTTGTCTACTCGTGCGAAGATGGGCCGGATCGCTAGTGTAACATACAATTCCAGTCGTATAAAAAAGCTAGTATTTTTCCTACTAAACGATTTTGGCGACAATCGTTCTCAATCTAGTCTTGTATAGATTACATAGGTGGTTACATCAAAAATTAAAATATCTACATTTTTAGACAGATATTACCTACTTATATATTATGTAAGTATATATTTTTACTAGACTTTTGAATACCGATAAATATCAGCTTATGCAGCACTACTTTGTTAATGCAGTAATATTGAACAACTATAAAGATTTAAAGATTCTCTTTTACGTACAACTGCCAAGTGACACCGACTTTCGATTATCCACGAAACCAGTTTTATTTAATTTTATGTCAATGTCAAATAAAGGTGGAAAGATGATATAAAATATAAATGGTTTTATATTTGTTTGCATAATTTTAACATTTCTGAAGTTTAGTATTGAGGGTGGGTCTATCTAGAGTCAATCATCTATCATTAATCTAGAGGTAATATAATTGTTATTAACACATTATTATTATTTATAATGATGCTGTAATATTACTTTTCAAACATTAGGGCATAGTGCGAGATATTAATAAGCGATTCGAATAGGTTTTACTTTAGAATCTTAGTTTAAATAGTTCAATACTACTAGAATTCGATTATTAATGACAATTAAATGTATTACATTATAACGATATGTTAACCACGGGATGAGTAAGTCTTATATGAATATCCGGGTGTTTTAGATTATATTATGTAACGAGAAGTGGGGCTCAAGCCTAGGCCTGCTGCGCGCTCGCAACTTTTGTGGGCGGAGCAACGACGCCGCGCGACGCCGCAGCGCCGGCGGCGACATTCGCGATTCAGCGTCTCGTAGCTTTAATTACTATCACTATTTGGACGGTGACCTCTTGACCATTGGGTATTCTTTAAATATATATTTTTCATTTATGCTACTAGTTTCATTATTGCTTGACAATTATTTACTTATTATTATTATTGTTAATTGGTAAATTACAAAAGGAGACTGTAAAAAACTCGTGCGTGTACTTCTGTCCCGCCTGTGATTCTGTTGTGAAGCAGCTGTCCTTATGTAGCTACGTTTCGGTTTGAAAGATGGGATATGGCAGTGAAATTTCAGGGTACGATGGTGTAACACCATAATCTTCAGGAATAGCGACCCTTCAACGATACCAAGGGCATCACAATGCCTTCTGTGATGCCGATGATGTTGATAATGTCTATAAGCGATGCTTACCACTTTTCAACGGAAAGACCATCAGCTTGTTTGTTATTCTAAGTATAATATAAAAACTTCGTTCCATACTTTTCAAATTTATTTCAAGCTCCGTTAGAAACACTATCTTGATTGGTAAAAGATATTCCAATCAAGCTTTCAATATTTTTTTCTTTTTTGAATCAATTAATTCAGTTGAAAGATATGCGATGCTGCATCTTCAAGGCCTACATTAACTCCTATTACATCGAAAGCTTTTGAATTAACATTATAGATTTTTATGTATAGATTCCGCAACTGCACCTAATTTGCGTGCCCATTTATATTAATGAATCTTAACTAATACCTATGTCTTAGTTAACAAGCAGGCAGGTGCAATATGCTGAGAGTTATCAAATATTTTTGTTAAAATGTGTACAATATTATAGTATTACGTATACACATTATCACTTGATTAGATACTTATATAAAAAAAAATTGGTTTCGATTGTCATCTATTGATGTGGTAGGTATTTATGCAGCTCTTAGACGTTTGCACTTTCGCGTGATGCGTTACTCATTTATTGCGAAAGTTTTTGTCGGTTTAACATTTACTATTGGTTACTAACGCTTTTATTGCTGTTACGAGTTTATTTGATGTAAATTGTAATTTTTATTAAACTTACCTATAGAAATATTTGTATTACACGTTTTAATAGACTTCATTGTCACCCTGAATAAATGAAAGTATATGTAAGGTATATGTATAATTTAAGGGTATATGTATTTTGATACTTAACTATGATTAGAAAATAACTGATCTGAACTGTCCAATAAGTAGATAAATTTGTAATAGCAGTATAACACAGGTATTTGTTAGTATTTTACATTACATCAGTAATGAACAAAAGTTTACTACTTTCATTAGTGGCACCTATGTATATTTTATTTTCTTATTTACTATTATTACACTTATATGTTTATTGTTACAATACAGTGTAAAAAACATGTTGCTATTAGCAGGAAAAATACGCTGAAACTTATATTTATCTACTAATATCGCCGCCAAGTAGGCGCGCACTAGTCAAGGATCCTATACAAGATATTTCCTTTCACTTGCGACAATGCACTGGTACCTACACACCTATAAACAACAGCGCATGTATGAGTAAGAAACCTTAGTACATCTGTCTCCGGATGAACTAAAATAATAGTTATGACTCAATCTTGAACTAAAGTACTTAATTACTCTAATTTGTCATAGTGTATTAAGTAAAGAAATTATTATATTCATATTTTAAGCTATAAGTACTAATACGGTAAGTATTGGTTAGCGTTGTCACTTACAAAGATGTAAATACATATTGATATTTAAAATAACTATACAAAAAGTCTACGCGATTTGTTGTTCATGTTCCATAAATTACTTCATAGCGTCTATAGATATGGTTTTTTTAAATGGTAGATATGTTTTTTGTATAGCAATTCTAAGTAGATATCTAACCAGTTTGTTTTATAGTTAGTTTATTTATAGCTTATTATGATATATACCTACGTATCTGTCGTATCCAATAATTACGTTTACTTGTTAAATGCTTTATCACGGCATTATATTGTTTTGAAGAATACTTTTACAGATTTTTTTAATACAACCTACTTTAATATTAAATATCCTTGATCAGACAAGTTCTAATTCACTCATACAGGAAAAGAGCTTATTTATATAAACAGCAATAGTTGACCTCGGAAAATTATATTCATGTGCCTTCTGAAAGTTAGGAAATAATTTTTAGACAAGTTTTTGTTTAGTTACAATTAGTGATATTCCATTAATGGCCTTGACAAATAAAAAGAAGTTATAATGAGCCCACTTATTGTTTCGTTATACCTAATATTTAAAATGGTGTTGCATATATTTTGATATTGTAAATGTAGTTGATATGTAGTCAGTAAATTAGTAATCATTAATAACACGCTTTCATAATGGCGTAACAAAAGACAGAGCAACATTTTCTGTGAATCACAATTGAAACAATATTTACAGGGTTTCATGCTAAGAACGAGATGTTCTGCGATACAATTTAAATATAATTAAAAATGCACTATACACACAACTATTATTCCATTCGAAGTGTTTGGAGCTATACATTTCATTTGGTACTATATGTATGAAGTTGTATTTTGTTCATTGTAGAGATTATCGTTTGTAATCAGATTCCCTTACTAAGATCCTTACTATGTATATATAATTATAGCATTAGCAACAGTACTGTATATAACGTAAATGTTATATTACGTTACCTAGAGATCGACAGCAAATAATGCTGTGAATTCGAGTGTACTTGAGGACGTAGAACTTTCACTGCTTTCACTGAGGAGTCTATCACGCTTCTTCTGTCATACATAATATCTACGATGGAAATAGCCACAGCTCTCTATTTATTTAGATTCCAGTAACAATGCAATTGTTTTTCATTGTCCTTATTCTTTGCTTCGATGAACTCTGCTATTGCAAAACAAAGTAGAAAGTTTGTTTAACGTTGACTATATGCAGATGGTTGGGTGATGATGTGCAACTAACCACCTACGAGATGTCATGAGAGAATAGCGTGTTGGTGGCGCCCAGCGCCTATTGTCTAATATGATTGTTAATTTATGTTGTATGCATGCCACAATAATGCGTCAAACTCACTTTGTCCTCGAGTCTACCACTCATACTCATAACGAAGGCATTTAAATATAGGCTTAGATAAAGTAACATAGTTATATTGCTTATATATATATATATATATATATATATATATATATATATATATATATATATATATATATATATATATATATATATATATATATATATATATATATATATATATATACATATATGTATATGCATATTCACTTTAAATGGTCGAGAAACATATAAACATATTTCTGAGTAGGTAGTTAAATATTTTTACTGGCCCTACCTGGCTGAATAATCAAACATAATTTATAACGATGACTTTATTCAAATATCAAACACCTTAGACAGTCGGTAAACCAGCGAATGAAGAGCCGTACAGAAATATCAGGTGTGTGGTCAATACCCTAAGATACAAAAGTACATTTGCTTTTTTCCTGTACACACATTGATATTCACGTTATGTACCTACATTTATATATATCTCTTTTGATATTTGCTTAAAAAAATCTTATGTGTAAAGAACGAGTTTGTAAAAATGTTCCGTATGGTGTTAAGATCTTTAATTTATTGCAATATAATCTTATATATGGAAATTTATTAATTTTTAAGATAAATTATTATTAAATATTTAAGTAAATATGTCAAAATAAGCAGATCTTCGTTTTGAAGATGTAAACTAGTATTAGTAGTAGTAAAGCTCAGTATGTATACCTAGGTTCATCATATTAGGTACGTATATATCAACTATATAGGTATTTTATTTATCATTCAAATAAACTTGAATATAACAAATGATACTTTGTTTATTACACAAAAGCATTTTAAAATAGTTTGCATTGTTTCCATTCCAATTATATAAAAGTAATAAGTATAGTACGTCATACTTCATCTATCACCACATTATATGAACATACGAACTTTATATTATTTAAGTATATTTATAATGACAGATATTATAGGTAATTTCTGTGATGTGTTTATTTTTAGTTTTCTACTCTATTACATTCATTACCTCTTTTGAACTCGGGAAAAATGGATAGGGAAGTGGTTAGATATTTAAATACAAGACAATATTTTTGTATTTTGTATTTTTAAATTTATCGACCATACTTACATTAAAAAAAAATCACATAAAGTATACAGACGAAACTGATCTATTAAATATTTATGTGAGTCTATATTACATACAGTAGGCATACTTAGACTATAGACGGGATTATAACCCGGTACAATATGAAATTACAGGAAAACATATTCTAAGCTTAATTTATTATTAATATTTCGCTAAAAGAAAAAAGGGTTTTATTATTGTCAATTTATTTGAGTACCTATTTAAAACTAAGAATATGTTATCCGTGCAATCTCTAAACCGAAATTTTATATAAAAACTAATTTTTAGCGCTGTAGGCGCGAGATCGTAGCGCTATTTTAATAATGACCATCTCCTGTGGGGTCATTTAGCCAGGGGTAGTTGACAGGACACCTGACGCAAGTCTGTAGGTTGATGGTCTCGCCGGGAACCTCCTTAGATGTTAGTTTGCAAGAGTGTGGGACCCAACACGCAGGAATACCTTCTACTGCACACTTTTCCCTCCATGGTTCAAAGTTCTTTGCCTCTGATATGGTGCGCGGATTTTGTATCCACTGAATTACTTGAGTCATTGTTACGAAATAGACATCATTATGGTTGGATAAGATTTCATCGATCCAGTATAAGAATGCCTCTAAAAATTCGGGATTGTTCTTCAACCAAGCTGCGTGGAAGTATAGACCCAAAGGAGCACGGTTTTGTTCGTAATGCCGATCGAAATTATGATTTAAGAAATTATAAAATTGATCTCCAGTTAAAATATTGGAACAAGAATCAACCATGGCACAACCTGGTAAATACTCATCATTATTAGGATCCTCGCGACGATCTAGTTCATTCATCACCATTTCCCATACCGCGTGGCTTCGAGTAGGGCAGCTCTGTAAATTACCATGGCATCGGTGTGGCATCCTGAAATACATTGTGTAAGGCCATAGTGGTGGGTTCGAAAGCGGTGCTGTAATGGTGCTGTCGTACAGGAATGCTTGCTCTTCCATCATCGTAAATTGATTGTTACCACCGACTCGTAAATACGGAGCGCGTACACCCACCACGCTGTTGTCAGTGATGTTTGAAAACTTCTCAATAATCACTCTCATACCAGCCATTTCTTTACTCCAATCGTCAACGGTGGCGTTGCTCCAGAAACGTTCATCGTCATTGTGTCTATAAAAAGAAAATACATATTCATTCGAATGTTCATGAATTTTGTATAACAGAATATAAAATATTTCTAATGCTAAGAACTTACGTGATTGAATGAACTGCAATTTCGTGTCCCTTGCGATGAGTCTCTTGTACACCTGAGTAGTTGGTGTATTTGTGCGAGATGAAAAATGTTGCTTTGATATCGCATCCATTGGGATTTTTACGTTTTCCATTAAATATTTCTTTATACAGCTCAATGTTGTTGTTATTTATAGCATCATCGAATGTGATTGTAATCATCTGGGGTACGTCTCTGGCGGGCAGGTCACCGGGGATGACTGTACCATCTTCAGAGCAAAAGCAGTCAGGTAACACACACTGCGATGGATCACACGGCGGAGCTCTGTTAGGATCATTATCGATATCTGTAATAATGACAAATTATTCATTATTTGGTCCCATTGTCATTTAATTCTATTCATATTGTTTTTTTTTCGGGAAATTTTGTATATTTTACTAATATAATAATAATATTGATATTTTAATATATTAATAATTATAAATTATAATTTACATGAATATTATACAAATTGCATATACTATAAATATTTTATCACAATTTGCAGATTACGGCGGTTACGAAAGTATGTCGTTGCTCAATTTTATTTGGGTTTCCTTGATTTGAAATATGTTTAGACTAAATTCATGGCAAAGTGGTGATATAATTTGTTACTGGTTAGTAATAGACAAAAGTCAACGCGTATGCAGAGGCGTATTATACTGGGGCGGGGCGAGAATCGGAACCAGTATGGGTACTTTCGCTCGGTCAAATCATTCGCCACAGCTGACACGAGCTGGATTTCACTTTTGATTCAGGCACAGTGCTATATAAATATAACATATTATATTTATAATAATTTTATATAAACATAGATTCTTAAATTTTTGATTAAACGGGTTGCAAGTGTGCCAATTGAGTAATTATAATGAGGTAATACAATTTATGAGCTACATTATGTAATTATATACCAAGTAACGCTTCTTCTAGGTATAAATTCTGGTTTCTTAACAATCATAACATGAACTGTGAACCCTAGACACTAATAATGTCCTCCAGTTCGAATATGTTTAATAATATCAATGACAAATGTATTTTAGTACCCAACTCAGGTACATCATTAAAATTCAATGAGAACTTCGCTTTAATTTCAAGTCTGTAGGTATCTACGCAAACTAGTATATCGTATGAACCGGTCTCATGTGCTGCATTGCATAGCAATGATTACATATGAATAATAGTTACAGACATAGAGAATAAACGTATCTACCTACATAGCATGTATCCTGATTGGAAAATAAAGATTATTCCCAAATTTCACAACAACTAATTTTTATACAGTATTAAATAGCACATGAATATAATAAGCACCCCAATGGCTCAAGATGTGTTTCAACATAGCATTGAGATGTTTTTTTAGGCCAAGTGATTGGCATTTCAGGCGGGTCGTTCGTCACGCCTCATAAGCTAGTACTTATTTGTAACGTTGGTTCAAGTTCAGTTGCGTATTTATACTTTTAAATTAGGTTCTACACATGATCTACATAAGGGTGACACAGTCTTGATAAATAAAATGCAATGTTTTCACTGCAATGAATTTAACTCATTCATAGGAAATATGACGTTTGATGTTAACATAACGTAACAACTTAAAAAATAGGCACAAAGGGTAAAAAAATAATTACCACATGTGTTTTCATCAGAGCCATCAGCGCAATCCTTTTCACCGTTGCAGAATAGGCCACGTTCGATACACGTGGAATCTCCACAAGCTAATGAGCCGTCCTGGCAGAGAGGCTCTTCCGTGAACAACAAAGGCTTGACTTTGCGTTCTTTGTTCTTAAGTTTGCAATTCTTTACTGCATCTTTCCAGTCACAAGTTTGCTTTTCAATGTCAAAATATAGACCAGCTGGGCAACGGATAGCTTGAATTCCCTATAGAAAAAGTAAATAATAAACACTAACGTTATGTGTATAATAAATTAAATACAGTAAATATTAGTTATTTTGTTTAATTTCGTATTATTTTAGCAATCACAATACAAATCCTTTTGTTTTATTTCCAAAATATCACAAGATACAATTAAAGTTTATGAATGTAATAGAAGACTTTTAAATGATATGTATTATAATACAAATCCACCTTCTAATAATAAGTTATTTTTCTTAATAAGAGAGTCTTGTGATCATTAATTTCGAGACAGATTTTTTATTATGAGACTAAATTACATATATAAAATAAAATCTTCAATCAAGAATTATAACTAATTTCGGATCCATTTTGTTTGCAAAATGAACAAATAACAAATACCTATTCTTTGCTTGTTGAAGCTAGACATATATCCTTTATAAATGCATACTTAATTATATTATATTAGTATGAATAACAAACAACATAGTAGGAATTATAATAAGATGTGAACGGATTAGATCTGGCAAGGACAAGGTCGAAGTTTAAAAGTATTGTGATTACTCATCTGCTTAAATATAGTTGCAGAGAGTTCTTTGTACTCATTTATTTACAGAGGAATTGTACTTATAAAAAAGAATCATACTTATAAATATAAATCTATTGACATGTATCAAGTAGATATTTGTGATGTAAGTGTGTAGAGATTAAACGCCAGTTATTGAGCAATGAGAGTGAGGTACAACAATCGTGATCGATTCGATAACATCTAAATATAAAACGAGAGCAATTATAGTACAGTTATATTTTTATCTTATGTTAGTTATTCACAAATTTCGCCACAATGATATGAATAATGTGTATAATATATAAATACATATACACAATGGAATTTTATATTATTAAAAATCGTATACGTATTAAATTGAGCATACGAGAGAAGGCGGATAATAGTTACCGAGGCAGTGCACTGGATGACGTCGCGACAGTTGTCGCCCTCGCCAGCTACCAGCCGGAACCACTCGCCGGCGTCCTTGTCCTTGCATAGCTCTTGCTCCAGGCTCTCGTCTTTCTTAGCAGAATCATCCGCTTGCCGCCGCCATCGATGCATACGGTGCTCGTCCGCAGCCGCTACAGTAACATATGGTGGATATTTAATATAATATAAAAAAATAAATATAAGTGCCTATAGAGTACCCTAAGAGATTGGTAAATACACTTTTACCTACATTCATATTTACTCTTATGCAACTATTTTAAAATGATAGGAAATCATTTCCTATTTGTTTTTTCCCATTAGAAACAAAATGTCACTTGGAAACCGTATCTAAATGTCAAAGGTGGGGTGAGCGCATATGACATTTGACTTGCTTCAAAATGTCAGCGCTTGGGCAAGCAACAAGGACGACTCTTTCTAAGTTCTTCTGTCTATACCGAATGTATATTATGCATGGCATTTGATGCCTTTGTGTGCGGTTAATGCTGATGAAATTATTATAATTCAAAAAGGTTACGGAATAGTTGATTTCCTTGAATCACTCAGTAAATTCGTCAAGCCTAGTAAAATACTAAGTAGGTAATTTATATATTGAATTTATAAAACCAATCTTGATTGATTTGTAGTGACCTATTTCATATGTAATTTATATCATTCCAGTGAAACATGATTGTGAGCTAGTCTGAATCAAAGAATGTTCTTCTCACGACACTACACATTTTTTGCCAATTAAGAGTTTTACATGATTAAGCTTAGGTAATATTTGCTAAGAAAGAAATAAGAAACAAATGCAGGTCGTGTATACGTGTGGTGTAAGCACGTAACACGAGGAAATATAGCTCTTGCAATATTATCTAACTATCTCGTTGGCGTTTGAGAGAGGGCAGGCCGCGTTCGCAGTCGACTTGCTAAGCGGCTGTTGTCGCACCATTGTTTAACAGTGCCACAATATTCGATACTTTTTATACAATCCTCTTATTTATCTTATAAAATAATTACACGTTATTATAAATGTAAATAAAACTAAACTTATAAGCACACCAATTTATTATATTCCTACTATGTTATTAATATTATTATCAAAGTACACAATTGTATTTTACGTCAATTACCGTTTAGTATAATGGATAGGTAGTACTCGTAGCGTCTTACTTATTTGGCATTGACAATTTTAATTTGCTGTCTATCTTATGATTACAGACGAGTGCATATATACGTATGTATGTACGTACAATATCCATTATCTTTTAATATATGTATTATATTCCATCTACCGCTCTACGATCTTGTGGCAATATTATATATTAGTATAAATAAATAAAAATATTGTATGTTTCTATTAAATATTTATAATAACACTATTTACAATAAAATAATTGAAAAAATATTCTAGTTTTAAATTTGTTTAATTGAATATCTTGAAATGCCATTTTTAATGACATTATATTATTACTGAGATAACTTTCGTTTTCTTATCAAATTGTGAATAATTAATTTGTCAAACCATAACATATCATGAGATAGAATTCTAAACAAAAACTGGTTTTATTTGACCCGGATCTACCACGTGTGGACCAAATAAGTGCGTTGTAACTTGCCGTGTTAACCCTTCATCTTATTTAAATTAAATAAATATTGATTCAACTTTCCAAAGTGTTTGACGAAAGTAATTATGTATGATCACGGAGAAGACGGCGTTTATATTTATTTTTGAGGTTAAAAGAATTTAGATAGATACTGAAGCTACTGTGCCACATTGCGCGTTGATGTCTTTTCTATGGACAATTTAATGCAAAGATTACTTTACTGCACTACCGCCTATTAGAATAAATTTATATCACCATACTATTACATATATGCCAATTAATGTAATAAATAATACAATTAGGGAACAAATATGCACATGACTTTAATTATGTACAGAGTAGTCAGAGGCATTTATTGACAATGAACGTTGTGTTGAACGTAAAACTTGACATAATCACAGTTTCGTTGTCTTTCAGATTATACATCATAACTTTAAATATGTTGACATGTTAACGGTGTTGTATATCACCGGAGAGATAGTCGGTAATTGTATGCAAATTGACGACTTTCGGGACTTATATGTCGAGCTAATGTACCACTAAGCCACAAAATTCTTCAAAATAAGTAATATTTTTTGTTTTCAGTAATAAATATATTAAAAAATATATAAATAGAGTGTTTTAATAAATGTAGGAAATTTTAAAATCGACTCGCGTTTATTGTAACTGTGTCATATTTGTCATTGAGCTCCATTTGTAGTGGTGCAATGATATACTGAAATCTTCACAAGCTTGTATCTGAATGCAGATGTTGCGCTAACATAAAATGCAACAACTGTCACTTTCGTGGGATGATAAAATAATTGTTATAGTTTTAAAAGGTTGAATAAGTTTTATGATAAGAAAAACTACTATAATTTTACATTAATGCATGAATTATGAATATTTGCCTAAATATATAAATACATTTTTACCTTCTTATCGCATGTCTAACATCTATTTATATTTGAACAAAAGATATTTTATGTTATTAAAATTATTAGCTGTTTAATGTTTATATATTGGCGCATAAAATTACAAATAAACATTATTACACTGACTACACAATATTTAATCACTTTATAGAGTTTTTTTAAATACTGCTTGGATAAACAGTGTTTTCAATGTTTCTTGTAGTAAAATCGTATCATCTTTTGCTAAATTTAGTAAAAGATGTTACTGAAATAATGAGTTCTTTAAAATAAAAGATTATTTCTGTTCTAATAACAAATATATGTATTTAAGTAAAAAGCTCGGAGATCTTTTCTTTTCCTATGTTTAGAAACAAAAAGTTCTCGATTACGGCTAAATAAAGAACTATATTTTGTTTTAATTAGTAAATTTTAAATTTTATTAGACATTACACTAGTCTAAAATTTTCTGTTAACATCAGATGATTCGTTCCACCAAGATGATATTATATACACCATCTGTTCGTCATGTGTTTAAAAGCTTCATTGTTGATGTGATGATAAATTAATAAAATAATACCTACAAGAGATAATTACTATTATTGGCACTAGTTATTAGTAATATGTATTTTATTATAAATCTTACTACTATAAATGCGAAAGTTTGTAAGGATAGATGAATGTTTGTTACTTTTTCATGCAAAAAGTACTAAACGAATTTCAATGAAATTTAGTGCACGCATAGGCTATATCCTAACATAGAATATAGGATAATTTATATACTAATTCATGCGAGAAAAGCTTGTGAGAAACAGTTTGTAATCCATATAAAGCTTTGGAAATATTATAAAAATCTACACATATTTCTCAAGGCTACAAAACAAGTCTTTATGTAAACAAGAGCGAATTTAATAGTGGGTAATTTTAGGAATGTCTCCAATTCACTTGTTTTCGACATTGATATGACGCAGTTGTTTACAATGGATGGCAGGCGAGTGTCGAATGAATAGTGGACGCCGACGACCATAAGTATGCGGGAGGGCGCGGACGCGGGCGTCGACCGCGTGCTGGCGGCGCGCCGTTCGCATACCGAACACCGAGCGCCGAGCGACGAAATCCGACGCGTATATACGGACAACGTGTCCAATACCGACCTTATACATATTTATTAACCACTTCTCGACTTTCCTTTTATAGATATGTTCCCTTCAAACAGCTGTAGTACGTTGATAACGGGAAAATAACGTTTCCGGAAGAGTTTTTATGTTGATTTTCACCAGTTATAATTGTCTGATCTGATATGAATATCAATGATTTAATATTTTGAGGTCAATTTAGAAAAGATTAATTATACTTATATTCTAGATTTAAATTAATAATAATTTATACGAACAACATTGCGAAATTGAGAACAGATCATTGATTGTGTTTTGGACTAGTGCCTAGTGACATAGTTATAAATATTTCTGATTTCGTGCTGAGAAATTATGGATAAATTAGTTACGCTTATTAACCAAGTGCAACCTGCTTATGCCATAGTTACCAGGCACGCAGTTATGGCACAAGCGACTGACACCGATATTACAATCGCACATAAAACATATTGGTGATATTATGCAAAAAAATTTAAACTGATTAAAGTTTTGAAATCCCAAGTAAATGGTTAAGTACCTATCTAAAACAATAAGAAAGTATCTTTTTATATTTATACTTTATTACATTTGAAATTATAGTGAACACACATGTTAAAACTAAACAATTATTATCTATTATTAGTTTCTATTACTATTTCGTAATCTTCTGAACTACTGACAAGTAAAAGTTTTCAATACGTATGACAATAACACATTACGAATAGCCATACCACCATACCACCGGCCCTTCTCAAAATATTGTTAGAAGTAGTTAGAGAAATAAAGTACACTATAAATCAGTGCAAACAAGAAGTAGGCAGACATTTGTACGATCCTCATCTTCCTCTTACTTATATGAGGGGAGTCTATTAACTAGTTAGTTATAGCCACGACGATATATAATTGTATTGTTATAATGTAATATTGTTTATTTTATTGTAACTGAAATAGTTCAGAAATATTTTTTTTTCTATTGAATAAACAATGATAATTAAAAGAAAATTATAATGCAGCCTATGTGTTACATTGAATGAAATGTCCGCTTGTTACTTTCTAATGTGTCTGGGAAATAAACTACATACTTATATCACATAAAAACGAAAGGATCGGTTACTTATCGTATAGGGTAATAAAAATAGAAAAGTATATTGCTTCAAAAGAAAAAAAAAACATTTTTAATAAATAGAATACCTATTATTTGTATACTTAGATGAAATAATTGATTTTTATTATTTTCTACGCAAGAGACCTGCAGTGTAATATTTAAAGATGTGGGCCGGTAGAGTTGACAATGAAACTCGATTCAGATACAGGGTTCTAAAACTCTTATACATAGTCACATAGGACATATAAGTTGCTACAGGATAATCGTAATGGAATAAGATAAGCTGATCTTGATGTGGGTCTTATTTATGCCACAATGTATCTGACATGGATTTTAAAAATGTGTTCGTTTTGATTGTTTTACTTAACCCAATTTAACAAAATAAGTTATAAATTTTATGCCGAGAACAGATAATTATTATTACCATCAATATACACAAGAGGATGATGGACAATAAGTGGTTATTCCTATAACATGTTGAATCAAAATATTTTTTATGTATAAAATTTATATATTTTATAGTCTACACCAAAGATAATAGAATAGACTGCTAATCTATTTAGTTCTATGAAACATAGACTAGGCTATTTACTTGTCAGAAATCAGGTTTCAAAGGAGCATAAGAGATATATAATAATGTTACGAAGCCGTACAGGACTGGACTTAGAATTTGAGTCCTAGCGCTGTTATTAGTAAAATTTAGATAGAATTTAGATAGATTAGAAAATGAAATGTCGATAACGTTTGTATTCAGGAGTTTGTATTCTTTGATCTGGGTTATTTGGTTGTCTGATTGTTATCCGTGTATTATATTGTTTACCTATGTATTTATAAGAAAGAAAACATTTAAGTACCTATGCCTATAAATTATCTAGTGTACTTAGTACATGTTTTGGTTAGTGTAGGACTTTTCAAAAAATACTTAGCACTCTCTAGTAAGATGAATGTAACGTAACCACATTTTTTAGAAATGGGAAATCTACTCAATGCTTCTAAGATACAATAACATTAGGTATACAATTGAGATAAATTACATTATTTTAAAGTTTTCTAAGACCCTTACAAATTTGTAAAAATTTTCCAATATTTCTATTTCAGTCACTCATATATATACAGTATATTCACAGTAATGTAGCATAGTATTCGAAATAATTTTAAACATTAATCGTAAATTATTTAAATAAATCAAATCTATTAAATCAACAAATTAAAGTTATATTTCCATATATACCTAGTTAAAAAGTGATTTGACACTCTAACACAGGGTCGTATTAATAAATCGCACTCAAAATCTAGTTCGATAGTTTATTAGCTGTATTACATTTACATTATAATTATGATCACAAAATCGTTAATTCTTAAGAGATGAATATCAATATGAGCAGCATATTAATTGATATTAGTGTTGATTATAAATCTCGGACAAACGTCATTTTTGAAGTGATATTTTTAAACTGTAGGTACCTCGACTTTTATCTATTTACTTATAAACATTTGGTTATAATTATTTATTGATATCGATCAAAAATTTGCATCTTATCGTGTATTAGAACTTAAAATAAAAATATGTTAAGCACATCATGTTTGTTATCAAAACTAAAGTAAATATTGCAGACGGTTTTAATATAGAACAATATTTTTTAGAGATATTCGTTCTATAATATAATAGAAAGACTCATTTTAGGCTTCGATGAATTAACAATATTTATATCACTTTAGTCTTCACATTATAATGTTATTAAGTGAAAACTAATTCGTATAGGTAAAAATTACTATAAGATACTAATATACGCAACAATTCTTAATATCCTTTGTGTTATTTGTATTCATTATATAAGCTTGTATGGAGATTTATTATAGACGGATAACACCATCTGGAAGTTTATATATAATCTAAGATCTAAAGTTCAAAATTGTAAAACATATCTACACAATGCGAAAGTTATTGCTTCTATAATATAATATAATTTATTTAAAGTTTACAAGTAGGTACACACGTGTTTATTTGTGTCCTTTATATAGCGTGTATAAACCGGTTCAGTTTGGCCCAGGTATAAATAAGTTGGGTTTTACGAAATGGAATTAGGTATCTTCAACTTACATTATAAGTAGGTACACAATATTTTTGCTAATTCTGATTCTCGTTTGTTTCAGTTCAACTACATCTTTTTTTATTACTTTATAATATCCTATTTTACCTTCTTTCCTGTTTGCTTTTACTGAAAAAACTCGAATCGGTTAATTAAATTTAAATGTCTTAAATAATAAGTACCTAGATTTCATTTGGAAAATTCTATTACGTTCTACGATTTGCTTTGTAATATGAGTAACGGCGAATAATAAAAATTCGCTCTACATCTCTGATTCATATTCAGACCTACGTATTAATGACAATTCCGATACCCACAATTAAATGTATATTATTATATGACACTTCATTTTTTATGAAACTTTATTAAAATAGCAATAACGATTGTGAAATTTCTATTATAACCTAATTAAAATAGCAAGGTTAATGAGCCAATTTAATAATAATTAGCGTTATGTACTGCAAAGAAGGTTAAATTAATCAAATAATCATGAAATTTGAGTTGAATTGATTAGTACAGTCGTCGAAGCAATAAGTAAAATATAACAAAATAATTTTCATGTCATTCTTATTATCTGACAAAATTTTCCATTTATTTTTTAATTGTATATTACTCCCAAATTCTATATATTTATTATTACTGTCTAGAGTACACCATAAGTCTTAGGTACAATATATTTTCAAATAGAACGAATAATTTTAAATTTTACAAAAATTTAAATATAAAATATTCGTTTGAAAAATTCAAGTCTATTATGACTACATTAATAGATTCTGTATTGAAATTTTTTTTTTTATGTATGTTATCTTACATCTAAAAAGATCATACTTTTTAGAGATTATACTCTTGAGTTATTTCATTGAAGTCAAAGTTAAGGTCTAATAAAGTTATATTCATGGAATACTTAATTTTTATATGTTTCTATAAATAGCAACTATGCAATTTTATAATACTATTAAAAGAATTTGAACTACATTCCAAACTACTCGTTATATCAAAACTTGCTACGAAGTGTCCAAATGTTTATTTATATCATAGCTTACAAAATACATTTTAAGTCGACTTTGTCGTTACATAATATACAGAAATATAAAATGAATGGTCTCATTTGTGTTATAATATGTGCTGTGGTATTTATTTTTTTATTGTTTTTTTTTGTTTGTGTGTGTTAGTCATACCAACATAGTCAGTTTATTTTATGAAATTAGAGATCAGTGATGTACTGATGGACAAAATCCAGAGTGACTGCAACAGGCACCTTAACGAGGGTAGAATAAGTCAACAGTAAAGCCATTATTTGTTTGTTGTTTATATTACGAGTACATAAAACATGTAATACTGCTTAGTTTACGTGAATATACCTAATCAGTGATATAAAGTTCCTAGCAAAACCGCAGTGTGAAATAACTACCAATATAAATACGTAGCGTATAGAATAACACAATACATTATATTGCAATGTATTATTGTGTTATTATTAGTAGTATTTATATAAAAAAGTTTTTTTCAATTTTATTAATAACGTTATGAAGACTATTTTAGTATATACCTCTATATATATCTATGCTAATTAAATAAAATTACAATCTACTGCAGAATTGAATATTGGTGGCATAATTCAGGAACTGTTCAGTACAATATACTGTCTTCCGCCAGCGCTTGGCTAGGCTGGTCCATAAGTATTTACGTAGTGTGACGTCAGCTGCGCAAGCGCAGTGCAACATGGAGCGAATGTGAAAGTTCTCGGTGTCACAGTGCGCCATCACTACAGGTGCTAAACAGTTGTATTACTGTAGACTAAGTCTGTTGTAATATTTGTAAATGTATCTTTATGATAGTAAATGGTTACCGTAACCTATAGACGCCTGTAACAGTGTTTTTTTTAACATTGATCTCTGTAATACTATCTCGGTTAATAATATCTAGTTAGACATAAAAATATAATTTCTAAACTTTTGAACTACTAATCACAAGCGCTAACATTCCACTGACAAAAATCGTGCATTCATTAAATGTGCCAGCGTTTCGTACAATAATTTCGAACGCAAATATCAGACCGATTAAAAGTTTTCGCAACACTGAAACGTTTTCTCTATTGAATCACCGAATTGAAATGAGCAATTGCATTGCCAATAACATTATCCACTGCACCGGCACACTTGTATGAGACACGATGCTTGCCAGCAATTTGCCGTTTAGGTATCCTTGAAACGCTCGCTTCGCGGTGCCTTGTTATCCTTTAGGCGTTCGATGCAAGGCGATCTTGACTGGCTGCATTCATTCGCAAGTTATTCGGAGATACGGTCTATCTCGCGACGATAGAGCTCGGGCAACATCACTGTTCACTATGCGACACTAGGTATTGACGCAATCACTGAATTATTTGGAGATGAGCGGATATGACGTCGCATCACCCGTGACGTCGCGAGATGGACGGCGTCTGAGACGTAAGATAAAGGTTAGGACTCACCGCAGGCAAACAAGAGACACGCGACCAGAGTAGCGACACGGGCGTAGCGCGCCATGACGGGATCACAACAGGTCGTTGCGCGGCCGTCGTGCGATTAAATAGTGGCCTCAATCTGCGCCCCGCCCGCCCCGCTCGCCCACAGCGCTCACACTTCTGCTAACACCCTTGGCACTCATCAGCTGAGAATCACCTGCATCTTCTGGAGTATCAGCATACTTTGTTACATGTATGGTGGTACCCACCGCTGATACTCTGAAAACGCACTGATAACGTAGCTTAGGTTAAGCGAGAGAATGTTGCTTGATTTCCTTCACTCAAATATGATGGTCGCTGCTATTCATAATTCACACGTTATATTAATAATTATAGTTATTAGATTTTATTTGTGTTAATTTCATTTTTCTTTATTTATATGCAAATCTAAATATTATATTTAGATTTTCATTTAAATGAAATACACATAGAATGGAATGTGATTTTGTTATACCTACATAGGCGCACAGTTAACTAAAACTAAATTATTTTGATGGAATCTAAGAAGTCGTTTTCTCTTAAAAATCTCTTTACCAAAATATGATAGATGAATATCAAAATGAAAATAAATTTGCTTAACTGGTTCTCACATAATAACTATAAATAGGTATAATATTAAAAAATATATGTAAAATTTTATAATGTATTATTAGTATCATCATCAGCCGTCTACTGTCCACTGCTGAATATAGGCCTCCCACAAAAGGAACGTTTTATCAGTTACTTACGAGTATTACTAGTTTAGTTGGCAGACGGATTGGCACTTAGGTTTTGGGGATGTTTAAGAGGCATTTTGCTGCCCATTTTTTAATCATTTAGATCCCTTAGTCTCATCCTACGACATCCACGGGACAGCAAGGGGTGCACTATTCTATGCCGGGAACACACGACAATAATTAATTAGCAATTAATTAATTCAGTTTATCATCAATAACAAATAAATCGATTTATATCTATTCAATCGATTGTGATCTGATTGCAGATCATTCACTTTCATGATATTGTAAGGATAGGATAAACTTGATCTTATACTGTAGCATCACTTTTCACTAACTTACAACAGTTTATGATTATTGAAAGTTTCTCAATTATAGTTAATAAATATGTGGTGACCAGGGTCTGATTATGGAGTAATAAAGAGAAACATAAAAGCCACACTGTCATAAGAATCTTACTTATATAATAAAATAGTACCTAGACAATGTCTGGACATAGGAGACATTTAAGAAAAAAAAAATTATCTCATGAATTTTAATAAGAATGATAGTAGCTAGAACAATATTTTCGAGAATTTCTCTTGTCTATCTGTATGCATGTCTGTTTCAGTATCACGTAAAGACTACTGCACTACATTAAATGACGTCTGCACGGTTGTGAAGATCTAATTAATTTTTTTTTTTGTATTACACAGGAAGCAAATAAGCATGCAGCTCACCTGATGATAAGTGACCAGTGTCGTCCATGAGCACTCGCAACACTAGATGCATTGCAGGTATACTGCCGGCCTTTTGAAAACGAATATGCTCTTTTCTTGAAGATTATGATATTGTATCGGTTTAGAAACATTGCTGCCGGAAGCTGATTCCAAAGCATTGTTGTATGTTTTTCTTAATTCGACATTTTATGCGTACGTTATTGCCAAAATCCATGTGTATGAAGTTGCGAAATAAAGCTAAATATCTTACTAATTAATAAAAAAAATCGTTAAATATTGAATAGTAAGTCAAGTCATCAGATCAATCTCAAATAAAACGCACTGATCGTATTATGGACGATAGATATTTAACGAAATTTTCTTGAGCACCAATAAATTACAAGATGTTTTGTAGACATATAGAATTTAAAATATTTAATTTAAGACCGCGGAATCATGTATTAACAAATAATTCTTTTTTTCAGCTTGTGGTTATATGCATTTTTTTTATACAACTTAGAATGACAAACAAGCTGACGGCCCACCTGATGGAAAGTGGTAACCGTCGCCTATCCGCCCGTCGCATAAGCGGTACCATGGACCTAACAGAGTATACTGTTTCGCCCATGATACCTTCCATGCGTTGCCATTCCTGAGGACTCGGATGTTATTCCTCTGTACTCTGTAAATTCACGCCATATCCCACCCTTCAAATCGAAACACAGCCATGTAAACACAACTGCTTTACGGTTGAAACACGAATGGCACAGAGGTTCCCAAGGAGGCGACTTTTAGTATATATTTTATAGTATCTTGAATTATAAGGTTTTATACATGACAAAATTAATATAGGACCAACAAGAGAATCCACTTCAGAAAGAATTGAAAAATGTAATAGGTACAAATAGTATAATTAAATTTTTACCATTAAGTTAATGATATACTTTAAACTAAACCTGAACCTTAGAAAAGAAACCTAATTGTCATTCTTGTGATTCCAATAAAACAAATTTACATATTAACTTCCGGTAGTAATTGGAAGTAAGTAGAGAAAATATCCATTTGGGATTTTTTTATAACTTTTGCAACTGCGTGGTATAAAACTATTAGGTATTATTAATTGATTATTTTATCAATGAATATGTTTAAGAAACTTGAGATTAATCCACGAGACTATTTCAATATAAAAATTATATTGATATGATCAACATCACTGAACAATATTCCAAAATGGATCGACTTGAATCAATAATTGAGTTATATAGTTCTCTCGTAGATATCACAAGTTTATCTTTATAAGTCCTGTTAGTAATGTGTACGGCTAGGAGCTATTTAAATAAAAGTTTATTGTATACCTAAGTGATAAGAAAAATATAAAGAAAAGAATAATAAATAAAAGAGTAGATAATGAAGTATTCAGATTACATGCTTCAAGGTGTTATAAGGTAACAAACAGAACAAAAAAAATCACTTTCGCATGTGGTAAAGAAGTAAGGATTAATTTTGTTTTAAAACACGATGATGATTAAACATTTTATGAATGAAATAATTGTTGATATCTAAATAAAAATTATGGAAGTGGTATCAGTCTTAATGTAATAACATAAATTAAGTATACTACTTGGCATTCTCTTTCTACGCGTAACAACTATTAAACATTATAAAAAATTTTTAATAACTTCGTACTGTAATCTCCAGGGAAAACTTCTACAGAAGTGCGTTCTTATTCCTTTTATTCTATAATTTGAATGTTCAAGCGACGTAATTTCTGAAACCACATTGTACGCGACTATTTAGGTGTTAGAGGCGAATCTTCTTTCAACAGTAAATGGTATGGTTATAAAGGGTACACAATCTATTATTATACAAGCGGTGAAACACACGAAGTGTGGCTACATACGTATATACATAGAGTAGGTATGTATGTATACATACAGATAGAAATACCAAAAGCAAGTTTCACTTATATTTTCAATTTTTTTTACATCGTTTTGAAAAGTATATTTCTATTTTTAGAGCAAATCTCTAATACAAAAATATCAAATTCTAATTTAAAGAGGTAATAATTTATATTGATTAATAAATCTTACTATTACTTATTTAAACAATGAATATAACAATACTTCTGATGTTACTATAAATATTAGACCAATAAAGGAATAACCTCTATAGATTACAAAAAGAATTATTTAATTATTATTGATCCAAAATAGGCGAAGATATTGTGTAACATAAAAATTTGTTAATTGAGAATTTTCTTGTTTTGGAAGTCGCTTATTTATAAATGATGCAGCCCCTCTTCTTTCGTCTCCGAATTTTTCCGAAAACAGTGAATGTTTGAAACACATGTTTGTTACTTTTAGATTAAGACGTTAATTACAAAACTTTAAGATTTAAACGTAAAATATGACAGACTTTCATAAAGATAATCATTATTAATCGATAATTATCAATCACGTAGTAGTAATATGCAGTATGTTGCGTTTGTTTAAGTGAAAATATGTGTAAAATTTTGATAAGAGACACTTCCTTGTCCGGAGATTAGGATATTAATAAGCGACAAACAGGTATTTTTATGCAGGACAGGAAAACCATGTTAAGGTGCTTTAAATAGAACAATATATTTCGTGAACAGTCTCAACCAGAAAGGGATTTTGTAAAAAAAAATTTAGACATTGTGTTTCAAATGTAAAAATTACATTTATCAATATATGAGCTGTATTACATACTAAAATGATTCCTTTTGTCCTTATAATCTACATATTGGCTCTAAATATTACCCAAGATAGTCTTTGTTACTAAGTAAAACGTAAGTAGGCAATCGATTAAATAATTTTCATACAGATGTCACAGACTTTATCACCAAAAATTACTTTGAAATTCTTAGAGCATAAGAGTGTTTCGGATGGGGAAAAGTTCCAAAACATTTACTACATCCTTTCACAGGACAGGAAAACAGAGCAAGGCAGTGTAGATTTTGTGATAAATGCTATTTTTACTTGCTTTGGAATGCACTTCTAGCAACAGACTGATACGTTATCGTAACCTTCAAGAAAAGAGTATATACCTTTTTAAAAAGCCGGTAGCGCGCCTTACTCACTTACCATCAGGTGAGCCACATGCTTGTTTGCCCCCTATATCATAAAAAAAAATATATTTCTTTATTTTCAATTAAATGGGCTGTCAGTATTAGTTATTCCAAATCATATAAAAAATTTTAGCAATTTGGTGCTCCAAAAAAATAATAACTATATTAATTAAATAACTATTAATAGTTGTGACTAGTTCATTTGATATTATTTTATTACGCAAGTCATGAATATGTTTGTTTATCAATCAATAACAATTATAAATTTTACGTATATATTTAAATTAAGGAAGCGATTACTTGAATTATTTTAAATTTCTGTTGATCGATTTCTAAAAACTAATTTTTATAGTACAAAAGTTTGAATGAACCATGTTCATAAATGAATATGGGTCTCACTAACGTCAGTATCTTTTTTAGTTCATATGGTATTTATATTATATATAAATTACCAATCATTTAAGATGTTTCACAAAAAGATGAATGATCAAAATTGGTTTAGAATTGAGAAAGATGTCATGTAATATAAAAAAAAAAATCGATTTCGGCTTTTACCCCTTCAAGATACTTTCGAAAGAGAATAGTTTCAATGACTGTTGAAGCATAAAATATGTGTATTGTACGAGGATCGAACCTACGAACTTTGGAAGGTGAAGCAGTAAACCTATTCGCGATATTCAAAAGAGTAAGAGATAATTACTTGTATATAGTATGTCTCTGCTGCTAGTGATATAGAGAAATAGTGGCGACATTATTTGGGGCTAGGTCAGCAAAAAATAGCCCTGTGATCCCAGACAATGTGGCTGTTTTGTACATAAGTAGCTCCAACTTTGCGTTGCAATAATAAAATAATGAATATAAACAGAAATAAATGAAATAATAATAATAAATAAGCCAAATGTGGCATTATCAAGTTTTTAATGGTAACCCTGTCTGCGCTGTTGGTATATATATATGGTTGGTATATTGTCAGGGCATCACTAAACAATGATGGGTGACGATGAAGCAGGTCAGTTGACCCATTGTGACGAATTCAACAATAAATTAATCACAATGGTTTCCATGAAGAACGGCGTAAAGGTCGACCTGATAGGATATATTGCTAGAAATGTTACTAATACGTATTACTAAAAACCCTCCTTTCCCCAGATTATCAAGTATTACGTTTACTACAACAGCATTAGCCGAAAAACGCCACGACTTTAATTTTTTTCAAACAGGCATATCTATTGGTTACATATCTACAGATAACTGTAGATATGTATCTTTGATGCTCTGGTCATGACATCTGACGAGACTGTCATAGTACGCTCTATTCGAAAGTTGTCTGGAAGAGATCGCTGCTTGTGACAAAACAATCCATATTATTTTCTCCCAGATTGTTTATTCCATGCATTTTCTCATATAATGGTTATTTTTTCGTAATGAATAATGAATAGTTTAACAAAATTATTTCTACATTGACCAGGCAGCTTGGTTACAGAATTATTTTCAGATCACTCACTTCCTCATAAACGAATCGGAGGGAGTAGTATTTTATTATTAATAAAACCATGTTTTATACTACTTGAAATAAAAAATGTAATTGTGTATAGATATTGCTTTATTTAATAAAATTATAGCCAAGAGAGGTTCAACCTTCAGATCATTGAGCTAACACATGTATAAAATTATTAATAGTCACAAATCACAGGAAGATTATATCACTAGAAAGAAAATAAAATCATCTTTCTACGTAGATCTAAATCGTACCATAGTTAAACGTACATGTAATATCACCACTGAAAGTCCTAAGTTACGCTTTAGTTCAAGAATTTGATAAAATCTTCAATAGGTACATGTAAGTGTTTTATAATAACATCTAGGTAAGTTACTACCTAAATAAGAACCTATTTGCTAATACAAAAGTAGATAGTTACGTAATAAATACTTAGGCTAAATTCTAGGCGACTTATGAAAGCACAATTTCTAACGATTTAATACTACATTTTAGTTATTGTTGATTATAAACTATATCTATCTAACTTGCCTATACATATAAATAAATTAGGTGTATATGATTAGAGGTAAACAATGCGAAAATTCAAAAGCATACGAACTTGAATAACGAAATTATATTAAGCGACATCGATGCTAATAAACCTAGATTTTCTAGTAATGAATATCACAATATAGCTACTTAATACATAAAATGTATGAGGCAACACTGACTATAGATTTATTCGCAACCTTTGACTATAGGTATTACATAATTGCAAAACATGCATCCGTGAAGCGCACGCATGACTGTGCATCATGTTATATCTGGAGAGTTGAGATGTTTAACTGTTGCTGGCAGTATGCAAGTGACCTAAATTATTTACGCGAAAAATATGTATTTTCAGTATTGAATAATTGTACCTAAATAAGCTCATATCATTATGTCATATCGTTAGATATTTTAAAAAAGAGAAAAGATATGTTATAAAAATATAATTAGGTATATGTATATATGTTTATTTGCATGACACATATTTCTATTTTAAATAAATAGGGTTACGATATGAGTAATATGGTTTATAATTAAATTACGGAAAAATATACTCAATCAATCAATCAATTACATAATATATTAATATACCGGTTATTTAATACTATATTAATAAACTTAAAATTTGTATTAGTTCTATGTAATGTATAAACTCCATCTGTACAATGGTTAGAAGTATTTTAGGGCTCCATAGTCAGTTTTTTTTTCAATGTAGGCGCAGTATGCCTGTGATTTTTTGCTCAATGGTATTTGCTAGCGATCCGGTCCAGCTTCCTACAGGTAGTTAGAATTTCCGAAAATAATATATAGCTTATGTTACGCACTGATAATGTAGTTTTCTATAGGTGAAATAAATTTTAAAATCAATTAAGTAAATACAATTAAATTTTATGACATCATTATATTTGTTAGATTTTTCTCATTTTTAATTTTTTTTTATTTGGCACAGTTGTAAAAGTATGTTATTATGGTAAAATAATGCATATATATTGTTTTTTTTTTTCTTAAAATTTACACCTGTATTCATATTCTGATATAAACAGAAAGGGCATTTTAATAAACGTCACTTAAGTACCCATTATTATTTTTTTTACCTATTCAGCACTCTATATTGTCAAAATTTTGAAGAAGTAGAAAACTTGAAGAAATTAATATCAAATGTATATTCTGATATATAAAAATTGTAATTTAATATGACTGGTCACATAATATGAGTATGGAACCCTGTTGTTTAAAATTCATTATACATTAGCCACAAAATAATGTGATAATTATTGCTTACTTATTATTTACTGTATGGACCATGACATACAATAGTTTACTTAAGCATGGATGTGAAAAAAAAACATCTAAGGGAAAGGAGTGTCCCTGTAAACATTAGAGAACGCCATATTGCTGCTGCCTACTCACCTAGTAGGGAGAAATTAGTAATGGAGACTAGCAGCCTTGTTACTAGCAATAATATTGATAGGTTGAACTTCGCGCGGTTCCGCCTGGAAATCAGCGTGATTTGTTTCTTTATATTATTTTATTTGTATTAGTTATGATGAATCAACTGATCTCCATCATTCCCTATTGGAGTCCCGCCAGCCTACAGCGTAGGCGCGATTACCATTCTTGTATAAACCATTGAAAAACCCGTCTTATAAGCTGGTAACTAGTAAAACCCCCTAAAATGAAGAACGGCAAAAGGAATTGGCCTTCAGCCTCCAACGGCACTACTATTTCTAACCATGAAGTTTAGTAGATGACGGCGACTCAGGTTAGAACCTAACCTAGAGGAAATCAATACAAGTGGTACAGCAGTGGAAGGTAAATTGGCTGATTTGATAATGTTGATTATGACTGGCTAATATATATAGGTATGTATTAATATATTGTAACATCTTAACGTAGCATTGTTTGTCTAGAAATTGGTGAATGTTTTATTATTATATTTATTTATAAATAGTGTAAAGTCTGGTAAAGATAAAGCATGTTATTTACCTATTAAGTAATATGATCTATAGATATACAACGAGTTTGCTATTTAAATCAACAAATAAATTTTGTAAACATATAAACTATTTATGTAATGTTTCCTATGTATGTTTTCTATTTATCTACACTTAATTATAAATATATTTAATTATTCTACTACATGCCTCTAAATACACAAAAATAACTACTTAACTATGAAGGATGACCGTATAGACACTGATTTACTTAATAAATGTTACAGGTAATAACGACATTAGTACGACGAAATAGTTACGTAAAAACAATTAGGCAACATCCACTTTCTCGTTACTATTATTCATAATAGAATTACGAACATTAATTAGAAATCACATCAACATATACAGACATTCGGGAAACTTTTTAAAGTATTATGACATTTGTTCAAGATTTGACTATGGCTCAACTAAGTAAGAGTAGAAAATCTACGTAAGTCTTCTGTTAAATATATAAATTGCTATGTAATTGATTTGTACATACTTTTTCAAATTATTTCATACCACTGGACCCAACGGACCTTATACTCTCCAAATTTCATTATTTTCCTAAACATCTTTATCGGTCTATTACAAGCATTTTAATAAAATTAGTTAAATCGCTCCTGCAATTGTTATAATGGTTATGCATTTATCCAAGAACAGATTATAATTTCTTAAAAATTATAATGATTTAATTGTAAATAACACAATTGATTGATATTTAAATACTAGCTGTTAATCCTTCTTTGCATAATAGTGAAAATTTCCATCATAATATTGAATACCCCAAAATTATATAAAAGAACGATTTCATTTTAAGTTGATCGTGTCTTTTTAATGTCTGTTGCAGAAAAAAAAATTATTTTTTTAACCATTTTTATTTTAACTTTGAATATGAATTATATCACCTTGATTTATTTCACTAACAAAAATAAAAAAAAAACATGCAAAGAAGGGTTAAACGTAGTCAGTTGACCTGAGGAAAGACATAGTTCTCATACTAAAAATGTTTCAAATTAGCACTCAGTCGCACGAGATTTGTACCGAACATATGCCTGACATGTTTATAACGTATAGGCTTGAAATTTTGAGAACAAATTCAATTAAATCATATTTAATATAATATCCACCAACATTATTATCTATTGCTCCATTACAAATATTAAAGTTAATTTATACATTTGTGTTTTTAAATACCATACGAGAAGATAGTGAGAGTCTTACTCGTTTAATTTATTATAATTATTGTAATAAAAATAATTTAAGTTAGCTTTGTGTCATATTATATCAGATAATAAAGATTTTAGTTTTGTAATAGACAATCCACTATCACGTTCAGCTGCCATAGAGCAACACTTTTGGTGTCATTTTAATCTGATTCCAACTACGCAAGGCACTAATAGTGCATTTAAATAGCTATTTAAAATTCCATTCGAAACATTCCTAAATTACTTATATTACTGATATATTTAAACAGAGTAAAAACAACAGTGCATCTAATAAAATTATTATTGCTCACCTGCCTAATATACGTATTCAAGTTGAAAATGTATACAAAATAAATATTTGTTTTAATTTAACAAGATTACAAAGGTAATCATAAGGTTTATAAAAGCTTAGTTCGTTAAATATTATTAAAGTAAGTATTCACTCTTTGATGGCAACTGAAAAATAATATGTGTGGTCTGTTTCAATAAAACTTAATGAAAATGTAAACATGTGAATAAAAGACGTCCACTATGCAATTTCGCCGTGTGATCCCGGCATAGAATAGGCCACCCTTCCTTTCTCGTGGGTGTCGTAAGAGGTGAGAAAGTGAGGGCTAGGAATTGACAGCAGCGTCCCTCTTAAAACATCTCTAAAGCCTAACTACGGTTGTCAATCCGCCTGCCAAACATGGCAACTACTGGAAAAATCTCTCCAAAGCGGAGGTTTATGTTCAGCAGCTATTTCAATTTACTGATGTCCAGTATTTATACAAATAGAAAATTTCTTTTAGATAGATTTACTGAGATAATTTTATATCAATATCAAAAAGTTTTATTGATACAGACTATAATAAAGTTATCAAATATAATACTGGATACATTTAGTATAAATAAATTTTGTCGATACTGATTACATGCAACACATAGATCATTTAACTTAAGTTTTTTAAAGAGCAACTAGTTATCCAACGTCTTTGGCATGTTTCGAGCGATTACATGACAATTCGGTACACATTGCTCTGACTAGACTAGGGAAGATATAGAATACAGTATTTGTAGTAAGAACTTAGGCGGTGAGCAGAGGGCGGTCGGCGTCATGATCGGCGCGGTGCGGCAAGGCACACTGTGCAGTCGTCGTCGCATCACCATTTGCCAAAAGAGCTTCACCTTCATTTGTAGTCTCATCCATCTAAAACATTCAAAACTAACCTAAGAGTAATCGATCTTGAGGTGGTGGTATTCAGAAAAATATAATATACCTATATAAATAGTAACAAATAATTCTTACGTGATACGTGCACAGCCACAGTTTATTTATCTATCAAACCCCAGCAGACCTAACCTGCCTATATATGCAATTTTATTTGTTGAATAGTAAATAGTAGTTGATATCGCGACCTTCAAACCATTGGAGTGTACATGCAAAAGCGAGAGGAGAGAAAATCTTAATAATATATTTTTTTAAATTAGCTAAATTTAAAGAAAAATTGTCTGTAGCTATAAAATACTTTCTTTATTATGTAGAATACATAATTATTAGAGAAGTATAAAAATGATAATAATGCATTATTGTTTTTTGCATGTGCCCCTGTGGCTTGACCCCACGATCACAGATAATAACTATGCCCAGGATATGCAGTGGCATCATTTAGTGATAACTTACAACAAATTGGATATAACTTTACTAAACTAACTTTTGTCTGCTACTTTATACGGGAGTATTTTAGAAATAAGAAAACCAATGAAATAGATCACATTTAGATAGCGTATCAAGAAGAAACGCACAGATTATAAGTTAGACATTTAAGAATAAATCTTTGAAAAGAACATCAAATTTGGTGCAATAGTTTTCGCGTGATGAACTAAAACAAACATACAAATAGACAAATACATAGACAACATTTCTAAAAAATATTGTTTTGACATCTGTTGGTCTCATTCAGACCCCTCATTTTATTGTTAAATATCTATCTTCCATGTACAGACATCGCCTAATTAAACTTAATTATAATATTAATAAGTACATATGTGAAAGTTTTCATGGTGATCGGTCAAAGTAATAGTATCATAGTACTCACGTACAAATATACCTATATCAAATTTTATACACTTTCCAGTTGTACGGAACATTATCTGTTACGGAATTTATCTATATAATATAAATTAGAAACTGGGTAAAAAGTGTTTAATTATAATTATTGTCTATCAATGATGAAACGTCGAGGTGGAGCTTCTTTGTATTAGTAGACAAGCAAGCAACGATCTGAGCGGCCTGTCCGTCCAGGGCGACATGGAATAGATCGGCCTGTCCGGGTAGACTGTCCAGAGCGAGTCGCCAGAGTGTGCCGACGTAACTCCTAAACTACCGTTACAATGTTTATTAAATATTAATATAATAATAAAGATATTCTATTCTATTCTATTTTCCGTTGCCAAAACTGGAAATTTACAATACTCGTAATAATAATTCTAGAAAATTAATTAAAAGCATGTGATATAAATTTTATATACAGAGTTCTCAGCAATGATCATAATCATTCAAATTAATCAAATTAATCTTAAACTGTATGTATAAATGATTTTTAAATACAATACATTTTACATATAATAAACAACTTATAAAAAAATTCGAAGGTTCAAAATAATGAGTCAGGTGTTTAAGTAGAATTTTTTGTATAACAAATAACGTTGTACAAAAAAACAGACTCCGCTGTAAGGAAAACGATAAATATACAAAAAACATGTGTATGATTAAAGTAATATTTTTGTTATAGTATCTGGTTTTTGCAAAGCAATTTATATATTATATTACGATAATTATAGATTAAAAAAAAATATAATGATTGCACCAGTAGTGTAAAAATTATGCCAAAAAAAAAACAACAGTATTACCTCAGAATTTGAGAAGAAATCGTGTATTTATATATAAAAAAAAAACAAATACTAATTGATGACAAATATATAAGCGATTTGAAAGGACAGGGTTTTTTTAAGCCCCTTATAAAGTGTTTATTACCCAAATACACAGTGGTACAGTTTTGTATGAGTCGTTTGGGCAAGTCTTTTCTATCTCTACCTGAAGAAGGCTACATTTTAAAATATAATTACACAAAAGCAAGACAAAGTCAAAAACATCTTCCTTAGGAGTCTGAATATCTTTAAAAATATTTTAAAATGCGTAACTCTGCATTTAAGAATTCTGAACAGTAGGCTTTAAAATTTACATAATATACATTAAAATATACATTTATATAAAAAAGGAAGAAGGCTTTAATTTGTAACATTTGTTAGTTTATTTAAGTCAAATACTACAAGATGAATTAGAATCAGTTCCTCCTATTCACTTTTGCTGAAATTCCTTTGTCAAATTTTGTATTAGTGACAAAACCATATATCAATTATGTCGCTGAAAATAGTAATTTGGTTTAATTTTAATATTTTGGGAACTACATATCTACTTGTTTAGCAATATTAACCAGCTTTAATAGCTACATTTATAAAAAATTCTTTAATTAAATTTTAATTATGTTAAGATAAAAAGAAAGAAAAGAACCTTGTAAAATAGCACCCATGATTATGTTAGACCTTGCTCTACCGTCCCCGGAAATATATTATGTATCTATAATAAAATGAATCCGGATATTATAGGTAGGTACATAAACATTTTCTTTAGAATATCATTAAATAACATATATATATATATACACTTACTCGTATTATATACACGCTTACAGCTAAAGATGCCGCTGCTATATTCTGTACGTATGAAACTTTTTTAAGACACTTGGTTTAAATGAAAGATGAAGACAAGTGTTATACAATGTACTAATAAAGTATCATATAATGAATTTTTGGTATAAAATTACATACATAAAACTTTTATAAATTAAATGGTATTTGAATGGAAATACTGTGGTGATTGCAAAAAATAAAACCGGCTGGCTTCTATCTAGAGTTGCCATGTGAAAATAGGTACGATAATTTTGATAAGATTTACACTAAATGAAATTTTATTATTTTCTATTTTATTTTTACTCATCTTTCATTAACCAAGTTTTCACGTACATGCAGAATTCATAATAATACATAATATCTAATATAATATAATAATACATAATATTTCATAATACCCTGTGTGGTGCTCAAAGTCTAATGATGAAACCAAAAGGCTAAAAAAGTACGTTTTCAAAAAGGTTTAACAGATTTGTTGAATTGCAAGATATCCTTTTACTAATTCAAATTTAATTAAAGGCTGTTCTAAGGGATCCATGTACTGGTAGCATTGCAAATATAAATGCGAACTACTAACTTAAGACATGAGGAAAGAAGTGGTCGTCCTTTGATGATAGGCATTAATTAACGAATAGAAAACGTGATAGTGAAAAATTTTATATGACGTATGAAGAACTTTAGCTCAATTGCAGATTAGATCGTATGCAGTACCTAGTTGATTTCAATAACTCAGTCGATAATAATTTATAACAAATATTATATATTAATATATATATTTCTATCATAATATGAACTATGTTGTGTGTAATAAGTTTTATTACTGAATAATATTGCACCAAACTTGCTGTAAAAAAACTGTATCATATTTATAAAGCATTCCATAGAGTTATATCAATCGATAACTAATAAAGCGTACACACACAAAATGCGGTCAATATCAAAGAACTCGTTTGTAAATAGATATATACTTAGTAAATAAAAGCATTTAGAAATACGTATCTAATTCCTTATCGTGATACAATTTTGAAACTAAACTAATTATATTGTGGTGCAATATATCATATACTCGATTGCATATTATACCTATACCTTTTAGGGAAAATATAATAATTGGCGTAAATTTGGCGACCTTCGTAGCATACATAATTATATACGATAGATTACACACTGGTCTGCTGTTAGGCTAGTTTAATTTCTCTATCAGGACAATTTTGGAAACTGTAAATTATTGGTAGAATTTTTTGATCTACCCATAGATTATGTACAACGGTGTAATACTCAGATGATATCTATCTTAATCTGAGGATTAGCCAGTATAATAGATTTATAATCTAAGGATAGACCATATTTTTCCAGGTAGAAGTGAAAATACGAAATATGAAATCCACACATAAAATTTGAAGTACATCATATACTCGTATGTACACGTATCACGTAAAAACTTTGATAATAACGCAGAACCTAGGTTAATATATACTGGGTTACCTAAAAAGACTCTTTCCATGGGGGGAAACAATATATTCCCTCAATAGCCAAAAATATCATCTGTTTGAAAGTGGTTTAATTTTATATACTTTTTGTCACGATATTATACGATATTATTATTAGTTATGTCTTAAATAGATTTTATAGTGGCATCAGGTATAGATTAAAAGTAACCGTTACACTAATAAATATAGGAAAAATACTAACAGCAGATTTTTCAATTTGCGTGGGGGGTGCGTCACGCTTGCCCTGTAGGTAGTAAGTCATTAGCTGGCCTTTGCCCTTGACTGCTACTAGACCTCGCTGTTCGAAGTAGTATCCAAAACTCTCTAAAATATGGCACGTTTCTTCTGTCACCTAATAACAAAAAAATATATATACATGCATATATATATTTTACTTAAATACAGTATAATAGGTCCTAATCATAATCCAATTTAAATGTGTTAGAATGTCGTTTAACTACATGTAAAATTAACACGAAAAAAAATCTATTTGTGTTTACCAAATAAGCATTATAAAAAAAAAATATTGTATATACATACGAAAAAAAAAAATTAAAATATTAAATTCTTCGACTAATAGTCTATTTACATACATTTCATCTCTTAAATATGAAAAACATGTGAAAATTTGTAAAAAGATATTTAGATATACGTTAATCACTCTCACCAGAGGGAGACTGTGTAAGAGTAGTCTGCTTGTATAACTCTGTTTTATTCGTTTTTCTGCCATAAAACAGTTATATTTGCATAGATGCGTTTTAATTTGAAGGGTGGGATAAGGTCATCAAATTACAGGATACAGAGGCATAACACCTTATTTCTCAGGAATAGTAACACACGAAAGGTATCATAAGCGACACAATTCGTGATACTGTTCATGTATATAGACGGATGTTACCACTTTCCATAAGGTTTGCAAAAAAAATTGAATGAAAGTTCTATTTTTATAATAATTTATTAAGTCAAAGTAGCAAGTTCGGTTAGTATTTATATTAAAAAATTTAAGCACTGGCTTGGACATATGACAGCGGTTGATGACCAATGTGTTAAGTAACCAATGTAAATAAGTCTGAATTCACGGGAATTAAATTGGAAGTAATATGCAATTGAGACAAAATATTATATAAAACATATCTTACACGTATAGTTAGCACTGAGCATATTTTTTTCTCATAGCTTAACTGATGTAGAAAGTTGTGGTTTGAATCGGTTACTTATAGAAAGTAGTAAGCAAGTAAGAACAAAAGGTCAATTCTTATTAATATTATAAATGTGAAAGCCACTTTATTTGTTTGTTTTTTATTTTTTGACACTGTAATAACTCAATCAATCGTTATAAAATTTGAAACATCATGATTTTTTGTATAAAACAAGTATTTGGAATAGAGAAGGATACTATATAAATAGAAAGGAATACTATAGGTAGGTTACTTTTTATCCCGGTAATTCAATATATCTTAGACAAAAGGGCAAAGCCACGGTTAAAATCAAGTTACTAGTAAAGTTTTAAAGCTTTTTCTTTGAGTTTGGTATCTACGCATTATAGTTGGGTGTTTTATAGGTTACTTTATTATTTCTAGCCAATAATACAGCAACTGTATGTATATAATGAAATTAACCAAAATATCAACTGTCACATTGTTCGCTATTTTTTGTAGCTACTTTGACAAAAATGGTGCGCCCTGCGCACCACTTTTGTCAAAGTACCTCTGTCCCACTAGTATTTCTGTCGTCAAGCAACAGTACTTCACCAGCTGCTGAATTTAATTATCATCGCGTAACTATTCATCGCGACTATCTGAAAGGCTAGCAACCGACCAGCGGGCGTTCTTCCTTCCACTGTCTTTCACATACGATCGTACTTTGGAAACAACTTCCAGCATTTATATTCCCAAACAGACACAATAATGAACCTTTAATTAAGGTGTATATTTCTTCCTAAAATGGAAATACACTTGCGATTATTTTGATTTTGCGTGTACGTACTCAAAAATGGCAGCAGTCATATACTTTCAAGTGAGCCGTATGCTAGTTTGCCCTTTGTGTTATAAAAAAAAAATAGCCTCACCTGTACACAACCTGCTTTTCCCGTACTCTCCATACGGGAGGCAACGTTTACAGTATTGCCCCAAATGTCGTAGTGAGGTTTGCGGGCGCCGATAACGCCCGCCGTGATCGGCCCGTGGTTGACACCCATCCGTAACACGAAGTGATTGAAGGATTGTTCGTTTATCGCAGCCAGCACTCGCTGCAATTCGAGTGCGAATTCCACCAGGCATGCGAGGTGGGCCCATCGAACCAGCACACCATCTGAAGGCTAATATACATGCCTATTAATACAAAATACCAAATAATAAATCTATTAGTCAATATCAATTAGTATGGTAACTATTTTTGAGAACTAAAGTTTTTTTTAGTTTTTGTTTTCAAAACTCAACGAAATTGAAAATCACATATATTTTATAACAAAAATATGGCAACATTTTTAAACAGGCAAACATAAAATGATAATTAGTAAAAAAAAATATTCTTTACTCTTAATATATGAGAAATTATATGTCCTTCTTATGTAAAAAATCCCACTAAGATAGATTTTCCTGTTGTTTGTCAACTTGTTTAATTGAATTTAATAAGAGATCTCGATGATGATTCATCCGTTTCCAAAAACAAGCGTCTTTGTCACTCATGTTTTACAATAACGTAAGAAATGTGCATTTACGAAACCCACTTACCTGCATCTGTCGGGTTGGATTTAAGCCTGAGGCAGCCATGTATGTGGAACTAATTGTCTTAATTTTTATAATATCTTTACTGAATTTGGCATCTTCGAGCAACTGGAAATTATAAAAAGCCGATTAATGATCTTATCAGTATAGGTACAACAAATAACAACTACGTTTTTATGCAGAATTGTAAATGAAAAACACGCTAACAGACGACTCTATTGATGGAAAGTACTAACCATCGTTTTGATATGACGCCAGTTGTATCAACCCTCATACGCTGTTTTCATGTTTGTAAAGTGTCTGTTCGCTTACATTTTAATAATTAATGTTTCAGGTTTTTATTTAAATGGACAAAAAGATAACCCAAGGGAACCATTATGAAATATTTTATATTACCATTTAATCTACATTCAGTATTTACAGTGTCATTTAACAACTATTCATAAAAAAATTCAAAGCTGAATCAGAGTTATAGACTAGAACAGTGTCTATACTGTCGTAGCTGCGCGACTTAAATTCCAAGCAACTTAATCACAAACAAGAAGAACATGTCCCCATTGCATATGCTGCTTTAACTATAGATAGGTATCTTGTGTAATAGGCCTTACAGTAATGGAATGAATCTTACTCATGGCCATGCCTGACAAAACATTATTCATAAAGACAGACACTTTTGTAAACACTATGCATTATAGCACGATGCGGATAACAAAAACTATTGAAAAAAATTTACAAACTATACCTACAACCTGTGATTTTATTAAATTGATTTTGACTCTAAAAATTTTATTCTAAACTGGATTATAATACATAGTGAAAACAAATTACAGCTGTCACCTGTACTATATTCTAACGCACAAAGTTATAGTACGTAACTACAATATTTCAAGAAAACATCAACTTTTATTTCCGTTATTTCGTATCGTGATATGCTTACAGACAATTATCACGTATCACATTAAGCTTCCTTTAAGTCGATTTAAAAAGGTGGAGATATAGAATAGAAATCATCTTTATTCAAAAGACTTGTTTACAAGCATTTTTACATCTTCACTTATTTTATTATTCTATTGTTAGGTTCGGAATGCTGATATCTGCTAAGAAAAATCGCAAAAACTCAGCAGCGATTCTTATGTACTTATGTGTCTATGAGATATTTTTATATTTGTACAGATGGAATTGTTATAATTAGCAAAGAGTTTTATTTATATGTATAGTAAAATTTCACAATAGGTCATAAGAATATCAAATATCATACAGATACGATAATAAGTCCTAGACATAGAGGTCCTAGTTTTTATGCTATTTACAATGTCAAACTGACGGTCCACCTAATGGAAAGTGGTAACCGTCGCCTATAGACATGAGCAGTACCATGGACAAACAGAGTATACTGTTGCGCCTATGATACCCCCCATGCGTTGCAATTCTTGAGGACTCAGGTGTTATTCCTCTTTACTCTGTAAATTCACTGCTATATGAAACACAGCCATGCAAACACAACTGCTTCACAGTAGAAACACGAATGTACAAATTCTCGCACTGGTATTTGTTTAAATATTTTTACTAAGAATATTTAAACAAATTAATACAGTCATATGAGCAAAACCATAGTTAATACCTCACGGTATTGCACTGTATAAACAATAATAGTTATATTTTTTGTATACGTATAAATATAATATTCTTTTGTATATTATTTATGTCTATAGTAATAGTTATCACTTTCCATCAAGCGAGCCGCCAGTACTAACCAACAGAACAAAAAACTTATTTAGTGGTACAACCAGTAACTTTCTACTTAATGATCGAAGGATTCAATTCTGTTACGTTATTGTTATTATAAAAATAAATATTAGTAATATAATACTCCCGTCATCATGCATTATAGGTTTACAGACGAATTAACTTCGATTGAGAAATAGTAGATATATATTGTATACTGGATCACAAAGAATCAAAAATTAAAAATCTCACATTAGAAGACAACTTCTAATGTGTTTTAGATTTTTTTTTTTTGTATTATAAAATATATTGGATTTCTGGATTGAAAATCGAATGGTACGGGACTATATTTATATGAAGCTCTCTCTCTCTCTCTCTTCAGTCATACACTCTTGACAGAGTGGATATGAAGCTACAAGTTGCATTATGGAGGTCATCGAAATTTTAAATTGTATTGTACATGTTGAGCATAAATTAATGTTATAAGGTAAAACCAAATTACCAAATCGAAGTCTGATATAACCTCGTTGAGAAATCGCAAACATTCCAGGCCCTGGTTATTAACTGTTTCTTCCGAATAAAACTCTGTAACAATTTATTAAACACATTATTATTTTGTCTGTGATACTCTGCTTACCCTAATTAAACAGTTTATAATAAAAAATATTTATATCGAACAAAAAATAATCATAATAGACATTTATATATGCTTAAAATTTTTGTTATGTATTTTTGATACCCAAAATTGACCAAATTGCTGATTATGAATAACTTTACAGTGTGAGTGGACCAAATAAATCTTTGTGACAGTAGGTGTTAAGTGTGACCTATCATATGAAATTGGATGAAACAAAAGATGTATGAATGTATAAAACTGTGTCAAATAACATTCCTATAAGCCATTGTACCATTATGTACTGCACTAGTAAAGAACAAATATTATTTTGTCCATTACTTTAAATAAATTTTCATATAAATACTTTAATATCTATATATGTTTTGGTAGTACAGATAGAAATATATAGTATTTCGCACGCAGTGGTTCTGAGTCTGGATTTCTTTTATTTCATTTCTTTTATTTTCTTTACTATTTCACATGTCACAATTCATTCTATTACTTTAATTAACTTCTGTACTAAGCCATCGAAGATGAAATGGAAAATTATTTGCTAAATTATTAAAAATATTTAACAACGCCCACATATCTTCACATTTCTAATATTATGAAGATAGTAGAAAGAAAGATACTTAATTTATAAATTTTACTGTCTTTTGTGTTAATTATCTATTGAGGTATATTTACGTTTCATGCCGATAAACTTTATTAATATTGTGTTTAAAGTAAAATGCTTATTTCAATAACCTCAACAGAGAAAGAATAAAAGAAATCAATGCTTTCGAAACATTAGTATACAAGGCGCACAAAGTCAGATGATGGTTGAATGTAAAGCACTATTCCAACACAACAGCAATAACAAACAAAATAGATCGCTACTGTTAAATACATGTCCAATTTATTAATTGCCTATATAATGATCACATATTAAAGAGCAAACTGTTTTAAGAATAATTTAATATGTTGCGCCATAAGAAGCAGCAATAATTAATCTAAATCAATAGTGACAATATTAATATGGAACCAACATGAGAGTAAATATTCTCGATTGCAAAACAATTATCAAACACGGTTCACAATTGGCAAAAATATCGCGTAACCTACAGACAAAAAATTATAGGCGAATTGAGAACATCCTCCTTTTTTTAGACCCTGATCTTTTAACCCGTAAACGCAAGAAGTGCCTATGTATCTGTGTACATTGACAGGTATAAGGTCGCTCGAAATATTTTAGACATTAATTTAATTAATGTAGTGTCTATAATATATTGATGCCTATATTGGTTTTATTAGAATATTGATTCAGATGATAAATGATATCAGTATATATCCAAAAGGTTCTTAACATAGAACTGATAATAAAATTTTATTTTCCATGAAGAGGATTCCCCAATTTGGTAGATTTTTTACTGTAATTTATTGCATTTTTTTTTTATCTACAAACTTCAGAAAGAAGAAAATTAGATAATATTTTTTTGTTTATCTGTTATGTAATGCCATCACCAATCTAACAACAACGAAATAACCGATTTTGATGAAATTATTTTTCAACTGACTTCAAACAGAAGGAGGTGCTGAGAGCGTGGACTATGTTTATAGAATGTTTCATATACATTAAATATACACTGTTTCACACAAAGTTAGTGTATTTGCATGAATGTATTAGTAAACAATTATTTATGAACACAGAACGCCGACTAGTTTAGAGTATGAATACCATCATAATAACAATTCTATATTACGACGCTAGCTGGCGCCATAAGTTGAAAATAAACATATCCTTTTAAAAATACATTTTGTTGCTAGCAACAGGAGGTTCTCAATTCGGTTGTACTTTTTTAAATATTTTTGTTACCTTATAACTCAGGCAGTTGTAAACCGATTTAGAAAATTATTTTTTTTATTTACAGATTGGTCTCATAGAAATTTTATTAATCGGTTTAGTAATTTAGTTTTTAAATCAAAATAATTGGTTTTTCCACAATTGAAAACGGTTTTTATGTGTATATATATATATATATATATATATATATATATATATATATATATATATATATATATATATATATATATATATAAATCCTACACATACAAAAGAGAATTCCACAATCTAGCTGCATGAACGATAAAGGATCAACTACAGCATGTAGACGATGAAGAATAAGGGAAGATAAAGGAGAAGAAATTTCGTCGAACGGGAGAATACGCCATCGGGAACTATAAAATCAAATTATTCACGAAGATAAGACGGAGAAGAAGGGTTATATAAAACGACATTATATGAAAGTCTTGACGCCCTCGAATTGGTAGCCATTTCAATTTTATTCTATAGGTGGAGACATGGTAGTATTTACGCAGACCACAAATAAAGCGTGTGCAGAAATTTTGCAATCTCACTACTTTGTTCAAAAGTAATCGTAATCAAGAAGAGGTAACAGTAGGGCTTGGGCTAAAGTAAGCCTTGTCTCACAAGATAAGAATTTTTGAAGTCGTTTAATTGCAAATGTTTTTATTTTCATGCTGATCCTAAGCAAATGTAATTTTGACGACTTCCGTAGTACAGATACCATACTTAAAAGAGGTCCTGGATTCAATTTCGAGCGCGCTAATTTAGAAAACGACATTTTCTAAATTATATCGGATCTAAGTGTTCTGAATGTTCTGAATTGTGTACCAAATTTTTGTTGCCTAGTTTCTCGTAACACCAGGTAATCTAACTTAAATACTGGATAATCGATGTGAATGTGTCATACTTATTATAGCAATATGTCACAGTCTAAAAACTCTTTCCTGTTGAACAAAGAACTTTGAATGCTCGAAATAAGTCAGAAAATGGTTGCCTACAAGATATTTAATGCAATAAGTTGGAGCTAATTAAATATTAGCACTACACTAGTAACACTAGTAACTACTAACAGAGCTAACGACAAGCGGCATATGAATCTATCGATAGAATCGTGTTGGTTAGATCGGGACATTAGACACCGGGCGTCACCATCTCATTGTATTTCATGGACTCTTTAACAATAATAATTCTATCGGTAGATTTGTTTATGAGTTTTCCAGGAAGGCAGACCACTTACCCGAGAAGTTGGGCATAGAAGCAAAGAGCACGCCAACCTCCGCGTAGCTTTGGCTGTAGAGGTCGCGGTGGTGGTGGCGAGCGCCCATGAAGTGCCTGGCGACGTGTGGCGGCAGCACGTTGTGCACGAGCGCCTGGTTGCGCCGGCGCAGGTCGGCCGCCTGCTCCGCTTGCGCGCGCATGCGCTCGCCGCGTGAGTGCCGCGCACGCTCCAGGGACTCGCTCTGCGTGTAAACAAACGTCCATGAATAACTCCACAAACGGAACATTACTGATGACCTATTCTAAAGAAAATACCGAACATACTTACATATCTATTGAAAATCAGTAGCGCTATCATCACGAAGAACAGCATTATAATGTTGCGTCCAGTGTGGATTTTGGCTCTAAAATAGAAAAGAACGGTATTAATAATACTTCCATATAACTTTAAATGACAAACAAGGTTGCGGCCGTATATGAAGTGGTAACCAAATATTTGTTGAATTTTGAAAATTCCCTTTCACGTACGTTAAATAAAGATTCTATCTAAAAATTTTAAAATTTTGCTGTTTCAGCGGTGCATTGATAAATGCGTCAATCAGTTAGTCATTCAGCATCCTTTTATATATATACAGTATCCATGTACATCCCGTGACTTGTCCTATCTATCCCCAGAAAAGAAGAAGTAGCTTGGGATAGAATTTTTATGTTGTTATTTGGATTGTGGATGAATTCCTCTTTTACGGCAAAACCGGATTACAATGAAATTTCATATATCTTTATATATATTATAATATTTTTGTGGATAAAATACAAGTTCACCTAACAAAGGTGAAAGTTTATGAAGATCTGTACAAAAGTCTGTTACTCAATCTCGCATATCGACTGAATGTATTTTTAACTGATGATGGTCTGTCTGTTGAAAATGGTAAGAATTGCTAAAGACATGAGTAAAATCACTAAATCTTGTGATCACCATAGTTGTCATTTGTGCATTGTTACCATACAGTATCTCGTTTTTTTTATTATTATGACTTACCATTTCAACTTAGACCATCGAATAGAATATACATGTACCGATCAAAATGTACATTTGATAAACCTTTTTCGAAATTAATAGAAAAACTATCTAAGTAGGGAAGCTGCTCTTAGTACCTAATTCCTTTGCATAATATTTCTTACTGTGAATTGAATTCATATATTTATCTACTTATTTATATCTGCGTGAATATCCATTACATTGCAATATCAATTGTAAAACATTCATGATGTCATACACTGTGATTCCTGTGTTCATGAATTGAATCTCTGCCTATGTTTTAGCATGCGTGAAAAGGATTAAATGGAATTGTTTTCGTGATTACTCTTGACAAATAAATAATGTTACAATTTATTTAAATTATTAGTAAATATACAACTGATGTAGACTGTAAGCAATTCACTCATCACATTTTATGTAATCGAATGTCGATAATTAAATTCAAATAATAAAGTGCGTGTTGGAACTCGGAATAGGTAAACAGATTATGTAGAGTTAGAGTTGTTTCGATATCACTTCAAGTATATTTATTACAAAGTTTTTCTTACAAAAGTTAAAAATGATGTTATAAAAAATTACCTAGAAAAATTGTATAGGATGAAATTTAGATTTAGGAAAGCAGTTTCATCAATGTCAACGAGGTCAGTACCCCGCCAGCATAAACTTGTGCTGGCGAGGTACTAGTAAAGGATAATTGATAATGACGAAGTCAGGTTTTCATTTTGTTATTTTTTATATTAAATTACGTTTTTAAATTATGTTTTTTTTTTTAATAAATAAATGTTTATTAATATTATAAACGTAACAGCGAGTTATAAAGGCTACTTTTATTCCGACCAATAAAAATATCACGTGGACGAAATCCTGTGCCACGATATCTGTTCATGAATCTCTGAAATCAGTCAACTGATATTAACAAAATTTTGTAATGTATAATATTGGCTCCAACTTAAAAAAATAAGGTAGTCTTAAAATAGACAAGAAGAGAATTCGCAAAGAGGCGGTAGAGGTTCTAACTTCCTCCTAATATTAGGTACAAATGTGAAAGTTGGTAAAGTTATTTGTTTGTATTGGTTGCTGCCCTACACTTAGTGCTCATTTGATATTGACAGTTTGAAGATAATAATTGATAATAAAACGTGCAGACTTGAGTGCTGAAGTATACGACTGATTTATTCAACATACTCGTACTTAAAAAATGCGTGTATACAAATAACTGAATCGGCAGTTTTTACTTTTGCATTATAAATTGTACAAAACTAATCTGGGGTCGTCATGCAAACAACTACAACTTACTAAATACAAGCACCTATAGGTGCTTGTACTTAGTAAGTCCTCTTAGGATAATTTTGGAATAGACACTAGAGTCCAGTCGATAGGCCTAAAACATTGTAGTCTGGGTCTGCGAAGTTTAAATGTTGCAAATACAGCCACTGTTGGCTGTTAAAAGATTATAAAGATTATTTGATATGATAAGTGATTGCGTTTGAAATTGGTAAAAAAGTGGTAAAAAAATTATAATCGCTGTAAATTGTATGAAAATTTAATGATACAATATCTCTGCATTGCCGAAACCTAATCCAGAATGAATGCATGATAATGTTTTCATGGTAAGTGAAATCTGAGATCCTTGGTCCAAAAGAGTTCGTAATATGTACCATCCGCCGATAATACATTTAATAAGACAGTAGTTAATATAATTTTTTCATTCTTGCTCGCAACGTAATGGACAATATTCTTAATCGTTAAGTTAAAGTCGTTGCCAGAAACATACTAGGTATGCTTGGCGATAAGATTGATTTTCCGATATACGAGTACGCGTCATGAATTAATGCATTATGATTTATTCGCATAAAGTTTACAATATTTGTGTACAATAAAGAATAAAGAAAAAAATGAATGTTTTGCTAAAACATTGTATGATTAAATAAATAATTATGACAGTGCCCTAATTGCGTAAGTGTACTCAATCGAATGTTAGGTGTTATATTGAGGAATTTCACAAATACATAAATAATGATTAGAATTACACAATGGACGCATAGGATTAATATACTGGCATGATAAATGCTACATGAAAAGTTGTTATGATTTTGAATATTAAGTTTAGTATAAATACATAGGTTTATTTAATGTAGTTTTGTTTCGATTATGACTTCGTATTGCTATACTCCTGTATGGGCCCGAGAGCCATATATTTAGACTTTATTAAAGTAATTAATTTGTTTCACGATGGCAAATTTCGAGAAGAGTTACATGTGTTTCTTACAGTCGCTACAAGTTTTTCTTACAAACATTTTGTACTATTAACAGGCCCCACGTATTTATATCAAACCCTAAATTGTGAATGGTGTGTATATGTTTATTTAGTGGATGTACTATACAGCCATTTTAAATGAAAAGAAGTTTGTTTTAGAATAACCCGTTAATTTAAAAATATATCTATTTAATTCGTAAAAAGAATTTGAGGTATTTATTAACCATAGAGACGCCAAAAGAGGGGTGTTAAAAGTTCGACGTCTCTGTATATGTATGCAGGTATTGTATCAGCCGTACTGCTTCACCTTTAAACTTTCCTATAAGTGTTGTGTTTTTTTAACATTAGTAATAGAGTTCTTGTTGAATGCTTCAATAAATAAATCTTAGAATGTAGACCACTGCGTATATTTTTCAGTGAACATCGGGAGTTCTAGTTGAAGTGTAGATTGATGGACATGGGTAGTGGATGATAGCTTCAAATTTAAATCGCACTTAATCTTTTTGTATAGCTGCTCGTATTCATTAAGTTCATTTCTATATGATACACATATATGTATATATCTGAAGATGTAAGCTATCACTGATGTTTAATTTAGTTTATAAATTCCTCAGTTCTCTTCAATCTCCCATTTCTCTGTAATTTTATTTACGTTGATGCTATTAAACAAATGAAATCTCTTCGCTCATTTGCATAGCTCTGTTATAATATTATAGTATAGAATGATAACGTGGTACTAACTGATTGGTACAGTTCTTTGGAGTACTTAAATATATTCTCAGTAAAATACTATTTTAAATCTGGTTGAAGAGACAGTTTTAAAAGATACTGTTGAAATTGCTCCCAGAGATTAGCTAACATCTCAATCCTTACGCTGAATATTATCAGGTGTTTTTCTAGAGGAAATATTAAAATTTGTATTGAATTTGTTAATGTGTTCGTAGTTCAGACTGAGGAGCATATAAGACCTCTATTAGGTATAACTAAGTGATCTTACTTGATAACTGATGGAACTCTGTGCTGTGAAAATTGTTGAAGCTGGTGTTTGATTGCGAGCTGTAGTGCTCGGATGAAGATGATGATCTTGATGATGATGATAACCACAATAAGCACTAATAATGTTTTTTTGTGGTAACCTGCGTATCACCATATTTGACGACGTCATATTTATCGACGACGAAGCGCAAATATCGAGTTATTTGATAAAGAAAACAGGCCGATTTGATTCTTGAATATTAGTCGAAAGACCAAAAAATGTAAGGCTTGCTACCCTACACTTAGTGTCGATTTGATATTGACAATTCGGGGATGATATTTGATAATTAAACGTCCCGACTTGAGTGCTGAATTATACAGACTGATTTATGTAACATACTTAAATGACGCGAGTGTACAAACAGCTGCGTTGGCAGTTTAATATTTCAAATTGTACAGGTCCCGTATAATGTTTGAAAGGTTGTATATTTATTATTTAAATCACGCCTAAGTGGTTAAATGGATTTAAATGAAATTTCGTGCACGGGTAGATAATATTCAAACTTATTACATCTAAAGTATTCTCTTTATATACTAATTCGTGCGAGCAAATCTAAGAGAAACAGCTAGTAAATAAGTAAATATTAAAATAGAAATAAAAAACTAACAGCACGTGTAGGAGATGCGGGTCGTAGTCGGCGGTGTGATTGTAGGGCGCGCGGTAGGGGTCGCGGTCGAGCGAGGGCCGCGGTGCGAGCAGCGCGGGCTGCAGCGCGGCGGGCAGCGCGTGCGCGGCGGCCAGCGCGGCCAGCAGCGCGGCACGCGCGCATCCGCCCAGGGGCGAAACCCACAGCGCACCGCATAGTGCTCCCGCGCCCACCTGCACCGACGCATAGCTCGCATACGACACTCGCCGCCTCTCCAATTAGAGGTGGCTAGTATGTAACAATATCTATATATTGTAACTATAATATCTGTATATTTTTAATGGGTGATAATGAAATGGTAACCCCGCCTGCACAGTCGGTATACGCTGGCCAGACACCAGGGAGGCATGATAGGTGAGAATGAAAAGGCAGGTCAGTTAGCACATCATGACAAAATCCATTAGATTTAACCACGATGGTTTCCAGGAGGAACCGCGTTGAGGTTAACGGATATATTAAAGATTGGTTATCCAATATACGAGTATAATACTAAAATGAAGAACCTGAATGAAAATTCGACTTGTATGAGCGATGTCGAAATGGTTTATGACCTTTTTTACACTAAATGATCGTAGAAACTCAATATATAGGTATTGTAACGGTATCAACATTACCCAATCCTATCTCCAATATACCAAATGAACACTTTGTACATGCTATGTAAGTCTATATGAGTAATTAATAAAAAATATGAAAGTGGAAGGTAACCCCGCCTTCGTTATCGGTGTCCTCCTCCATGTTACGCTAATTTATAATTTCCCAAGTAAACTCACACGAAAATTGGACATCATACAACTTTTTTACTTATAATAATTAAAGTGACTTTTAGTGACTCAATTTGAAAACAACGAATCATAAAATACCGTTACTATACATTTAACATCTAAAACAACATATAAATCGCTATCAATATTCTCAGTGAGAAATGGATAATTTAAAATTCTCTCTTTATAACTAGGGAAAAATTCTCTTATTACCCCATCTAAAATTACAGTCGTAAGATTTGACTGTTAAACATGTTTACAGTAATCTTTTACATAAAATAATTTTACACAATCATGAAGATAAAAATAATCTTGTTAATTGGCTCAAAAATTTTATACATCATAAAGATACGTACTAACCCAACCAATAATCTCAGGGGAAGAGATTGTTAATAATGGGCTCACTAGTCGCCATCACTAAAAATATACCCTATCGCACAGGTGTACCACAGCGCGGTCCCCTCTGGAAACCAGCGTAGTTAGTTTCTACTGAAATTTGCATTGATGGAGCAACTGATCAAATTTCATTCTCATCGTTTTATGCTCCACTGTATACCGTTAGCATAAGCGAGTGCACCATTCCATTTTCATTTATAAGGTAAACCCCATAATTTCATCTCGAGTTAGTAAATTATAGTTAAAACTATAATTTATTAAATAAAAACTATATCTACCAGAGGGAGACTTTTTTTTTATATTTTCTTCAATACTGTAGGACATACTTTTGTTCTATCATCAATAATTTCCGCAGCGCACGCGACGAAATTTATTTTATAGCATTTTTTTACCTTGAGTTACGTTACTAAAGTTTTAGTAAGGATCCCTAATCTTTTCTAGCAATAAATATAGCCTATCCTAATCTTTTCTAGCAATAAATATAGTCTATGTTACTCAGGATGAATGTAGCTTTCTAATGATGAAAGAATTTTTTAAATTGGTAAAGTAGTTTTTGAGTTTATTCATTACAAATATACACACAAAAATATAAATCTTTCCTCTTTATAATATTAGTATAGATTGAATACCTATATGAGTATGATATAACTAGGTATCTATTATCTAAAAAAGCAAACTGACAACTAGGTATATTGCCATTATTTCACATTTCTTTCTGTTTTCACCAATTAATCATTACGAAACGTATTTTTCGCACCTCAATGTTAATGTCCAATAATGTGAACGAAGTGTCCACATAGATTTCAAGTCATCTCATTATTGACTCTATCTATACAATGTGAAAGTAAAAATGACGCTTTACGTGATAGTAGTATGAAGGATGAATGCAGCGACGCGCCCCACTGTGAGCTGGCGCATCCTCTCTCAGGCCATCCTCCATCAACATCGCTTCAAAATTACCACAGATAATCTGAAAACGGAAACAATACGTATTTAAAATATATTTTGTCGGATTTACGGTACGTCCTATTATTAGTACGTCAAATTCTTGGTAGTGGATGCAGCATACACAAGTAGAGTACACTATCTCTCTGAAGCTTTAAAAACATTGTGACGGTTGATATATTGTTATAAACAAAATATAATATTTTGTTTATGACAATTTTTATAGGGAAATTTATATAAATAATTTATATAGGGACTCTCGAAGAGGAAACCCTGGGATAATAATAAGTAATAATAATATCATTTTGCCAGAAACATAGTTACAAAATATAATTATTTAAATTAATATAAATTTTATTCAAGGAACTAAACAATTCCCGCTTTGTTATATATAATAGTAGATACAAAATTTTATACGAATTTTTGCAAATTTCTTATATACGGTCACGTGATAATTTAAAATTGAATATTTAAATATATTTAGTCATGTTCATTGGGTAAGTTATTCAGTATCTACAGTACAGTAGCTACCTTATCTATGGCTATGAAAGACAATTGTCCTGAAGCTCATTGATACTCTATTCTAGTATAATACATTTAAATATTCTTATAATTTCTAAAAATTGGATTACGTTCTGTAGAGGTCGATTGTCTGTACATAGAAAAAAAACGCTAAAAACTAAATCAGGAGGATGTTCTTTTCTATCTCCGAAATTTTGCTTTAAACCTTACATCCGTGGTCAACATTTTAGATACTTCTAATCACGGAAAAATAGAGAGTTCCCGTGGGATGGTTAAAATTATAGTCACTTATACAGCTTAGTACGCAACCTACTTAAGTAAAGTCATTTTGATGTAAGGCAAAGAGTGAGAACAACAAGTCATTTGTTAATTTTGGTCTAGTATGCACAGACATAATAAATAGGTAGGTACATACATCGATACATACTCGTACAAAATTTACAAATCTGTGAAAATTCAACCCTTCATTCTGGCTTTCGCCATACCACGCGGATAAAGTCGCGGGCATCAGCTAGTGAATTACTAGTATTGTAAAATGTATTAGAATTTATACTCACTAAAGGAGCGACGTTAGCTGCAACAAACATTGCTATGTTGAATGTGCCACATGTTAATTTCCAATAAGGACTAATGGACTTTTTCTGAAAAGAAAAAAATATTACTTATTTAAAATATTTTAATTAAAATAAAAGTAATTGATTAATTTTTAACGTTTTATACTTTTTTTTTCTTTTATACAACTTAGAATGGCAAACTAGCTGACGACCCACCTGATGGAAAGTTGTAACCGTCGCCTATAGACATGAGCAGTGCCATGGGCATAACAGTGTATACTGTTTCGCCCATGATACCCCCATGCATTGCCATTCCTAAGGATTCAGGTGTTATTCCTCTGTACCCTGTAAATTCACGTCATCCAAACCTCCAAACCCACCCTTCAAACCGAAACACAGCCATGCAAACACAACTGCTTTACGGTTGAAACACGAATTGGGACAGAGGTACCCAAGCAATCGACTTTTATACAAAGTCTCCCTCTGGTACAAACTTAATGATAAAAATATATCTAGTTGATATCTGAACATTGTAAGGAGGGAATTTAATAAGGGCACCGGATACCAAAACAATGTTTCGATATTTTATGTGTGTCTGTCTGCTTATTCCCAGCATTATACAAAGATTGCTGAACCAAATTGGATGTGATTTGGTTCAGCAATCATCTATTAGTGATCTTTTTCATTCGTTTTCTACTACCAAAATGAACATATATGATGTTGTGGACAAAAAACTAGTCTCCGAATATATACAATATAAACATAGACTAGACTGTAACTTTAACTTAGATGTGATAAAAATTGTTTATTTTTACTCACCCTTTAAGTATAGAATTTCTGGAAATGAAAGGTGCTTTCAAGTTCAGTCTGACGCCCACTAACTCATTTGTTACTTCATATAGTAAATGCGTCCTTAGGAATCGATTAATACTCGTATAGAATGTTTTGTTTAATGTAAATATTCAGAAATAATAAAAATTCTACTCAATGTGACAAAATATAATAATATTTTTCATTTTTATAAGTAATTCAGTGACAGACTAGGCTTCAAGTAGTGTCTATCATTTTTAGTGATAAGATAAAGATAAAAAATACTATTACAAGTACATTTTTTAATAGTTAAGTTTGAAGTCTATTGTTCAAATTGATATACACTAAATATTGTATTCAAAAAAAGTGTTTGTTTCAAATAATTGAAGGAACAAATTGAACGAGTAAGTAAATAGGTATCTATTGACGAATGTATGATTTCTGTTACCTGTATGTAAGTACATTTACCTTAAAACATGTACCTATTTAACATTTAATATTTTTTTTAACAACTAACAATTAAAATATTTAAGGAAATTACCTTAAACTGTGCATATCTGAAGCAGGCATAGTATATAACATTAATTAGGCCGGTCTCTAGTATCAGGGCGAGGTAAACGGCATGCAAAGATAAGGTGGGCGGCACAGCGAAGCTCGCTAGCGCTACCACCGCTGGAAGCAGCATTAATGGTGGTGCTGCCACTGCCAGTGGGCAGGGGTCGCTTCGTCGCGCATACGTCGCTTCTGCGCCCACCGCCTTGAACGTCAGGCAGAGAGTAGTCGCGTCCGCCAATTCCCTAACAATACATAATATTCTCCTATTTATCAAAATCACAATTTTTTTTTTATGCAACTTAGAATGGCAAACAAGCTGACGGCCCACCTGATGAAAAGTGGTAAACGTCGCTTATAGACATGAGCAGCAACATAGACATAGCAGAGTATACTGTTTCGCTCATGATACTCCCCATACGTGGTCATTCCTGAGGACTCAGGCGTTAATTTTCTGTACCCTGTAAATTCACTGCCATATCACATCCTTCAAACCGAAACATAGCCATGCAAACATAAATGCTTCACGGTAGAAACACGAATGAGACAGAGGTGTCCAAGCAAACGACTTTTGTACAAAGTCTCCCTCTGGTAAAATAAATAGGTAATAATAGGTAGATTTACTTTCATATCTCTCTTTGCAATTTGATAGATTCTTTAAAGTCCTTAAGCCTTATGAAACATCCTTCAAGTAGTATTTATTCTCTATCATATATCGTTTCACTAATTTAAACGTGATTGAGTACAATAATTATATTAAGAATTTCTCTTATATTATATAAGTAAGATTTGTGTGTAACCAAATTATAATATCATGAATAATTTAGTTCTATATTCCAACAACTAGCTATCTGGGAGAATGTTGCAAGTTTTTAATTGTATCAAATTGAACGACAACTGACAGTAACTTGAAACTTGCAATGTTTTGTGCCGCTGTATGTATTTATTCTCAGAGTTGACAGTTACATAGCATAGCTACTCATTCCATCTAGTAGGGGTCGTCCTACACTGCGTTTGCCCGTATATATTTTATTTCACATTGAGGAAAAATATTATTAAAAAAAATTACGCCTGTAATCATGGATAGGGTAGGTAGAAGTATTTGTTGTTGTTGTGAATTAAGTATAATGTAACGCTCGACTTGCTCGCATTTCGCCGAGCACACTTAATTTAATGTGGTAGGGGGTGAGGATAGCGTCGTATCTCGGGATAATTAGGTTTGTTAACGGTGTTTGCTGTAGGCGGAAATCTTGCTAGAAATTTAAATAGACACAAAACATTGTCATTAGTTAGATTAGACCTTACGCTCGAAATTGCATTGAAAATTTGGTATACTTTAATCATTATTAGGCACTTAACTTATATGTAATAGGAAAAAAAAATTACGTTATCAAAAATAAAGTTTATAATTTTATGCGCTTGACTTTACTTATGTTACTTTTTAATATTGTTAGTGAAACAATAAAAAATATTAAAAGTGTCAATATTTAATTTTTGTTTTTATCCTGACTTATTTAAATTTTAAGATTATCAGTCAAATACGTAATTATATTTCACACTAGCTAACCACTGTATACGTAAATATTCATATTTTATAAATATGAGTATGTCCACAATATAATTAAGCATGACGTAAGTAAAAGGCAACTTGCTATTATTATATTTAGGTATGTATGCATGGTGTGTAGTATACATACCTAACATATACGGTTTAATTATACCTACTTATCTTAATTGCCTTCAGAAATAATAAGTAAAGCATGTAGTTTAGTCGTACTTACTTATTATCATCTCTATTCACGAGCTCTTCTCGTAACATATTGAGTATTTTCAATTCTTCATTGTCCTTGCTCTCGTCTTGCGGTGATAGAACCTACGAATAATTTATGAAGCGTGTCTATGTAATTGAAAAGCAGCAAATCGATATAAAGGCTCATGATCATAATATAGCATAAACCAAGAAGGTGGGGGTGAATTAATGAGCAATTCCATCTGAATGAGACTTGTAAAAGCTGTCTTCGCTAGTCTAAAACTATAAGTAGGGTAGTGCAGGCCCCGAGTCTAGTGGCCCAGTGTCCTAGATTTATTTAGGCTGGTATAAATGAAAGGGGCGTGGGGAGTGGGAGCCGGGAGTAGCGGCGTTCGGAGAGGCAGTAGTGCACTCACCGAGTCCTCATCGTCGTCTTTGAGGTCGGAGAGCGCGTCGTTCGCATCGCCACCCTCTACCGCCTCGCCCTCAGGGGCACTTTTTTCTTCGCCTCCCTGGTACTATTAGACATAATATATATGGTATATTCATTAATAAACGTTATCGGTATTACCATAAAATGAATTTGTTAAATTCAAACACATGCGTAAAATACACACACACAGAGAGAATACACACACACACAATTTATAAATATAAATCTTATTCCAAAAGAGCATTTAACATCTATTTATATAAACAAAAGAATGTTGGTTTATTAAAAAAACAGGTATTTAATAATAATAATTTAAATTATTGGAAATAATAATAATTTAGCATATGAAATTAAAAATTCTCATTATTACACTGACCAAATAATTATTAATCACTTAAACAGTTTTGTTAAACACTATTTAGGTAAGTAGTGTTATAAATAATTTTTGAGTGAGACCGTATTTTAACCGACTTCAAAAAAGGAGGTTATTCTAATTTCGGTTGTATTATTTTTTTATGTTTGTCACCTCATAACCCCGTCAGTTATAAACCAATTTAGAAAATCCTTTTCTTTTTTTGTTTGAAAGGATACACTTTCAGATTAGTGCCACAGATATTTTATCAAAATCGATTTAGTAGTTTAGTTTTTAAAAGTGGCAAAAGCAGTTTTAAAAGTAGCTGATTTTGCCACATTTGTAGTCGGTTTTTTTCTTGTGCAATACAATCTTAAATTATCATGACAAAGAATCACATATAAATAGGCCAAATTCACAATTACTTTTATGTGGAAATTTTGTGGCTAACTTTAGTTTAGGACAGAAACAGTATTTTATTATTACGAGGACAAATGGTAGGTAAACTTTAGTTGTGGTGTATTCACTTGAGATGCATCTACTTAAACTAAATCAATAAGAGAGAAACTATGTTCAAAAAGAAAAATACTACTTAAACTAATGAAGCAAAGAAATTATAATAAATTTGTAGGTATCTACAAACACAAGTATACAAATACATTTTAAAATAATGTATATAATGAAATTAATACTTAATTTTATTGAATTTAGATTAGGGGAAAAGTAACGTACAGGTTTCAATACACGAACGATGAAAAATGTTTTGATGCCAGCCTGCCTCAACATCTCTTCGCGGCGCTCGCCATGCGCTGGCTCAACTTCAAAGTCGTCGTTAAGGAAACTCAGCGTTACTTCTGATATGTGAACACGACTGTTAACAATTAAAATAACTCACTATACCAATGTTAACCTAAATTTTATTAGAAATATGAACGATATTACCCAACCAATATTTAATGCCAATTAAAATAATTTAATTGTAATAAAAAAAAAAGTTTTCATTTTAAAACTTAGCATAACTTTGAATTCATAATACAATATTCATTTAGTATTAACTTTTTTTTTTCATTATTTTAAGGGCCTTTACCTTTTTCAGGTATATCAGTCCTATTGTACCCTGAACTGATTTCTCAAACAAAACTTTATTTACTTTCCCTAGACGCGGAAACAGAAGAATTAATGGGCATCAATAATTTAGCATTAACTTGTTTTACATTATAAAAGCTGCAGGTACAATTTAGGTAACCCAAAATTCACACAAACAAACAGCAAACAATCTTTAACATAAAAGGGTTGAAAATTTGATTATTTTAAAATCCAGATATGGACTGAAGTTTCATTTAACAGTTTACTAATATTATCATTTCAGCCGATAACTAGAACTGTTGAATATAAATCTTCTCCATGAGGGGAGTTTTGCTAGTAGTTGCCACGTTTGGCAAGCGGATTGGCAACCGCAGTTAGGCTTTTAGTGATATTTTACCAGGGTCACTGCTGCCTATCCTTCTACCATTAAGTTCTCTTAGTCGCCTCTTACGGCACCTACAGAAAAGGAAGGTGTGGCTTATTCTATATTAAAAATATGCTATAATTCCTGCTTAGTATTATTAGGATTATTCTTAGTAATAGTCAACCTTCTTAAAGAGTAATAAATATATTATACTAACCCAGCCATCCCGCTGCTCTCCATTTTATTGGCAAGTTCTACATCACGCGAGTATACGTCAAACTGCCACTGTCTTTGCCCCAATACTCCCGCCAAAACTGCTCCTGTGTGTATACCAACTCGCATGTCTACGGGCGAATTGGTAGTTTGTTGCACGTATCTAAATAAAAATAAATAATAGTGACTCTTCACACAAGGATATTGGCAATCAAGCATTACGATAAGTCACTATGGTGTAAACTATGGACGTATATATACTGTACTTTTTGTAATACTACTAGAAGTTTTATTTAAAATTTAAATATTTTTTTAATAAAACAATAGATATTAAAAAATGTAGAAATAATTCATTCACAGACATTTCAAATTCATCCATTTACAAAAAATAAATTAATTTAAATAAAAATAAACTAAAATAAAATTTCAATACATTATATTTTAACAAAAATATACTATTTCGTAGATAGTAGTAGATCAATAAACTCCCAGGTAGTTCAAAATTAACAGACTTATTTTTCTTCTTCATGAAAAAAGGTTCAACGTTTCTCGCCCATAAAATTTAATCACTAATCACTACAACTGATAATTACTTGAAATACTTACTTAATTGCTTTAACCATAGATAAACCCATGTGGACACACAGAACTGCATGATCAGGTCGCTCTACTGGTGCACCACTGATACAATAGTAACAATCACCCAAGATTTTGATACGCAGCTGTTGATATTTCTGTATACAAAAACTTTATTTTAAAACGTAAGATATATGGACATTTAAATTTGTAATGATAGAAAATAAATTTATTTACCTCGGCAAGTCGATCAAATCGTGCAAACAACTCGTTAAGAATTGCAACAAGATCTTGTGCTGAATAAGTAGAAGAAATAGCCGTGAAGCCTACGATGTCCGCATACAGGATGCTGGTTTAGCATGCAAAAATTCAGTTACACTATATAAAACACAAATTTACCCAAAAAATACAGAATTGAAATTGAAAAAAAAATTGCTTAATGCAATATACATTTAACTTACCTAACGTTTTCGTGCCTCGACATGTAAATTTTTTTGAACTGCGTATCGATAAGGCCAAGATCTTGTCTCATTTGTATTGCTACGTGCTCAGGAAGCACTGATAGAAGCAAACGCTCCTGAAATATAAAGCTAGGTTATATACTCTGCAACTATTAACATCTTCAATTCTGTTTTTTAACTAGATGTTCTTGCAGTTCAGACTTGATAAAGATATTAAAGAAGAGCTTTTTGTATTTATATTTTTTTTTACACCTTAGAATGGCAAACAAGCTGACGGCCCACCTGATGGAAAGTGGTAACAGTCGCCTATAGACATGAGCAGTACCATGAAGCTTTTATTATATTAGCTTTTAAAAACAGTCAAATTATCTATTATTACATCATGAATCACTCAAAAGACATAACAGAGTATACTGTTACGCCCATGATACCTCCCATGCGTTGCCATTCCTGAGGACTCAGATGTTATTCCACTGTACCCAGTAAATTCACGCCATATCCCACCCTTCAAACCGAAATACAGCCAAGCAAACACAACTGCTTCGCGGTAGAAACACGAATGGGCCAGAGGTACCCAAGCAATCGACTTTTGTACAAAGTCTCTCTCTGGTTTTGTTTGGTGATTGTTTATACTAAAATTTATTTAAAAAAAAAGAAAGTATCTTTTTATAAAAAAATATGTATAGAATTATGAAACTCTAAAAAGTTTCTAAGAAGCTAACATATACAATTATTAAAAAATGCAACCCGTATGTCCTCTTTCACTTGTTTTATTTCGACACTTATTTATTATTGTAAAACAGTAAAATAACAAATTATCTATTATTACATCATGAATGGATATAATTATTATCACTGTACATGATGTAATAATAAATTGAAAATCTTCGTTAGCTATTAAAAAATAGTCAATTGTTCCTCTTAACGTTTACGAAAAGTCTAAATAAAATTCTCTGACCGCGCTTTTCACTGTACTGAAGAAACATTGTATTTTGTATATATAATATATTTAAGAGAACTAGATTAAGTTAGATTGAAAGAGTATATGAATGCGGAACCTAAGGAATATGGGGAAAAATAGGAAAATAGCGTGGCCACGTAATAGTCTTGGCAAATTGTATATCAAATATGTTATGTACGTATTAAGTACTAAAATTGACAAATGTAGATTCCAAAATAAAATATTTTAGGTGTCATGCTTACAAGCTTTAAGAAATAGATTAGGGCTAATATTTTAAGAAACTACGACACCCTCTTACAGAGAAAGTAAGAACATAATGGACATCTGAACATATTTACTAGTAGATAGAAATAGAAGGCGCAAGTACCTCTATTTATTTAAATATATCATTATTAAATTATTTGCATTGTTATTACAAAAGTAAGACCTTTCCTGTACTTAAATACTTTCACAAATACTGTTTGCATTGAACGTTTTACTTGTTATTGGAGTAGAATTATTTTGTTTAATTCCGCTACTATTATATGTGTGTGAGTACCGGACGGTCGATGATTGACCACCATTATTACTACCAGAATTTCTACAACCTTCCATATTAGCCCTCAATCTCCGACTGCCATTCGACACCCTAACTGCAAAACAAACACATAAGACTAGGCTCCGAGGAATGATCTAATAATTTGCCGGATGATGCCTTGTTTAGAAGTAAAACACGTGTCGCAAAACATGCGTGGACGAAATAGCGCAGATTGAGGGCTAATATGGAAGGTTGTAGAAATTCTGGTAGTAATGATGGTGGTTAGTCTTCAGGTGTTGGCAGTTACTCACATACTAATGTTAGCAAAGTTAAACAAATAATTCTAATCAAATAATCAGTTATCTGTGCCAAAAAGCTAGTCTTCAGCTTTTTGCTCGTTACTTCTTACGCATGGATTTTAGAAATAAGAAAATTTACGAAATAGTCTATTTCTAAATGGCGTATCAAAATAAAACATAGACCAGATTTTAAGTCAAATCTTCAGGAATACGGCTATAAAACCGTATCTAATGTAGTGTAATTGTTTTTGTGTGGTTCCAGAATAAACATACAAACAGAGAAACATATAGAATGTCTAAAAAATTGTGTTCCGTTATAGTGATTTAAAAAGTAAACTACTGAATCGAGTTTGATAAAATTTCTATGGTACCAATCTGAAAATATTCAAATTCAAAGAAATCATTTCAAATAACAAAAGAGTTTTTCAAATCTTTTTGCAAATGATGGGGTTATGAGGTAACAGCATAAAATATTTTATGTTTGTTCTTCTCATTTTTTAAAGTAACTTAAAAATATTGTTTAATACACCTTATATAAATTTTTTAGACACTAATTTTAATTGACGATTAATCAAAATAGGATCTGCTATGATTATTTTTTTATATTCTGTATTTGTATCGTTAACTGTAAACACATACATTGGTAATTGCAGTGATTTTTATAACGATTATACATACATCTGCTTAATACTATTTGAATAAACTTATATATACAACAATACAAAACCTGTTCTTTGCTTTGCTGTTCAATGGTAAGCTTGTCCCGTAAACTTCGTTTGGTTTCTTGAAAAGCACAACGTTGTTGTCGCTCACCTACTGCATATGCAGTTCCTCCTAATAGCGTTGCTCCCAACAGAAGTGAACCATTTGCAATTTGCTGTAAAAATATTTAATAATCATATCAAGTGCATATTATTTTTATATCAATGTTAACGAATTATAGACTCTTAATATATGACGAACATAGGCACATTTGGTGGGGGGGGGGGGGGTGATTTGTCTGGTGCCCATCCTAGGATCTTATCCTAGGATGTCTATGTATATATATGCCTTAAGTGCCATATGGCCAGGCCTCTCCTGAAAAGTAATCTCAAATATGCCACTGGTGGTGAGTAATGTATGGTTTAATAATATTATACATAAACCAATTTCCGATTTCCTTTCAAATATGCCAATAAGTAAGTAAGTACGTTAAATAAGTTATAATGTTCTAAAACATTATTTTATTTTGTAATACATATTATTGCTGTCAATCACGACTTTAAGTGATTGTTACTTTTCATTAGGTGAGCCGTCGGCTTGTTTACATTCCAAAAGGCATTAAAAAATAATCGCTACCTCTTATTTTGAAACTATAATTTACAGCTAAAATGGTAATGTTATTATTAGTATTTTAAATAAAGTACCTGATAACAAAAATCTTCTGCCAGTCGACTTTCTGAAGTTGAAGCATTATAATATTGTACGAGGAGATAAGCGGTGAAAGAAATAACGCTGTATAATATCAATATTATGCAATGGAATGGCAGAGTTGCTAATGTGAAGTATTGTAGAACGATGGCCCAACCCAGCAGCTCGTTATATGAGTCACCAAGACGACGGGAAACACTTATGAGGAGCTGTATCCATAGAGCAAACCACGCGACATGATTTAATACAGGACGCGCAGAACGGAAACAGGAATATACTGTAGCCAGGGTTAAATTAGCAAATAGCGATATCACCACTGAGCTGTACGCAAAAAAGAGATCTCGTTCTCCTGGTACTACAATTGCAAACGCCTGTAGCAATACACCAGTGATAAGTAGCCGTGGAATAGCACGTTGACGCTGGCGTTTAGTGTATGCTGTATATAATTGTTCTTCTTCTCGATCGGTGAAACCCCATGGTGGCACTAGACATACCCAACAAGAATATTTATTTAACGTTCGTGGCTGCATTGATTTCTCCATTTCTATCAGTAACATCCCATTTTTAAAAATCCTTAAATCATAGCGTGGCGAGACATGTTTGTTTACTTTTGTAGGCCGTAAATACTATTTTCATGTCCCGTAAATTATATCTGTTTCCCATTAAATTTTGTATTAAATGTCAGCATATCTCCGTACTCACACTGAACACATTCACATTCACAATTTTTTTCCGAGTTCACTTATAAAGCATATTTTATTAAATTACTGATTATCATTAAATCACTTTCACAATAATAATTAAATGTCATATTCATAAATTATTAAGATGATATTAAAGCAAAATAATAATGAAGCTAAAATTTTAATGAGGTATGGTTATTTTTCTATTAATTAAATTACATTTGTAATTTGAGTACCTATTTAATATAACCTGCATATATTATGCAAAAATAAATGCATCAACAGTAATACTCGTAAATTGTTCATTATTGCGAGTAAATTGTAGCGACATGTAGGCACACGCGTTAGAGTTCATCAAGCGGAGACTTTCCGTTAGTGACGGCCTGATCGAGGACGCCTGTGTAATGAATAAATTACACGCTGAAACATTGTTCCGATATCCATTCATTAACTGAGCCGTCTACAGACATTACCAACTCATTCTGTCCAAAGATACATATATACTAATTTCAATATTGACAATCGTTACGGCGTATATAAGTACCGTGACCGTGAAACTGACTAGCTTATACAAATTATTTGTTAGACTTAATTTTACTCATTGCCGTTTCTTACGGCTTTTGTATCTAACAACAGATTTTAATCATCATATTAACTAATAAGTGAGTAGATAGTCTAAGGCTAACATTCCAATCATTGCACATATCATTGGAAGTTGGTTTGCTGACCAGAATTTATTTAATACCATTTAACACAACAGATATTTCAGGTTTTCAGCGTTTGTTAAGATCTCTTTTGAGCACAACGGTTCCAAGTGTCTGGATGCACCTCCATTGAGTTTAGCGTTCATTTTGTTGCTTTAAAAATATATTTAAATACTCTTTAAAATAAAATATATTATATTTATAAAAAATAATGATTTCTAAGTTTAATATATTTTTTTAAATACGATTACTTTATTTAAAAGTAAACGATGTATATATACTTCATCTATCTATTCGCACAAATTATAATGAATATAAAAATTGAAATAAATGCCAGAACTTAATATTACAGAAATTATTGTATCAAGACCATGACAACACAAAATAGAGTAATATTCAAAATTTTGAAAGTCATTTGCAGTTGTTCATCACATTTCAATCAATCAATAATTGATTGCACAAACAAAGGCATTAGGTACTTTTAAATACTCTGAAAAACCAAATAGGGTAACATCCAAATCATCCAATCCCAAGCTAAGTACATTAAAAAAGTACGTAACTAACCTTCCTATTTCAACCTAGATTTTAATCTGTAATATTATTCTGGTAAAGAACTAACATAATAAATAATATTTGATCGGATAGACATAAAACAAATACATATATAGACACACATATATTATTATTAACATAATTATTGTTGTATTATAAGTATAATTTGAACTATAATTTATAGCTGGTTAGTTTATATATAATACAGTAAATACATAAATAATAAATTCATTCAATAAACTATTTAATAAATATTTAATTACGTGTATTTGATTAGTATTTATTTTTTCACTCCAATATTGGATTCTGCTTCTTTTCTACAATTTAAATAATATCAATCACACCATCTGATTTATGACATAAATTTTGTTTTATTATAAATAAATAATTACAAAAGCTAACAATATTTAAAAACTCGGATTACTGTCATTTAATAATCAGAATAAAAATCAACTGTAAAGTAATTGTATGATTCGTATATATTAATTTATAGACTGTGGCTAATATTATCATTGGTCTCATTCCATTATTTTATAACAGAAAATATTAAGAAAGCGAAGATAAAACATACTAAAATACTTTATATTTATGCTGTATATCACACAAAACCTTTACGACACATTTTCATTTGAATATCACTTTACCAATTTCTTATTGTATTGCAATAGGTTTCCCGCCGAAATCATGGTTCGATGATGTAAGCTATCTATGTAAAAGACTTACTATTGACCTAATAACGTTTAATTCACCAAGACGGTGATAACGTATGCCGGAAACGAAGATGAGATGTAAAAATGAGTTTAATAATAGAACGATCCGTCGTGGGGAATATTAAAGTATGATGTCCTCAAAATATTGAGCGAATGGGGTGTGTAGGGCGCGGGTGGTGTAGCGGACTAGGGAGCGATAGCGCGAAGGCGGTGCGCGCACGTGTTCGCGTGCGACTGCCGCGCCGGCCGCGAGCCGCCAGCCGCCGCCCACAGCGCAGCGGACACCGCGGCCGCGCCGCTTTGCCGCCCCTGCCGCCCCTGCCGCCCTAGGCGACCCAAGCGCCCCAGGCGAACGACGACCCGCGCCCGCCCGACTTACTACATTGATTCCTCTCTTGTTTCCACGTGTAATACGTCCTATAACCACTAAAATATTAAAGTAATTATTTGAACATATTAGGTATTTAGGATTGACGGGCACTCTATTTCTTGATTACATTTGTTGTCATATATTAATTGTGATCTGATCTCTGTAATGTCTGTAATATTTTGGAATATGATTTTAAACTTCAATTTAATTACTGAAACATTGTCAAAAGCTTCAATTAATATTTATTTGATAATAATGCCTTTTAACGTTTTTTAATCTTGCTTTATACTCTTAATAGTGAATTTAAAAGAAGACGTATTCATTGCTGTTTTATGATGATATGAAAGCTGACGGGTAATAGCGAAGATTGCATATCTCAAATCAATAGTTTTGTAAATTACTTAAAATAAATACATGACCAAATTATTAATAATAAAGCTGTTTTTAAAATAATGAAATTGACTTCACAGAAGAATTAGAATTAGAAGTTCGTTTTTAGAGTTATAATGATGCGACTTTGTCCCTCTGTCCATCAGTCTATCACAACACTTAATCTCAACAACTGCAAATAGTATAACTTTGAAATTGAAATTTTTTGGAATTGTTTTATTTATCGTTAGCTGTCTTATATTGCAAAATAATAAAAAAAAATCTTTGCTAGGGAATCCAAAACGGATACTCAAAATTTTAAATTGATCCTAGTACTCCAAACCACTTTTAATTGTTTTATGCGACGTAGTTTTTTTTTTTTTATTTATGATCGAATATGTGAAAAAATACCATTCCCGTTTTCTAATTTCCAAAGTTTGTTAAGGATTTTTTTTTTTCAAATAATTGTAGTTACTAAAGGTACTGTCTGTTCCCAGCGGCTTTGTTCGCGTGAATCAGTATAGAAGGTATTCTTCGTATTGAGATATAATATAGTGCATTTATATCAAGACATATTTATTTACACAAATTTATATTTATATTGTCATATTTATGACTTTCTACGTTATATATTATATAATTATAATTTGTTGTAAAGTACGCGGTCGGTGCTTCCCTTTTATTTATATCATTTATCTATTTACAATGTAAAATGATATGCCTGTAATCAAACGTACCTACTTGCTTATAATTTATTCATTTAAATAATATAAATTTAAATTAAAAAAAAATTCTTTCTTACTTCTTTCTTTGTATTTATTATATAAATAAATAAATAATGTTAATAGTATTTTGGCAAATTATTTTACTTTGAAAGTATACGTATATTATACAATTGTAAAACAAGCTGTAACTATTCCAAATGAAAATAAATAAATAATCTATCTGCGTATCAAATTAGATTTAAGTCCGTTCAGACGTATAACTGCACATAGTACGTAATAAACGTAGATACAAACATCTAACACCTTTACAAACTTTTACATTTATAATAATAGTACAATGTTAATATTACAGGAAAAATAAAACAACTTTTCTAACTTGCATAGTTTATGAGACGTTAAAACCCTCAAAAAATTTATTTAGTTATGCAGAGCAGTTTGTAACTACAATTATGGTCCTAATAAAAAAATATATATAAGAAACACGGGTCTTTTATATCATATTTTTATGCTATTTCGAATGGTAAACAAGCTGACTGTCCACCTGATGGAAAGTGATAACCGTCGCCTGTAGATATGAGCAATACCATGGACATAACAGAGTATACTGTTGCGCCCATGATACCCCCCATGCCTTGCAATTCCTGAGGACACAGATATTATTCCTCTGTACCTATACTGTGAATTCACTGCCATGTCCCACCTTTCAAACAGAAACACAACCATGCAAACACAACTCCTTCACGGTAGAAACACGAATAGGACAGAGGTGCCTAAGCAAACGACTTTTGTACAAATTCTCCCTCTGATATACCCTCTTTATAATAGGTTCATAATATTAGAAATTGCACTTCTGGTATGTATATTACTTGTGCTTGACAGGATGCATACATGCATTGCATAGGATGTTTAGCGGTGTTTTTCTTTCTCGGTCAAATATGCAAATTTTTATTGGACTTTCACCTAAACTTACCATATGCTCATTTTGCAGCATTTAATGAGAGCCATTATCAGTACAGACTATTCTTATCACTTATAAATTACTTAAAGTCATCGTGTAAATAATGTTCTATTTAAGTATATGGATATATCTACCATTTCATATTCTTATATACCATATTTTGTTTTTTAACATTTACTTCGTTTTAAGTGTCGCAGTTTTAGGCATCTGATCATACCACAGAAGTGTTCTGGATTCAACAGAATGAATTTTTTTTTATGCGTTTTTATTACTGTTCAAGATCCAGTGGCCAAGCTTTTCAAAGTAATGTTATTTCTGCTTCGTAGGTTGTTTAATAAAAAGCTTGGTCTAGCTGACTATCCAAATATATATTTGAGTTTTGTTATTTTGACTTAGGTTTAACTCCTTATTAAAAGCATCAATTATTTTACATCCAACAGTAAACCAGACTAGGTCATGGTCTGTATGAGATAATAGACTTTTTTCACCAGATTATGCAAACGTTTATTATTAACGGCCTAACTATGACGTATAATCAGAGGGCGATTTTGGGATCATCTGCACCCGGCTAAATGACGTCTAATGAGGGGAAAGGGATTGTTAACAATGGAGTTTAACAGCCTCATTACTAGCAATATATACTATCAAGTCGACCTCCACGTGGTTCCCTCTAGAAACCATCGTGAATATTTTTTTTGAATTCGTCACGATGGTATAACTGACCTGCTTCATCCTCACATATCATCTCTCTTCATTCTGTTTTTACTTAAAAAGAAAGGAGGCACCTTAATGATTTATTGTTTTTATTTTATCATTCCATCTATGTAATTCCTTGTTCTTAGGTTTGGACAGATCTAGTTGTCAAAAAGTGATATTACGTATTACCTAGCACGATTGTATCTCAACCAAAAGTTTAGATATATGTGATTTGATTTTATTCATAACTACATTATACTTAATCTATGGCTTTACTCAACCGTTTTGATATTACATGACACCATAATTGAGAGATATTTGAATTCCAAATTATCATACTGAAGACTAGGCAGCATGGTCTCCGACCTTAGCCTGTTGCATAATAGAACAAACGTACTAAAAAAAATGAGAGATATTTGACTGACAGCTAGAATTTGTCACTTGTTATTATTCAAAACTTTATTTGTTATCTTTATTTCCTATTTTACTTCATAAATGTTTAGACATAGTCTCTAAACTGTATTCATAAATGCCGTCATCTTCATTGCTGAAATCATATACATGTTTTATCTATTTAAATTCTTTATGTGATTTTTTAATATTTTGTCTATTTTATTAATAGGTTATTTACCTAATCAATAACGCCTATAACCTGTAGCTGACTGGTTTGCAGAAGACCGTAAAAAGTTTATATGTTGCTGACGATAGACTAAACTACGTTTTATTGCTCTGCGGAATTACAATTTATAATTATCAAATATTTTTATTCTACTAAAATGGATAATGACACTACAGTCTTTTTGAAACCTGTTCTACCGCATGTGTTTAAAGCTATTAAAAATGTTGATATTGATACTCTAATGAAATGTTCACCTGACGAAATAAGGCCTATTATACCATGTTTAGTGCGTATGGCCCTTATATCTCCTCTGGATGTGACAAGATATTGCACCGAAGCTAAGAAAGACATACTAACTCTATTATCTGGTATTGACTTGGTAAATTTTATTGTCTCCCTTTTGTCTATAGAGTTCCACACTCTAGAGGTAGATCTGAAAAAGGAACAGCAAATGAGGTAAGGTTTCTATTAAATTATTTCTACTTTTTTTCTTCGAAGCATTGACTCAAAGTAAACACTTTGAAAATAAAAATTTTCTTATATAAATTAGGAAGTAATGTTTTTATTTATTTACAGACAAAAAAATGGCTCCCAATGTACTGAATCTTTCTTAATTCAAAAAATTGTTATTGGTATAGCAAATGATTTTGAAAGGTCAGACTCTGCTCGCCGTGTGCGCTTAGTTCTATCTGAAATTTTACAAATGCAAGCTCAACTTATAGAATACAATCAAAACAAAAACACAAATGTAGAATGTACTATTAAACCTTCAGAATTGTTTGATAATGATGTCTATTTAGAAGAGATTACAGATGTCATATGCATAAGTTTAGCAGAACTGCCAAATTTATTAAACATTTGTGATGTTGTTGAAGTACTACTACATGTTAATAAAGGACCCATTATAATATCATGGGTAGTTGCTAATATGCCTGATACATTACAAGAAGGTAAGTTCTTTAATAACCTGATTCCTTATAGGATTTTCACCCTATGTGGAAACTAATAGAGCATGTAACCCAGGTTGTTTCTTATTTAAACCAAGTTTCATTAAAAAATTATGCCAATTGAAGCCAGAAGCAGGATCTTAATAGTATCTGACTATTCATTAATTTATTTCAGAATAAAGTAATTGAATAAATGTAAAAATCAAACATAAGTTCTAAGTTAATTAAATCCAACTGATGAAATTATCTTATGAATTATAAAGGGATGATAATCCTATCTACACTGAGATGAAGTACTGAGATAAAATAGGTGAGGATGAATTTAGATTGATTGACCCATTGTATCAAGTGAGTCTTTGCATAGGTTAACATTTCAGGATATATTACTTAGCCTATTAACTTTTTTCTACTATGAAGGTAGCTAACAAGTTTTAATCTGATAGTAATTAGGAATAGGTACTGTAGCCTATAGATATCTGTGACACAGAGTGCCACATACACATTGCTGTCCTTGAAGAAACCGTAATGCACCTTTTTTGAACAACCTCACACTGTAGTGTCTAGGAAAAACTGCAACAAGGAGCTTATTCCACACTAATTGATCTTATTACTAACAACCCCCTGCCTCCCACTCATCTACTATGGCAGTTAGAAGATTAAACTTCATTTTTGCTACTGCACCCTTTAACCAAAGTAACTAACCAGTATTACAATAACTACTTATTATTTCTATATATTCCAGTAATAATATTTTTTTTTAAATTTGTTCATACAATAAGAAACATTGGTATTTAGATATTGCAGGCTTCAAACTTTAGAAGTATATATATGCTTCTAAAGTTTGTATATGCAAAAAATGTTTTCGACATAAATAGATAATTCTCATAATTGTTAATTTATATTGGAAGTATTTCTTATATATAGATGATTTATTTGTATTAAATTAATATTTTTATACAATAAAATAGTGGCAGAGTCATTAGTAGTGAATGCAGAAAGGGGTGAAGAAGGTGGCATAAGAGCAAAAACACTTGCAACTCTTTGTGATGCCTGCCCATATATAGCAGCTGCTGTACGATCTAAAGCTGCTGCAGTATCACGCCTTCCCTCATTAATTATAAATCTTACTTTGACACATCATCAGGATGATTTGGTAAGTTTTGCTTCCTAATTACGAGAAATCATAAATTCCAATACATATGATGAAACAAATTTTTTATTGTAGATATATTTTTAGGTATCATTTATGTCAGGACTTTTGCTTGGTTCTGATCAAACAACTAGAGCATGGTTTGCCACATTTTTGCGTAATTCACATAAAAGAGGCAAAGGTGATGGTCATACATCACTTACAAAACTTCGCCTTGAATTGTTGAATAGGCTGAAAGAAGCTACTGCCGGTGTCAATGCCTCTGCACTGCTCAGGCTATATTGTGCTCTTAGAGGTATAGCAGGAATAAAATTTCAAGATGATGAGGTAGCAGGACTTTTGAGATTAGTTACACAAAAACCACCTCCAACACCAGCTGGAGTCAGATTTGTTTCCTTGAGCCTTTGTATGATTCTGGCTTGTCCATCGTTAATGGGTATGTAGTTTTTAAAATAATTTTATATAATAAAATATATATTAGTTAAGTGTAAATTTTTTTTTATAATAATTTTATTTATGACTTTATAAGTGGTGCAGTAAAGTGTAAAATACTTTATTTAATATTACAGCTGCACCTGAACATGAAAAAAGAGCTATAGAGTGGGTACAATGGCTAGTCAAAGAAGAAGCATACTTTGAAAGGTATATTGGCTTACAATATTTGTTTCATAACAAAAACATTGGAGTCGATTCCAAAGCGCCGTGTCTCTAAACCTATCTCTAAAAGTAAAATTGCAATTTAATATCACAATGAAATCTTTATTCTAAGAACCAATATGAACTAAATTTCTTATAGATATAAATCAAAATTATAATAAATTTAGTTTATGATGGTCCAAAATAGTAATTACGCAAAACTATCAAATTAAAATATTGGGTTAAGAGATAGGTTTCGAAAAACGACGTCTCAGAATCGATACCAATATCTATCAAACCGATAATTATTTTTATATACTTTATTTAAACAGCAATTCAGGTGTGACAGCATCATTTGGCGAAATGTTGCTTTTAATAGCAATCCATTTTCATTCTGGACAATTGACAGCTGTTGGTGAATTAGTATGCGCAACTCTGGGCATGCGCGTTCCTGTACGTCCCAATGGACTAGCACGTATCAAGCAAGCTTTCACACAAGAAATTTTTACAGAACAGGTACATTTTTCTTTATTATAATACATATGACCACACCATCCTGAACGAACACAGAGACGACATAGTCCATAAATACGACATGTACGCCTTCAAATTACCCTAGTTCAAATTTCCAAACGTAGAATTTCACAAAAACCATTCACGATAACTCTATGATGTTTATCTTATTGTGATGGCAGCAGTGCCATGTTCATTAAGTATCTCAAAATATATCCTAACACAGAGATAAACCATCATAGATTAAAGCAGAGACCTTTTATCCCCATTCATGCGAGCAAAGCTTTGGATTAAACAAAAAACAATTTTAAAGTGTAAGACTAATCATAGTCTTAATTTTCGTTACATTTAAATATATTTAAACCATTATTTTTTATTTTAGCCATAACATTAAATTTTGTTTCCAGGTTGTTACTGCTCATGCTGTAAAAGTGCCTGTAACGGCTAATCTCAACAGTAATATCGCTGGATATTTACCAGTGCATTGTATTCATCAATTGCTCAAATCCAGAGCATTTTCAAAGCACAAAGTTCCAATCAAAAATTGGATATATAGCCAAATTTGTAATTGTACAGCGCCTTTGCATCCTGTTATGCCCGCACTAGTTGAAGTTTACGTAAACTCTATTCTTGTTATTAATAACAAAGGCACAAACGAGTATGTAAATAAACCGATTACTGAAGAAGAAATTAGAAAGGTTTTTAGGAACTCGATATTTGGAGCGAACTTTGATATACAAAATAAACCTTTTAATCCAATGGAGGTAGATAACGGGGAAGCCTCGATTGAAATCGATATAAATAAACCAACTTTAGCTTCTCAACTATTATTAATTTATTATCTGTTATTATACGAAGACGTCAGATTATCCAATACGGCTACACTTATTGCCAATGGCAGAAAAGTGAAAAGTTATTCTTCAGCATTTTTATCTGAATTACCTATAAAGTATTTATTGCATCAAGCACAGAAAGATCAGATGAGTTATGGATGCCTATTCAGTCCTCTTCTTCGCTTACTGGCTACTCATTTTCCACAACTGTCACTTGTTGATGATTGGATGGATGATCAAGTATTTGGAGATACTTGTCGCCATCAAGTTGATGTAAACTTATCAGAAGCCGCTATCAATGAAGCATTTCAGAGTATTGAAGAAAATCCTTATAAAACTGGTAAAATTTTAAAAGCTATGCTTAATAAAAATCCAACAGATATCTGGCCTTTTGCAGAGGTATTTGTGAAATATTTCAAGAGCGTACTTGGTGATCAAGTCCCAAGGCATATACAAGAATTGTACCGTGAAGTTTGGCTACGACTTAACACTGTTTTGCCGAGATGTCTCTGGATAATGACAATTAACGCTTTGTTAGATATTAACGGAAATGTCAAAAATGTTACAATCACACAAGAAAATGTTTTAGTAGATCCTTTACAAGTATTAAGATGTGACATAAGAGTATTCAGATGTGGTCCTATTTTAAAGATAATTTTAAGGATTTTAGAGGCAAGTTTAGCAGCTTCGAGAAGCCAACTCAGTCGACATTTGCTAGATAAACCTCTTCTTGAAAAAAGTGGTCAGTTGAATTCCGATTCTGAAAGAGAAGAATTAAAAAACGCTTTAGTAGCAGCACAAGAGAGCGCGGCACTTCAAATATTACTTGAAGCATGTCTGGAAACTTCAGAAGATGAAAATAAACCAGAATTGATGTGGTCATTGCGTGAAGTCAGAAGCATTATTTGCTCATTTCTTCATCAGGTTTTTATTTCAGAACCTTCATTAGCCAAACTAGTGCACTTTCAAGGATATCCACGAGAACTTTTATCTGTTACAGTACAGGGTATTCCTTCAATGCATATTTGCTTAGATTTTATACCCGAACTTTTAAGTCAGGCGTCACTTGAGAAACAAATCTTCGCTGTAGATTTGGTATCACATTTATCAATTCAATATGCTTTACCAAAAGCCATGTCTATTGCAAGACTTTGTATAAATACTCTTTCAACTTTATTATCAGTGCTTCCGAGTGATTTACGCTTAGAACTTTTTCAGCCTATTTTGAAATCATTAGTACGAATATGTACAGCATTCCCATCACTATTAGAAGATATTACATCTCTACTTTTGCAACTTGGACGGATATGTGAATCGCAAGCATCACTTGGTCATTGTTGGAATGATACGAATATATTGGGTGAGGGTGCTTATGTAGCATCAGATGTTCAGCCTAAGACGAAGGTTTTAATCGCAGAAGTTTTATGTCGGGATATTAAATTGACAATGTCAGAAATTATACAAAAAGCACTCTTAAATGATAAGATTTATTAGTTTGTTAGTGGCTAATTTAGGGTCCATTCTTTCATAATAAAAATATTAAAGTATTATTTATGTACTATCAATTTGTACAATAAAGTATAAATAAATAAAACACAAATATTTTTTGCCTATTATTCCTATTATTGATCATCATTTTACACAATCTTCTTTCTTCTTCTTCTTCTTCAAAAGGGGGGTAAAGAGGTTTCTTCAGGGTCGGCAACGCACGCGTAATACCTCTGGTATTGCAGGTGTTCATATGCTACGGTAACCACTTACCATCAGGTGGGCCGTATGCTTGTTTGCCACCACAGTGGTATAAAAAAAAACCATTTTCTTTATTACTCTGACGAAATTAGCTTACTGCAAAAGGTAAAGACTATGAAAGCTATTAACTATGAAACATATTAAATAAAAAATTTGGAATAGAAAAACCTTTATTAATACATTACAAGTAACATATTGGAAAGTTCTATTGGGTTTTCAGTTTCCAATTGTCTGTACATCCACGCACATTGGTTCCTAGCTGCATGGTTTCCAATGTCATTATATAACTGTGCCTGAAATAATACATGCTAATATTGTAATTAAGGAAGATATTTAATTGATATCTGTAGTTGGTAAAATTATAAAGAAATAGTGATTACTAAACTATATAGATTATATACAAGATGAGTCATAATAAATATTTTACAAAATTCATATTCAATTTGATTTGAAAATAACTTTAGAAATTAATGTTGCAGGCGCATCTAGAATCGTACGCCAAAATGCTAAAGAGCGCTTTATTTATAGTAAATTTTTTCCTTACAGAAATATTTCCACCAATATAGAAAAAAATTTGAAAATAGACTATAGAAAAACAACATTTACACAATATACTTAAATTTGGCGGAAACATGAGATAATTACAGATTATCTCACGTTTCCACGATACAACATACATAAGTTAAAAATTTTAGAACGCTGTCTCTTATAATTTTGCATACAATTGCAATTAAACTTGGATACTACTATTCATATTGCATATTAATTACATCATAACATTTACCTGTAAGTACCATGTTTGTAGTAATCTCGCATGTGCACCAACTTTCGAAAAATTCTTTTTTACTGACTCTAAAGCATCACAACAAGACTGAAGAACTTGCACGCGGCTCTCGCCAGCCACCGGCGCCGATGCGATCCGACACTTCGTATACAATAGTAATGCTAAAATAATTACAATAAAATTTAGCATATTATAGTAGTGACTATTTGGTAGATAACAAAATATTTTTTATTTTACCTCTTGCCATGTCGTATGCACTTCCATGAGCCATAATTGTGGGTAATACTTTTCTCACAAGAGCCAAGGCATTCTTAGCATAACCCATATGTAGTTGTTCATTAGCTATATGCATTTCGGCAGTAGCGGCTAAATAAATTAGGTGGTATTTTTTTGCTAGTGATAGAACCTCATTGAGTATCATTATATTTGTCGACTGGATGCTGCTAAAGGTATGTTGTACTTGAGACATTAATATCATAGCTCTTAATTTCAACGACACGTAATGCAAACTATCGTCTTCTGTCTTACAGAAATCCAAAATATCATGAAGAGACTGCAACGCCTCTGTGGCATCTCCTTTTAGAAAATACATTTCAGATTTTAGTAACTGACTCTCCCATCTGTCGTATGATGCTAGTTGTTTTATACATTGGTCGGCTTCTTCCCATTTACCTACAATTATATCACTTGTAATGAATAATTTACACATTAAATTTATAAAACAAGTTTTATAGTAACACAAATAGATACAACATTATTAAAAATTGTGTACCACAAAAATACAACAGATTTCGATATTTCCATGGGACCAAACTGTAAGTATATCCTTTCAGATAAAAAAAATATTTACTAAATCGGTTTAAAACATAAAAAAAAAACAATCGAATTGAAGATCTTTGTGAAGTCAGTTGAAAATCAAATCTTATAGTTTTGTGTCTTTGCACAATCCATACTTAAAAAATATAACACAAAGTCGATAATAAATATTGAACACATGGAAATTCCTTAGATAATTATTATCGTGTCGCGTTACGTCGAGAGTTATACGGCAAATTCAGTGCCTTCTATAAGTCATCGGTTATAACATTGATATATACATTGATTATAACCTCCGATTTCTACTGAACTACATATTTTTGTGGTCTGTATTTTAATGTACACAATTTTAAACGAGTATTTTGGCGCCATCTATTGAGCAAAATATTATATAACGTCACCGAAGTGAAGTGGGACATGGACGGTTTGTTATTGTGGTGATAGAAAAAAAAATTAACAAGAGCAGAGAAGAGGCCCGCGAAGAGCGAAAAAAGAAGACACCACGCCGGCATAAACAGACCATCAGTGTATGCCGGCTTAAGAACCCAGCGACCCGGAGGTTGTTGCCTTCGGAGTTGAAGCCGGGGTAGAGGGGTTTACCTCGAGGCCCCTACCTCGCCCATCCACACAATATAGGGCGGGTAAAGAGATGACTATGATTGATTGACAAAAACTCCACTCTCTCGCTCTCGATATACGTGCAACTAGCTAACAAATCAGACCTTATAATAAATTCACATTCGTCAAAATTAAAAATAAACGAGTTATTGAAGAGATCCTGCACCCACAAACGTATACACATACAAAAAAAGAAAAGACGCAAACAGACTACAATAGACGCAGTTTGGTAGAAATGCAATGTTAAAAGACAAACTGGTCAACTCACCCGCTAATAGCGCGAAAGAGGCTTGGTGCTGTGTGGCGACGGCGACAAGGCGCGGGTGCGGCGCGGTGGGCGCGTGCAGCGCGGGCTGCGCGTGCCGCAGGTGCGAGGCCAGCGCGGCGGCGAGCGCGCCGTCCGCCCGCCACGCCGCCACGCACACCATGCCCGCGCCCGCCGTCGCTGACGCCTCCGTCCAGTGCCAAACGCTACTGTTGCCCACCGCACACTCTAAACCGATAACATATCTGTACTGGTCTGAGTTTTACGAGTATTTTTCAGTACCATTGTGTCGGCTATCGCTTTCTGTGACGTGGACAGCGTCAGCTTGTTGACATAAAAAAATATAATTCCCAGTTTTACTTTAAAATTTCGCAAAACGTACTGTGTGTATTCTATAATTTATATTGATGCTTTATTACACATATCACAATGATGTATAGAATTTAGTACTATTCCACACATAACATGAAGACTGTCTTAAACTGTCCTCTTCTTCAAACCAACTGTGAAATTATCTAAAAATACAGTACACACAGAATTGCGACATAGTTAAAATAGCATAGGTAGTAGGTACTTGTACTATTATAATCACATCATATGCCTATACGTCGTCGTCTATTTATATAATTGTGAAAACCATGAATTACGCCTTTCATGAAGTGTCCGGGATAGACTACTAGCGCAGGGAATGTATACGCGATTCACATGCTATTCATTATCGTCATATTAACCTATTGACGGGACGTCACTGATGAGTACGAATTGTTTTCCAAGAGAGAGGATATCAACCTATTATTATTACGCTGTATACCTAGAGTTTTAACTGATATTATTTTGTAATGTAAATTCCATTATCAACAAATCGGCATAGTAAAGAAAGAATTTTATTTTCACAATGCGTTATCTAAACATTGGACCTTCAAGCCAAATTTGATCTTTCGAGTTCGGTATAAAACTTATTTTTATCAGTTTTTTATTTTTTCAGTCGATTTAACGAAAATAAAAAAAAGACATTTAAACTGTTTAAATATGTATAATTATTTATTTAAAAACTAAAAGATTATTCCGTATGATATCTGCACTAGCGCCTTTGTTGACGTTGGTGCCTTTAATATATTGCTAGTTGTTGGAAATAATTTTTGGCCAATTATTAAACCCCTAACTTCAAAATTATTTTACTACGAAACTATGATATTTTTATTTGAATGAAATCAAAGTGACATGAAAGCTCCTAATTAGCTTTATATTATATATTTTTATTCCAATTTTCCAAATAATTATAAGGTCGTTAAAAAATTAAAAACTGTAAGTCTAATTTTATACTCACTCGTGTTCAAATTAAGAAGTAACTGACAATTAATGGACGCCATCTCAGTCTTTCCATATAATGACCACAGAGCTGCAGTATTCGCTAAACCTGCCATTGTGAGATCCGTCATCGAATGTAAGTAGTTTATAGTGTCTCCTTTCGTTATGATCTGAAAAACAATACATTTTAAAAAATATAAACCTTATTAAAATATAACTACAATTATGTTTTTATAACACTCCAAATATAAATACCATACATTAGATGTGTAATTATACAGTTTAATTCAAATACGAAACATTGAATTATATATCACATCGATAATCATAGTTTATCGATGTGATGTGTGCCTACTGAGTGATCAAAATGTACCTAGTTGTTTCACTTATGCGTTACCAATATATATTACATAGTATATTAGTCCTTACCCATGAGTTTATTCACGTAACCGGGGTATGTTTATTTGCCGGAATAAAAAGTTACCTACCTTCTCTATCCTAAATAATATATGTATATAATATTTCATGATGATGATTGAGCCGTTAAAGCGTCAAGACGTAACAAACAAATTTACTTTGAAATTTATAATATTAGCAGTCTAATTCCAGAGATTTTTTTCCTACCAGTCACTCAACAAAGAAACAAGGTTCAAGATATGTCAAAGACGCCGGACAGCGGTGGTCCATTAGAGTGTGATGTGAGATACTAGTAATGCGGGGGATAGTCAGTAATGAGGTCCAACAGCCGCGCTGCTAGCAATATACCCTAGCTCTACCTCTACACAGTTCCCCCTGAAAGCCATTGCAGTTAATTTTTGTTGAATTCCTCACAATGGGCAAACTAACCTGCTTTCATCCTCACCTATCATCCCTCACTGGTGCCGATAGCGCAGACGGAGTTAGCATTCCATTATCGTCCATTTAATATCACTATGTGGTAAGGTATGGCCGTGTGGTAAGGCTGTAGCGACCTGGAAAACCTCCGAGGGCTTGGCGCCGTTGACGGCGGCATGCTGCGCCATGAGCTGCGCGGCGGCGGCGGCGACCCGCGGCGCGCGCGGCACGCGGGCCAGCAGCGCGGCGCGGCGCGCGCGGCCGCCCGCCAGCGCGCCCCACGCCGCCGCGTGCGCCAGCGCCGCGCCGTCCGCCGCGCCCTGCGCCGCCGCCAGCGCCTCGCGCACCGCCTCCATCGCCACCGCCCTGCACGCGATACGTACGCACACCGTACTCCATATCACAACACACATAAATACTGATACCTTACATTACATACATAGAGCATTGAGTCTCGAAACCGACTCATCTTTTTGTCAACTAATTATCAAATTAACTGACTCGTTTTTTTTATCAGTGCTCTATATTCTTACGTACGAGTAAATAATGTATATTGACGTATGTATATTACATACATACATATCTGTCACGCCTGTCTCCCGTTAAAGTAGGCAGAAACAATGGAACGCCAAATGCTATGTATGTATATTTAACTATGTATATATGTGTAATAAAAAGAATGAGTTTTTGCGCATTAAAAAGATGCAAAACTTATAAAACAAAATAAATATAGAAGTTATGGAAACATAACTATTTATCACGCAAAATTGTATGAAAAAGTTGACCCGCTTTTCTTTGAGCATTTTTATGGAGACACTATCTATATAATCTAAGACTGCTTAACTATATAACTCAATTATATAAAAAGTAAAACACATTATAATTGTCTTGCTCTGTTTGAAATGTCACATCACTGTAATTTATATCTACACTTCCCGCACTCTAAATTTTACAAAAGATTACATAATAAGTTAGATAATACACATAACATTACAACAGGAAAATGGCAAAAATTCGAGATTAGAATTTTTATTTTTTTTATAAAGTATCAGCAGAATACGAGTATCAACGTTCCGGGTGCTCCGCAGCGCAATGCTAAGTTGGCTACCCGTTTACTGTTGCGGCGCATAAAAACATCTATTATTTGTTTTGTTTATAATTTCAAAAATTAGGTACTTGTAATGATGAGTAAACAATTTTTCTATATATTTATTATAGGTTAGTAAGGACCTTTTAGCTAGCGATATAGCTATCAGGTCGGCCTCGACCTCCTGGAAACTATCGTGGTTAGAGATGGGCAATCCACCTGGGTGGGTTTAAAGTCTGGTGGGTAAAAACCGGGTGTTTTGGGTTTATTGGGTTTAAACCCCATAAACACCCAAATTTTTGGGTGTTTATGATTTTGTACTTCATCATCGTCATCTCAGCCGCAAGACGTCCACTATACTGGACATAGACAATATTATTATGCAGCCTACAGAATAAAAAACTTTTAATTTGATTTTGAGTTTATTAAGAAAGAGATGAAAGTAAAATGTAAAACTACAGTCAATCACTGTCAGATTCAGAGTTATTACAAGCGATGAATTGTATAGGTTCGATAGGCTCTATTTCGTCTAAACTGTTATGTTCATTTACTTGCTCAATGAAAGCTTCTAAGGTATTTTCTTCATTAAACTGAATGTCCTCGCATTCAGCTTTATGTTTAAGATTCCAGTTATAACAAATGAATGAAATTTTTTCAGTTCTTTCAGTTGTAAGTCGATTTCTTTTGTTATTATGTATGTAGCCTTGGATACTAAAGGAACGCTCAGTGGCTGCCGAAGTACAGGGAGCTGATAGAATACGAATCGCTACTTTGCTTAACTCAGTGGAACCACAAATACCTTTCCACCATATTAGGGGCTCAATGCTATCTAATGAGCTCCATACAAATCCTCTGGCCCAAAAGTTTTCTTTAGCTTTATAACACGCCAAATCTGCCATTACATTTGACAAACTTAAGTGTTGGCTTAAATTGTAGATAAACTCCATACCCTTAAGTTCTTCCTCTTGAGTAAGTTCGACTCCTAGAGTCCTGGGGTCTAGAATATATGCTGCAAAATGTATTGGCCTCATTGCCATATTGCATCTTGAAGATACTGATGTTAGAATCTGCTGTTTGCTTTCTTCGCTCAATGTCGAAATCTCATTTAATGCAAAACGTATCTTAGCTTGTACATCTCTAAATGTAATGTATGTGCGATGCAAACGATTCTGGTCGCTCTCTAAGTAAAATATGCTTTCAGTGACTGGTTCCAAAATACTTATACATTCCCCTGTCTTCGTCCAGAAATCATCACTTAGAATTAAATCTTTAATATCTCTTGAAATTACCACATCTTCTCTAACTGTTAATATTTGCAAAGCTATCTTATTTGCTTTCAAACTTTTTAACGAAGTAACATGACTTCCCCATCTTGTAGCACAAGGCAATTTTAGTGTTTGTGTAGAATCTTCACCCTGCCTTGATTTTATCAACAAGGAACTTAATCGTTGACTCCTTTTAACAGTTTTTATTATATTTATGGCTTGCATAATAAACACAGTTACTTCTTGTATCTTTACAATATCTTGGCACAACAAGTTAAGGATATGTGCACAGCAACCGAGAGGAACAACATGTGGATATTTGAGTTTTGTTAATTCGAATGCCTTTTGTATATTTCTAGCGTTATCGCCAATAAGTACAAGAAACTTATTTGCTCCATACACTTTCATTACTTTTTCAACTTCTTGGCTAAGGTATTCACTAGTGTGAGGATTACTTTCTGTATTCAAACTTTTAACGTATGCAGGTTGAGGTTTTGATATAAGAAAGTTTATTATTCCTTCATTTCTTAAATTAGACCAGCCATCGCACTGAAGGTGTAAGTAACTACAAGCATTTAGTTCCTCATTTAACTCAAAACGCATTTCTCTATATATTTTATCTAAGTATTTTGTCGCTAAAGCTTTACGTGAAGGTATTTTAAATTTTGGTTGCAATTTTTCGAAAAATTGTATCCATAAAGGATGTTGCACCATCGATAATGGCGTCCCTGTTACAAATATAGCTCTCGCTAATTCTGTTTTTATATGATCATCGGTGTCTTGAAACTCAGCATTTATTGTAGTGTTAGCAGACGACGAGGGGCTTATAAAAGAATCATTTGTCTCTATCTCTGACAGTCCAGACATTTTGGTTTTGGACGAGCTATCTTTTATAAGTTTCATAGAGTCTTTTAATGTTTCTGGAGATTTTGGACAAGTGATAAGATGTTGAAGCATTTTGGCAGCATTACTGAATTTGTAGACCTTATTACAAAGCTTGCAAGAAACAGACTTGTTTGGTAAAGTACGGTAGTGCTCCCATATGCGTAAATCTTTAGGTCTCCCCATTGAACCTAAAAAAATGAACGATGATTAGTTGGTCTGACGAAAATTCAACAATAGAGTGCCTATTTTTTTACAATGATTATTTCTTGTTATTTACAATAAATTTATTAAAAAAATAATAAAATAAATACAAAAAACCTTTGTAAAATTACATCTCCTCGGAGGATTAAACGCAGACGCTAGTTTATTATCGTATTGTTCTGTATTTTTCTCAGCAACTTCTTTAATTCGATTAGGTACTTACGCATATTATGTTAAAAATAAATATCTAGTACACATCTTAGGCTATCCACCATTATTATCCAATGACGACTCTCAGCTAACTATGCACTATCATCCAAAATAAACGTGTATGGAAAATTTTATCCCAGTCGGTTGAGGATTGAGGATAATTGCATCAACATACGAACATACCTACATACTTTTATTTACATAACGCAAGCTAAATAAAAGCTTGTAATAATACATCTAATTTTAAGTTAAAATTGTTAAGTGATCATGATATAATTGTATCATTCAAAAATCCACTTACCTTTAATTATTTCTTGTTAAGTATAAATATTATTTCAAATCTGCTCCCTTAATATGCACTTTTTTACTGCTTTTCCTACCTAACACGTTACCAGGAAGTCACGTTACCAGAGTCAGAGTAATAGTGAACACGTTTGACAGTGATTGTCGTCGCCTCATATTCAGCGTCGACGAATAGGGGAATCCCCAGTCATAATGTATTGCATGCGTGGCGGTCTTACTTCAAATCCATAAACAAAGAGATAATTACAGAACTCGATACTAGATGGCGCTGTTTTTGTTTGAAGAAAGTTTGCGGGCTAAAATACATAGAATTTCATCAATGACTTCCACAAAGAACAACATTTCTGTTTTTTCTAAGTCCGTATCTCTTCCGTATATTTCATAAGATATAAGCTTGGGCTACATTGTTATGCAACGTGATTTTGTCGCTGTCTTGCTAGCAGGGTTGACAGATATACGATTTAAATCGTACTCATACTATTATTTGTCTATTTTTTAATGTACGATCGTAAAGATTATGATCGTAATTCGCACAAAAACATACGACTTTTTGGTTACCTGGCAACATTTTTATTATGAAACGAACATGCTCACATCATCAGTCACATGCAACAATTTATTGGGGATTTCCCCTTCACATCTGGCAGTCCTGCTTGCTAGAATATAGGTAAGTCAGCCACAGTTACTGACGATCGATATTTAAAGGGTATTGTTTTTGTGCTAAATATTTCATAAAAACGTTATTTAATACTTTGTGGATTATTAATTTAGTTGATAATCACTGGAAGTAAAATGGATGCTAATTTGAGAGATCAAGATCTTCGTATAAAACAGTTAATAAAAGAAAATCTACGTAAGTACTCTTTTTATACCTAGGTAGGTAAGGTATAATAAACACAAAAGGTACTTAGATCGCGTGTGTTCGAAGCATTTATTCTAATAAATTTAATTTAAAATTGTAGAAAGAAAAAAATGTCTGCCAAGCCGTAGCCGAAGCCGATCTCCAAATATATTTGGCGATAGTGAGACCCAGTGTCCAGATGATTTACCCAGCGTCGTCGCAACAAAGAAAAAAAACGAGGATAAAGTAAAAGAAAATTTACTGAAAGAAGAAACAAACTGTTCTAAATGCTTAATTTATGGAGAAGAGGATAAAAGAAATGAGTATTTCGGACTGTTAGTGGCTCAAGAATTTAAATATATACGGCCATGTGTGCGAACGAGGTGTTATGAAGAAATTTTAAAGTATCTACGGGAAGCAAAAGGCCAACATGTTGATCAACTGCAACATGAAAACACTGAAAATTAATTACTTTCATTTTATTATATATAGATTTTTAAAATTTCCTGAAATATTATTAGTTAACGTTTTATTTAATATTGTAGAATTGATCAATACAATTTATAAAAATAATTTATTGGTATTACTTACATATTTTCAAAAAAATACGTAAAAACCTATTTTTTTGGGTGATTATGGGAGTTTATGGGTGTTTATTGGGTTTTTACCAAAGCACCGGGTTTAAACCCGGTGCTTTGCCCATCTGTAATCGTGGTTGATTCGTAGCAAATTTGTTAACATAAGCTAATTGATCTTACTTCTGGTATATCAGCCAGCGTATATCGATACTAAACTCGAAGTTGCCCTTCCATTTTCATGTCATCAAAAATTACCCGATTACATTCTGTATATTGTAATATATAGGTAAAAGAATTTTTTAAATCGGTTAAGTAGTTTATAAATTATAAACAAATAAAAATTTTTCTTCTATATTAGATAGTAGATATAAGATAGAGATAGAAGATTAATACAAATATATATTTAAGATGAGTGTGCTTCGTCGCAAACGACCCGTATAACTGAGAGATCCGACCTTGTCGGATCGATATTTAAATATATAAATACAGTATACTTTAAGTCGTGTTATGATTATAAAAATTCACTTACATAAGTACTAACAAATTATAAATAGAAATACTAACTTGTGCCCGAACTGAGTGTGCATAGCTGCCCTATTTAGAGCTGCGTAGCGAAAGTTTTTGTTTCGGTCATTACATGACGTGTTGTTGTTATTATTATTGTTATTTGCAGTTACACTAAAAACGGTACGATCAAAACAATTGTACAGGGAATCTTGCGCACCGCAAAACTCTTTCATGCGAATGCAATTTAGAAAACTAAGGAAATGCTGAAAATAAAAAATAAAATATTTATAAGCTACATTAATTTTTATAATTCTTTACAATTTAAATGATTCATAAAATATAAGGTATACTTACAATATCAGGATATTCCGGTATATCATTTATGATTTGTATTATTGTTCTCTGCAATTGTTTTGGTGGTAATGCTTTTCTCTCATTAATTTGCAGCAAATTAGCTTGCTGTGCTGTGAACAATTCAGCTTGCTTCCTAGACCACTGAGCTTCTTCAAAACTACTGAAATACATTATTAATTTATGAAATATCTTTTATCATTTAGAACTATCAATACTTTTTGGGTATTACAAAAATAAAACTTATGTTAAAAATTGCTACTGTATGGCATTCAGCAAATTTCGCAAAATTTCATCATAATTGAATTAAAAGATGTTTTTTTTTCACAGTTTCGATCGTAAGTCAAACATGGCATGAAAGTAATTAAAAACTGTTTTAAAATACATAAATAAAGCATTTATTGATGTAATTTCCCACTTGAATTAATAGAATCATTTTGAAATTTTGTTTAACCTTTTTGAACTCTCTACCAAAAAAAAAATATTTACCAATTATTTCTTTTGCAATATGTGTGAACCATCAATATCTAGAATTATTCTAAATTTAAAATTGATAGCATTCCTAATTCCTGAGATTAGATTCTAGAGGATTCACAAATAGATGGATGGATAAAATCTCACCATAAAGGTTCCTTTGTACTATTAAACTAAAAAATATGTTGTCAAATCACTTTTTAAAATATACATTCATGATAAAGCCTAGGCTATAGATTTTTCAAACACATTCTGTGACTATTTCGGATTGCCTGTATTGTAAATGTGTATATACTTACTTATCCCTATCTACTAAGTTCATTCTTATAGATGACTCATGAGGCTTTGATTCATCTGGTAGTATAGGTGACGTAGCTGTGGTATGTGGTTCCATATTATTCAGTTTCTGAAAGTATTTTTTAACAACAAATATAAACATATAGTATTTAGTAATACTCAGAACTTGTTTATTTGTAAATTCTATATTCTTCTAGTTATTATTGCTTTTATCTTATGATTTCTGTCATCTTTTTTAAATATCTCCTAATGTTCTTATTATATGTAGGTATATAGATTATAATAATAATATACATTAATAATACAATACCTCCTTACTTAATGATCTCATCATCAAACCTGGCCTCCCTTTCTGATAATATAAACAAAATGACTTGTACAAAGAGACAACTTGAACAAAAGTCAATTTGTCTAAATGAAGCATTATCCTCCTTAAATAAAATCCTGTAATTTAGCAAAAAATATATATATTAGCACCATTTCATAATAGAAAGACCTATATAGTTAATGACATTTCGAATAACATTTTCTAGATGAAAAATTTAATTTAAATAATTCTAGAAATTTAATTCATATTTCCATTACCTAGTACACTGTATCTTGTAATAATACATGGATTAGTTTCACTTTGTTCTATCATAAGTTTATCTATGGTTGAAGTGACACAATCCATAAGAGCACTGATACCATTGGCATATATATTTTGTAAGCGTACACAGAAGTTCTGCAAATGGACACTCAGTAAATTGTACCGGCCATCTGTTAGAAGAGCTTCTAACTCTTTGAATTCCATATCAGGACACTGAAATATTAAATTTTTATTTGAATATTTAGTAACAACAAGGTAATGGGGGAGAGGATTGTTAATAATGCAAATTACCTGTCCCGTTGTTAACAATATACCCTAACAGATCAACCTCCCCATAATCACTTTGGAAAACATCAAACTGAATTCCAAGTATATTCATCACAATGAACTGACCTGCCTTTTTATTTTCATGTATCATCCCTTACTGGTGCCCCACCGCCATATAGCATTAGTGCAGGTGGGGTTACCATTCCATTATCATCCATTAATAACAACAAGGTGACTTACAATTCCATATATAAGACAATTGTAGATATTTATATAAATGTGAATAAAAACAGGTGACACAACAATAAAATTAAACAAATTTCAAAGAGAAACTGATATAATGAATTAATTGACAATGATGATGATTGAGTTAAAAATAGAATAAATCAATTATGCACTCTTATATATCCAGAAATATGTATGGTAAATAGTTATTCACTAATTATTATTTTAGACCCCCTCCCCCTCTTAAATATAACTATGCATATCAGGTGGATTATTTCTCATACCATATTATATAAAAATAAAAACAACATACCTGTATAAGTTTAAGAGCTAATAAACAAAAATCTTTTCTATATTTAGGTGCCATAGTACAATCAATCATTTCCTTTGCTGAAAACATAGGTAAAAATATATTTATTAGTCATCAACAAATTATATAAGCATACAAACTTTTATCTGTGACTTTATCCATGTGAATGTAGCCTATAGCCCTATTTTCCTTTCCATTTTAACTAGACCCACATATCAAATTTCATGACTATTGGTTGAGCCATTAAAGAGGCAAGAGATTTTTTTAGTATTGTAATATTAGTAAGTATAAGCTTATTTATTAGACTTGTAAGTAATAGTATATTTGGCCATATGTTGAATACCAAACATTCTATAGGTTTCTTAGCCAAATAAATAAACATTAGGTAAAAGTATTTAGCAGATTCCTGGCTGGAAACAAATATCTATTGATATGATAGTTTTCAACTTATGTATTCAAATATATTTTCTCTTTTTCACACCACACCACCCCACATGCTCGAAATGCAAGTAGAAAAAATAGTTTTAGGTCAAGTATCAGCTTAATTAAGCAAGTGGCAAAATTGGTCTTAACTTAAATCTTTAACATAAATCTCCCATTTTAATATAATTCAAGCACATAAACATTAATTTCATAGTTGTTTGTTAACTTTTGTAATATGAAATTTAATTATGTACCTGAAACTATTTCTAATAATTTAAAGAATTAATATTACTATAAAATCAATATTTTAAATTTTACCTATTTATGCATCTAGAACAAAATTAGCCACTCCTAAGAGTAACCAGGGCGGAAAGGGACTGGTGGTGGTGATCTCACTGGTGCTGCGAGTGTATGCCGATAGCGCGGGTGGGATTATTATTCCATTATTATCGATTAAGTTCTAAAAGTATCTACTAACCAAGTAGCACACGAGGAAGAATAGCAAATAATAACTGAATATATATACTGTACTTTATCTTATATGAAGAAAACATACCTATTTTAGAATACTACACACAAGTACTAATAGTTATTACATTTGTATTACTTATTCTACACAATAATTCAAATTATATATCTATATGTATAAATATGTATATATATATATATATATATATATATATATATATATATATATATATATATATATATATATATATATGTATAAAAATACCTTCTATTTTAAGTAATCCATATTCTCGGATAAAAGCAACCACAGCAATTTTATGCGGAGTAATATTTTCAACATTACCCTTCACATTGATTAATTTAATAAAATCTAATCCATCACCGCCAATTTCCATTTCTGCAGGACAAACAGTAATTGTTAGCAAAATACTATAAAGACAAAATTATTTCAAATAGAAAAACAATAACACAATAAGCGGTGAGCACAGATTAAAGACTGTCTGGTATCTGATCCACAGATTAGAGAGACCAAAGAGTATATAACCAAGGGATAAAAATACGCATTTCATACAAGCTACGTAAAACGACTCGGTTAGGAACACCTTACTAACCTAAACAAAAAAGTCCGCCTTTTCTCGTTATGTTGGCCAGTCTGATGTTCAAAACACAAACGAATAAGTTATAATTATGTTATAGTTTGATAATAGAAACTCAAAACATGTGATAAAAAAAATATAAAAGTTTTATATCAAAGTGCATATTTCGATGAATATTTTCTGAGCAAGGTGCTAGGGTATTGAGAAATCGTAAAGTAATGCATACTTAGACTTCCTGCTAAGTTTAATGACTATATTATGAACACCGAATGAACTAGTTACTCAGAACCAAGTTGCTATAAAGAAGCAATACAATGTCCGGAAAGTAAGCTATGGAAAAAAGCTGTGGAAAGTGAAATTTCATCTTTAAAAGAAAATGGAACTTGGATTTTAACAGTACTACCGAAAAATAGGAAGGCTATTCCATGCAAATGGGTCTTTAAAGTGAAACTTAATGCAGATGGAACAAAGTATAAATCCAGACTTGTCATAAAAGGATTTCGACAGCAGAAAGGTATTTATTACTACGGCAACGATTAAAGCTGTTTTGAGTATCGCGGCTAGTGAAGAAATGTATATGATGCAATTCGATGTTTCAACTACTTTCTTGTATGGATCCTTGGACAAGGAAATCTTTATGTCTCAACCCGAAGGTTATGACGATGACACTGGACGCGTATGTTTATTAAAAAGGAGTCTCTACGGCTTGAAACAAGCACCAAGATGTTGGAATAAACGGATACTAGATTTTTTCAAGAGTGTGGATTTCAAAGCTTGTGATGCTGGTTCTTGTCTCTTCGTAAGAGAAAGATTATTGTAGCTTTGTATGTGAATGACGGCTTGGTGGCAGGATCTTCACAGATGCTAGTAGATGAATTTTTTGAAGATCTGAAAGGTACCTTCAAAATCACTATGAAACCTGTATGTTATTTTTTGGGAATAAAAAAAAAGAGAAGACGGCTTACTGATGGCTCAAGCTGGTTACACAATAAAACTTTTGAAGCGTTTTGGTATGGAAAATTCTCGACTTGTCATGACACCCATAGTTAAGGATGACGTGGAACAAAAGCACAAAACGTGTGATTTAATTCCAATCCTGGAAAATTATCATTTTGTGTAATTATTAAATTATCAAGTGCATTAGCTTACCTTATGGTTGGCACGCATAGAGGCACAGTACTCCTGATGTTGGTCTTTATGTTGTAATACAACCTCCATGATCTGAATCACTATAGCCTTCCAAAATTTTGTTTTTATAATATTTCTTGTTTAAAATTCCAGCTCCAGAAGCATATTTGAGATAACGCATAATACGTTTCACCCTAACACAGTCTGTCTCAATTAGTATTTCTAAATTCCGTCATACAACACTTACAACATAGGCGATATCTGGACGTGTGCCATCTCCATCAGCTGATGCAGCAACTCCAGCCACTTGCGTAGCAGCTTCTGCCAGCTGAGAAGGTCGTTGTATTTTACCTTCAACAATATCGAGAAATCCATCGATACTTCTTAGCAAAGCGGTCATCCGATACGTTTATTGTATCCAATTATGGTTTTCAAGTTTGGTAATCTGTATCTTAGCAAGATCCATCTTCAGCAATCTGGGCCCGTAACCACTCAAAGATATTCGTACCTTGAACCTTGTTCCTTGAATATTAAGGGAACTCTTCAAGGGTTGGTAGTAAGAATTAGCAGAATTGTCAATAGATTTCACTTATACAGTTTATAAGGTCCAAACAAATGACACAATATCACTTGATGTTTAAATAAAATAATATTTAAATCGTCTACTAATTTTCTATTTTCGTAATAAACGACAGTCAACAATTGATAGGCAACACTCGCAATAGATGTCACACCGCATTTTTATTTTAGACAAACCAAAAAGTATTAACAGTACATACAGTACTTACTCGTAATTATTGTTAATTAAGATTATTAAAAAACAAATAAAATTAAAACAATTGTTGTTTAATATTAAAAAAGCGAATGCTTTTTAATGCGAAAACACATTGTAAAATTGAAATGTGTATGTGTTGCTTAAATTTTTTTGATGTGCGTATAACTTTATTATGTAAATTTAAACAAAAGATTAAGCTTAAGCCTTCTTTGCATGATTTTTTTATTGATATAATCAAAGTGATATATGTTTAAAATCAAAGGAAAAATATTTAAAACAATAAATTTGACAGCTATGTTTTTTTCTGCAATCGACATTAAAAAATTATCCAGATACAATCAACTTAAAGTGAACTTGGTCTTTTATATAAGTTTTCACCAGTATAAAAATTTCCACAAGTATGCAAAAGGTTAATTTTTGAATATCCACAGACACAAAAAATAAAATTATATCATCTCAACCTCGGGATGTATAGAAAATGAACACATTTTAAATAATTTCAAGGAAACTAGTTAATTTAGTTAATAATAAATAGCTAAATTTTAAAAATATGATTCCGGATTGTATATATATGTACGGAATCTTTAAATATACTGTACAGATAGAGCAACTTAAAAACAATCGAGACGATGAATAAATTTTTCCTATTCACCCCGTTTTAGGTACCTACCTAATTGTTGCTGTTTTCCATGTTTAGTTAATTGATTGGTTGTTTTTCATTTCTATCAAAGTGATATTTTTAGATATATTTTAAGTTGTTTTAAATCAAAACGTAATTCTTTAGCAATGAATGACAGAAGATAAATCCGAATCTACATTTTAGTTGTTCACAAATGAATTAAAAAATATGACGGCCAGTGTTTGGGTTTCGTTTGTGCTAAAGGTGTTTTATTTGTTTGTGCTTACTGAAACTTCTCGTGTTACGGTTCAACAGGAAGATACATTGCCTGACCACGGTCGCTGCGAGCCCATAACTATTCAATTTTGTCAACATATAAGATATAATCAAACAATTTTCCCAAACATACTAAATCATGCCAAACAAGAAGATGCTGGAACTGAAGTTCACCCATTTACACCACTAATAAAAGTAAATTGTTCACCTGATTTAAAGTTCTTTCTGTGCTCCGTTTATGTACCCGTGTGCACCATTTTAGACAAGGCTATACCGCCTTGCCGTCATTTATGTGAATCTGCCCGACACAATTGTGACGAATTAATGATACATTTTGGATTCCCTTGGCCTGAATACTTGGAATGTTCTAAATTTCCTGTTGTTACTGATCCAGATGTGATATGTGTTGGTGACAATAATTTAACCCATGAATCTCACAAACCTACTAAATCTAAACTTCCTAAAGTAGATTATAAATCTAACATTGAAAAAGATCCAACTAAGCTGTATGGAGCTAAAGATTATGGCTTTGTATGTCCTGTTCAATTTAAAGTGCCAAGAAACTTGGAATTAGAATATTCCTTGAAAGTAGGAGATAAGATTGAACATGATTGTGGAGCACCATGCAATGGAATGTTTTTCAGCCAGGATGAGAAGAATTTTTCAAGACTTTGGATTGGCATTTGGGCAACTCTTTGTGCACTCAGTTGTTTATTCACTGTGCTGACCTTTCTTATAGATACTGATAGATTTCGTTATCCAGAAAGACCTATAATCTTCTTATCTGTTTGTTACCTGATGGTAGCTGCAGCATATGTCATGGGATGGAGTGCTGGTGACAGTGTAAGCTGTCAAGGTCCATTTCCATCACCAGTCAGTGGAACAAGATTACCTAACATTTTAGTTATAACCCAAGGCACAAAGCATGAGCCGTGTACTATACTCTTTATGATAGTATACTTCTTTAGTATGGCGTCAAGTATATGGTGGGTGATACTTACACTTACTTGGTTTTTGGCTGCTGGCCTAAAATGGGGACATGAAGCAATTGAAGCTAACTCACAGTATTTCCACTTGGCTGCTTGGGCAGTGCCTGCTATTAAAACTATATCAATCCTAGCAATGGGAAAAGTGGATGGTAAGTTCTTTTCTAATTCTAAATATACATTCTCTTAAATAAAAAAAAAAGTTATAAGAGATATTTATGAACTTCATGTTTCTAAAGTAAGGTGAAGGATTGTTGTTTCTAAATTCTTTAAGAAAATTTTATTAGTATATGGTAATAGTACACAGAAATTATGGAGATATATTGCTAGTGATTGCTGAATTAAAATTATTTTATAAAATAAATAGATCATATAAAAAAATTACTATTATTTTTGTAATGATTGAATATTAGTTCTATTCAGTAAGTCAAATTATATCATAAGTCATATTATTTGATCATTATATAGACTTATACAATAAAGTAAATGTTTAATTTTTTTTTTTTAGGTGATATTTTGTCTGGCGTATGTTATGTGGGACTGTGGGATGCTGAAGCTTTAAGAGGATTTGTATTGGCACCCCTGTGTGTGTACCTTGTGCTTGGTACAATCTTTTTAATGGCAGGCTTTGTTTCTCTTTTTCGTATTAGAACTGTTATGAAACATGATGGAACTAAAACTGACAAGTTAGAAAAGTTGATGATCCGTATTGGGGTATTTGGAGTTCTATACACTGTACCTGCCCTGATTGTGATTGCATGTTTGTTTTATGAACAAGCTCACTTTGACAATTGGATGGTAACATGGCACAAGGATATGTGTGCTACACCACTCTATTCCATACCATGTCCCTTCACACATCAAGAAATGGAACGACCTAAATTTGAAATGTTCATGATCAAATACCTTATGACAATGATAGTAGGAATTACATCTAGTTTTTGGATATGGTCAGGCAAAACTTTAGTATCATGGCGACAATTCTTTGATAAAATTAAAGGTAGAAGAGTTGAAGCATATGTGTGATATGTTTTGTGTCATTTATTTTTTAAAGCAGCTTACTTTACAATGGAATTAAGAATAAGGCTGATTATGTAAATATTTTGAGTCTCATTACTTTTAAGACTATTTTTTTAAAGTATTAAGTTTACACTAAGTTTTTAGAATGTAAGTTGTCAATGTTAGATATAATAAAAATGTATTTTTCATTTTTATATTGTGTTGTTATTTTCAATAATACATCTGTATAATATATGTACCACTTACCATCGGGTGGGCCGTATACTTGTTTGCCACCTCAGTGGTATAAAAAAAAATATGTAAGTACCTATGACATGTTACAATTTTCATGTTTCGGAATTATTAGGAGTGCAAAATTTTATGCATCACCTGGTTCCACAATTTACATTAGGAAAATGAAAAAAAATTAATAATAATAGTAATTAGTTTTAAAATAAGAGTGGTGAGATTATCAGTCAATTCAAATAATAATAATTTTATAAGGATTGAACTAGTTGTTTATTTTTGTGGAGAAAAATAAAACTTTCAATTAAATCTGATAAATAAATTGCAAATATTGTAACATTTAAGTTCCCACTAATAAGTGTGTTAATGTAAAATGTTACAAAGCACAAGCACAAAAAAAGTTGAATTAAACTTATGCTGATCACACTATATACAGCATTGGTACTCTTGAATAGTAGGAATAAACAATATATTTCGTGATATATAAAAAACCCATGTTACAATGTTTGTTCATGCTAATTTCTGAAACCGCTCAACCGATTTTAATGAAATTTGGGACGATTTGATTGCTCAAACTTAAAAGGTAGGATATTTTTATCCCAAAAAAGAAATCTGTAGGGGTAAAACGTTCTCCGAGTCAACTAAAAACTATAAAAAAAGTCAATGTGATACATACTTTTATAGGACATAGTTTTTCAAATTTCATTAAGTTCTCTGTAAAATTGTACAGTAGATTACTTTGTCGCTAATGATGCAATTAAAAGTTCATTCTCATTTAATGTCGAAAACCATATGCAAATAAAGGTGCCTGCATTGGCCTTTATTGTAAATGTGGCCCTGGACCCAAGTGGTGTTAACAGCTTAAAAAAGAAAGGAATGCTACAATCTCAAATGCTCAAATAGGTATTTTGTAATAAGACTACATTAAAATGTACAAACAGCCCATTAAGTTGGGACTACTCTCCTAACGATTCACAGCTAATTAAATTATTCTTAAAAGTTAGAAAGTGGTTAATTCAACGTACTACCATTTAATGCTAATACCTTTACTAATTGTAAACTGATATTGTTGATGGTCATTTCATATTTTAATCTTAATCTCCAATTTGAACAAGATCATAGAAAGATGGTGTTATCCATAATAGCATCAGTAAAAATGGGAAAAGTATTAAAGGCCTAAAAAATAATGCAAAATAATATTAAACTTAATTTAATTCAGAATATTATATTATACAATTTATTATAACCTAACACTCAAGTACAAAAACATTTCATACTTTCATTCCTTCCACAATCATTAGAATATTTTAATAATGTAACTTAGACAATATTAATAGATAGGTACTTTTTACGCTCTGGTATATTTGCCCCAAATGTGGAGCATGAACACTGATGCAATGAAGAGCAGAGACATCACTAGTACTGGAACTGGACCACTGAAATAAAAATGACCAACAGTTAATGTAGGTACAGAATTGTATGATTAAAAGTTATATAGTGTCTATTCACTAGGATTTACAATCTATCTTAATATTATAAGCTAGCTTTTAGACTCCATCTGTGTTATTGGGATATATTGACTAAAAAAATAAATATAAATGCAAACTTACATTTACATCCTTTTCCCTATTATAAAGTTAAGTTTTTGCCTACCCCATGTACATATACCTTCAATATAGACATATCTTACTAATATAATAAAATTTTAACTAGGCAACATACTTTAATAAAAGTTTGTTTGTTTGCTACCTCTTAGTACCTAAAGGCTTAACCAATCACCATAAAATTGAATATTGACATCTTATGTAGGATGAGGAAGGACATAGGCTACTTTTTATACTAGTCAGTAAATAGCCACACAAATCAGGTAAAAGCTAGTAATATACTAGCAACACCCTGACTTTGCATAAGTAAATAGTTGCAATTACCTTAAAGATTTATAATTTCTTTCTACATTAGATATATATTCACTGATAATGTAGCTTTCTATAAATAAAGGAATTTTATAAAAATTGGTTAAATATTTTATGTATTTGTCCATTACAAATAAAAAATTACCTATCACTATACCACCTGATGGAAAGTGGCAAGAATTGCCTATAGATATGAATTAATGTTGCTTATAAATTTGGGAATCACAGAATATACTATTTTATTCTATTCCTAAAAGCATTATGTCCTTAACTATGTAGTTTTACTATATTTGGAATGAACAAGAATAATAATTTAAATATTTTCTATATAATGTTATACAAAATGTGCTAGTAAAATGTTTATTAACCTGTTGATTTAATTTTTTCTAATTAATCTGATATCAAATGGAAGTTTTAATCTCATAACACCCCAAGTGTTATAAGATATATTTGGCTATATTTGGTATCATTAATTTATGTTCCATATATGCAATATTGATAATATATTTTATATATGCAATTCATGGATATGTAACTTTTTAAATTAAGTATACATCATATATGTACAGACAGCTGGGTTAAATTCTTACAATTATGTGACCTTTGGATAAATTAAAGCAATTGTTAATGGATGTAACCATTACATACTTGGTAATGTAGGTGGATATTACCAAACAAATATGCCAGTTTTTGAGGTAATGATAATATTAATAACTTACACTTTTACACCAGGGGAATCGTCAGTGTAAAAACGCCACATGCCACCGGAACCTGCACCAGTACTTCTGTTTCTTGCTGCTGTGGTAGTCGTTGTAGACTTGCGTTGCCGTACTGTGCCTCCACTCGCTGTTCTCGGAGCAGCTGTTGCTTTGCTAGGTGATCGACCACCTGATCCAACAGAAGTAGAGCTAGGAGAAGGCGGCTGTAATGAATTAATATATTTAAATTATCTATCCATATGAAATTTTACAAGAAATTTTAACACCAATTTAGATTTTATCACTAAAACTTACCATTTTTATATAAGAATGCACAAACTAAAAACAATCTAATGGAATTATCAGTGAAAATACCCGTTATGACAATAGAGTATCGAATTATAAGTGAAACTAAACCAAATAGATCATAATCAATCCCTGCAACGCGTACAAATATATTGACACGTTGTCATGGAATGTTGCCAATTGAAATAAACTAAAGACACGCCATCAATGGACAAGGTTAGAGATAGGATAGAGATTGGTAATGTAGCTAAAAAATTAACGAACAATAGGTCAATTTTGAGACTGACGTCTGTTTCGTTATTTACATCTATCTCTAAAATTTAAAATTCATATTACAGTGAAATCTTACAATAAAACACCAACATGAACTAATTTTCTAATAGAATTTAAGTGAAAATTATTATATTTTTAGATGATGATGGTTCATCAAATAGTAATTTTACGAAATTATTAAAATAAATATCAGGTTAAGAGATACATTTTAAAAACTGGCGACTCAGTCCATTTTCTTTATTCTAGTTCAAAATTTATAGATGGTTACCACACAACTTACTACTCTAAGTAGTGTTTTGCTACTTTAAAAGCAGCAACACTGTTATGAGGTCTGTGGAGGGGGAAAAAATAAATGTGAGAAATTAGTAAATTTGACAAGGTGGAATGAAATAATTAATTATTAATTACATATTGAAGGCATGATTTATAGATTTTCATTTTGGTGTCGTAAATTGAATACTTTACTCAGTCTATCTAAATCAAAAACTATGAATTTGGAAAAGTGTTATTTCAGATACATCGAAGGTGAAGAAAAAATTGATATAACTTTTTTGTTAAAAGTTAAAGAATCTGTTAGGCAGTTTAATTTTAGTCGCAAACCAACAGAAAAAATAGACACATTGCTAACCCGCATTGGTAACAATATCCAGAAAGTTGTAGCAAAAGGAAATAAAAAGAAAATAATAAATGAACAGCAAGATGTAGCAGTTCAACTTTATGATAAGAATAATGCCATATCAGAAGAGTCTACATGTATAGATTTATTTTCATTGCAAGGACCAATTAAATTGCATGTTTATAATCATATATATGAAGTAGTATTCAATGTGCCTTGGGTTGTAAGTATTAATTTACCTCAGTGCATCTTAGCTGGCTTTCCTGTTTATCCTGAAAATTTTGTTGTACAAAATGCTGATAATCAATATAATTTATATACTTGGTATAAAGGATTGTCAATCAACGAAAAAGGAAATAATATGAGTGAGATTCATATAAAATGGGAAACTGTTGGAAATGAAAATATTTATATACCTACTACAAGAGATATTGGGATGAAGTTGAAATTGGAATGTACACCTGGTAATTTAAATATATTATTGTACTGTTAGCAAATGTAGTTGCCTTTTTAACAGATTTTTTACTTATATTAAAATATAAATAAAATATGTAAATATAGTAGAGATTCCACTATCTAGACCTCATATAAACAGATTCATGATCATCTACATTTTCAATCGCGATGAAAAATATTTTGTAGAAAATATGTAGGTGCATTCATAAATATGAAATATATGTAAAATCTAATTAATGCTAATTTTGAACCATTTTTGTTGTTTTGAATAAACAGATTGTCATAGTCATAGAATACTGACAAATCTGACAAAGATTACATATAAAGATACATCAGTATTCTACGACTATGACGAGATGTATGTGTAAATGTATTTTATCTTTTTATTACTAATAATATAGACAAAAGTTGTATTTCTTCATACATATAATAATTTGTATTTTCCATTATCCAAATACCTAGCTACAACAATAAGTTCAGTAAACTGAGTCTCTACTGTAATTATTAAGAGAAATCTAGTTGTGTGGATAACATGACTAGGCCCTAAAACTGTAGCTGTTAATGATAATCTAGTTTTATTCAATATTGATAACTGTAACTTTTTTTTTATCATTAACAGTTGTTTATTTTTTAGGAAATGATAAAATAACTGGACCTACAGTTGAAGTGGTATCTAAAAATGTTATTGAAGCTGGACCAGGAACATGTCCTTTTGAAACTAGGCATATGTTCACCACAACAAAGTTAACAAATAAAAGGTTCTAAGTAGCTGATATTATAATATTCATACTTCAATTCACCCATTCTTTCGCCAGAAATGGATCAATAATAAAATAATAATAATAATCCATAATTCACCACCATATGGCATTATGATTTACACCCTTAATCACCACATACAAAATATTAATACTTAATTTTATTTTTTAATTCATCCTAAATTCATATCATTTCTATTATATATAACTGGACAATGGAGATTTAAACTGCTTAGTAAGTTAAGTAAAACAAAAATAGTAATGATTTTATGTATATTATCACAGGAAAATTACATATATATAAGAAGTAATAACTTTAAAAATGTCTTATTGTTATTTTCTAGTTTTCGTTGTGTGACCTACAATATTTTGGCAGACTTGTATTGTGACTCAGACTACACTAGATCTGTACTGCATCCATATTGTCCATCATATGCTTTGCATATTGATTACAGGAAACAACTGGTCATGAAAGAGTTATTAGGTTAGTTAATTTTTCTTCTACATTCTATTTGGTTGATTTGTTAACCACAAATTATTATTAATATATTTTTATGTTAATTTGTCTTTAGGTTATAATGCAGACATAATTTGTTTGCAAGAAGTAGATTCCAAAATATTCCACAACACTTTAAATCCCTTACTGGGAATAAATGGTCTTCAAGGGAAATTTTACAGAAAAGGAAAAGAAGTTGCTGAAGGATTAGCTTGCTTTTATAGAAAAAAAAGATTTAAGTAAGTATATCTTATTTTAAAACTAGTTTTTACCTGCAACTTTGCGTGATTAGGATATGTTTACTGACCAGAATAAAAGTAGTCTATGTCCTTCTCTATCCCATATAGTATATGGATACCAAATTCCATATTGATTCGTTAAGATGTTAAGACACTATAAGGTAACAAATAACTCTCTTTCACATTAAAGTATTTGTAATCATTTCAGCCATTATCTGTCCACTGCTGAACGTAGGCCTCACCCATAAACTGCCATAAGGAATGGTCCTGAGCTACTCACATCTACTGGCTCTCTGCAATGCATTTGAGGGGGGAGGGAGAAGTATTGTTATCAATGCGGAGGTTACTCCCTATTGTTATCAATATATCTTATCGAGTCGACATCCACGCAGTTCCCCCTTTTTTTTTTTTTTTTTTTACAACACAGGGGGCAAACGAGCATGCGGCTCACCTGATGGTAAGTGACTACCGCCGCCCATGGTCACCCACAACACCTACGGCATTGCAGGTGTGCTGCCGGCCTTTTAAAAAGGAATATGTTGTCGTATCGGTTCGGAAATACTGCTGCTGGAAGTTGATTCCAAAGAGTGGTTGTGCGTGGAAGAAAGTGCCTTGAAAAACGCACGGTGGAGGACCGCCACTCGTCCAGATGGTTGGGATGAAATTTTAAATGGAAATTATGATGACTAATTTATTGTTGAATTTATCACGACAGGCTAACTGACCTGCATTTTCATTTTCATCGATCATCTCTCACTGGTGCCCCATCAGCATATATCGTTAGCGCAGGCGGGGTTACCATTCCATTATCATTCATTAAAAAAAATGCATTTGAAGTTGTTTCGGAGGGGGAGGGGGGATCGTCCTACACTGTGTTTACCCGTACGGGGTTGCCACTCAAGAACCTTTTTTCCCCATTGGTTGTCGGTTCTTCGAGTTATGATCATCTATGTGATCAGCCCATTGCCACTTCAGCTTGCTTATTTTACTCGGTTACTTTGGTTCTTTTGTGGATATCCTCGTTTCGAGTTCAATCACGTAAAGAAACACCAAACATAGCCCTCTCCATAGCCCACTGAGTAATTTTAATCTTTTGCATATGGGCAGTTATTTATTTTACATTTTTTGGTTCCATAAATCATCACTGGCAACACACTGGTTAAGATCCTTTGTCTTCAAACTTTGAGGTATTTTGGATGAAAAGATGTGGCGTAGTTTTCCAAACGCTGCCCAGCCGAGTTGGATTCGTTAAATGACCTCTTGGTTGAAGTTAGACTTACCTATTAGGACAAGTTGTCCCAAATATACATACTCGACGACAACTTCGAATGTAGTGTTCTCAGTCGTAACTGGTATAGGTGTGATATGGATGTTAGACATGATTTTAGTTTTGTACATGTTCATCTTAAGACCTACCTGTTGAGAAGCACCATTGAGGTCATTGAGCATAGTATTCAAATTTATAGTATTAGTAAAAAATAAATAATAAATAAATATCAAATAAAAAAAAAATCAAAGCTTATAAACTTGTTTTACAGTTTACTTGGAGAAGAAAAAATATTACTGTCAGATGTTATCAAAACAGAGGCTTATCTACAATCTATTTGGGATGCAATTAAAGATAATGGTCCTTTAGTTACAAGATTTTTGGATAGGTCAACAGTGGCAAGTGCAACAATTTTACAATCTGTTGAAAACTCTAATGAAGTGGTTGTTGTTGGCAATACACACTTGTATTTCCATCCAGATGCAGATCATATAAGGCTTATACAAGGTGGAATTTATGTGTATTGGTTAAATGAAATTCGAAGTAATTTGATGAATCAGGTAAGTAAATATATGTATGTAATAAAATATAATAAAATACATTTAATATTAACTTTTGCCTGCAAAATCTTATCTGATTTTGCAAATATATGACCACTTTTTGATGGTGATGGGCCATCAAAAAAGGTAAAACATACATAATTAGATTTTAAGTTATATCAGGAGCACAACTGTAAAACTCACATTCAATTTGGTGCAGTAGATTTTGTGTGATGCAAGAACAAATATACCGTCATAGTCGTAGAATACTGACAGATATATCTATTTAATATTTGTCAGTATTCTACGACTATGACGATAACTACAGACATACAAACGGAAATTCTATAATTTATTCTTTTTGCTTCTATTGTTCTGTTTAAGAACCCCAAGACAGACGTATTTAAAGGGGGGCCGAGTGGGCCGTGACGACGTGAATCTTCTGAGCATATCAGAGATATAAAAGACATGTCTAAGAGTAGATAATGTGTCTTTTTTAAGACGCCAGGCCTCCGCTTGAAAATGATTTTAATTATGCCAATGTAGATAGATAGTTAATCTTTATTGTTTCCTTCAATATAAAATTACAGAAGTAAACTTATTATAAATAAATATAAACAATTTCAAGAAAGGTTCACACTGAGAAAATAAAAAGTAAATGTACATATAGACATCGTCTGTCATCTGGTTACAACGTTATTATATTAGTATGATATATCTATACTGAAGTTTTATATCGATGGGGTAGGTAAAGGCTTAGTTTGATAGAAATCGAATTGGTAGGTACGTTAATTATCTTACTAATATAATAAACACTGTCTGTACATGAGAGATATTAATAGAAAACAACTATAATTTTTTTAAATAATAGAGACCATGTGTAAAGAACAGACGTTGGGGCGATCTAAAATAGAAACTAGAATTGATTGAGCAAATATAATTTTGGTATGGAAAGGGAGAAAGTATTGGAGACGTTTGAGAAAGTTAATATGGGAGCTCCATGACAATGTGGTATCTATGATACGCCCCAAGTTTTTAGCTTTATCTGTATATGCTGAGTCCCCTCATATACCAATGAAAGAACCGAAATTCAACTAGCAATCGTGTATATGTTTTATATTTTCATACACCCTCTAAAAGTGGCCATTTGGTTTCATTGGTATTCCTATTTTTGAAAACCATGAATATGAAGTAGCCGGCAAAAGGCTGATCAATACTAATATTATAAAAAGGAAAGATTTGATTGTCTGTTTGTTTCTATTTTTTTTTTTTTGTAACATAGTGAGTAAACAAGCATATGGCTTACCAGACGGAACGTGATTACCGCCCTCATAGGCACCCGCAACATCAGGGAAATTGCAGATGTGTTGCAGGATAATAAAAAAACTACTCAATTGATTTTTTAAATTCTCTATCACCTATAGAAAGCTGCATTATTAGTGAGTACCATAGTCTATATATTATTTTTAAAAATTCTGCCTAGCTGTGCGAAACCGGGCCGGAACGTTAGTTTGATATATATTTATTTCATATGAAGGACCCTACAAGCGTGAAGATCTTTTTTTATATTCTTATCTCTTCGGTCAGTCGCGATTTTAATAATTTCAAAATGTTTCATTGTGTATTTTAAAGTATATTATCGGGATTTAACGCGACGTATTACAGAATAAAAGTCGGTAGTTATGTATCATTATTTACCTGTAATCGCGTCGCTTTAAGTCCCGATTGTGAATGTAAGTATTTGTAAACACTGTGAAAGTTTAAGATTAACTATAACAATTGTTTCATTGTGATCTGTGACTGGTACTTTAATAAAAAATAGGATGCGATAAACGTCCGTTATGCGATTTCTGAATTATTACGTATATAGCTCTGTATAAGTATGATGAGTACCTTATGTTAAAATAATTTGGCATTCCTTAGAAAAAATAAACTGATATTTACAGATGCCTGAAAAAAGAATATCTCTTTTATTATGCGGAGATTTCAATAGTGTTCCGTCATGTGGTGTATATAAATTATATACTACTGGACTTGCACCTAGCTCTTTACCAGATTGGAAATCCAGTGAGTATTATATATAATATGGATTAATCATTTCATTATGTCAATTTTCCATTGTAAATTCCATTGAATAAAATGGCAAATATTAATATTTAAAGGTTTCAAAATTTAATATTTATATCATTACCTTAGTTAGGGTCGAATTATCCATTAGCTAACGTAGAAAACTACCTACGGGAAAAGTTTTTTTAAGTGAAAATTTAAGATTGACAGTGACAAAACCAGTTATTTAGATTTAAAACTAAAGCACTAAACAAATTTTAATAAAAATTTTATGAAACCAACCTCTAAGTATATCTTTCTAGTTAAAAAAAATCTAAATCAGTTTATAACTGACGCAGTTATGAGATAATAAGCATTGAGAACAACCGAACAACAACCGAATTGAGAATCTCCTTTTTTTTTAATTCGGTTGAAAATTACGTTTCATCATTGAAGTTCTAACTCGGTCAAAATTTGGCAGTTACAGAAGAGTGAAAAAAAAAGAATAAATGTTTATTTCTGTTTCTATTAATTTTTTTAAGTATAGGTTTCAATATAGTGCAATTGTTAACAATTGATATTTCTGATTAATTAAGGTATTTGTAATATAAAAATTGTAAAATAATTACGCACTAGTGTATCTGACTATTTGAAGATTTGTATATAAACTCTCAATGAAAATATTTCCCGTTTTTTATATTACATTTCGAATTATTTATTATAATATATATATCTTATATATAAAATTCTCGTGTCACGGTGTTTGTTACCAAACTCCTCTGAAACGGCTTATAGTTAAATATAGATACGTTAAGATACATTATGTGCGTAAGTATATAGAACACTAATAAAAAAACGAGTCAGCTAATTTGAGAATTAGCTGTCAAAAAGTTGACCCGTTTTTGAGACTCGATGCTCGCTCTATCTATATAATCTAAGATTATATTATAGCAGTAGTTTTTTTGTGAGCAAACCGTGTATTGTCTCGCTGTATCGGCCCCGAAATGGTTAATTAGGTCCTGCAATTATTTAAGCGTGATTAAACAGTAAATGGACAAAACTCTTATACAATTCTATATTGTATTTATATCATTAATAATATTGATATATGTGTGTTACAGATACAGACGAGGCTGTATATAATTTGAGTCTTCAACAGGATCTTCCTTTAGGAAGTGCATGTGGCACTCCTCCGTTTACTAATTTCACTGCTGGATTTGCAGATTGTTTAGATTATATTTTTTATGATAAAACTAATCTAGAAGTTGAACAGGTTAGCAATAAATATTTATTCCTTGCTGCTTTTTCCTGCAACTTTATTCGTGTTATCGGAATATGTTTGGAATTGACTGGGATAAAAAATTGCCTATATCTTTCTCTATCCCGTATCATACCAAATTTCATAGTCATAGGTCATCCCTCGTAAAAGGAGTTGTAAAAGGCGACTAAGGGTACTTAATGGTTGAGGGATAGGTAGCCTCCATCTTAAAACCGGGTTGGCAATTGCAGTTAGGCTTTGGTGATGTTTTTTTTCTTTTTGCCTATGGGGAGGAATTACAAAAAAAAAATAATAAAGATTAAAATTGACAATTCACAACATATACACTTATTTTTTTATATTACAGGTTGTACCACTACCTAGTGAAGAAGAGTTAAGGGCGCATACCGCTTTACCAAGCATTGTCTTTCCATCTGATCATATAGCCTTAATAACAGATTTACAATTTAAATAGAATTACATTTTTATTCCTAAATAACTTTTTATTTTACAATAGTGACAAATACTATATGAATGACATAATTTAAGTACTTTAACCACCATGCTTACCATTATGGTTTGCATGAGTAGGTAACTGTTTGAACGAAAGTCGACCTTACAGAGTATATTTGGCCGCATGTACCCTGTGATAACAATCCATTTTTCATTACTTACTTAAAATAGTACATTCTAAATCATAACAGAATCGTATAATTTGTGATTAAATAAAAAAAAAATATATTTTTTCAATGTAGTCCCCAGAATTATCTTGGAACTAAAAATTACTCTAAAACGGGGTGAATAGGTACAATTTGAAATTTCGTTCTTTTTTAGGTTTATCTGTCAGTACTATATTTTATGATTTGTTATACAATCGGGGATCATTATCTTCAAAATTTGGCTATTTATTATTAACTAAATCGCTTAGTTTTTTTAAATCTTCCAAAATCTGTTTATTTCCAAACACTTCGAAATTGGAGAAATTAAAATCAAACGATGTAAAAATAATCCAGTTTGGTTTGTCTTTTTTGGAAGTAACAAAGTAAAAGTAGCTAAAGTAAACATTCTATGGTAACATTAAGTCGGGAACAGCAGCTTTAATAATCCTAAATGACAAAATCTTTTAACCCCATAAGCGTCTTTTTTTGTTCATATGGCACGGCAGAGAGTGCATCTGCCAAAAACAAAGTTTGGGAAAGTTCGTTTTAGTAAAAAGAGTTTTGGACGATGGAATTTAAGACAAGGATCAGAAAAGTTCAATAATGGATAATATAAGGAAAAGGACAGATAGTTGAATATAAATTATAATATATTTAATCTTAGAAATACATATATGTAAAGTACATAACTAAGAGAATTTACTACTTAATATTATTGATAAGAATACAAAAGTAAATCAAATTATATACTTCTAAATTATCAAGAAAGAATATTGCTGGAACTGAAGTAAGTAAGGAAATACGGAGAGAATTAAAAAGAACAGAATGGTCATAAAGAGAACAACTTAAAAGAATGTGATACAAATCACCCACTTCTATGCCACATTTGCATATATTGTTGTTTATAATTTTTAATATGGCCAAATAAGAAAAGGAACTTACATGGCCAAGTCTTTATATACACCACAGGCGTTTTATTTCACCTCCTTGACGGTTTTCTCAAAACTTTTGCTTTCACCATTATATTTCTAAGTTCTTCAATTGAAACTATGTTTACACGTAAGTATGTTTTATTAAGTCTATGATGTTCACTGTTCCTGCCATCCCTCGCCCTTCAAAAGTTAGGTAAGAAAAGAGATTGCTAGTAATATGAACTACCAGGCCCATTACTAGCAATATACTCTGTCAGGTCGACCTCCACGTGATCCCCCTGGAAACCATCGTGCTGAATTCCAACTAATCTGCCTTTTCATTTTTTGTAATGGTATAATCGTTAATCTGTGGCTTGACATTCGGTCTGACATAGCAAAATTGACAGATAGTGACAATATGACCTGGATCAACAAGTCTTTTCATTTTTAAAGTTTTTATCAACGACGTCATTTCAAAACTTACTACAAAACAAATTACATTCACTTTTAATTTATTCAATATTGTGCCGTTTAAAAACTACAGTACACTGATTTGTAATCTTTGTTAACAATTATGTTTAAAATATATTCGAAATCGAATCCATATGTCTATGGAAAATATTATTTCTCTGGATTATTCTATGGTAATTTACATTCTTTATTCTTTTCTTATAATGGTCTTTGTTTGCAACTGTAAAAATATAAAATGTTTGTGCTTTTATATAGCAGGTGGTAGCCGTCTGGACAAAACTATGCATGTTTCTTCAGCATTAAAGTTTCCTCAGGTTGCTATTAAGTTACCTATAAATATTGAGGACATAAATTCTTCAGAAATGGGGAGATTTTCACCACAAAGGGACAGAGATATATCTGCACCCGTTATTTGTTACCATTATGAAAAACAAAATCAAAATTTTTCCAAAATTGATATTACATCGCAACCTGATCCACATGTTAACAAATATGACTGTAGAGGGGCAGTCAGTCTATCTTCAACTATGCAAAGCAATGTACCAACACCTTTCAGCGGTAATCATACACATCTAAATATGCCAGGGTCACAATGGGGTCAGGGTATTAAATATCTTTCTGACCATTTGCAGAGTGCCCACTATTTGACCTTAAGAAATGAGTATCGCAATGCATCTAGTGCCGGTATGTATGTGAATCAGATTTTATTATATTTATACTAACAAAATCATTATAATAATGCTTGATACATATTCATTTTAATAATATATATTGTATTCAACTATTTATCTATATATTCATTTACTAATTACAAAATGTTCTACTACATAAAATCTAAAATGTAATGATTAAGTATAAGCAACATTGTGATGTTTCTTTTAATCTATAGAACATTTTTGTTAGTTTTCAATATTATATTGCAAATGTATTTAAAAATTGGCATTGTGCACACTTATATCAATGTTGTAATGTAACCCAAACAATAAGTTTCTTGTTAAAAATTACCATAACATTTTTATTTATTTTAGTTAATTTAAATTTATTTTATGTTAGTAAGTGCACTTAAAAACTGGAACACTAATTAAAAAAGTACTCTTTCTAAACTAAAAAAAATATATAAAAATTATAAGTTGTATTGGGTTGTGTTGGATTACATACATAATCTTTACCATTATGAAAATACTTAATAATTATCTAGATAATATTGAAATGAACCACCCTGTTTTCTTTATATAAATAGCAATAACATTATTATGAATAAGAAGGATAGTTCCATATTATAATTGTAACTATATAATATACATTTCACTATATTATGATTATGTAATAAATTTGTAGTGAATAATTTGTGTATAATCTAAGCTTACTGAAGTTTTCTGAAGGCCTTTTAAATTTGTATCCATTTTAATGTTATTTTGTTACTTTTCCAAAGCATAGCTGTCACATTTGCAACAAGAAACATGTGTACAGAAGTAAATCGTCCATTAAGTGCTAAGGAGAAATTGAAACAGGCTATGAAAGAATATGGCTCAACAGTAATAGTGTTCCACATTTCCATTTCTTTGCTTTCCCTGGGGGGATGTTATCTACTAATCAGTAGGTAGGTGTGTTTGTATAATATGTAAATATTGTATTGTATTTTCTGCTTTTAATCACTTGTCTTGCTTTTGGATTAGGTAATGTTATTGCTCATTACTAATTTATTTTTTATAATTTACTTATATATTTATTTTAAAGATAAGTGGTTAAGGTAAGTTTAATAATGGAACATCAAAACTAAAAATTTAATAGTTAAGGGTGAATAATTGTTTATTCTATATATAAATTTTTACATACTTTAAAATGTTGCATTTCATCTTACAATGGAAAGTAAAATTTATAATGAATTCAGAAACAGATTAAATCAAGAACTTTAGTTAAATAAAAATTGCTGTGGAGTACAGACCACATATATTATTTATACTTTTATATTATTATTTACCAAATTCAAAATATGACACATCTTTTTATTGTTCCTTTTAATATTTATCTTTGTATAAAATTTTATAGGTCATACTAACCATCATCATTATTAAGTAGTACTTAAAGCATTTTAATTTGATATGTTTTATTTATTTTCTTTTTATTTTACAGTGGCGTAGATCTAATGGCTGTGTTGAAATATTTCAATATTGGTGAAGGCGCTTTATCAAAGGTAGCATCGTCAAATGCAGGCACTTTTGTTATAGCATATGCAGTACATAAGTCTTTTGCTCCGGTTAGGATAGCTATAACTTTGACGGCTACACCTTTTATTGTACGGTATTTAAGAAATATAGGATTTATAAAACGCAATGTAAGTTCAGGTGGTGGGAAATAAATGATTGTATAGTAAAATATTTTTTTTGTTTTATTTATACTTTAAAAGCATAGAAAACCCAGAAGGGAATACCTTTTCATGTGCTGATAAATGTGTAATGGTTGCCACATGAGTTAAAGAAATAAAATATATATATATCATAACCCAATACTACTTTTAAGCGTCCGTTTTTTCTTTTATGTCAAAAGAATGACATATAGTACACATATATGATTAGGCGTTTAAATGAAATCAAGTGGACAATAGTTTTAAAGTTATTCCACCATTTTGGTCCGCCATTTTAGATTTTCCCAACTTTCAGATTTTTCTTGTGGATCTTTTCTTCTCTTCCCTACATATCGGTGTACCTGGACATATGTCAGTGAATGATATGAACTGCAGCTTTATATACCTATTATACACAAGATACGATGCTGCGTGGACTTCGACAAGCCCTGTTTTTCTTTTGTGAGGAAGTTTTTCAAATATGTAAATAAAACAGCTTAGATAAGGCATTCGACCCACTCACGCGTTAAGTACTTTTCCAAAGTAATCTATTAATTTTGATTTCCAAAAATATTAATTTTTTTAATCAATAACCTTAAATCGTGGGGTGAAGGGATTGTTAGTGAGGGGGGAAGTTAGTCCCCATTGTTATTAATGTACCCTATCATGTCGACCTCCACACGGTTCCCCATGGAAACCATCCTGACTAATTTATCGTTTAATTGGTCATGATGGGCCAACTGACCTGCCTTTTTATCCTCACCAATCATCCTTCACTGGTGCTCCGCCAGTATATACCGATAACGCAGGCGGGGTTATCATTCCATTATTATATTTAAAAAACGCTGAATTGTGTAAACACTAAAAAAAAGTGAAAATTTTCACATTGAGTCTTTTATTTTTCAAAATTGTAAGAAAGAGGTCATACACGGCCACAGACTTACAGCTCAATTAATTAGAAAAGTAAATATTGTTGTCTTGTCACTAAAATAATCTCTGTAACATTATACGTAATAAAATATTTAAATATAAAATAATTATTGGTCTCCCGTAAAACTCCCAATCAGCAATCTATATCGAAAAAATGTAAATTTTTGGTATCCTCCAATTTTTTCTTTGAATTTATTTATAATATATTTTAAGTCTACATCTACTTTCTACATTTATGACTACATCTATATATGTAATTATGTTATTTTAAGAAAATACTAAATATTTTAGTAGATAAACTATGATCTACCTTCATTTGTATGTATACAGTTGATATCTAATCAATTGTATACCTACATATAAATGCAGATAGGTAAATACATCCACGTAGTAAATTTGTTATAAGTTTTACGCAATCTAAACATACGTACCTACTAATTTTAACTTGTAACATTATCTTTAAATATTATTTACTTGGTGGTGGTGAGGATAGGTAAAAAAAATATTCTTTTTTATTATTGTTTTTATACACTATACAATGCATTTTTATTAATATTAACAGATATACGTCTTGTAGCCCTTGTGTTTCTAAGCGAGCCGCCGTAAACTGGATTGTTCCAACACGGCGTGTAGGTGACGAGCGCGATGAGCCACACACATACAAGCTTTGTATTATTCTGCTTGTACTTCCTAATATCTTTCTTTCTGGGTGTTCTGTGTCAGGAGTATATAGATATATACATACAAAATTGTAGGTACACCTAGCTTCTATGTGTGTATTTCATATAATTTTATTGTGACAAGACTAGTAGATGCATTATCTAGAGACGCAGGAATAACAAGTCTTTAAAATATAAAAAAAAATCAGCATTTACAATATTTAGGTTATCAGACTGAACATTACTATTACTTTTGTTAAAACAAATCAAATTAGCGCAAACATGAAGGATTCATCAGGCGTAGTTCACGAATTTCAATGGCCACCTTCAAATGGAAACTTGCATATTGACGCTAGTCCGTACTATAATGTCGATTTCGGTTCTTTTTCAGTCTGATTTGTGGCTGTAGATTTTTATTATGTTGTAGTTTAATTTATATTCTATATCTATGCAACGTCTTTAAATAATAGTCGCTGTCGGTTAAATTAAAATTTAATATCCTGTGACAGTGTTTGCTCTCTGTATTTATAACCTTCAGCATATAATAACATAAACATACAGTAAATAGAAACGCTCAAGATCGTAAGTGGACTGAATTGAAGTAATATATACACAATTGTCCAATTTTTGTATTGTGTGGGCAAGGATCCTGCAGAATCAGAAATAAGGTAATCCTATTTTTTTTTATTGATGATAATGGAATGGAAACTCTGCTTGCGCCGACGGTACACGCTGGTGGGGCACCAGCGACGGATGATAGGTGAGAATAAAAAGGCAGATTAGTTAGCCCATCGTGATGAATAGACCTGGAATTCAGCACAATGGTTTCCAAGGGGGACCATGTGGAGGTCGATCTTAGGGCGCATATTGCTAGAGGTAATCCTATTAGGTGAATGAATCATACCTAAACGGTTAAACGTATTTGAATGTAATTTGGTAAACGGGCACCTGAGATATATCCTAGTTTAACATATAGGGTATTTTATATATTAATGAATGCGAACAAAATCGCTCTAAAGAGCGTTATAAATTACTACACTACCACAGGCGAAGAGGTGGGGGAGGGGGAAGCTTGGCATGGCCACAGAATAGAGGATATACCAAAAAGCTTTTTTGATATGTCGACAAAATTTTCTGATTATATCTATTGTGTTCTGAATGCAAGTGGCGCTTTTAGTTATTCGTAATCGCCTGATATTGTATATATGGGCTTATTAAAGAGCCAAGACTCCCGAAAAACTCTGGAAAATAAATACGCCAGACACCGTTAAGTCGAAAGTTGTTAACGGGTCGACGGATACATGAAGTATATTATGTTTAAAATTTATGTTATTTTTTTTATCCAATATCTATTTACATATGTAACACAGTGAGTACCTACATTAAAATCCCATTACATATGTATATAGATATAAGATGTATTAAGTCTACGAAATAAAGAGAAAAGCATTGTTATACAGTAGCCTGGCATTTTTTATTGATTTGATTTTTTTACAGGTGAAATTTTTAAGTATGCTTGTGGATCGCCAAATCTGAATTTCGAAAGTTTAGTAACTTTAATATAAGAAAAAAATTGTTTACATCTATAATCACTGATGGGATTGACAAGAGGTATTTGCATTTTTTTTATTGTGAAAATAGAGTAGGTTTGGTATTATCGAGGTCGGTTAAAATACGATGATGATTTAGGTAGTTATAGCAATACATGTACTTAGGCGTCAATAACACTAATAATGATAACGAGTGTCAAATGTTCATTGTTGTAATTCATCTTGTTTATATAAGATCGGTCGTTTATACATAATATTGATAATACGCATTATTAAACTCTTACTAGCTCCCGTAGTTTAGTAAAATGTATTCATTGAAAACCTTTGTTGTTTCTCTAAACTTTTTATTTATTTTGTTTACAAGTGTTACAAGTGAAAATGGGTAAGTTGATAAAAAGTCGTTAATCTGTTAAATATTCTATATTTAGGTTTTTTAAAGTTGTAAATATAAGTAATAATAAAAAATAATTTTATTGGGAAAAGTTGCTTATAGTGGAAAAAGGAGTATAAAAATACTTACCGTCTGGAAAATATTTTGACTTCCTTTACTAAGTTGAGTAGTATAAATAAAATATAAAGAATATTGCTTATAGAGAGGTTGCTTATATAGAGCGTTCACTGTATTATATTGTGTATTGCACTTGTAAATTACGTAGTTAAATTGTATAAGGCAGTTATAAATACTTTGAGTATGAGTGGACTTCTCTACCAGTTAATCCAGTAGTAGTAGTGAGAAAGGAGGTAGTTAGCGGGCAGCTAAGTTAACGAAAGCTGAAAGTAAAAACGATACAAATACTAATACATAAGCTATAAATACATACATATAATCTAAGTGTATATATATATATATATATATATATATATATATATATATATATATATATATATATATCTATACATATGTATATATATAAATCAAATATTAATATTTTAAAGTTGATTGCCTTTTAAGCTGTATTTTGTTGGAATTTGGCATTACATATATTTCATGACTGAGATAGTACTTTCTAGTGAAAGTAAGTGTAACGGAAAGGGATACCGAAATTTAGCGGCAGTCTTAATGAAACCTTATGAATACTTCCATACTTCCATTTTATTAAGTCCGTCATGAAACTGTGTCGAAATAACTATATACAGTTAAAATATGAAAACGATTCTTGAACATTTCCTATAAGACAGACAGATAACGCGCTTTATGTGGTCTGTTAAAGTTTTTTTTTTCTTTTCAAAATATTTTGTTTAGAGAAATTATAAAAAACAATTCCAAAATAAAACTCAGCTATGCGGTCTAGTTTTTAACCAAATTTATGACTTAAAATAAAAAAATACTATTTGTAGTATCAAGAAGAAAAACTATTAAGGGTTTGTTTCGTTTAATAAATGCGATAAAGGTCTTTTTATGTCATATATATTGATGTATGGAACCCGTTGCGTACGAGTTCAGCTCTTACCTGACCGGTTGTTATTTCGATATGTCTGTGCTAAAGGACAGTTGTTTCAATCTGTTAATATTACAAATTTTTTAAAATGTTTGTATGTTGGTAGCTGTGCTTAAACTATTGAACAGATTTTAAAACGTTACCTAAGTCCCAAATAAATGGGAAAAAGCAAAATAAGGCAATGATAATGGCATAAATGAACTACATTTTAAATTGACATAGTTTGCTATTATTTTAATTCACAAGAACCTTCCTATTAAATCATATATATGAAAATGAGTTCGGATGTTTTAGCTTGGAGGACAGACTACTCATGCGAATTCGTGAACATAGTAAAAAAAATATATTCTTTTAAATTATGTACTATATTTTTTGCGAATAGCTTGGTAATAAAATAACAGTCTGAAATTTGAAGTTGATATATAAATATATATCAACTTCTTTAATCTTTTTGGTTTTAACTCATTATACACAATTTAAATCGAATAAAGAAACATAATCATTATAAATATGTAAATGAGTAATGTCTAAATTATATATATGAATAAAAAAATATTATATATATGAAAGTGAGTTTTTTTATTTCTAACATCGCCTAATAACCAATTACTATGAAATTTGAGATATACATACTATATGGAATGGAGATGTAGGATACTTTTTATTCTGGTCACATAGACGAAGCCACGGGTAAAAGTTAGTATTAAATAAATGCATTTTTTTATAGCACCACATCAATGGGCGAAGAAAAGTATCTATTTGATTTTACAAAAAATGATGATGTTGAAGCATGGGAAGAACAGTCTGATACAGTTCGGGACGTGGGAATGTCCAAAGGAGTAATCGTTATACATAAAAATAAAGGATTCAGAAGGGCAATATTTTTCGCCTTATTAAATCCTCAACAGAATGGAGCTGGATTTGCTGGCATAAGGGCAATTCAAACTTACAATTTGCAGGGTCACACAAAGCTGCAAATAAGATGTAGAGGCCAGGGACAATACAATGGTTTTAAAGTGGTCCTAAGGCATAAAGGATTAAATGAAGAACCAAGTTATTCATTCGAACAATATTTCCAGGTAGAATATTTTTTTAATCGACTTTCATTATTGTAGCAATCTATCTGCTATTTCAAGATAATTGAGTTAGTGTTTTGTATTGGTTTCTCCGTAACATTTAACTTGATATTATGTCAAATCCATATAGGATTTTAGATTCAATTGGAGACCGAATAAATTTCTTTATATGTATAAATAGGAAATATTTATTGCAGCGATAGATAAGTAACTTAGTTTGGAACTTGTAATTAAAATCCACTAGTAGATTATTGTATTTTTTTGTTTGTAATACTTTATTGTAAAAGCTTAAATTATAGGTAACATTTGTTGTTTACAGGCTCCTAAGGATGAATTTGCAGTGCGTAATTTAGCATATACAGAATTTAAAGCTTATTACAGAGGGAAAAGGGCTAATAACAATGAGACCTTAGATTTATCTCAAGTATCAAGTATTGGGTTCCAGATGTACGGCGGAGTGTATCAGCCAGTCAAACAGAAAGGTCCTGCGACATTGGAAATTGATTGGATAAGATCAGTGTAATGTTTACAATGTTGTTATATAATCATTGACGATTTAATTATTTGACGTTGGTCAATTAAAATACAAGATGTAATGAATGGAAAGGATAACAATGTGAAATCCCTTAATAGTATTCATTAAAATTAGTAATTTTCCTCAAAGAAAAAATAGGAATATATTTAGTTTTATATAACATGAATGGTTAAAAAATTATATATTCCTATAAACCTTGTATGGCAGTAGGTCGAATGCAATGGTTTTATTATGCTCGTCATTTAACTATAGGGATCGATTGAGGCCCAATTTGTTTAAACTATCTCTAAAATTAAGGCTGAAATCAGTGAAATCTTTATACTCAGGATCAATATGAACTAAATTTTTAATAGAATAAAATTTTTATGAAGTTTACAATGCATCAAAATTCAGTAGCTTCGCAAAACTAAGAAATTAAAATATTAGGTTAAGAGATAAGTTTACAGATATGCGCCTCAGAATCGAGCTCATTGTATATTTTTTGTTTTATTATTTTATAAGAAAACTCCAGAGATATATTTAATATATTTTATTACCTAGAGCAAGTTATTACTAAATAGTATTTTTTTAAACAGTGACACGGTTTCTTACAATATTTGTGTATCCGAATACATAAATGCTTCACATTATTAGTAACCTACACTATTACTAGCAACCCAGTCTGATTTTATCCAGGTACAATACATATCGTACAAAATTTCTCTTCAACATTATTCACCATTACCATTTTGGTTTCTATTAAATAGGAAACATATTCAAAGGTTGTCATAACAGTGTGTGAGAGTGAAAACCTCATCAAGATATTCTAACTTTCTATACATAAGTGTAGACTCAAATTATTTTGTAGTGTTTTAATTTATATAATAAGAAAAAAAAAATTAAAATATATTATAATTTAAAATTTATACATTTTTTCGCGCGTAAGAGTAACCTCAGTGGGGTTTTCACTTCACTAGGATGGTATTAGACCAAAAAGAGATTTGCGCACAACGGGTAAGCTAGTATCATGATAAAAAATGATTATCGTTGTCGTGTTGGTAACAATAACGTGAGTGCGGTCATAGCGTCCGGAAATAGGGAATGATAATTGACGAGAGGTACATATGCGGCGGTGATGACACGGCCAGCAAACCATCGCCCGTGTAAAGTGTTTACAGATGCGACCGCCGTAGCTATTGTAGGGCATTTGCAGTAAACATTCCCTTGGGGTGAAGCTTTATCCACATAAACGTGTAACACACCACCATGTTTATTGCATTCACTTATGACATCATCTCTGATCTCAATATCCCAATTTGGGTTTGTTTCACTGAAAATAAAATAATGAGTTACATACCAATTCAAATTTACATATTATTTACTAAAAAGAGTTAGTCTAATAAAGATAATAAAAAAATTGTGTTGCATAGTAAATTATGACATCATGCACAATATATAGTCATATATATATATATATATATATATATATAGTCTTATAGCTAGTAATATTTTGCAGTTATAGGTATTATTAATTTGCTAACAGATGGTTTATACTAAAATCAATAAATTGTTTGACCAATATTAGTTTTTTAATACCACAAAAAATCCCAGTAGCCCTTTAAATATAGTAAGTAGATATTTTTTATAAATTACAACATTATAAACAAAGACTCACCCAGCAGGATCAAACATGTTGTTGAGCATAAAACATTGAGTTGCTATTGGTGGTGCTACTTGCGGTTGAGGTGCAACTAAAGCAGATCCAGAACCCATTAACACAGACGCTGCTGCCGGCGGGATCTAAAATAAATAGACTTAGTTAATTCATATGAATTTAACATGTTAAAGGGATCTCTTACAAATTTTATTGGTAGGTATATGAAGGCTGTATATGTATTCCAGTTTCTTTATTAGGAGCAAAAGGAAATGTACAAGTCCATAAAAAAGAAATATTCTCTACATACTTTTTATGACATTTGATGTAACCTACCAGTATTGCAATAACTGGTAAATTAATGTTAACATTACACAAATAATAAGTACTCTAAAAATATAATTAAATATAAAAAATATTTTTTACCTGGAGTCCTGTGCCTTCTGCTAATTTAAACATAAGCTGTAATCGACCAGTTGCACCTAAATCAACTCCAGCTCGATCCAATTCATCAGCATCAAAACGCGTACTCGAACCTCCATCTGTTCTTTCAGTTACATGACCTACTTTCATGGGTCTACCAGCTAATTCAAAACCATTTAATTGTTCCATGGCTTTCTTTGCATCAGCTGCATGATGAAACTAAAAATAAATTGAAATTTTAATATTGATTGTTAAAATAGGTTTAATATTATAATATCGATAGTGCTTACTAACCGTAAGGAAGCCATAGCCTTTGCTTTTCCCCGTCTCTGGATCAGTCATAAGTTGTATGTGGTCAATTTTTCCAAATGGTTCAAAAATCCCTCTTAACATGTCTTCAGTAATATTAAAATGAAGGGAACCTACATATAGTCTTGTTGGTCCATTACTGGTTTTTGGAGCTAAATTAGGCAATGTGTTGCCTACTCTATTTTTTTCTGCTTGTGTATGTTGAACGATAATGGGAACACCTAGTAATTTTTGTCCAGTTAAACCTAAAGCCTGTAAATGTAAACAATTTATTTTATTAGACAATAACAGGAATTAAAGAGTCTACATAATATAATGCGACATAATTATGTGGAGCAATATCAAATAATTATCTTATAAATCAAAATAGTTATTCTAATTAAAGCACATATCTACTAATTACTTATGTTTAAAGAAATATACAAATACATACCAGAGGTACAGATTCTGCATCTTTGAACTCAATGTAAGCTATCCCTTTAAATCTTCTAGTTTTGTTACATGTAATAAGTCTTACATCTCTAACTTTACCAACAGAAGAGAAAAATTCCTCCAGATCTTTAGCTCTAATTCTTTGAGATAATTGCATACAAAATACTGTGCGAAGATCTCTTTCTTCAGGAGGCAAATCTTCTAATTTTGGTTCAAGACCTCTCGATTTAGATCTATATTCTTTAGGGTCTTCCTCTTTACTCTTTTCTCTTTTATGAGATTTATCACGGCTACGATCTCTTTCACGGCTGCGTTCTTTATCGCGGCTGCGTCTTTTGTCTCTGTCTCTCTCACGTTCTCTTTCTTTATCACGGTCCTTATCTCTATGGCTGCGGTCCTTATCACGATCTCTGCGGTCTCTTTCCTTATCTCGATCTCTATCTCTTTCTCGTTCTCTATCTTTTTTCTCATCTCTGTCTTTTGATGGGTATACACCTCGTTCCCTTGACCTTTTCCTATCTCTTGAGCGGCTCCGTCTACAGAATTGAGAATAGTTAAAAGCAAAAATTTTTTAAGTTTGATATGTGCGAATAGGGGGTCCATGAGGGGGGGGGGGGGAAGGATTTTTTAGTAATAAATTGTATTTCGAAACTCTTATTTTTATATTTGAAATAGTAACGCCTTTTAACAAATTTAAAAGATTAAATACCTCTAAGTAAGAGATTCAAACAGACTATAAATTATATTACCTACAATTGTTGAGATAGATTAAAATAAGAAACAAAATATGTTTATCTTACCTTCGACTGCTTCCTCTATCCTTTTCTTTATGCTTATCAGAATACTTGTCCGATCGATGCTTTGAAGAGGAAGTGTTATCCTGTCACACAAAGCACAAGGTAGAAGCAGCGCCACAGCATCACACGCCGAGTGAATAAATAAAAATTGCATTAGTTAATAGTAATAATAAGTTGAACATCTGTACTATTTCATCATTGGCATTAATCAGGCGTGCCACTAATGAAACAATACAAATGGTCTTTTACTTTTGCTAGACTATTGATGACAGGTGCAATTGCAACCATCATGTATCTGCTGTCGAGCTTGTCAGTTCTCACTGCCCTGGTCTACACTTACCATTCACAAAACCACTGACAAAGGACGCACACAGCGCTAACATCACACAGGGATACTTCTGCAAAAGATTACGACCCATCAGCGCATGGCCTTGCTTTAAATACGGACTATAAATATTTTATAAGAGAATATTTTATTTACATTTATATTAAAATACTATGCTGACTTAACCACATTACTCTTAATAAAAATTAAATTTGATAGATTTAAAAAAAATGTAAGTATAGTATTGGATACCTCTCTGTTTGTTCAGGTCGGTGAAGTATGCTGGACTATTACCACAAAGTTCTATAAATACAAGAAATGATTCTCAAATGTAATTTAGTTTCAGATTCACTGTTTATCTACTGTTCAAATATGTTTTCAATTGATTACATACAAAATGAAAGTAATTATTGAAATAGTAGAAATGAGAAAGCATATTTTTAATATAAGTTGAAAAGTTAGGGATGGGTGAAACATGTTTGAACAGATAACCTAAAAACCTTAAGTATTATTTTTATATGACTCTATGTCCACTATAAATGTCTTCTTTTTTAATTAAATTTATTAATGATTTAAAATAATGTAAAAGTACTAACAATTTTATTGTATTCATTTGTAAATATTATATATAGTCTTATTCATAAAAATTCTTATTGTACATTTAAAGATTCTTATTGTAGGTTTAAACAATCAATAAGCCTTGAATAGTTAAAATAGGATAATATATATTCCTGTTTGTGTGAATTTAAAAAAATCTTGATAAACATATTATCCTACTATTATAATATAATAATTGCTATTTTAAGTAAAAAACAAATATATACACACACATCAATTCAATTGCTCAATTCTCTGAACATTCTAGACATTGACTAAAATTATTAAGTTTATAACCCTATGGCTCACTACACATTTTTGCAATATCTAAGTCACATGAGCAATTTATACTTAAATAAAAATATTAATAAACATGGACCATGTTAAGACTTCTATGTAATTCTAGAGATGTAATTCTTCATATATCATTGCAAATAGAATTAATATTTTAGATATGTAATAGAAAATGAAGAATTTTATATGCTTAATTAACAATTTAATGGAAATAATTTTGAAATTGATATGCCCGAAATAACAGGTATTAGCCCATTATAATTGTATAGACTGCTTTTTGACATTTTTACCTTATTCCTTTGCATTTATGAATAACATTTTTTGTTATTATAGATTTATGATAGGTTCACAGATAATTCATATCTGACATCACTATTATAATTGTAGTGTTATAATGTATTTAAAGATTTTTATAATCAAGTCATTTCCTTATAACAGGTTGGTAATTTTTATGAATAAGACGGATAAAATATATATTTTAAAAGAATTATATTTTTGTCAAATTAGGTATTATTGTCGTAAAAGTAACATTATGCAAATCAGTATATAATAATAATATTAAAATCAATCTCTAATATTAAAATCAGTAGTAAAAGGCAACTTTAGAGGCACTAAATTATGATTCTTATTTAGAGTTCCAATTATGACTAACTTCATAATATGCTCAACCATACATGAACAGTATAAGTACATAATATATTACTGATGATCTGCTTTTACATTCTCATTTTTTTGTACACATTTATATTGATTATCTAACATAAACATATCCCAATACATTTGTATTTGCAGTTGATGATCTAATATGCTAAATGGGAATCAGTAAATGACTTAAGATATCTAAGAAAAACTAAACATGTAGGTACTACATATTGAATAACCATTCTTATTATTATGATATTCATAATAAAGGGGAAACTCACCGATTTGTTATATGGAGCTTCCAACATAGCCTCTACATCCAAGTCTTCTGCCATTCTGTAAGTAATGATAGATAGGTTAAAACTCAATTTTACTATAAAACAATGTGAAAGTTTGTAAAGAGGTTTGGATGTATACAAATAGACAAACTATCCATTATCATTATGAAAAAGGGGAGACTTTGTCCATTCATTCACTCATTTCCTTGTTAAAATGTTACAGATCTCCCAGCTATAGATTTCAAATTTGGAATAATTTTTTTTTACAGCACTGGGGGCAAACGAACACGCGGCTCACCTGATGGTAAGTGACTACCGCCGCCCATGATCACCCACAACACCAGCGGCATTGCAGGTGTGCTGCCGGCCTTTTAATTTTTAATTTTGCATATTATTGGCTCACATATATTGCAATGGAATTATTAAATAAATTTTTTTTTTGTTAGGAGTCCAAAATGGACACTCAAAATTTTAAAATTGACTGACTAATCCAAGTGGAAGCACTTGAACTTTAAGTGAACTATCATATGAAAGAGCTTTTATATATTTTTAAATTGAGATTTATTTATTCTTCTGCTGCATGTTTTATTTTGTAATGATTGAAAATAACCATCCCCCCCTATCTCCAAATTTTCTGAAGCAAAAAATCTAAAATATTTAGTTTATGAAAATGTATGTGAATATTACAGGAAAAATAAAATGATGTTAGAAACATTGTTTTAATGTAACCAAACTTAGAGAAATTATAAAAAAAAAAAAAAAAAACTCTTAAACAAAACAAATAAGCCAAATGAGTCATAATAAAAATTGGACAATATAGGTCAAATTTTTATTATGGCTCAAAATAAGGAAATTATTTCTTTCTTTCATAGTTCATAGGAATTTTTATGAATGTATTGATTTAAAATGTTATAACTACAATAAAACTTTATTAAATCAATTATATTTCTTAACAACACATAATAAATACTTCATATCAGTATTTATTACTTTAGTATTTTTTAAGTGTGTGATATGCTGAATGAAAAACATAAATTTACAGGGTTCATCCATTAAGTGTTAAGAGATGTTAAGTATAAGAAATGCTATCTGTAATCCCAAATAGCTAGTTAAACTGAAGGGCTTGATGAACAAGACTACCATATGATCAGTGCTCATGTATGGCAGTAAGAAATGGCTTGTACTTTCACAGCATGTACAGGATATCTACATTATTGAAATAAAAATGTTACAATGGATGTGTGGAGTTATTTATATGAGCGTCCATAATGAACATATTCATGGCAGTCTCAGTATATGTGAGAAATTTGATGAAATGCAAGTAAGTCATTGGCAATGGTATACCTATGTTATGTAGAAACCGGCAGGTGGAGACAGAAGCTTAAATCTACAAATAGATAGTACTAGACTTCACGGCCAGTACAAGAAATGATGGCTGGACGTCATAAACGAAGATATATCTTCAGACATAGCGAGCCAATGCTTTGTCTGAAGATGCATAAGGTCGAAGAAAAAAGCATGAAAGCTTAATCTCTCTATAGCTGGTGTTAAAGCTAAGACGAAGATAGGATTTATATATATAATACTTTTCATTATATTTTACATGCAAAAGTCACGGTTTATTGTTAATATTTAAGTAATTAAATGAAGAGTTTCAAGTTTAAAAATAAGTAATTATTACTTCTGAGCGCAATCTTTCAATACCTATTTAGATTGTGTATAGGTACTGAAAACTTTTAGAACAAACAGTAAATAGTAATAGAATTTTGATAACTAAATAAGTACGCCTCAGTTTTAGTTTTGGTTAAAATTAGATGAAAATGATAGATTTTGTCAACTTAGATAAATATCTATTGAGATTGTAACGCTCACTTTATATGTACACAAAATGGCGAACGTAAGATACGCCACAGCAAAATAATAGCAATGTGACTATTTTTTCTAAGCATATTTAGAAGTAACTTACATGATGTTATAATGTGTAATTTCTATCTGCTTCGAAGAACGACGGATATCATATAAAACAAGTTATTTTGTAAGTCGATTCCCTGCAAAAGTAATAAATATAATGAAAGAAAGAAAAAAGCTCTGATTTAGTTAATTCCAATTTAAAAGACAATATAAGTTTTTCTCATCGACAATCGACAAGTTAATTCTCTAGTCTATGATTTATAGCTAAACAGCGAGTTTACGAACAAGGATTTGCAATCCAATATCTTTGCAGCGCTAACTAATTAATAATAGTTACCGTATATGGGGTTAATAGAATTCGTGGGGTGAATATAAAAATCTGGTTAAGGCCTTTATTATGTCTACCATACTAATTGAATGGTACAAATAATATTTTGATAATATAGATATTTTATTATTCACGTCAATAATCATCAAACACAGCTATATTTCTCTTTTGATTTTTTTTCTACGTGTAACAATACTTTATCGAAATGTAACGCACGCCAGTTCGTGAATATGCAAAATATATAGACTGCAGAAAAACTATTATTTTATAAACAAAGTATTTAATCCAAAAAATTAAAATTACAAGACAAACAAAAATTAAAAAGGAAAGATATAAACTTCCTTAATGTTGTATTGCATTTACGTAAAATATGAAAGATGAGCATAATATTAAATAAAATTTCTTGGTAACAATTTTTTTTTTAATTTTTAAAAAGTAATAATTTTGACTTTAGAAAAGTCATTCTCAAGCAGTATTATTTAAAAATTAATAATTATATATACAGTATAGTTATAACCAGTGTATTAAAAATTATTTAGTCATAATATTAGTATTAAAAGTAAGATGTGAATAATAATAATCAACTGTTTTGACGAAAAGATTTACTTTCCTCACTATAACAATAAGTACTAGTTTAATAAGAAATAGTTTTGTTACTTTAAGGAAAATTTCAATAAAAATATCCATTTCATTTATATTAATCATTTACTACATATTACTTCCTTTCTCTATTCACGACCTCTTACTATAAGGTGATGAATAAGATCAATCATTATCATAGATTGACAGACATATTTGACATTATTTTACCATATATGATTGCTTTACGCTTCAACTTATCTGATGGCAAGGAATTAGACCGGCTCCCTGCCAGCACCGGCCCACGTAGTAGCCACGGACCTCCCTTATCATAGACTTAGTACGATATATTTTGTCTAGTTTATTGCCAATCTATATACTTTTTAATTTAAGTTTAGTACCAAATTGCATGCTACAAAAATAATTAATTATTCAAACATATTTAAGTACCGTTAATCCTCGTAATGTAATCATTACTTTCAATAATAATAATAATTATTATTACATTCAATTAAGTTCATATCGATAAATAATAGGAACCATGGTAAAAATAACACAATTTTTTAGTTAATTTTATAATTTCATCAAAATTGGTAAAATAATACAGAAATTAGCTCCGTAACTATAGAAACGAAACATTAATTACATAATACATGAAAACTTTAATTATACTTAACTATATTAATTATAATTTTTGCTTACTTTGAGATTTATATAAATATAAATTTATTGAAAATTCAGCTATAAATGTCGATTATGCCTTGTATTATATCATACTGAATCAAAACACATATTAATTATTTTAATATTAAAAAAAAAATTATAAGTGGAGCGCTGTTTTTGGAATAGCGCCATAAATGTAATTATCATGGATGATTTTTTTTAATCTGTGTGGTAACATATTTTCAAAGAGAAACGTCATTCCAAGAACGATATTCTAAATGTCACGGATTTATAGTCTCTTTAATCTGTAACACATAGTTATTTTAGAATTACCTATTGTTCTTTTCTGTTTACATTTTTGTTGAATTCAAGAAGTAAACTTTTAATTTGACTCATTCGTTCAGTAATTATAATTGTTTTATTATTGAAATTTGTACCTAATCCCGTTGATTATTTGTCAAGTATTATCTCAATTACTTAAAGTACGAGATGACCACAGCAGCTAGACCTACGTTTGATCCAGCTAGAGGGGGCCAAGGCCGTGGTGAAAAAGATTTGAGTGCCATATCTCGTCAGTATTCTAGCAGAGATCTTCCTGGCCATACAAAATTAAAATATCGGTGGGTGAGCAATTGGATTTACTTTAGATACGTTTGTATTTTCCTAATTAACAACCTATAACATACAATATTTTACACATATCCTTAACTTCGCCTAACTGGTGTTCCTTAATCCACTATTGCTTAGTGGTATAAACGTAATTTTGTTTGTTAATTTCTTATAATTTTAGGGCTGTTCTACCAATTATTGTCAAATTTAGATTACATGCTGGAACACATGTAAGGTATATCACAATGGTTATTTATTTTTCCCTTTTGTTTATTATATTATTTTGAATTCATAGAATTCTAGTTTAAAACCATCCCTAAGGGTATCCAATGTCCATTTAATTTTGTATGTGGAAATGGAAATTAATGGTTAACTGCAGTGATTGATATTAAAAATTTGATATTGTCTGATATATAGTATGTGTATATGTCAAATAAATACTGTGTTTCATTAAATTTTAGAGAGCAAGGTCAAGGTACAACAGAAGAATTACGTTCACGGGATTTTCGTAAGGAGTTAGATGACAGAGAAAAAGAAGGTAAGGGCCCAAGTGTAAGAAGACAGAACGAGCCTCCTGTAAAAAGAACTAAGATAGACCAAGTTCCTGCAGCAAGTTTAGATGCTGATGATCCACTGGAAGGAGATTCTTCTGATTCTGATGACTCTGATGATGACACTGCAGCATTATTAGCAGAATTAAACAAAATTAAAAAAGAACGAGCCATTGAACAAGCTAAGAAGGTAATAGATATCATCTATTTATTATTTATGTTTTAGTAGTTATTTTATGCAAAAAAAATATTGAATAAATTAATTTGTTTTGAACAAAATCAATACTATTTTGTAAGGAAGCCTTTTCAATTATACAATATGGACAATTAAATGACTTCATAATTTAATTTTGTATCATGTTCATACACATATAAAAAATAGCAAATTTTAGGTGATTGAATGGAAGCATGAATCTAATCTGGAGTTTACCTGGTAGTTGCATTGTCAAATGTTTTATCTAAATGTAAAGATGCTTAATAAACTGATTTAAAAACATACATACACACTCCCTAAGGCTGTCAGAGAGAAAGGGATTGTTAGTAATGAGGTCTAATAGCCCTATTGCTAGCAATATACTCTAATAGGTCAATCTCCACATGGTTCCCTCTGGAAACCATTGTGGTTAATTTTTTGTAGATTCATCGATAGGCCAATTGACCTGCTTCATCCTCACCTATCATCTTTCACTGGTGCTCTGCCAGCATATACCAATAACACAGGTGGGGTTACCAGTCAGTTACCATTCATGATCACAAAGCAAATAGAAGTCTTGTAAGAAATAGGAATAAAAAACAATAATGGGTATCTTTTTTCTAGTTAATTATGAAGTGGTTTTTTTATTTTTTAGGATGCAGAGAAAAAACAAGAAGAAGAACGAATACGTATGGAGAATATCTTATCTGGAAATCCATTATTAAATTATTCGGCATCAGGACAAAAAAATGATTTAAAGGTATTTTTTTTTTTATAATTCTTTTACCAGGGTTCTCATTAAATGATATTATAATTGCTAATTAAAATATCTAATGTACTAAAATAAAAAATATAATACATGTTTAATATTTATTGTAATGCCTTCTGCATTTCAGGAGCTTGAAACATCCTTTTTTTCACATTTTATAACTGGAGTTTTATTCTTGTCTTTTTATCACACTTATTTTAATTTTTTTTAAAAAATTAAAAGGTGTTGTTTATTATATAAATATTAAGATTACAATTAATCTATAAATATACTTTAATATTCTTTTTGCAGGTTAAAAGGCGATGGGATGACGATGTGGTCTTTAAAAACTGTGCACAATCAGAACCTGAGAAGAAACTAAATACCTTTATAAATGATTCACTGAGATCTGAATTTCATAAAAAGTTTATGGAGAAATATGTAAAATAATAACAAAGTAATTAAGTGATCAATTAAAGTAACAAGGATGTTATGCAAGATTAAATTGCATAATATTATGACATAAGTTTTCTTTTATACTTTAGTCATCATATTCAATATATAAGTAATAAATATTTTATAAAGTATATATATGTTTATAATTGAAGTGTTAAAAGTGGACAACTTTATAAGAAATTTAAGGATTTTTTTTATACTAAAGTAAATAATTTTTTTACCTATTTAATGTAGTACAAATATAATAATATCGCTCTATAAAACATGAATTATCATAATAAGCTACATTATTATGAATAATATTGATTACAAGTCTGTATACTAGAAGAATAATACCATGCTGACCAGAAGGCATGCTATAGAGTTTTATTTCAAATCCCTTTTCATGTACTGTTGTATTGTGCTTTGTTTTCGTACGATATCCTGTGGGTGAGTAGTGACACCTTGTATTTTTATTTTATCAGCCCATGGCTTAAGTACATTTGTGGACACACTGACAAGATACCTAAAGGAAGTGTGCCCACAAAAATTATTTCATTAATGAATTCATTTATCAGTGAAATGTTGTAAACAAAAAGCTTTAAATAGACATACAAATACAATAAGCGTTAGGAAATTACATTATTATTATATTGTCATAGTCGTAGAATACTGACGGATCTTTATCAGATCCGTCAGTATTCTACGACTATGACGATATCTTTACAAATTTCTGAAGGTGTTACTTGGAAGATATATGGACAGTTACAATGCTTATCTGCTACAGAAAATATAACGATTACAATATGAAGGTTTTTGTTATAATTGATATGTGCAACAAAAAAGTAAACATTATAATTTAGAAGATTTAAATCACAGTGGTGTTCCGTAAGGATGTTTTTTTCTCGATTTGAACTTGCTGTTGGCTGCAGATGCCCTTTACAGCTTCACGGGGTGCGTGTGCATGGGTTAGTTCAGATGGTACTTTAAGCCCGCGAGAGGGGAGCGATGAAGTGTCGACTCTTATCGATGGACTGCGGCGTACGCCCAAGGGCGCCAGAGCAGCTCGGCAATGGAATGTGACGGCTCCATTGCTAGCAATGTGCCCTATTAGGTCGACCTCCACGTGGTTCCCCCTGAAAACCATCGTGAACAATTCTTGTTGAATTCGTTACGATGGGCTAACTGACCTGCTTCATCCTTCACTTGTGCATCGCAGGTGTATACCGATAGCGCGGGTGGGGTTACCATTCCATTATCACTCATAAAAAAATCTTAGTCCTCAGGAATGTCAACGCATGGGGGATATCATGAGCGAAACAGTACTCTGTTATGTCCATGGTACTGCTTACGTCTAGGCGACATATGTCATAGGCGACGGTTACCATTTTCCATCAAGTGGACCGGCAGCTTGTTTGCCATTGTAAATTGCATAAAAAATGATGTCGGCGAGTGACGCTCAGCGATAGTACAGGGTATCATATAGGTACCGATCGTGCAGACATCCTGCGGGCACATATCGATTTGTGTCAGAATAAATTTGTGAAATGGGAAGTTCACACGATCAAGTTTCTATCTGGGGCAAAAATAATCTTGTCAAATTGACCCCCAAGACTCAAGTCTGGGTATTCACCGCAGGAAAGACATTTGGTGTATCTCCTCAATTTGAAAATTAAGACGAGTCTGGAAATCCTTGGTGCTGATATATTTAGGGATTTCCAGTTTTGCGGTAATTTGAAGAAGGCTAAGATAGATTTAGGATATCATAAGATAGATATTCACAAACTAAAGTTCCGTCCCGACCATCTGGACAAGTAGTGGTTCTCCACAAAGCGTTTTTCAGGGGAGACTACGTGAAGGTCAACCTGGTTGGGTATATTGCTAGCAATGGGATTTATAGTTTGCATTACTAACAATCCTTTCCTCCTATCCGGGATTATGGTATTTTTTTAATAGATGATAATGGAATGATAAAACCCATCTGCGCTATCGGTATATACCGGCGGGGCACCAGTGAGGGATGATTAGTGAGGATGAAAAGGCAGGTCAATTAGTTTATTGTGACGAATCAACGATAAATTAGTCACGATGGTTTCCAGGAGAAATCTCGGGGATGTCGAACTGATAGAGTATATTGATAGCAATGGGGACTAATCTTCCCGTTACTCATAATCCTTTTCGCCCTAGGATAATAGTGTTATGTTTCTGTAGTCTATAAACCGTATCGAAACAACCATGTAAGCGCAATTGTTTCGCGGCAGAAACATGAGTGGGACAAAAGTATACATGCAGATGTTTTTATAGAATAAGTTTTATTTTGTATTATTATGGATGTCGTAGACGAAGAATAGGTAACTGTTATGCGCGTGACATAAATGTAAATAAGTATGATCATTTAGTCGTATTGGTAGATTAATCTTTTACGGTATATACCTATATTTATTATATGTATTTGTGTATAAATACATTAAATAACATAGGGGTATTTTATATTTATTGTCTAATTATTTCATTTAAAGTTCATTTTAATTTTATAATTAGCAACTGTATAATTACCATTATGAAATTGCCATTTATAAAATGTACTCTAATGGAAATACGTAACAAGTTTATGATAGTAGGTATGTAAAGGAAATAATTATAATTATTAGATAGTAGGTACATATTTCATTATGCGAAATGACGGAAATAACTACACAACTAAATACCTACACTAATATAAATAGTTTTGTCCATTAATAAACGAGGGCGCGACAAATGATAATGGTTGTAATTGCAACAAACATGTAGATAGTCTCTTTTTTGCAAGTAGCTACATTATTATATCATTGCATTGGCCACTATAGTGTATTTGCACTGTACTCTGCAGTCTGTCAATAGCGTGTGCGTTTGCGGCTCTGACTGAATGTTTACTTTATTATAGATGTAAGGCGAGAGAGGGGAATGTGGTAAGTACGGTGTTGGCGGCGGCGGCGGCGGCGGCCCACCTTGAGTGGGCAGGTTCAGAGGCTGATCCCGTCGCGCGCCTCCGCGTCTGAACTCGCCAGTTGTGTGGGCGCTCTGACAGCGAACATGGCTAGTCCGACCGCAGCGCGGCGATGCGTGTGCTTCGCTATAGTCGCATTGTTTACCGTGTTATGTGAGGCATCTCTTTCGGGATTGTACATTGATAATGGTGTCGATCAAACTGTGATACATCATTCGATGACGCGTCATGAACGTTTGGTGGTCGAACATGAAATACTCGAGCTTTTGGGGCTTGGTGAGCGGCCTCGGGGTCCTCGTTCGCAGCCGCTGGATCGTTCAGCTCCCAGTTTTTTATTAGATGTGTACAAGCAATTAGCAGAGGAACATGAGCAGGCTCGTCCGACACGTAGTTCTGAAATGGCGCTTAGTGGCGATGAACAGCATGCGATTGACGAGAGCGATCTTATAATGACTTTCCAAAGCAAAAGTAAGTAAAATAGTTGTGTATGAGCACATGTCCTGGCATGTAAAGTTATATGTAGATTTGTCACGTTAATTATCATGATATTATCACCAAAGAGTTAACTAGGTATGCTGCTTCTGCGCAATTTCACTGTTTAATGCCAGTAAAGTAGCTACATAGGTATCTATGCTCAGATTTATTTGCCGTATGTTTTATTAGGTAAATTTGTAATGATTCATAAAATAACTAAAATAATCTTATATTGTAATAATACTTAGGTAGCATTTATTATTGAGGATAATGTTTACAAGTTAACAAATGTATTAAGTAACAAAACAAAATAATAAAACACTGATTTATTGTTTATACGTTAGTGGGTGCTAGGTACCTATATATTGTAATGAACTTACAATGCATGTTTTTAAAGTGACGATTTTATTTCATTATTCATTGATACATTGATATGATAGTTACTTAGCTTTTTATATTTATGTAAATGTAAGTATTTAATACAATTCGCTGTGTGGTCCTGGCATAGAGATACATAGAGTCAACTAAGGGAACTTAATGGTCGAGGAATGGGCAGCAGTATTCCTTTTAAAACATCATAAAAGCGTAACTGTGGTTGCCAACTTATCTGCCAAATGTGGCAAGTACTTAAACCTCGCAATAGGAGGATAGGCCTCCTTTTATTGGCTCAGCAGTGGACAGTAATGGCTGATATGATGACGATGATCTACTACAATGAGGATCATAAAACGCTTCTATTATAAAAGATAGTGCATGTATAATAATATTTATTGAAATAATTATTATTTTAAAGAAAATTACTAAATATAAAAAAAAAATAGATTGAAAAACTAACTTCCAACAGCATTATGTGATTGGATTCGAACCCACACCTCTCAAATATCCAGGCTGAGTGTGGATCCACACCATGGAAAGAATACAGGCAATTATCATTCCGGTAGGTGAGAGATGTGAGTTGAACTATTGTTTAAACTAAACACATGAACTGTCGGAAATTATCCTCTTATGTAATTAAATGTTAAGCGTGAGAGAAGTTTAGGTTCAATGTTAATATTATTTTATGATAAATTTTGATTAAAATATTGCAGAGAAAAAATAAATTGATTTAAGAATAAATTGAGAAAAGAAATTATGGTTGGAGAACATTGGTCGGATTAAACTGAAAATGCAATGGCAACATACTGCCCTGTGTGGGATTGGTATATTTTTTTAGTTGAAGACGTATTCTGTAAAGTAGAAATAGATATACATTATTCTGATTTCGATTTAGCAGGAATATAGGAGTAGTACTGGTCGACGCGAATGTAATTTGGCGAAGTTGGTTTATATTTATTAATGAGCTTTGAATAGGTACGTTGAAGTAATTTCCATATAGAGAATGATTCATAGCAAGATATTTCGATAATAACAATAGTAAATGGTAGTTTGTAATAGGTAAATTGTTTTTGAATTCAGTAATATAGAGTTGTAATAGTATCGGCTAGTATTCTGTATTCTGTTTCTGCTTTTAGGACATGGGTCTCTATAATAATTATTATAAAACGGAAGGATTATGACTGAAAGCTACGGTATGAGTATTTTATCAAACTAAAATACATTCTTAGATGTAGGTAAGCATAGAGACATTTACAAATTGCCCATATAATAAATCGCCCATTTGTGGAGTCCGCAGGTAGATAGGTAGGTGATGAGTCACATCGCATACCATAAAGATTGAGTAGCGGCGCCGCCGGGCCGACTGGAGTAGGGTAAAAAAAATCATTGTTGTAATTAATGATAAGTGAATATCCGTTTAACTGGACGAAGGCAGTAACGGGAATAGAGTGTAATATTATGTCTAAGACGATGAGACAATTGAAATAGATAAACTTACAGTAGGTAGGTACAGCATTGTGACGTTTAGTGTTTTGTAAGTGTTAGGTTTTTTAAATGGATAATAATGGAATGATAATTCTGGCTGCACTATACGCATTTGGTATAAAATATGTTGGCAGATCATCACTAAGGGATGACAAATGAGTTAGCTCATCGAGACAAATTTATCAAGAATTAACCATTACGTTATAGATGAATGGAACTGCATGGAGGTTGATTGGTATTTACGTATATATTGCCAGAAGTGTGGCTCTAGTTTTTTACAAATATAAATGTCTTTATTGAGAATCATAGGTCAAATTAAGATATAATATTAGTTAAATAGTGTCTCCATGTTCTGCTATACAAGCGTTTCCATTACTACTGCAATGTAGTACTATATATGATACATAACATATGTACATATATTACAGTATACAATTGTTATCGTTTTATTACATAATGTTAAAAATTTGTAGGAATTATTATTTTAGTAGTTTAAAAGTTGTAGTCAAATAAATCAATAACCAATGTCAAATATTATTATATTTAATAAATTATATTAAATACCTACCTCGCTGTGCAGAGTCAAGTTACACTTGTCGAACTACTTGCCACCTGCTCCGTGACGCTATTAGGTAGCGTGACAGTAGATGGGTCATCAATATGAAGGAGTATTTTTGGTTGAATATATATCAATTAGGAGGTCTTTTATCTAGTTTCTCGGTGGATATTATATAAATTGAAATATTAGTGAAAGCTTATCGTCCTTAGTACATCTAATAGTAAGTATTTATGTATCTATGAAATAAATTATGAAAGAGGACGACGTACGAGATAATATAAAAATAAGGAACCCTGGTTATAGGTTTCTAGTTTTCACCATTTAAGTAAATTATAAATAAGGATTTGTGAAGCTGTAGCAGAAAGAGGTATTAGCATTAGGTTTCTTACTTTGAATTTCACTTGACTAACTATTTATCTGACTATTGATGGTTATTTATTTAAAAATATTGGATAATAAAAAAGTGCATAAATGTGGTAAGCGCATTGGTCCCGACATGATGTAAAAGGTGCAGGTTCTAACATCGTCAATTTTAAAATTTTCTTAATCATATACGGCAATGGGAGATAATTCAGAATGATATACATTTACAGTGTACTGAGGAGAATTTTGTTTCAAATTTCTTTATCATATTAACTCCAAGTAAAAGGGATCGGAACTCTAATAACCTTAACGATAAACATAAAATAATTCTCGTTGCATTTCTATTCCAGAACATCACTTAGGGGCATTGCGTCAGGGGCATGGGAGGCATGTGTGGTTTGAAGTCGCTGGTGGTCCTGGTGATCCGACTTCTCTTCTAACGGCTGAACTTCGGTTGCACCAAGCTTCAACGCATACAGAAGACCCTACCAGTTTATATAAAGTGGTAGTGCATCGTGTTCTCAATGTTGACAGCATGGGGTAATTATACATATTTGGTCAAACTCTAGTGCTGACCCATCCCAAGATTAAAAAAGTAGTTTTAGACTTTATTGTAGAAAAGAAGTGACATTATATTTTAATATATTTGTTTACATAATCATATTCTTAGCTATTTTTTTACAAACTGTGTTAAGATAATATCAGTATAAATCGGCAGTCTAGACGTTTAAATTTGTTTCCAGATATCATAATCCTTAGTAGATATATAACACAGATTTTGGTTTAAATACCTGTTCTTGCCGTACATATCATTGCATGAATATTGTTGATGAGAAATCTTACGAAGTAAATAATTAACTACTACATTAGTCTATAAATAAAGTGTTTTTATACAAACGACTTACAAATATGTTCATTAGACAAAAACGACAAAAATTTCTTTATTATTTTATTTAATATCTATTGAGTCTAAACATGGAATTTGTTATAATATTTAAATATATCTACGTATAATAAATGTTGTAGGAAGCTACAGTTGGAGGAAGTGGCTGCTGTGAATACGAGTGCAGGTTCTGAGGGTTGGTTGGAGGTGAATGTGACCAGTGCACTAGCCGCTTGGCTCACCTCGCCGGCTGATAATCGAGGGTTCTTTATCACATTACATCCACATTCGCAACCAGGTATTATAGTTGTATTTATTGAGAAAAGTAGTGACAGTTTTATTTGTATGGCCACTATAGGTATATTATGATAATGATGTTATTACCACCATTTCATTATTTTAATTCATCCATCGTCCATTGCATCTTTCGCTACAAAGTAAGAGCTTGACCAATAATACTCAATAATTTCCAAATGATTATTACATCTGGTACCAGTGATAGAAAAGTTAAGAAATAACCGTCTATCCTGGTATGGGCACGTGATGCGCAGGAATGAGGGGCATATTTTAAAAAAGGTATTAAGAAGGAATGTAGATGGCTATAAGGGCAGAGGAAGACATAAAAAGACGGATGGATTGTGTGAAAGACGATATGGCCAGAATGGGAGTGAATGCGGAAATGACTGGGAATAGAGAAGAATGGAAGAGGAAAACATATTACGCCGACCTCAAAATAATAATTGGGATAAGAGTAGGAAGATGATGATGATAATGATATTACATCTGGTACCTTCACTATTTTCTAGGGAATTGCTATATGGTATTAATCCATATTGATAAAGGAAAAAGCTACTCTCCAAAACAGACTTGCATTTATTAGATGAATTATGATATGTATAAATATTGTGTAAACACAAGTCATTGGCTCTTGGTTCATTCACATTTGTGATATTGGCAGAGTTATAAACAGAATATCGTATATTGTGTCAGTTGTAGGCTAGGAATTCATTTTTACTCATTATACTTATCAGTCACCTACCTACTCGTACACTTGACAAGAAAAGTATATGAGTATCATCTTGTTATTTTCCAGAACGCCATGTAAAACCAGAAGAAATTGGCTTAGAGGAACCTCGTGGTATGATTGTAGAAGGAAAGCAACCATTTTTAGTGGCGTTCTTTAAGAGTGGCCCAAAACTAGGGAATGCTGATCCTAGTGCTCGACGAAAACGTGAAGCGAAACGCTGGCGCACACATGGATACTCTGAAAATCATTCAAGAAACCCGTTAACAGGTTTGTTCCATTTATATCTTAACTTCCCTTTAACACTTTACTACTCTGGTCTTACTGGTCTGGTACTTAACTAGTTCTATAAAAGTTTTCTAAGGTTGGAGGTTGATTGCTATTAGAAAAATTCTCGTCTTAGATCCATTAGCACTCAGAATGCTTATTATTTTATTATTGTACACGCAGTTTTTTGTATAACTTTTGTATATAGATATAGTTAATCCACAGATATACGTGTAAGGTTGATCATATGCTTTAAAGAGAGCACTATATTATAATTCGTTGTAAAATATAATAAGATATATAAAAATTTTGTGCTCTTATTCTAACAGAACTATATTTTATTACTATAACTTTATTAACAAAAAAAAATTTTTTTTGATACAACTTAGAATGGCAAACAAGCTGACGGACCACCTGATGGAAAGTGGTAACCGTCGCCTACAGACATGAGCAGTACCATGGACATAACAGAGTATACTGTTTCGCTCATGATACCCCCCATGCGTTACCATTCCTGAGGACTCAGGTGTTATTCCTCTGTACTCAGTAAATGCACGCCATATCTCACTCTTCAAACCGAAACACAGCCATGCAAACACAACTGCTTCACGGTAGAAACACGAATGGGACATAGGTACTCAAGCAATCGACTTTTTTACAAAGTCTCCCTCTGGTAAAGGTTTTAATTATACTAGTTTCATAGCCTGTATCCTGTTATCAATGGATGAGAAAATATAATAAATATTCAAGAACAAAATTTCTTAGGTCGTTCGGTTATATTTTTATACGTATTTGGTATGGGTTCTTTTTAGTACGAATTATTTAAGAATATAAAATATACTCGTACCATAATAATAATAAACGCGAGAGTATCGCAGTATTAATTTAAAAATAAGTGTTTAATAAATAAATATAAATATCTTTCTTGCAGATACATCACACTGGACTACGAGAAGTTGTGAAATTCAAACACTGTACGTCAGTTTTAAGGATCTCGAATGGCAGGTATGTGTCCACAAGTTTTGGTGATCTATCTAAGCATTTACATTTTCGAAGAAAAAGAAAGAGGGAAACACAGTGGAATATAATAGAAAAGATAAAATTATATAACTAAAATCTAAAATTATTCAATTAAAATATAAATTTTAGACTAAATGATCATTTAGTCTGTATTATTATTACATACATTGCTTCAATACATTAAAATGGAATGGTAACTCCGTCTAGGCGAAACGAGAGAGGAGATGTAATTGTTAATAAATAGGTCTAACAACCATATTGCCAGCGACATACCCAATAAGGTAATTTCTAATTCGATTATTCACGGCAGGTCAAATAACTTGACTTCATTCTTATTTATTTTTATTTACCTGTTTTTCATCTATTTACTGGTAGCGCAGCCGGAGGTTTCTTTATAAGTTCAAGGTTCCGACAAAGAAACACTATGTCCTTGCAATTCGATACAGTTGACATGGCGTCTATTATATTTGTTATATTTGTTGTGGCAAATATTAAGTATTGGGGTAACATTTTATAATAAAGGAGAAACGACCAGAGATAGTTTCTTCAGTAAGTTTATGGTCGCCCTGTGAGCGGGCAGCTTCTTCGTCGTCCGGCTGCTTGCGAGGCTGCGACAAGGTTATTCTATTTTCATTTTATTACACACTCGCCTATGCTATTGATTTATGTTAGCATGGTACTTTTTTTTTAATGGGTGATAATGGAATGGTAACCCCACTCGCGCTATTGGTATACACCGGTGGGCACCAGTGAGGGATGATAGATGAGAATGAAGCAGGTCAGTTAGTCCATCGTGACGAATTCAACAAGAATTGTTCACGATGGTTTCCAGGGGGAACCACGTGGAGGTCGACCTGATAGGGCATATTGCTAGCAATGTCGAACTCCATTGCTAACAATCCCTTTTCCTCCATTAGCATGGTACTATTGAGGAATGATAGGTTAGAATGAAGTCAGGTCAGTTGGTTCTTCGTGACGAATTTACTTAACATATTGCTAGCAATGGGGCTACTGATCTCAGGTAATCCCTTGCACTCCACACTTATATTGATTAAGTATATAAAATAATAAAATTGTACTTTATTTATACAGTGCATATATTCTTTTGTAAATAAAAAAAAAAAAAAAAACTGAAACTGAGTTATTCTGTAGGTAAAGCCTCTACACACTTGGATACATAATATAGTTCTGACACACCATTATTATGTGTTATTACGAATAGTAAATTACAAATATGTTATTAATTCTAATCGTATTACTTAGTATTTAGGATGGAGAAGGATATAAGTTACTTAATATTCCCGTTAATGAATATATCCCGAATATGATAACGAAGTCGCGGTTAAAAGCCTGTATGTTAAACATTCTAATTTGCATTCTTAATTGCATTCTAAGTTACATAAAAAATATTAAAAGTTAAGAATATAATTATAACTTTTTTATACAGGACTGGATTATAGCACCCGATGGCTACGGTGCATTCTACTGCAGTGGAGAGTGCAACTTCCCATTAAATGCGCATAAAAACGCAACCAATCACGCCATTGTACAAACATTAGTACATCTTCTTAATCCTCAGCTGGTAATTTTACATAATTATTTTTATAATAATGTAGATTACATTAATCATTGGTAGGTTACATTAATATAGTTTAGTTTTTATTTGTTGCTTAAAATTACTGTTTTTATTCTTTATCCGGGAACACTTAAAGTTGATTTTACAAAATCCTAAAAGTAACATTAGGCTATTTTGATCCTCGGCAAATAATCAAATAAGACTATTAATAATTAAGAATATTTATTATCTAATAGATACTATTACTATTTCAAATTAATACTAATTATTTCAAAATAAGTATATGTAAGAATAAATTGACATCAGTGTCATTGAATCGTTAATTGCTATTGCATTAAATTGGATAAGAATTTAAATTAATTGTAATAATTTAAAATCATTATGAAGTATTTATATGGACCTATGTTTATTATTAAAAATTTATAAGAACATCTAATCAAATTACGATAACTTCAGTATCCAGAAATTTGCTGAATAAAATATACTTAGATATTCGTATGATTTTTAATTAAATAGATGAAAACTGAAATTTAAAAATAATCTCTATCTGCTTGAATAATTACGGTATTTCGTTAAAATTGCTACTATCTTATGTTTGTGTAAAATGTTTTACTAACGAAACTTTACATAGCTTAAATTTTTTTTCTAAACCTGAGGCCGAACTGCAAAAAATGAAATATATCCCGAATTTTTTATTGTATTATTTAATCTTGTGATTGTTTTATTCTTGTAGGTACCAAAACCATCCTGCGCGCCTATCAAGCTTTCTCCAATATCTGTGTTGTATTACACAGACGATTCCAACGTGATCCTGAGAAAATATAAAAATATGGTTGTCAAAAGCTGCGGTTGCCATTGAATTTATATTGACGTAATAATAATAGTTTATTACGTATTTTATCAAATAAGAAATTGTTACGACGTCACTAACTGACAATCAGGGTGTAAGTATAATATAGTGCCGTCCACAATTGCTGTGTTAGTCCCAGGTGCTGCAGCTGTAGTACGCTATAAATTTATATATTTATAATATTATAACATAAATGTTAGTTATAATATTATAGACATAGATTATAATAGTTGCTCTATGTCCACCTTAATTCTGTGAGTTACTTTTACATATATAATGTAAGATTAACTCACATAAATAATACGTGTAAGTCTTATAAGTAAATAAATTGATCGATCTGGCAATAAGATGCTTATTATAGTTTTAATTTATCGTAAATTAATTATATAAGGAACGTGAGTAAAACGTTATATTATATGGACGTTATATTAGACGCGAATGTTTTCTAGGGGCATTATTTAATCGTTAGATGTTCTTTGCTGTCACGTCAAGATACGATGAGGTTTAGTAGTGTTTCTATCGTACTTGTTTATCGTCATCTGGATATTATTACAAATGTATTGGTAACGAAAAAATCTTTCTTAGGATTTTTATTTATTTCCACAGATCCAGATTAAATAAATATCAAATAAATATATATTCTATTATATGACTGGTATGAATGAAAGGAAAAAGCATTTTCTACCATGTACATGTATAATTAAATATACCTGAAAATATTTTTGTTGATAGCATTTTTTATATAACCGCTCTGTTTATTTCTTACTCATACATTTAATTCTGTTCATATCCGGGAATTACTATCATTGTAAATAATACAATTGTTCCAATGCAGTATCCTGTATTGCTAACACGAGATTCTTTGTAACGCCTACGTAACGTACGGAGAGCTCACTCACAACTAGGTAACTTGTATTTTTATCATCGGTAGTGACTGTACTGTATTTCGAATATTTTAAATACAAATCTTAGGTTTTATATTTTAGTAAAACATATTTTTTATAAGTCATTATTGAAATGATTACCTATTGAGATTGATTATAAAGAATAGTTCGTATTTCGAAATTTAGAGAAAAAGAGTGTAAAATTAATGAAAAAAATATTTTCTTTAATATGTATAATGTCTTGAATTATAATTTTGATTAAATATTAGTATTATTTTAGAGATATAGGTAATACATTTTAAATAAACGATTTTTGTTGTATAGGAGGTATGCTTTTATGTTGTCACAAAAGTAAAACGTAGAATTTGAGCAGCTAAATCTTAAATATTATATAATATTAACAAACTACAGTCAGTCACAAAAAAAGATTACTTAATATTTTGATCTTCATAGATCACAGTTGGGTATAATGCCTCATCTAGGTACTTTAGCTGTCGCTGTACTATAATTTATAATGTGCGTAGTCTGTAAAATTGTCTAGTTTTTATTTGATTATAATAATTAGTATTAATATACCACGAATTTATCGAGTCTTATAGATATTTTCATGATAGTCATTTGTTTTCTTATAAATATAAGTACTTATTTGAAAATCGTAACATGTACGTTTTACACACTTTTTTTATTTTATTTTTTTACAATACGACAACTGATTATTTTCATTATCTAAAAAGATGTATTAGATATTCACCCCTTTATTCATAAGAGTTAAAATATAATACAAACCTATTTTAATTATAACAATGTTTTGTCACTTTATTTCAAATTGAGAAAATAGTGCAAAAGAAAAGGGCCAGATGTTTCAATAGCTAAAATAGGTTTATGAGAGAGATTTGACGTTTTTATGAATAAGGAAGGTACCTTATTATTTTTTTAGGGTAGTTATGTCTCTCCTTACATTTATTATTGTGAAAACACATATAACTTCACGTAAGTATTCTATTTAGAAAATTAAAAAGATATATATAAATACGTAGATTATTTGTATTTCTTTCTCGATTTTATTAACAAATAGTGAGGTATGAATGTATCTATATAAATTATTACCTCATACATCTACATAGCATAGCATTTGCAAAATATAAATTAAACATCTTCAAGGTTATATTATTTTACATTATTGTTCATTATGTTGTATTCAAATAAACTTGTTTGGCATCTTAATTAGTAAGTTTAAAAAAAATACAAGTGTGTTAGTCTATCACACTAAAAATATTATGTGAAATATAACCACTCAAACTAAATAAATGAGGTACTTAGGCCCCCCTGGGGTACCTACTTAGTTTTTTATGTATCCTAACTAAAGATAAAACTATACGTTATTTCTTTTTAATGCCATATTTTTTTTTTAATGGATGATAATGGAATGGTAACCCCACCCGCGCTATCGGTATACACCGGCGGGGCACCAGTGAAGGATAATAGATGAGGATGACGTAGGTCAGTTAGCCCATCGTGACGAATTCAACAAGAATTGTTCACGATGGTTTCCAGGAGGAACCACGTGGAGGTCGACCTAAAAAGGAATATTGCTAGCAATGGGGCTGTCAAACTACATTGCTAACAATCCCTTTCCCCCCTTAATGCCATATTTGTATGTACCAAAAATGGGTCGCATTATAATAAATAACAGTTTTAATGAAATTAATGATATTGTAGGAATATTTTTTAAGTACTACTTCATTGGGTTTGTATTGGGCATTTTGCAAACACATCAAGCGTTTTTGTGCAAATTTTATGTACCTACCTATATGTTATATGACTAGAGATTGTTTAGATATTAAATATAATATTATCGTCTTATTAGTTTTAATATGTATAAGTAATTTGTGCCAACTTTAATATAAGGAAAAATCACTTAAGTAAATGTTGAAATAATAATATGATTTGAAATGGAAAAGTCTTGTTTGTATTTTTTACCTGTCTTGTAATATGTATGACGGACATACGTCGACCAAATAGGCGACATGCTGCAGAAGGTCCAAATTAAATGTACCCGTAATCGGCGAGCATGTATGAAAAAATTAATGAATGTGTAGGAAGCAAAAGACGTCTGTTTGAATCACAGCATTTAGTGTTCCATTGTTTTTCCTACCTTAATGGGAGACAGAAGAGATAGATATGAATGTAAGTAGATCTTTGAAATGGGTTAATAGATAATAATTGGCTATGTTAATAGTCTATAACGCAGTTACTACCATTATTACCATTTATAATTATTTACGATAAAACATCGAATACAGCTATTTTATAAAGGTAATATATTTTATGATATAAAAACAGTAGGTCCATAGTATATTTTTAGTGGGATGGGAATGAAATGATAATTCGTTGCCTGCATTATACACTGGTGGCAGATCACATGGTGGTGGTAGACGATGATAGGTGAGGATGAGGTGAAATCAGGTCAATTGGTGTTTTATCACTAGAAATTATCGAGGATGGTTACCAAGTGAAACCATGCAGGTCGACTTGATAGGGCATATTGCACTAAGTACACAATCACTTTCCCATCTTAATATATATATATATATATATATATATATATATATATATATATATATATATATATATATATATATATATATATATATATAATATAATGAATACACATATAATAGATGATGAAGCTCTCGAATTCCTAACCGAATATTCTTATTGTGATATCAAGGCGTTGGTTATATCTAAAAGTGACAAATATCAGTTTCCACCAAATGAACCACCGTTAGTTTTGTTTTACAAAATTAGACAGTAAATCATGATTATTCGTGATATTGTGTTTCTTAGCATGGAAGGTCTATTAAAAGATTATATGTCGATACATTTCATTTAATAACTGGGTTTGATAGACTTGCAAAATATAATTGCCGTACAAAAGACGCCAGCTAAAATAGTCGTTATATTTACCAGAGGAAATTCTTATGAAATAGATGTCTGCTTGTGTAATTGTGTTTTTACTATAAAGCAGTTATGCTTGTATAACTGTGTTTCAGTCGGAAGAGTAGGATATGACTGTAAAATTAAAGAGTACAGGGACATAACACTATAATCCTCAGGAATGGTTATGCTTGAGAAGTATCATGGTATCACAAAGTATTCTGTGATTTTCATAATATTGTTCATGACTCTAGGTTTCCATCAGGGGCGCCTTCACCTTGTTTGCCATTCTAAGTTAGGTACATAAAAAAGGAATAAACGGCAATTTTAAATAAAGTTTATTTTTTTTTTTGCATCGAAACAATATATAATAACTATATTAAAATAATTATGAGTATGTGGATGATACCGACACGGAAATATATTCTATATTATTTTTATTATGAAATAGTACTTTTTAAGGAGATAGATAACAAATTATAATAAAATTAGATTGCATTTATAAGCATATGATATATTTATAGTGATTGGAAAAAATCGAGAGATGATTAATGTATTTCATGTATAGTGTAAGATTTAGATTTTCATTTCATTGAACATGAACATTTGTTTACGAATAAAATGATTGACGGATTTAAACCTTTCATTCCATTACTTATTAGGTACTCACTAACAGAATGAATCAATCAGTATCTACTTATGCTTGCCAAATTGTGTATACAAGGTACACACGGTTTATTGAAATACGTATTTTAGTATGTTGAAATAATTAAATATCTATAGTCAATTACTGGTTGTTTTTGGGACTTTTCGCGCGCGATTATCTTAATTAGTGGGTATCGTGAGTGCAGCAGCGTCCCTTTAAAACATCATCAAAGCCTAACTGCGGTTGCCAATGCGTCTGTCAAGCGTGGTAACTCATGACAAAACTCATTTATGGAGAAGGCCTATCTTTAGCAGTGGACAGTTAAAGGCTGTTATGATGATGATGATGGGGGCGTTCTAGTGTGTAGTCGCTGGCGTATCTTCTTGGTGCGATATTTGAAAGGAAAAAGTGAGATAAAGGAATGCAGTTCTTCTGATCACTCCCCGTGGAATAGGCGGTCGAAGTCAGAACTTAGGGAAGCTACATTTTGATGTAATTGCAGAGGTCCTAGTGTTTTATTCACCTCAGAATCTCCCACGATACAGACAGCCTATAGGAGGTACTGAGTAGAGCCATCGTAGAGATGCGAGCAGTACTCCGCACATGATCTTGTAAATCTGGAAAGAGAGTGGCAACGGATATGGTGTACTATAGGTAGCTATCATTCTGTATATTCAAGAGAACGTTGTTGTCTATTATGTCGGGCGTCAGACTGTTTACCTACTATAGCTGGTATTATTAAGACACTAGTTCTAGCTCTCAGTTAATATTTTATCTTTTTTGGTCGATAGTAGTTTCTGTATCTATCCACTAACCTACAATAAAATCAATTACGTCTCGTTCATTGTATTTATTTCTCGATAGGTTTTCAGTTTAATTGAAGAAATTTGTGCCTACATTACGTATTAGGTATATACTTACTTACTGTTATGTGATGATGATTGTGATGATCAGAGTGTTAACAAACAATAATATATTTTAGTTAAATAATGTGACAAAATCTTAGTGACAAATTTTTTTTTTCAATAATTTGAATACAGATGTATTGACAATTATTCTAGACACTTTACATTAATAAACAAATTTAGTAGCTCATTCTTAGATATTGATAGAAACTTCTTTAAAAATATTTAGGTCCTTAAATCACTAGAAAAATAATATTTATTTTCGAAACAAAATATTTATTATACTTTTTTTACAGATTTGATAATAAATGTACGGTGTTATCAGTTGGTACGTATCGACTTTAAATTCTAGGTAGGTAATCAATCGTTTGCCTTATGTTTGTTATCAGTATCAGATAAGTATTTTGAATCGCCGTCTTTGTCGATTGGTGTCCTGTTTGCAGTATGGTCGTTGATGGCACATGGTAGGTACAGTTGGATACTGTACTCGATTGTTACATGTAAATTTACCGTTATAATTTTATCGTTTGTATAGATAATATTGCGGTCTGCTATATGATGTTCTATCTTTAGAAACAATGTTTATAAACAGTGTTATCAAAGTTGGACGTTCTTGCAGTAGGTTCAAGAAAGAAGTTTGCAATAAAAGCTCGTGGCTGAAGATCGAGGCGAGTGAGTGAAGTGGGGGGAGTATCGTCTCGTCTACAACTTCAAGGGCGAAACAGCCTCCACCAAACTAATGTTGATCAGTGGGCTACACCGAAGTCCGAAAAGCGTCATTCATTCCGTCGCCGTAACCGAGCACGCCGCACGCAACACACTGCCGGTATAATATAAACAATGCCCAGCACACCAATCGACACTCACCGGCTGGCGTGAACATTTGAACATGTTTCAGTACAAAATTCTCGTAAGCTTCTTCAAAGCTATGTGGTCATACATTTTTGTGTTAACTTTTTTTAGTTTAAGTGTATTTAGTGCAGATTTACCCGTGTTTCATAAGTGTTGCCCAGAAGATCAGAACCTCATCAAAGTGTCAGTTGATTTAAATATTACTCTTGATGTACGATATATATGTTTAAATGCAGAAGCAGAAGAAAAGTATAATATATCCAGTGATGTTTTTCCACTTTTAGTGGTTAAGACTGAAAATGTTGAATATTATATGCCTGGAGAATGTAAGTTAGAGTTGATACATAAAACTGGACCTTTTTTAGAAATTACAACAGATGTTGATATTTGTTACGATAGACTCGTGATGGAAATTATGAATAATACAACTAAACAGATAGTTCCTAAAACTGTTGCGTTATCCTGTGTTAAAAATGAAACTAGCAATACATTAATATCAACTATAACAATAGATCATATTCGAAAATGTTGTCCTAGAAATCAGAGGTACGACATTGTATTCCATGTATGCAGAAACTTTTATGAATATAACGAAAGCAATTGGTTAATTATGGATTTTATGAATAATAATACACAGAGCAAGATTTACGAAATAGATTTTGAATTACACTGTAAATCAAATGAGTATGCTGTAGAGTTGAGTGAAGAAAAGTATATGATAGAAATTGAAGGAAGCGCTTTAAATGTAGGTACCAGAGAGGGAACAATTAAGAATATAATACGCAGTGGTGGATGGTGCATAGATAATGAATATTCTAGTGGAGGATTGGTAGCTCGTGTTTGTACAAATGATTGTTCCAAATTTGGTGCATATTGTATGAGAAAGTGCTGTCTTATAGGACAACATTATAAACCTCGAAGTTGTGATAGCTTTGTTAGCAGTTGTGTACCTAGCACCAATAAAGATGATGCGGTATTCTTCAACATTTCCTCATACATAGATCCTTTAAAAGAGAATTATAAAAATCTAAGTGGTAAGTAAATAGTTTTACAGCGTATCATAATAGTATAAGCACTTATATAATTGTTAATTTATGAACATATGTGGGAATGTTAGGTATTCACATATCACAACATAAAAAACACACAGATTGTGGTCAAAGTATGGTGTTTGATTTGTACTTATATTGCAATACATTATATATATATATATATATATATATATATTAATGAGGAGTAAGTTAGTAGACTGGTTTATTTTAGTTTACAATACTTAAACGATGTTTCACTTGTTGCATTGAATGCATATAGTAAGCAAAATTCTAGGTATTTCCGATGAATGGAAATAATATAAATATCTTATATAATTAATAATCTTTATATTAATAATATAATAATATTATTATAATAATAGTCTTTATATTAATTGAAAAAGGAATTAGTGATTTTTTAATCATTCGGAGGTTCTTAAATAAAAGATGAAAAAGAATTATTTATCATATTTAGCGTATAACAGAACAGCGTCATTTCAAACAAACAAGGTTTGTATGAAATTTATGTAACCAGTTCATTGAATTTGAAAGATTTCATACTATAAAGTAGCAATATTTATTAAGATTCCTATCGATATTGATATTTCGTATAGAGGCATGTTATAAACAGTTGTACAGCAATGTAAATTTTAACTAATATTGTATTGATACCTGCTTCTAGATGGTTGCAAAGTTTAATTTTCCAGTTTGCCAATAAAAGGGCTCTTATTATACGTAATGTTATTTCGACTACGTGCTCTGTGGCGTAAAGTTCGTCTGTCAACTATGTTATCCTTAGATGAATTATTATCCTAATTATGAATGCCCAGGGAAAGACATCATAATCGAAATCATATTTCTTTTTAATTAATTTTTTATATTTATTTTTTTAATGCCAGGAAAATATTTTGTACGTCTAAAACGTACACATTTTTATAAAAAAATGTCTTCATATTTTCAGCAAAGAAAAGGTTCACTGTAAACTCTCTCTATTTTAATACTATTAGAATTTCAAGATTGTTGTAATTAAATTAATTTTCCTTTAAAAAAATTTAAGGTGAATGTAAAGATTTTAATGCACTGAAACTAAATCTGTTTTTTGTTTTTTACTAGGTATCACACTAGCTATAGATTTTATGTAATTATTATTTTTGTAACGCCCAATATATAATTTTTTTGGGTACAGTTTAGCATTTACATTAATATTTTTGATTAATATTTTCATACAATAGTAAAAGGAAGAAGGATCTAATAATAAGCTAAGGATAGCCACGCAAGGTGCTTCTCGTATTATTTTAGGTCTTTGCGCAATTTTCACTAAAGTAAAAGAAACTTACATTGAAAACTTTTAAAATGTTATGATAATTAAATTAAAAACACATTAAAAAACGCTACAATTGATAATAGTCAGAAGGAATGCTTGTCGACAAAAGTTGTTGATTGATTTGTCGTGAAGTTCCAACTGATAATATGAAAATAACAACGTTAGAATTACATTGTTAATCATTACAAATTTTATATTCAAAATTTTTTAAATTTTTGTAATCATTGCAAAGTGTTTATATCAAATTTTTAAGCAAAAATAACATTCTATTGATAAAATACATTGCATATAGTAGGTATATATTTTTAATGCTATATTTATATATCAAGACTAGGTGTCAGATTAATATGCGAAGAAATAATAAAAAGAAGTTTGTACAGACCAGTGTTATTATTGTATTATTACTATTACTATGTATTATTTGTTATTTTAAATTATTTAATTTGGGACCTACTAGGTATTAGGCGGGGGTTACTATTCTATTCCGAGTTCTCACTTATTAAAAAACATCTAGATATTAGCGATTATGGATGCAAATAGTGGCACTAAAAGTTCTTTCATTCTAGTGCTCTTAACATTTCGTGACATAATTGCATATCAATTATCAGTTTATCGATAATTTATAGATTCTTAGTTTTATTTTTAGTTTGTCATTAATTATATGATGTTGATGTTAATTATCTACAGATATTTATTGATATTATAGACAACTACCTGTAATTCTGCAACTTTACTGGCCGTGTAGGTATAGAATAGGCCACTCCTTCCTTTCTCATGGGTGTCGTATGAGACCACTAAGGGAGTTTATGATGAACATTACCAAAAGCCAAACTGCAGTTGCTAAGTCGCCTGCCAAGCATGGCAACTACTGGAAAAACCCCCTTTATGGGGGAGGCTATGTTTAGCAGTGGACGGTTAATGGCTGATACAACTCACGTAAATAAAAATAAAAATAACACTCTGTTAATATAGCTGAAACTAGTATATTTTCTATTTGTGTGCAAAATTTCATTTTAGTTTCTGTTTTTATAATTTTAGCAAAGGGCAAGTGCCAAATAGGCAACCTTTTATGCCAAACAGGAAATGAAACGGGATATTCCTGGATTTTCATAACTTTATATTTATATGGATATTCATAGCCTGATAAAGTGCGGCAATGTGATTGATACAATTGTGTCACATAATTATGTGGCAATTTTCAAAAACAATAATTTTCAATGTTTCTGATTAATTTTTTTTAAAGTGCTCTGATAACGAATTAAAACGTTTCAGTTAATAAGACTTCATAACTAACAAGTTTTATTAATTTCGAACGTATATGTCTTAGCGTTTTTTTAATAAATGACTTTGGAAATTAGAATGAAATTAATACATAAAAATAAGCACAGTAAAAATTTAAATATACACATATAAAATTTTTAAGATAACCATATCCCCAAAACTCCGTTTTGTCGTTATTTTATGTTGACAAAAATATGCAACTTTTTCACTTTATTATTCAGTAAGATCGGGCATGAAATGTACTTATGGCTATTTTCTTGTTATTTTTAGATACACTGGGTATTCACATCGGTTTGGATTGCCCACACGGAAAAGTCGCTCTCAATAAATCTGCGAAACAAGATTTCCACCGTCTGACACCATCAGGAATGTTAGAATCTCCTCTCAATATAAGTTATGACTATTGCATTGAAACTTTTGATACTCGCAAATGCCAGGATGATGTTACAGTATCAGCAGCGGTTTGCTTCATACCAGCGCCGACTCAGGATAAGGACTTTCAAGTTTCTTTTGTAGTAAGTATGTTTATCATCTTAAAAGGTATTGTTTATTGAGTATTGTATGCTACTGGAGTTATAATATAAATGATCTTTCTATATACCTACATATGTAGGAGTGTAAATTTTTCATCTAAAGTTTCAATTTGATTTAACCATCACATATAAACATAAAACCGACAGAATATATCTGTATTGTTCGTAAATATAATATATATTGACAATTAGCGATAGCTTGCATTACTTGTAAATGTACATGTGTAGGCCTTCCGTATGTATACTGTGTATGTTATAACCAAACATGGAATAAGATGTTGCAATTGTTATATCGATGACTAGCGGCCCGTCCCGGCTATAACGATAATAGGTGGACATATAGTATTGCGAAGTTTTTTGTAGTTATTGATATTTTCTTCAATATTGTAGAACATACTTTTATTGTACCACCAATAGTTTCCGCAACGTACGCAACGAAAGATATTTTATAGCATTTTTTTACACCTTGAGTTACGTACTAAAGTTTTATAACCAAACACGGAAACTTTAATTCTAAAAAAAAAATCTTAGTTTTTGAGTTTATTCATGACAAAACCACACAAAAACACAAACCTTTCCTCTTTATGTTATTTACATTTAAAATTCTTTCAATATATATATATATATATATATATATATATATATATATATATATATATATATATATATATATATATATATTTATTGTAAACTACTGAGCAGATTTTTTTCAATAAAATTTCTGTGGAATCAATCCATATGTATCCCTTTCAGATAAAAAAAGAATTTACTATATCATTTTAAAATTGACAGTTATGAGGAAACAAACATAAAAAATGCAATCGAATTGAGAATCTCCTTATTGAAGTCGGTTGAACATATTTATTATTATTTATTTTTTATGTAATATATTTCCATATATATTGTCATACAGCTTTTTTTTTTAAAACAAAATAATGAAATATTGTGTCCCACAAAAAAAAATTCAATTCTGACAAAACCAGTTATTTACATTTAAAAAGTAAACTACTGAGCGTATGCTATATCATTTTAAAATTGACAGAGTTATGAGGAAACAAACATAAAAAATGCAATCGAATTGAGAACCTCCTTATTGAAGTCGGTTGAACATTATTTATAGTTATTATTTATTTTTTATGTAATAATTTCCATATGTCACTGTACACTATGCCGGAGCCGGAGTTGCGGAACCAGCATGGACGGACCCTGACTTGTCACCTGATTACGATGTTGCTCGCGTTCTCGTGTCTTGCACGGGTACAGTACAATCACGTTGAAAACACCCTTCTATGTACATTATTAGGTGAGTTATTGTTATAATAAATATAGCGTTTTTAAAGATCCATAGTCAAATAAGCCATAAGTTTAAGCCATGATGCTTATTATACATCACCATAATTTAAGCCTATAGGCTAACATTGCGTCAAAGATTGAGTTATTGTTGGATAATAAAGGGTTATTTATAAGTGTGAGTCTTATGTTTGTGTTGTGCTACGCACTTTACCGAAATATCAACATACCATTTAATTTTTACAATAACGGATTTCAATAAAAACATATTTCAAAACCAATTTAATTCTCATCAAGAAACAAATTTTCTCATGATGAAAATTCAATCATTGTACCAATGATTGGATTGAAAAAGGACGAGGTTAGCCATTCGCCTGTATTTATTGTGTGTTTATTTGTTAATTCTGAATCTATGTTGTTAATTTATGTTTGTGATCAGAAAGGACTATTTATGTATTGATTTTTCATTTTGTCATATCAGCTGTGACAAAATTAAAATAAAACAAAAACTAGTTTATACTTTTACAAAGTAAATTATTACAATTTCAACAACAACTCAATAACTAACATCTTGGTCTTCTTTGTATTTTTATATATTCATTAGATACTGTCACTATTTGTTGTAATCACAGTCACACTTCGACAATGTATGCAGTAGATATTTGTTAACAATTCTGTCACACTTCATTCATAATGTTATGTTTCAAAATAAAAGATCAAATGAGAACTTTGCAGAACAATATTTGAACATTGACTGACTGATAGAGAATTATAGTCTAAATCAGTGTTGTTAAATTGAGATATTGTTGGAATAATCAATATATATCTGGTGAATATATATCAAAGGATAAGCGAGCTGAAGCGGCAGTGTGCTGGTCATATAGTTTGAAGAACCGATAACTGATCGGGAACAAAGGTTTTTGAGTAGCGATCCCGTATAGGTAAACGGAGTGTAGGACAATATCCTATAGATAGAGTGATAACCTCAAATGTACTGCAGGGAGTCAGTGGATGCAAGTGGATGTCAGGACTGTTCCTTATGTCAGTCTATGGGGGACGCCTATGTTCAGCTGTGGCCAGATAATGGCTGAGATGATAATTATGATGATATATCGATTACTACTAAAATCGTGTATGCAAACATTATTTATTATTGTAGTTGTGACACCCATTGATTACGCCATTTTTGTATAAAGTGTCCGGGTCACATATAATGCGATAGTCGTAAAAACGGTTTATTACTCTTTTTCCACTTAAACACTTAAGATTAGTATAATCCATAAGTGAAGTTATTTTATTTACTGTTAAACCAGTGATTAAGTGCTATTGATATTTTAGGTGTATTATAAACGCTCTCTATTTGATAACGAATTTTTTTCATCTATAATGTAAAGATTTCCTTTAGTAGATACGATTCATCATCGTGCCACATAATCATAACGATTTATCAAGGAAAATCATATCGCACTCATGTGCAGTAAAATGTAAACACTATTATTTTGTCATCGTCACGATACTGACAATTTGTTTTTTGGTTATTTGTAATCTTGAGAGGCCAGAAATTGGCCTCTCGAGGCTACAAATTATTCGGAATTAAAAGGTATTCAGAACGATCATGTGTTTGCATATTAAATGGCATTTTGGTTGGGAGCGCTCGACATTACGTCTGTTCAGACGCGTTTTTTATTCTATTTTCCTTAGTTAGGGGGAAAGAGATTGTTAGTAATGTGACCTAATAGCCCCATTGTTAGCAATATCCATTCTCACACCTTAGAACCAAAATCATGCACAGTGCGGTTTCAGAGGAGCTTCCTTTCGCGTACATTCAGGCTGTGGAATGATTTTATTGTCGATGATTTTATTTTATTTATTGTTCAAAAAGGTCGTATTAAGGTTTTTTAAAGATCGGCAACGAGCGCGTTATATCCCTGGTGCTACATGCGTCTATAAGCTATGGCAAAAGAGCTCCCTAGATAAGTGGTAAACGAATCTATCGATAGAATCATTTCGATTAGCTTTCGCTTATACGAATTCTTTCTTATGAAAGAATCAACTATCTCATGGACTTACTAGAGATAATGATTCTATAGACAAATTTATTTGCCATTTATCTAGGAGAGCAGAACGCATTTGTACCGACGAATGTAAACATCGGTTCTGTAGCAAATGTGACCAGCTCATTGCCACTTCAGTCTTTTGCCAATTCATTGACATAATCCTGAATACTGAATCTCTAAATAATGATAATAAATTTTATGCTTTTCATACAGGGTATGGAATATACTTTGGTTTCGTCGCTGCATTTGCTTGGCTGAACGTCATGTGCTTCGACATCTGGTGGACATTTGGGTGAGTAATATACCATACCCGACTAAACTAAATATTATCAATAGGTATTATACAAATAAGTAACTGTTGCATGTATATGTTTAGATTACATCACTCTCCATTGAACTGTGTACACGAATATATAAATGATCGTCATACTTTGTAGTCCACTAAATGCAAATATGTTACTGATATCCTAAAGGTTCAGTGCCAGTATACTTAGGTATTAATACCTATGTTAAAAGGAGATATTTTATTTTGAAGACACGTTATGTAAACATACATCGAGCTTTCTTTGTAGACGTGGTGTCTATGTTAACGTGCGTTTATGTAGACGCCAAGTCTAATTGGTGTAAAATATATTACTTTCCGCGAGGTAAGTACGTCAAGAGTTATTGACCTATTGACGTAACTACCTCTTCGGAAACAATAAAATTTTAGATTTATTTTTTAAAGTCCTTAACGGCTTTTACATATCTGATGTTCATTATGAATACGGACGATTTCATAAATCATTATGCATTGTAATAAGATTTACAAATTAAAAGAAATAGTATTAATTTAAACATTAAAAATTTCAATGAAGTTCTGGGTTCTACAAAATAGTTAAGCAAACAGAACAATACAAACATTCGTAAACGTGTGGATTAACATACTGAATTGATTATACCTATTGCTTGCCGTCAGTTCTAAATCGGTTGCGTAATCTCAATTGTTCTCTATTCGGATTCGATGTAGAAAAAAAAAAAATATTAAAATCGTCGTACCACCATGGTTTAATAATATAATTATATGACAAAGTTGGGTTATGTTAGAAGTCACTAAAATACGAAAGTTTTTCAAGTATCAGGGGGATTAACTAAAGATTTTATTACTCTATTCGTGAGTGTTTCGTTTCGTTTCGTTATTTTTTATTTTATTTTTGATTAATTTGGCCTTCTATTTAGTTTTTATTCAAATTTTAGTTTATTCAAGTTTGTATAAAATCTAGATATAAGTTTGTAAAAACGTTACTATTATTTTATTTATTTAAATATAATTTCACTAAGGGATGTTCTATTAGCAAATATATTATTTGTAAAATTTTTATTGTATTTGTAATACTAAACAATTATTATTTTGATATCTTATTAATGTCCAAAGTTCTTCAATTTTACTTAATTTGAATTTAGAATTCTGTATTATGTATTTATGAAGATTTTTTGTGACAAGTAGTGTGTTTTTATTCTAAGAAATACAGCAGTTTCGTATAATAATATAACATTAATATGGTACTGATACGAGAGACGAGAAATATATACCCAATTGATTGCTAAAATAATTATGAAAATCGATTCATAATTGATCAAAATTTGTAAATATTGTAAATATTTAGTTGTTTGTTATATAATCATGTTTAAACAGTTTATTAATTAAAACTTAACATCTAAGTACCTGAATAGATATTCTTTATTGCAAATATAATATATCCCAGTTCACTATGAAATAACCGCCAGCTAAAGCTTGTAGGTATAAAAATAAGTAAATAAAGTATAATAGTACGGCGGTCTTTGTTAGTATTACTACATTTTGGTCTATATTATAATTTAGTTTTTACAGCGTTCTTAAATTAACGGTTTACGTAGCATACACAGCAGAGCGCTAGCAGGCCACCGACACTTATTTGATTTACTATTAGGTATCGTTTATGCATACCTCATACAATTTATAGAATAGCTAATTTAATAGATACTTACCTAAATTTCCCTAAGGAAATTTGTGTGACATAGTTTAAAATTTTGTTAAAACCGTCTTTAGATTTGGATTGTGATAATATTAGTAATGAAACTAACTTATAAAATTTCTGAAAAAAATCATCAAACTTGGTCCAAAATCAGGACAGATATCGGGTAATATAAAATGGGATTGACAAATTCTTCCTTCTTTAACCCAAGTCTGAAAATTGAATAAAGGAATCTCTTCCATTTCTTCTTGTTTGGTTTTTAATTTATATGAATTTTTGATTTTTCATTTATATAAAAACATTGAGGCATTAAAGAACATAAATAAATAAATGAATAAAGAGAGAAATTCACTTTTTTATTTTTAATATTATAATAAGAATATTACTATATATGAATTATATATATATGTATATATAGATTATATCATTTCTTGATTAGATATTGATTTTTACAAATAAACATCTAATCAATCATTGATAAATATAAAGGTACAAAAGAGTAATCATTACTACTCTATACTTTCTTGATTATCGAGGTAGGTACTATTTGTATAAATTGATATAAAAGTAGGTATACGGTTGTATTTCAGACATGTTAGAATAAAAATGATTGGGTGTATTTTCATTATAATACAGCTAAATCAAGTTCTTAGTATATTTCTAGTTATTTAGGAAAACAAATAGCCAATATAAGTTTTAACAAAACGGTAATAAAATAAATAGTAGCTAGAAATGAATAAAAACCGATTGCGCTTTTCCGAACTCATTTTAATGATTGTTGTAAAAGTAAAAGCATCATAATTTGTTGTTCATTAGTTTCATGGAATCTTCATGTGAAGACTATTTTAATACGGATACAATAGGATAACAGAGTTACGATCGAAAACATATGGTGGATGTATGAATCAACCTTTACTATAAATATGTTAGTACCATAGATATATCCCTATTTAGTATATGGATATTATAACCTTGTCTTATCCATGTTAAAGTTTCTGAAATTATTTGTAAATAACAATTTTAAATTAATAACAGGTTTACAAAATTTCTAAAGATAGGTACATTGTGACAGTAATGATAAATTAGAGCTTTTATGATGTCAATTATGATGTCATTACTTATTATTTCTTATTGATTGTTTTATTATTTAAATAGATATAAAGAGTATCAAATTAAGATTTTAATCTAAGTACAAATACTAACTATGGCTGCGACTTCGTTCTTGTCTACTAAAATATATTATCATTACAGTTAATTTTGTGTAATTTTTTTGTTTTTAGACACTATAATTAAATTAAGATAATACGCAACTTGACAATAGATGGCTTTGAGAATATTGACAATTGAACCTATTACACTGTGAAAATTTTATCACAATCTGGTCAAAAAGAAAAAGTGACAAACGCACAAACAAAAAAAAAAAAAATTAAAAACATCATCGGTTTAATAGTGATTGTACTGTAAACCTTACAATAAAGTTCTTTTTTTTTAAACTTAATGATTAATGTTCAGAAATGACTTCGTTTATTATAATATGTAAAGATTACTCATGATATTTTAAAACATTACCTAATAATATGTATCTAGTACATATTTAGACAGAATATGTTAATCTTTTATTTGTGTGCCATTCTCTTAATACTAATGTAATGTTTACTGTTTTATTTATACTTGTTTAGGTATTTATAGATACTCAATGTTGAAATATATTTTATGTGTTAGTTTGGTGGACGCATATGGATCCTTCAAGCCGTCTGTCGCAATATGAGCTAATGTTTACTTTGCCTTTGTGTAAAATAGTTTACATTGCTTGGGTGTTCGCCATTTGTAGATTTTGCTATTCGTATATTTGATGTAAGATGTAATAAGTAAATCCATCTTTACGAGTTAGCGATTTCTGAATAGAATAATTATTTAAGTAAATATAATTTATTATATTTACACATATATTTTCTGAGGTGCTTTAATTTGTAGCGTAGGTAATTGTTTGTCGAGCTGTGACTTTAAACTCCTTGCAATTTCATTAAAGCGGTTAGATTTTTCCTTCATTCTGATACTCGTAATATATATTTAGGTAGTTACCTAAATATATATTATTATATAGTTATATAGAGAATTATTTAGGTACGTGTCTTTAAATTAAATGATCCCACCTTCGATAAAAATATTGATCCTTTACTAGTAATATTGAAACTGTTTAAAGATGTTTGGGTGCTTTTTTAATGGATGATGATAGAATGGTAACTCTGCCTGCGCTAACTGGTATTGCTGGAACACCAATGAGGAATGATAGGTGAAGAAATGAATAGGAGGAGAATGAAAAGGCAGGTCAGTTAGCTCATCGTGATGAATACACCTAGAGGGGGGAAAAGGATTGTTAGCAATGGAGTTGATAGTTTGTTAGCCCCATTGCTAGCAATATACTCTATTAGGTCGACCTCCACGTGGTTCTCCCTGGACAATCTTGTTCAATTCATCGTGAATCATTTTTGTTGAATTCGTCACGATGGGCTAACTGACCTGCTTCATCCTCACCTATCACCCTTGACTGGTGCCCTGCTGGTGTATGCACGGGTGGGGTTACCATTTCATTAACACCCATTAAAATAAAATACACCTAGAATTCAGCACGATTGTTTTCAGGAGGGATCACGTCTTGACAGGGTATATTGCTAGTAATGGGCCTGGTAGTCCACATTACTAACAATGCCTTCCCCTCGATGTTTGAGTGTTAGGACGAGATTTGGTACATAGATATGTAGACCACTAAATTAACTACAATTAATGTATAGGATACCCTTTATAATAAGGGGGGAAAAGGATTGTTAGCAATGGAGTTTGACAGCCCCATTGCTAGCAATATGCCCTATTAGGTCGACCTCCACGTGGTTCCCCCTGGAAACCATCGTGAACAATTCTTGTTGAATTCGTCACGATGGGCTAATTGACCTGCTTCATCCTCACCATATCATTCTTCACTGGTGCCCCGCCGGTGTATACCGATAGCGCGGGTGGGGTTACCATTCCATTATCACCCATTAAAAAAAAAAACCCTTTATAATAAGTCTCGTTAGTGATTTTAAGTGGTGCTCTCTCTCTAACAAATTGGTGCCACTGAAAATCAGCGTCTAGTTCGAAAGAATATGGCATATAGCTGAGTGATACCATTTTAGTGCTTTTTCATTTTTTTTATTATTATGTGTAAAATTAAGGACTAAATATGTATATATTTCTTTTTCTTTTCTTTAATGTTTTTAAAAATATTTAAAAATGTCTCTACAGCTATAATAATAGTGTATTAATTAAATATAGGCACCAGACTTTATTTCATATCTAGCTAAATAAATTAATGAATATGATAGAGGAAAGTGACCAAATATGGGATAGTATCCCTAATATGGAATATCAGCATTTCTCTCAAACGGTAACTCACACACCCAATAAACAGTGATTGTCTCTCTCTTTCTAGCCCTATTCGCGCGTACAAAGTGGAGCGTCTCAGTCGAGCGAGCTCTTTCGTCGTTGTGACAGTGTTTTGTTTTGTCGCTACCGCATAACTTTCTAAGATATGTAAACAAATACGTATTTTTCATACAAAACGGGCACACAGTATTATTTTGATAGCTTCTAGAGATCGTTTAGATGTTTTTTTGTAAGTTTTAGCGGGGTATTTAATTGTATTACTTGCTTAAATATAAAAGTATTAATGTCAGTTTGAAGTTATTGGAAAATCCAAATATGGACAGATCATTGTATCTAATTATGGACTATTCCATAATTGGCTCCCTTAAGTATCAACTGACTTGATGATTTTGTTAATTATAAATTTTTCATGTTTTATCAACAAAATAAAGCGAAAAGAATGGAGTTCAGAGCATATGACGGAAGCTATAAAATTAGTAAGAGAGAAAAAAATGGGTTATTTGAGAGCTGCAAAACACTTTGATGTGCCTAGATCTACCTTGTTTCGATTATGCCAGAAAAACGAATTACCCCCAGAAGAAGCTGCCGCTACTGCACTTGGAAGGAAAACTGTCTTAGGGACAACCCTTGAAAATCTTTTGGTAGACTACATTTTGACGATGGAGAGCAAATTTCATGGCTTGACGAGAAATGATGTTCGAAGAATGGCGTACATGTTAGCAAGACGTAATCAGCTGGAAAATTCATTTGGTAAAACTGAAATGGCTGGAAAAAAATGGCTTAAACTATTTTTAAAACGCCATAAGAAAAAACTATCAGTGAGAAGACCAACTGGCACGTCTTTTGCAAGAGCATTTGGATTCAGCAAAGAAAAAGTGGACTCATTCTTTGATCTCCTCGAAGGCATCTATGCTCAAGGAAACTATCGTCCAAATCGCATATATAATGTTGATGAATCTGCCATTGCCAATTTAAGAACACCTGATGGATGTGTGCCTTTAACTGAAGCTTTCACATCTAGACAAGATACAAATACCGAACCTGTACCCTCAACTTCCGGACTTCCTGGTAGTAGTTTAGGATTAGTGTCTCCATATGAAATCAATCCAGTACCAAACAAGAAAAGGAAACCTTCTAATCGAGGAAGAAAAGCATCTGTTGCATCAGTCATCACGTCTTCACCTTACAAGAATGATCTGATAGACAAAAACAAAAAAAAAAGAAGAAAAAGAAAACAAATTGGCAAAGAACAAGAATAAAAAACAGAATGAAAAGAAATTAAAAGGGAAAAAGGTAAAAGAGAAGATTAAGCCTAAGTCAGATTCAGGTGATGAGGAGATGGTGTTGCCTGATACAGACAGTGAGCCTGATGCCTTGATATATACCGCTCCAGACTCTGAAGATTCGGAGTGTATTTTCTGTGGTACGCTGTTTTCGAATGATACTCATGGCGAAACATGGATCAAGTGCCTCATGTGTGGACTCTGGGCACATACTGATTGCGCGGGGCCAGAGTCTGATACCTGGATTTGTGATTTTTGCAAATAATTTATGTTCTTTTCTATGTTATACCAAAGTTTTCAAAGAGTTTCATATAAGTTAAGGTTAAGTTTTGATAATTTTTATAGTATTCCATATTTGGGGTACCTATTCCATATTTAGGTACCTTCATCATTATTTAGTTCTTGAAAAAGTTTCGTACTTAAAACTAATTAATATAAACAAAAATTGTTACATAATAAAAAGTAAATATATGATTGTTAATAATTACCATATAAAGTTTTTTATTTACAACATTTGTGCAAATTATGCGTAAAAAACAAAATGGTATTCCATATTTGGTCACTTTCCTCTATTAATGTTTATTTGTAATACAATTAGTCATATGCATACCATTTCCTATTGCCAGTTGGTGCCGATAAACAGATTTACAATATTATTGCTAATTTCAAAACTGGATCACGGAAATTGTAGTAACCAGTAAGTAGGTGGGTATGTATTTTTCTACGCCGGATGTTCTACTCGATAGTAGACATAAACATAGCGGGTACTGATACTAACGAACTACTATAGATACTTACTAGTTCATAAGGTATATACTAAATACCTACACATGCCCAAAATGCAGTCTGAAATAAAATTATTAATAAAATATTTTTCTTAGCTAATGTTAAGTATTGTGCAAATAAGGTGATATAGTGGTAAATTAGCAAAGCATGACTTGTGGTCCAAGTGTCTGTTTACCCCCTTATTCAGAAAAATTAAAACCTTATACAAATCTACTTTATTATAGTGTTTTGTAATTTTCTTTCAAATCGAAAATTTTGTGTAAAAGAAGGAGAAAAAATAGTTTAATAGTTAAAGTAGAAGGATTTGGAGAAGTTCTGGTTTAAGTTTTTATGAATAAGGGGGGTAAACAGACACTTGGAGTACAAGTATAAAAAATTAAGAGATGTCTTTAGCTATTTAGGGGAAATGACATTTTAAAGGACTGATAGATGAAAATCAAAGTGGTATTAAGAATTTGCATATTGCGGCAAGTAACACAAAAAAAAACATTCAATAGGTCATAATTATTATTATTTTAATAACTTATTATTCATTACTGATAATATAGATCTATATATATCGACTATAGGATGAGGAAAGCGTATTTACTTATCGTTAAATTATTAATTAGAGAGTTGTCCTATAAACAATTTGTTATGCTTGTATGGGATTTTTGATTAGAAGCGACTTAATATTGAATAACATGCTATGGACATATTTATTTGTTCACGTTATTACAAACCCACGCTCTTCTCACGAGTAGATGATTCAAAAGTAATACTGCAATACTTGTCAAATTTGAAATATAAAGGAACGATTTATTTAAATGTATTTGAAAATGTTTTCTGCGCGTCGTTAATACAAGTGTAGATTAGAATAAAATATTTCTAATGTTTGAGGCAGAACGATAACATGAATTGATCTAATTTTTCTGAAACAGCCGAGTCTGTCAATATTGGTTTATAAATGACGAAGTTCTGAGGAAATAAACAAACAAAATATACAACCGTTTTGTAAACTTCCTTTTTTTTGCAGTCGGTTCTAAATAACTGAATTCTCAAGGTGGTCCACGTTAAAGAATTTGTTACTTGTTAGTTGAAAATCTTCCTTTATGGGAGAGGCTTTGTTTAGCAGTGGACGATTCACGGCTGGTATGATGATGATGGTGATAGCTGTATGTAGCTGTAGCTGTTTTGGAGTGGCATAGAAAAAAATCTATATGTTAATCTAGTTCATCTCTGTACCGAATCTCATTAAAACATGTTCCGCTATTTAATTGTAATTACGCACAAACCTCGAAATATTTACAAACTTTTACATTTTTAATAAGATATTAGTAGGATAATAACTTTTAATAATTCAAATATAGGTAACTAATGAAAATAGTACCTACTTACTTAATTACACTTTAGCTCAACGTAAGTTACAACGTTAATTGCCTAAGGTTAGGGCGTGGAGAGCTCATTGTTGTAATCTATTTGTTGACTCACTCCTGCACCTAATAAGATACATTCATATGGATTTGTTTACCACGTTAATTAATTCCTTTGTCCAATGGTCTATCCACACGCAAAATGTCTTGTCAAACTCCAATGTCTATATTCTTGATAAGGTCATCTTCGCAAACTATGTGACTCATTTATATCAAACATCTGGTTAATGTTATTTGCAGATTATTAGTTTATATATATAATCTGTATTATAAGTCTACTGAGTGCCTTTATAATTTACGGTAGGCATGGCATAATATCGTATAAGTTTATCATAACGGTATAATAGTGAAGCAAAATATATGTATTTATCTGAAGTTTTTAATTTTATATTATAATAGTGTGGAGATATATGGCATAATAATATTGTTAACTTGCATGTAAATTTAAAAGAATCTCCATATAATTGCATATACTTCGCAGTCCTTATATCGTGACGATAGAAACGTGGGATATTATGTCATGCTTCTGTAATTAGAAGAGCGTACATTAATATGGTTTATAAAACCTGATTTGTCGTAAATTATATATTTACTTAAAACTACGTAAACTATATATTTAAATATATTTGTAATAATTACATAGGTTGTTAAACATATACCTAGGTATCTTCTCTTAGACTATACGTTTTTTCTATTACTGATAATATGATAGAATTTGTAAATGTTATAAAATGCAAAGTTGCGACTCCATTAGCTACTCATAGTCATAATAGCCATCTAGATTATCAAACTAATTATTTGCTAATGAAATTATCATTTAAAGATATTTTAATTCTAAAATATAATATTAAACGTAAAATAGGTATATAATAGCTTGACGACATAGAAACAAAAAAAGTATAAAGTAATTGTCAATGTAATTAAGTAGAGACAGTACTCGCGTACATATTTTTTTAATAATAAATGATGTTACTTAATAGTAATATTCATCTTCAAATTAATACATTAGAAGTAGATATGCCACGCATGGGAAACTAAACAATTACATTCTCACTATCTATACCAAAACATTTTCCTCATAAATCCACTGTATTTCAAATGTTGCTCAATACATACACTCGAAGAAAGCTACAATATTCATATATATATTTCTAAATAATTAGAAAAATGTTGACAGATAAATAAAATAGAAAAGTATGTAATGCTACCATAGAATAATGGCAACTGACAAATGAATAAGTTCTAGGCGAGGTTTTAATTAGCCCACGCATTGTCTCAGGTGAATAAATTCACTGTATTACGTGTATTATATCACGCAAATGGCATAGCAGTGTTAGAAAAAAAAACAAGGTTAGAGTTGCACAGTACACAGAAAAGTGTATTTTCAGAAGTTTCTATAAATTAAATCTTCGTGTATTACAACCTAACGTTTATAGGTTAATGCATGGTAAATGTTAGTATTATTATCATTACTATGTTTATGATTACGATGTTGTGTGGAAAACTTTATGCATTCACATAACTAGTGGACGTAGTATGTATATAAAATTGGTAAATAATGGTATTAATTAATTTTTGTCGCTATATATACATATATATTGGCAGTGTTTTATCGCATCGGTAACAAATTGGCTCCTGTGACCTTATACCAAAATGGGGATCAGTATTGGATTAATAGATGCCATTATTCTGTTACAATATACAGCAACTGTTTTATCAATTAGACACAAATTGATAGGGGATGGCTGTCCATATCAATATAACTAATTAATTCTAGGCCGTGATTTAATTCTAAATGAGGAGTTACTTGCATTTTTTATTTACTTATTTAGCTAAAGTATCTTTAGAGCTTATTTTTATGCACTAGTAAAATTATGCATAGATGTGATAAAAATATTATTTGTTTGCTTGGTATTCGCGAGTAAACAGTCATAACTAATTTGTAGGTATAGGGATTAGGCATGACTAATATCGGCACTGCACCGACATCTATATTATTATATACCTAATATATAATACCCAATATATGATATATTATTAATATGATTATATATTGGGTTCCTTTTGACATTGACGACGGAAAAATTGTAATTATGCATTTTGACATTACGCATACAGATGGAATGTCTCTATTTATTTCCAATGGATTCTTCATTCCGATATTGTATATTGGATAACATATTCGTTATTGGGCCAATTTATAGATATTGTAACTAAAATATATAGATATTCCTAAACAATACCCAGCCTTAATTTTTTTTTTGCTGTGTTGTTTTTACAATTTTTACAATTTGTTGTGTCTTCCTTCAGGGTTTTAGGAATTTGAAGGAAGACACAACCTACTATTTTAAATAATTAAAAAGTATTAATGCTATTAGAATGAAGTTATCTTTTTATAGGTTTAAATACAATAAAGCTACTCGTATATTATAAGAGCTCAATTTGATTAAAAGTGGTAATCGAATGAAAAGTACATACCTATTTAAGTGTATATACATAATTATCAGTAGTTTTTTTTTAACATTACAGATTATTATTTTAACTTATGGTTTGAGAGAACGAAGGATGGTGGCATGTTAGTTTTTTTTTGTTTAGCACTTTCGTATATAGACACCTTCTTGAATATTGTGTATCTGTGCACGTAATTTTTAGATTAAGGTAAATTATATATTAATAATAAATGTATAAATTATATATTGTAAAAATGTGTTATTTGTAATAGCTATTACACATTCGTTATTCTATTTATCACATTAGCCGTTGATTTGTCTGTTGTTAAAAATTGGTCTTCTCTCTAGACTTTATTTAAAAGGATCCCGAACCATGTGCATTCATTCTCAACACATTTGAAGTTTTTGTTTTATTTTGTGATGTTATCTTACATTGCGTTTACCGGTACGGAATCACCACTAAATAACCTTTGTTCATCCGTCAATTATTGGTTATTCGAGCTTATTGTTTCCTCTATAACAGTGATGATTTGCTAATAAATATATTTTATTGTTATAGGCATGTACGCACACGTTCTTTGCAAAAGGCAAAGTCGCAAAAACGCAGATTCCTATGGTACTCCCTACATGCATGGAGTGTTGCGGTGCTCCTGACACTCGCAACCTTCCTTTTGGACGTGTATCCTATTTCACCTTTACTAGATGCAAACATGGGGAACGGCAATTGTTGGTTTGGGGTTGTTGGTGAGTAATTTTTTGATGTAATAATAATTGCGGTAATATTTATAATCTTTATTCTATTTTTGATTTTTATCGGCACCTATCTAATATTTGTCAGTTCGAACTAATGGGCAATATTTCCCTTTTCCTTTAGTAAGAAAGAGAAATGAATAATTTAATTCAATCAAGTATTAAAATTTCCACCATTTAGAAAAATCTCAAATCAATAGATGAGATTAATAAATTGTGAGAAGACTTATGTTTTAGAAGAATACGAAAATAGGTATAGATGATGTAGAAAATTGGAAGACATGTATATATATATATATATATATATATATATATATATATATATATATATATATATATATATATATATATATATATATATATATATATATATATATCTAGGTATAAAAAAGGTCAAACTCTCAATTACCTTATGTAATTATTTTATCCCAATTACTATATATATTTATAAAGTTCTAAACATTTTTAAAGGTTTATTAGAAAAAAGAATGTACCTAAATATAATTGTAGATTATCTTGATTATTATTTTTGGTACATTATATTTTGAATTTCTCAGCGAATTAGTCAAAAAATATGTTATTATTAAGTACCTATTGGGTATATTCAAACTATATATATATTTTTTAGATCAATCCAATAAAACCGACTGGCCGCATTATATTCTCTTCGTAGCACCAATGGGTATAGTGACGTGTACGAATTTCGTGTTGTGGGTGTTGACCGCGCGTCATTGTGCTCGCGTCAAATCCGAGGTGCACCGACTTCAAGCTGGTTCGGTGGGAGATCGAGCCAAGCGACGTTTCAGAATAGATCAGGCCAAGTAATTTTTTTTTATAATATTGCAAGTACAGGTATTATTAGAAAACTATTATTACCTTATCTTAAAAATAAATATTAAAAGACTAAAAGTGTTAAAAAATAAAGTTATTTGTGTATTTTGGATTACATACCTACAGAGCCTATGTGCAAAATTTCAAATTTCTTGTTGTTTTTATTTTGTAGAGTTACTTAAATGCTTAGGTAAAAAAGTAACGCACGCTTATTAGATAGTATAGCGATTGTCACATATGTGGAGATCACAAAATTTACTGTTATGCCATGTCATCATTCCTGGTGCCTAAGTTATGCTTTTTGTGCCAAATATTGCATTGACTATTTTATTTAAATATTGAAGACTAAAATATTATTACAGCTATTATTTGATCATCACATAGAAATATCAAATAGTTCATTGGTATCGTAAAAATATTCATAGGTACTCGTATTATGTAAAAGAAATATTTATTTTCAATGCTAGATTTTAATAAACCCTGTAAAATTGAACGTGCGGTGGAATGCAACATTCCAATACGCAATCAATTTTCGCGGAAAAGTCTATCTATTCGTTTATAACTTGTATATACTTTCGTAACCGTCTTACGTGTTTTGATGTTTCTATTTACATTTTAACGTATCAAAAATGGAGCAATATTTAAATAAATTATAATCGGTAAATAATCAAAGGTCACAGCGTAAAGAAGCGTTTAGGTAAAAATGTAGGTTTTTTTCATTTTTTATACAACTTAGAATGGCAAACAAGCTGACGGCCCACTTGATGGAAAGTGGTAACCGTCGCCTATAGACATGAGCAGTATCATATACATAACAGAGTATACTGTTTTACCCATGATACCCCTCATCCATTCCTGAGGACTCAGGTGTTATTCCTCTGTACCCTATAAATTCACGCTATATCCCACCCTTCAAACCGAAACACAGCCATGCAAACACAACTGTTTTACGGTTGAAACACGAATGGCACAGAGGTACCCAAGCAAACGACTTTTGTACAAGTCTCCCTCGCAGTCATTTTATGCTTTTGTGTTATATGATTTCAGTAAACTATTTAAGCTATTTTTTTATTAATTATTAAATATTTATATAATTTATGTTAACAATGGTGTAACTATATACAGAAAAGTGCTTGAGACATTTTTCATTCCTTTAAAGAGCGCATACGTATCGATTGAAAATTCTGCACTTATGTCATACTATCATACAATCAGTGAATACGTGTACAAATTCAGGTCTACGTAATTGTTTTAATATCAGAATGTTTATTTTAATACATATATATATATATATATATATATATATATATATATATATATATATATATATATATATATATATATATATATATATATTTTTTTATTTTTAATTGTAAATATTTCTAAATACTCACGATTAGGTATTTACTAGACTTCAGGAATGGTAATGCATGAATACTATTTATGGGCGTCACAGTATACTCTTTGATGTCCATGCCACTGTTCATGTTATTGGAATTTTTATATGTAACAAAGAACGGCAAATAATGTATTCACTTATTTAATTGAAATTGGTAACTCTTGTCTATAGACAAGAATAGCTCCTTGAACATTTTAGAATACAAGTTAAGAAGAACAAGATACATTGTGCAACTGGTTAAACAAATATTTTTTTGTTATATAATAAAATGAGTATGTGTAGAATAACTCGCCAATGAGACTTATTGTGATTCTTACAGATATATGTTGACTGGCAAGTTATGGGTGGTGATGGGTGCAGGTTGGGTTTCTGAACTACTTTCTACTTTTATGCAGCAACCTAAGTGGCTCTGGTTCGTGGTTGACCTCTTAAATGAACTTCAAGGCGTCTTTATCTTCATAATACTGATATTCAAGCCAAAGCTGTACTACCTCATCAGGAAGAGATTAGGTATGTATCTATTTAAACACTTGAAAATTGCTGGACAAGAAGTATCAGTAAGACTTTTTTACTACCAACGTATAAATTTAAAAAATAACATATACCGCCATCGTTTTTTATTCAAATAACCAGTAAAAATAGATTCTTGAATGCTTTGATTCATATACCATCTCTTTTTTTCTCCTCTGGATTAGACATTTTTTTTTTAAATTACAAAACAATTATATTTTTCATCCAATTTATTTATATTTACCCACAATGCAACTTATCTTTGTTATTATATGCATTAGCAGGATCTTATTGTCTATATGCTATATATATTATAATATCTAGAGAAAATAGCGAAAGAGAATTCTAAAATATATATTAAAAATGGTAAGTCAGAATTTTGCATTTTTTTATATTATAGTTTACATTATTTTCTGTTTCAAAAAGATGTCGACAAGAAAGCCATTTATGATTATGTTTTTGTTGAAGTGTCAAAATTTTATAATTTGCAATTTTCAGATATTGTCTTTTTTAAAAGATTTTCTGTTGCTAGATTGATTAATTGTGATAAAAAGTATAAGGGAATGTTACATTAGTGTCAGGCATTTAAACTGAATGTCAGATGTAAGAATAACAATACAGATATACAATATTCGCGATTGGAGGGGTGCAGGAATTAGGAGAGGCCTATCTGAGGGAAGAGCCAAGAGTTTTAGGAAATGGAGTATGTATGAGACAATTAAAAAAGTAGATAAAATAAAGTAAAAGATGTATAGAAGACCTTTGATACTCGATTCTTTTCATAAAAATTTTGTGCGAGAATAGATAGAATTTATTGTAAAATAGTAAATATTAAATTGATAAAATATGTACAGTATAGATTTAGAACATTAAGAACAACTTTATAGTAAGATACTGGTGTCATAGAAATATATATTCTAAAAATGAAAGCAGTTGTACATGATTATTACAATAATATTATTTCTACTACAATTTGTATTGACTATTTACTTTAAATTTTATTATAATATCGTGATTTGAGAACAGCCTATATATTCATTCCTGAAATATCGATATATTATATTGTTTTTCAGGTTGTTCAAGAATTCCAATAGACGCAAGTATGTACTAACATTGTACCAACTGTCGTTCTTCTTTTATTCGCCTTTACCTTGTTTTTATTAATTAATTTTCAATACTACTTTGGACGTAGTCGATTGCCTAATATTTATTTAGTCATGGCTTTGTCTAACAAACAATTCTAGTGAATTAACTACCTAACACAAAATACCCTATTACTCATTGTTATCAAAGGTTTAGTCAATATTTATCTTTTCACTATGCACTCAAAGGTATGATATTATAATTGTATGCACAAGTGAAGCACCTATTACTTGACAATTATTACTTATAGCTTGAATATTTTTGTGCTTACATATATTGTTATTAACTACCACTAATATGAACAGGGTTGGAGAAACCGGATGTGCGGAAGAATGGTCCTTCTTCATCTTCTGCTCGTACGTCCTCTACCTACTTGTCTCGGACCATCAGCCACGAACCAGTGAGAATATCTCTGGTTAATAATATGAAGCAGAATTAAAAATAAACAGAATCTATACTTAGTCATTCCTTTTTAATGTTTGTCTTAACAATTACTTATGTATGTCACGCATTGTGTGATTTTTGTGACTTAATCGCCGATAATTATGCACAAACTGTGTTTTCTAATAATATTTCTAAGTATTTTTTGTTATCGTTGATGATAACATAATCTATTGCTAGCATGTCCAATTTATATTATGACTTGTTAGTCTGATTTAGCATCTCACTTAAGTAGTTTTGCTTATATCGCTTTTAGATTCCCAACATTTTTTAGATATTACTAAATATAAGTGTATGACTGATCTAGTCATAGATTAAGTTTAGGAATATTCTAGTTTATTATAGTGTTTATTATTAAGTGTAAGTCGTAGAAAACATTGCATTTGATTGAATTGATTTGTCTTTTTTTATAATTTGAATTTAAATCCATAATCCAGGGTTGCCAGATGCTATTTCTAATTTTGCCTAGATGTCAAATATTTTTTCTTCTATACGATATAATTTTTTTCACTTCTAATCATTTACAAACGCGTGTTGATTTCCACTATATTTCGATATATAACGACAAATTTAATGTAAACAAAAAAAAAGGCCTTCTCTATGTTTAATTTATCTTATCCTTTGTTTTACTACCTTTAATGGTATATTTGGTTATATTTATATCTCACTGTATGGTTCACAAATTACCCAAATTTCTCCTAGCCCATCTTACTTTTCTCTAAAATTTTGCGAACATCAAAATTTTTTCCCCAAAATTGTGAAAAAACCCAATCTGGCAACACTGTCGCGGTCCTATTTTGAGAAAAAAAAAATATTATTAAGAGTTCATGCTACTTTATAGATATGATATAGAGCAATTTTTAAATTTTTTTGTCGTAGGTACTGACGTCACTAAATCTAAACTATATATGTACCTAAACCTATAGATAAAAGTTGTTTATTTCTTTTTATAAAAATTCCAAACCTCTGAAATGTCTTTCAATGTAAATTGTGGTTATTACCATGTACCAACCTAGATCAGACAGTTTAGATTTTTTTATTTGTATATCTATGTACGTCTATTAGCGAGAACTATCTTATGTTTAGTGTAAGTATATACCTGTATTAAGTGTACCAGCAAAAGAAATACATGTATTCTTATAGTGCAACTTATGTCTATTATTAATTAATTATTAAAACAAGTTGGTTTCGCTTAGCAAATAAAAAAAAAACACGATTGCCCTACAAAAATACAATTAAAAAAAATAGTGTCACTACGAATGCATTCATACCTGATTAGGCGTTTAGAAAGTATGGTAAAAAAATTCACATACATGACTCTGAAAATATTATTCTCCTTTTTTGGGTGGTCCTATAATAACAAAACATTTTTTTTTATTACAAAAAATATGTACCTCTTACTTGGTGGAATAAACATGAATGACACTGATATATTCATGTAGATATATTTGCAGTTACTCTCTGGTTAACAGATCCATTAATAAAAAACCTTTTTTTTTACTCATTACTATTGTCCTGTCATACATCTTATTACTTGGCGTTACAACAGTATTTTTCTTTCTTAGGAAATACATTGGAGATTAACATCGACAATATAAGGAACAAGTAATCTGTTTGATAGATGTTATATTATCGCTGTTAACAATAGTTAAGATATAGATACTCTTAGATATTATACATCGTTACTTAACGAGGCCATTGAGTCATCAAGTGACGTAGCTAGATGGCCAATAAAACGTATTAAGTATGAGCTTATATGATATATGGTGACTATAATAAAAAAATGGGCTTGTCCGTTGGTTGCTAGCTAAATGGCTAATTAATTAATTTACATGTATGCTGTCGCCAAAGTTCGATATTAGGACAGATTATTTTATGTTTAGTTAATTATTTATCTTGTCTATTTATTTTTACGCTGCGATCTTGTGTAAAGAGCCCGACGCTTAGCAAAAAAAAAAAACTTACTTTCTTTGTAATTGGTCATTTAAAATTAAGATTGTATTATACTATGTAGCAAGTTATAATAGTTTGTACGTGGGACACTCAGAAAGATTTGCGGCACTAAAAAAAATGTTCTATAGGTAAATATATTTTTATTACATCTTTTCAAAGTACTCTCCACCAGCCTTTATACAAAGTTTCATGCGTCTGAACCAGTTTTCGAAATATTTTTTTTCAGTCTGCCGCAGACACCACGTTTACAGCCTGTTTCAACGTTGAGAGCGTATTATCCAACGACAAAAATGGTATTAATTTGAGCTGATTTTTGATTTTTGGGAATAAGAATTCACACGGTGCTAGGTCAGGGCTGTAAGGAGAGTGACCCAGGAGTTTGACCGGTATGAAACTATCCTCTGTATCCGTAGATGCATGTGTAGAATCTCGTGAAGGCTTCCTGATCCAATCTGCAGTATATGCTGAAATTCTTGGTATGTAACTCGCCCATTGTATTGGATCAAATTTTTCACTGCTAGCACGTTTTCTTCCGTAACAGCCGTCGAAGGGCGACCACTTCTTTCGACATCTCACAAAGTTAGTCGACCGCATTTAAACTCATTATACCAATGATACACGGTTGCCTTAGAAGGGCTTTCATCCATTGCCATTTGAAGTCTATCGTACGATTCGTTCGGTTTCAGGCGACACTTAAAGTCGTAAAAAATCATAATGCGAAAATGTTCTCGACGCAAATCCATTTTTCAATGAGACATGGTAATTTTAATTATCTCGCAAAAAATGTGGAGGGAAGTTTTGAATTAAGAACACCTATTTTTACTTATAAGTAATCATATTTTAAATAAATTATAATTGGTCAGTCTCACATACATAAAAACTTTTTCTCGCAATACTACAGTTATTATATAATAATTTCTAATTGCTTATTCGAGTCAACTAAAAAATCATTCGTATATATAGGCGACGATAACCATGATTTATCAGGTGGACTATCAGCTTGTTTGCGAATCGTATAAAAAAGGAATATCATCGTACTAGAGATGACTAGTCAGTGTTGGATTTTTGAGACTTTTTCTTTTATATGAGCTTTAGATTTCAGGATTGGTCTATTGTTATAAAAGTAATAAAAATCTTATTGTCAGCATTATGTGTGCAATTGTTAGTTAGTTGTGTTGATGCAGTCCATGAAAACATGACTTTGAGTTTGTTAATAATTTAAAGTACATACCCACCCACCAACTACTCTCAAGGGTCACGGGTTGGGATAATACTATATTTACTATATTTACATAGATTGTAATGAATTCATATATTTTGTATTCAGTAAATTGGTATAACTATAATGAAATTTTTAAGTTAACTTCTCATTTATTTATTAATATTTTGTTAGAAGTGTTTTAGTTCAGTGGTTATATTATTAGGTAATTTTCAATGTTTTGTTTAAAAAAATATAAATAAAAAGTATTGGTTACTTCAAACGTGAAAAAATACAGAACTACACTCTGTCAAACGCAAGTAGAATTACTATAATCGCTTTTCAATTGGTGAAGATATCCATATACTGTACATCAAATATTGCATTAAGGGGAATATGTTTTTCGACGAAGTTTTTATACAGGAACAGGATATATTCGAGGGAGACTGTACAAAAGTCGTTTGCTTGAGCATCTCTGTCCTATTTGTGTTTCTACCGTGAAGCAATTGTGTTTGTATGGCTGTGTTTTGGTTCGAAGGGTAGGATATGGCAGTGAATTTACAGGGTACAGAGGAATAACACCTGATTCTTCAGGTGTTATGAATACGTATGAGGGGTATCATGGGCGAAAGAGTATGTTTATAGGCGACGATTCCCACTTTCCATCAGGTGGGCCGTCAGCTTGTTTGCCATTCTAAGTTGCATAAAAAAAAGATATTTGGGTTTCGGTCATCAAGCAGTTGTGCTTCTACTGCTGTTGGGATATGGCTATATAGTAATCATTCATTATCATTTCAGCCGTTAAGTGTCCACTGCTGAACATAAGCCTTCCTCATAAGGGGAGTCTTTCCAGTAGTTGCCACGCTTGGCAACTGCAGTTAAGTTTTTAGAGATGTTTTAAGAGGGACACTGCTGCTCATCTCTCTACCATTAAATTACTTAGTTCGCTTCTTACGACATCTACAGGAAAGGTAGGGGTGGCCTATAGGGGTGTCGGGACTACACAGACAGTGGTGGTAATATATAGTTAAAAATAACAAAGTTTAAGGAGAGATTTGTCATAATATATTCTATGGTGTCTATGTTGCTGTTCATGTACTTTTGGTTTTTTAATGAATGATAAAATAATGGTCATGCCGCCTGTGCAATCGGTATACACTGGCAGGTTACCATTGATAGATGATAGCTGATGATGAAGGTAGGTCATTTGGCCTATCATAATAGATTCATTAAGCAATAGGTAACCACGATGTTTCCAGAGGGGATCGAACGGAGGTCGACTTGAAAGAATGTGCTGATTACGGTTACTACTTTACATCAACTGAGCAGTTTACAGTTTTAAGTTACAGCGATAAATATAATATATTTAAGGGATTAAAATAAAATTAACAACATGTTGCAATAATTTTATTGCGTATTTGTTTCAATTTTAAATACTAATAGTAGTTTTAATACAAATTCATGCTAAAAATATGGTCCCAGATTAGGAATGGATACGTGACAATAACTTGTTTCTGACATTAGGTATATATATTTTATGTTTAAAGTTATTCCCAGGAAGGTGTATTACTCTTGTTGATATTAAAAATATGAGTTTATTGCGTAAAGTGTACATGACGTTACTTTTTAAATTGTACAATCATGAAAAATTAGTTTGTCTTTTATAAATACCGAAAATAAGATAATAGACGTACCTATATAAAATTGCTTTTTCAAACAAAGCTTGTTTGGATCATATAGATCTATCGAGTTTTTAATCTAAATTAATGATTGATTTGATAAGACAGTAACATAACCATTATAAATTATATATTAGCATTCTAATATTAAGTTTAATTTACGTTTTAGGTAGATTTACTGCAAAAATTTAAAACTATACTATTATATATATACCTAATATAAGTACAACATGACGTTAAGTACGCATTTACGTTCTTAAATTTAGTAAATTTACTTACAACTTAGTAAAATTTGTACCAAATCATTAAATTAGTAATTTTGTTTCCTTCATACAGACAATACTGATCAGAATAAACATAAATTAATTAATTAATACACTTATACAATATATTTAAGTACTTACAAAAATATACGTTCTCAGGGTGTTAACAATAATAACTCTTATGTAGAATCACCTAATTTTTAGCGAGGTTTGTATTTGCCATAAAAAGCTATTAAGTATACATTTTTATCACAATGAACCTAATATACTAGTTAGTTATTACACTCGGTGATTACAATAAAATTTCGATATATTAAAGTACTTGTGAAATTATTTACAATAATCCGTAAGTGACGTACTTATGCGTTAACTACATCACAGTATTTGATACAATATCACTGGACTTGTTTTTCTTAGAGAACTATTTAAATTAATCTTGCAGCACTTGGTAGAATATCTCTTTATGTAGATACTCATATTGTTTCTAAATTATTTCATTTATTTATATGACATATCAAAAAAAAAACCAGCAAAATATTTTGATTACTCAATAAAGTGCATTTCACAGTAACGTTACGTATTAATAATTCACCATGAAAAAACACAACAATAATTAATATTTTCACGTTAGCATAAAGCTTTAGAAGTCTAACTACGTAATACTCATTGGACCATCTATAATTTAGTATAAAAATAATAACATTCTAATACAAAAGACATGTTGACATACTATACAGTCTATTACAAGGAATAAATTTATTATTACTACTTCCGTGACTAATAGAACTATTTCGTGATATTACATTACGTACGTAAGAATATTATTTCGGCAGAAAAACACTAAAGAGCGCACTTGGTGGACGGCATCTACGTGATCGAAATATATAATCTGTGCTTATTGCACTTGTGACTTCAATTCACGAAGCAAACGATAATTGTTTTTACGAGTTCTATTCAAAGTAACAGCAACATACTCTCGCCGTCGCTTTCTGTACAGTTCACGTTTCATTTTTCTATATAATTCACTTCGCATACGATATTCGAGACGAAAGAGAAGGCATTGTAAACCGAGTCCAGCAATTATACGCTCAATTTTAGATGAATAAACTCGACGAGGGTGTATTGCTAGATTATTTGCCGTTTTAATTCGTCAAGTTCGATGGTTAGGTTGTACGGTAATAGGCGTGGGGGTGCTGAAAGCGGCCGGTGGTACTGGTGTGGTAGGCGGTGATTGTTGCTCGTTACCCTCGGCGTCCCGTTCTGCTACTTCCTCCTCGTCTATGATGGATATATCTCGAATAGAGGGCCGGTGAGATCGGCGCCATCCTGTATACACACAAATTATTTGTATATTAAGTAAAATTTAATAGGAACGTGATAGCGTGTTTACTAGTATAGGAGAATTTCATTTATTTACTAGCTCGTATGAGTTAATCTATAACATATTCTATGTTCTGTTCCAGTAGATATATACCAATTTTCATAAAATACGTTTAACCATGATTTAGTATCAAACATTCAAATCCTTATATCTTTATTATTTTTTTGATGGGTGAAAATGGAATGGTAACTTCGCCTGCGCTAATGGGATACGCTGGCGGAGCACCAGTGAAGGGTGATAGATGAGAATGAAAACAGGTCAGTTAGCCCATCATGATGAATTCATCAAGAATCAACCATGATAGTTTCCAGAGGGAACCGCGAGGTGGTCGACCTGGTTGGGTATATTGCTAGCAATGGGATTTTCAGTCTCCATCACTAACAATCCCTTTCCCCCCTCTTTATAATATTATACAAAGTACTCATAGTAAATACCCAACTTGTTCAAAGTTATAAGGCATTTTTAAGTACCTAATTACAAAGTAAAATTAGTATATCAATACTAAAAAAATATAATATAAAATAACGCAAAAATAAAATACAAGAAACATTACATTTCTCTTTTAGAAACTTATGTTCTAGCCCAATTATTGTCTTTTTATGACACACTGTTGGATTTTAAATTGTAATAACAATAAGACTGTTACGTAATGACTAATTAATTAAATGTATATTATTAAAGTAGCGTTCACGTTTTGTTATCGTCGTATAACGTATAAATACAGGATAATGAGTACATTTTAATAAGTAAATAAGGTCATAGTTTATATAGGTTAAATTGATTAAAATGTATTAAGTCGCTACAGTATAGCGGAGCGCGACAGGTTTCCAGTCGTCAAAATGTTTAACATTGCGCATCGCGTCTGTTTAGTAATCACTGTGTTACTGAACTATAAGTGTAATTCTATTGAAGTAAATAGAAAGTATGTGGAAGATATATATGAAGATAACCATAATATTATTGACATTTTAAAACCTATTGAACGTGACTTTCAGACCAAGGATAATTCAGTGAATTTTAATAAAATAGAACAAAATAATTTACATTACACGGCTAGTGCTATATATGAAAGTAAATACGAAGAAGCTTCAATAAATTCTGGACTTCGTAGAGTGAAGAAAGAAGAGAGTAGTGTACTCAAGAAACAACGCGTCGTCAGGCAGATACAATCTGGAAATTCGCAATTATATCCACAATTGTATCCCACGAATTCGTATAATCAAAATACGTCGTCCTACTATCCTACAAATCGTCCACAATATCCATATTCATATCAATCACAAACACCCAAGAATGGTCCATACAATATTAATACTCCAGTCTTTAATGCTTCCAACCATAGACCAGGATCAGCACCATTATACAATTATTCATCTTCTGGACAATATCCGTCATATGGCAACACTTATCCAGGACATCAATCTCGTCCAAATTCTTCACAAATAAATAACAACAGTACATATCCAAGTTATCCGTCGTATACACAACATTCAAGGCCTTATAGTAATACAACATCATATGGACAGTATCCATCGCAAAGTAATACTTTTTCAGGTTATCCATCTCGTCCTCAAGGTTCATATACGCATAACAATCCGCATTCAAATTATCCATCATATACACAGGGTTCAAGGCCTTCTAATAATTTGACATCATATGGACAGTACCCATCGTCAGGTAATACTTTTTCAGGTTATGCATCTCGTTCCCAAACTCCACACATGTATAATAATTCGCGCCCCAATTACCCATCATATTCACAGGATTCGAGGCCTTCTAATAATTTGACATCATATGGACAGTATCCAACTCAAGGATATCTATTTCGTCCTCAAACTTCATATAACAATAACTCGCATCCAAGCTTCCCATCATATACACAGGGTTCAAGATCTTATAATATAACAAATGGACAGTATGCATCTACAATAGGTCACACAATACAACATGGAACATATCCACTTAATAATACATGGAATTCCAATTATTCCGGATTTAATTCAACAAATCAAAAACCGTATAATAATGGTTATCAACAACCTTTCGGTAACTCTTTTCCAAGTTATCCACAAACTCAGGGACAAAAATCGTTTGGTACTAATCCTTATCAATTTAATCAGACATCAAATAACGCTGCGTATCCGTACAATCCAACAAATAGTAATGTGCAAACAAATCCCGATCAAAACTTTTTTTATCCTACAAATCAAAGAAATATAGCCACATACGACCCCAAAAAGAATGATCCGAACAGTTTCTCTTATCACTATTGATATGTTTGTTTTTGTAATTGATGTTTCTTATGATGTCAAGTAAACAAAGTATCATAATATTTGTGTTATTTAAAAACGATAAAAAGTAGGTGCATAAAAACTTTATACTGTAGTGGTAGTAAATAAATATTTGGAAAAAAAAATGTATTTTTTTTGGTAAATTTTTATAAATATTCAATCTAATAGCAATTTATAAAAATAATAATTTACCTTCTAAAACTGGAGGTTTCGTAGTCTTGGAAAGTAGCCTGGGTCCAGTCAGTGTAATGATGATGGCTCCTATTGGTGCGGTAATGACGATGGACATAATGCACACAGTGATGATGACCTCTGCGTAACCCTCGAGAACTGCTAGTTCTGATGGGTTTAAGCCGACTATTTTTCGTACCTCGTCTAAAGCTACTGGGCCTAATGCAGCCTGCGAAATACAAGAAAAATATTAAGGATGTCGTAAGAGCTAAGGTAACAAAGTACAATATATCACTGTAAGAAAACAGGAAAAAACCCTATGCTAAGTTGTCTGGCCAGCGGATTAAATGTCATTATGTAGGTAAATTGTTTATGGACGAGATTCGTAGTAGTAGTGGGACGTTAATGCATTATTGAGGATTAACAATCTATCTACAAATTTATTAATTTAAGAAAACTTCTGTACAATTTAAAATACAAAATTGTACAATTAGTGTATTATTCAATAATCTGTTTTAAGTAGCAGAATAAATATATTACTATTCAATAATTCACATAGATAATTATTTATATTTTAATTAGTTACCTTGATAGAGACTAATTTTACATGTAAAATTAGAACACCTTCTATACTGTTCAAGTGTAATAAAGTTCTATAAATAAATAAGTACATCGTTCTAATGATTTTATTGCGGGGTCACATTTCATCATTTGATATACTTGACAATGTAAACGACAGTTTGCGTAAGTTTTATTTGGAACAATTGCATACAAATTTCCAAGAGTGTTATATGTAGATAAACTTGTATATACCTGGACAGTTGCTTTCGCCATCCAAGATAATCCTACGAAGATCTTTTCCTTGGTGTTCAAGTTACTTCGCACTGCGCTCAAACTGGTAACAATTGCACGTAGAATTACGCATGTTGCTAATATGCCACTAGCGATAAGCACAAGTCGTATGGGTAATTCTGAAATCTGAAAGCGTGAAAATGGTAGTGTCACAAACGAACGTTAATATTCTGGTCAGATCATGTTTTCTGGAACTATAAAAAAATATTCTTATGTATAAATATACTTTAATAAATAAGTATATTTGTGTAGAGTTTTTTATACTAACTATAGAATTGCCATATAAATATATAATCATAGTTATTGGAGTATGATTATTTTTAATAATGACCTATGGAAACGAGGGACATCTAATTCGTGTAAAATATTTCATTTTATGGTCGTCTCGTTATCTCACAATATTAATGAATTATTTTGGGTATAAATTTTAGTCTTTCTGATCTAACCATGCAATTTTAGGGGGTTTATTATTAATTGATTAATTGCATTTACATGTCTAGTGCAATGTTAAATTACATTTTGTTACAATGTTACAGTAAATTGCTTATGTAGAGATATGATGATTACATTACAGAAAAGCATATCGTTTATGTCTTCTTAGAACAAAAAACAATAGCGGACGTATATTATTTTACCAAAGAAATACGTAGGTAAGTTATGAGATTTTGTATTTTGAACGTCCAATTAAAACATTGTTATTTATTACCCATTTATTTAATATATATGCATAGATTTGTTCTCATATATAAGTGAAACATGTGATTCAAAATAATTAATTTAAATATTGTACTCACAACTACTTGTGCTCCTGTTATTGAAAACAGCATAGGTTCAAAGAACATCCAGAAGATTTCGAAAGCGGTGGCTACTGGGTTGTCCTCTATTTCCCAACCGAGTTCTGACCAGTTTTTACAAGCGACAAAAGCAAAGGCAATCACTGCCAGTGGGCCTAAAACATACAAAATATATAAAATAAACAAGACAGCTTCAGAGTTACTCTTTATTACATCCTACGGTTTTGTTAGTTTGAATTTGTATAAAAAGTGATGGTTTATCTCTTTCAAATCAATTTAGCTGTTTAAGTCTAAATCGTGTCCTGGTTTTTTATTCCTGATATACTTGTTTGTTTGTTTGTAAAACTTTATTGTACAGTAAAGTCTTCAATTATAGAATAAAAAGTTCTTAAGTAAAGAATGAGTACAATGGTAGAGTTATCCCATAAAAGCGATTTCTTCTAGTCAACTGTTGAATGTTTGATAGAAATTGTAAATTATAATCATTATTAATACTTGTATTTTATTTATTTGTAATTAACTAGCTGGTTGGCTAAAATTACGTTCTAAATAGGCGGTAATGAAAAAAACAATTACTATTTAAAAATGCTTGAATAACTTGAATAACAATATTTCTTTCTTTCTAGATTTTAATTTCTATTGCTTTTTTATCATTTCCGTATTTAGTACTTCTGGAAGGAGTAATTCTGTATATATTTTGATATTGTAAATTGAAAAAAATATTTAATTTGTTTGTTGTTCTGACTACCATCATATTGATAAACTTAAGTATTTCTCGTTAGATTGCATTGTTCAGGTGTAAGCGACATTACCTATACGAGTATTACGGAAACAATTATCTGATGCGATTCATTTCAGTAAACAAAACTTACGGTTGTTAGAATAAACCTACATGTCTTTTATGTTTACGGTTATGTTTAGGAATTCTACAAAATCATTTGGTTAATTACAAAATTGTGAAAGGGTGGTTATTCTCTGATATCAAAAAATTTTAAGCCACTTTCGTTATACACCAAGGTTTCTGACGTGGTGTATCGGATGACGGCTTTACCCGTGTATAGAGTGTTCTTCAAAGCACGAAGCAAGTGATAATAATTTTTCTCAAACATGCTTGGAAATGTGAGCATTATTTTGATAATCTTCTTTGAGATAAATCAAAATTGCCGTACTGGCCACATACACGCGGGCACCGGCCGGCAAAAGTTGTATGAAAATCCATATCTGTCGTGTTTTGCGGCCAGATAAATTACTATGTAAACTCATATCTGTCCTGTAATTTAAAAATGGAATGACCTTTTACTTCGATACACGGCTACCAAGGAGGTAACTAATAAAAGGTTTTATTTTAATTTCGAACTGGCTTGCATTTGCAAACAGCTTTCTAATTAGAAAGCTGTTTATTGAAAAAAAAAAAAACAAAGGAAAAGAAGACATTATGGCGCGTGAAAAATTATTATTGTTCGTTATTCGTCATTGAACTTAAAAAGTAAAATTGTGTTTTTTATTTCCGCGCATTGTCTGAGAAAAGTACTATACAAGCTTTGGCCACAACTAGGTATTGATAGACTCACGTAAGTGTACCTCGGCTACGCCTCAGCACACATTTGCACGTTCGTCCATCAATGCCTCAGTTGCTGGCCGCTGCAGTAACGTACTACTAAACGATATGAATATGAATTTGAAAAATGCAGAGGTATGGTTGATATTCGGTCTTAGTATCTCCGTACCGCAGTTAATACTTTTTTCAGAATTAATAATTCTCTTGTCTGTTGTAGAGTAATACAGATGTAGAAACAATGCTCTATATTTTTGCCTTTTTAGTCTTTTTCATAATTAAGTAAAAGCTAAAATTATATTTTAATATATGCAGTTTTTCGCAACTCATGCTATTTTATCTTTCTTTATATTTTAATTTAGATGTTTATTTTTAATTTTTGATATTTTGATTTAGTTATATTATGGTTTAATGCAAATAAAACTCGGCAACGTGCGTATTAATTCCTTTTATTGTATTATATTGTAGGTATACCTATACTAAAGTAATAACATGCAAAGTATTGTTTTTTACACTACAGTGTCTAATGATAAATTGTTTTACTGTAACCTATATGGCACTGACAGCACTAAGGCGTTAAAAATCCACCTTATACGAAAGTAAGTAGGATTTGTTTGTAATATGAACTGCCGCCCCCATAGCCCCATTGCTAGTAATATACCTCATTAGGTCGACCTCCAATTGATCGTCCCTGGAAACCATCGTGCTGAATTCCTTGTGTATTCATTACGATAGACTAAGTGACCTGTCTTTTCATCTTATCTATCATCCATTACTGGTGCCCCGCCAGCATATACCGTTAGCGCAGGTGGGGTTACCATGCTATTGTCATCCATTAAAAAAACCCTCTCAGTTCAATAGGGTTCTTGCGCTAATATTAACGGGCTTGTATTTTTATATTTGTGGCTTATTAAAGCCAATTCTACTCGTATTAAGATTCTTGTAGTTTAGCGGGATTTTTAACCACCAGAGGTATCATATGCACGTCGCTAATCTCCAGGAAACCTTATTACGTTCATCTTGAAGAAGCTCTTTGATACGTTAACTCTGTGCACATGTTAAGTCTGATAGAGTTGAGAGGTTAAAATATCAGAGATGAACTTACCGGCACCACCCCATCCGATCTCTTCGGAACCGAGCACAGAGACTAATCCACCGGTAAGGAGTAGCAAAACACGAAGTGGCACCAGAAATGAATCATTTCTTTCCGGGACGTACTTGGCCAGATAACCACATAAAACTCCAAAGAATATACCACCGATGACACTTAGTGGACCCTAGAAATGTAAAAGGTAATTTTATTAACTGATAATTTCTTACTCGTTAGTGACTCCAAAAAAATAAGTTCTTAATTCGATTGTTTTTTTTTTTGTGTATATAATGCGATATAGCTGTTTATATTATTTACGAATACTGTTTATAATATTATTTATGAAATTACTATTTTGCATCAGTTTCAATTTAAATTTGCATATTTTTTTTAATTGATTTTGACAATGCTTTATAGTTTATTTTCGTGTAATTTTAAATTTCTAGTATACACTTTATTAAATTTTTTATTATTTGCCGAATAAAATGTTTCATCAAAAATAAACTTAAGTGATATATTGCTTTAAACTTTATAAAATATATGATTTATTTTTACATTTTGTTATATATTAACGATAATATATAATTAGTATAGTATGTAATCGGTATGTATATATACTTTAAGTATTGCATTCGAATATTATTTTGGGCATTATTATTTTATATCGGAATTGCAACAAAAAAAAAATAAGAGAGAATTCTATTGCAAAGTATTATGTTTTCTCGTCACATTTTTTGTTTTATGGGTTTAAATACCAGAAATCTTAACATGGATATCTTATCTTAATCATAATCTCTGTATTAAAAGTATTATTTATTTTGTTGCCTGGTACTGATTCTGTGCTAATACCATATTAATTTTATCAAGATTAAAGTCTGTTTTTTTCGTAAAACAAAATTTGAAAGCATAGATAATAAAATTGTTTAAGTAATATAAAGCTGACGTAAGTGTTGAACTTGTAAATGTTAAAAAAACTGCATTTTATACCAGAAACAAGTTCTGCAACAAACATAACGGAAGTTAAATTGTTATGGTAGATTAAAGAAAAAAAAAATGACACCAACTGCTTTAACTGGTTAAAGAAACTTGTATATATATACAAAATACGAAAGTAGTAATACAAGTGTGTAGGTACTTAATGTCAAATCTACTAGTACAGTAGATTAGATTTAATGTTTAAAATTTTGTTACACAAAATATTTCTAATGCAATCGTTACTTTGAATTTAACTAATACGAGAGAAAACCATATGATAATTCAAACTCGTACATATACATACAGAATATACATAGGTATTATAGATATACAATTATGTTCTCTACGTACGTTTGTATATTAATTTTTTAATACACAATGGAATCATAATCATTAACGCTGTTTTAAAAGAGTATTCTACTAATGAAACTCATTTTAATCCTTCTATATTAACACGGCGTGTCCAGTTATTAAGATCGTTTGGTGAAAATTCTTTATTCATCACATACATTTGTACATTACAGTTAGTATGTACAAATGTATGTGATGTATAAAGTCAATATTATTCTATTAATGAGACGATGAATATTCATTAGTAGAATAATAAATGAACTCTAAATTATCGTTTTTCGTTCCAATTTATTTAAGGAAAATTTTCAGTTTCACTAGTAGAAATTTCTTTAGAGAAAATGTTATATTTCGTCAATAGAATAATTCCGTTCACTTCGTTTTCATACCTTTTTAGTAGTTTTCTTTTCATAGTTTTCTGAAATCAAGTTAAATGTAAAGTTTCGTATTTCTCCGGTTTGAGTTGTTCATACTTACTTGAATAATGTTCATAGTGAGTGATGAATTGGAAAACATAACACCGGAAACAATGCCGAAAACGGCTACGCTGGCGGCGTCATCAATTCCTGATACAGCGAGCACAAGGGTGGGTATACCCTTTGAGACGCCATAACCCTTGCTACGCAACCGGAAAAGGCACGGAACGATGACGGCGGGAGACACAGCCGCGACTATAGAGCCCAGTAGAAAAGCTGGAAGAATATTAATTATGTTATTTGCCTGTAATTTTTTCTATAGTTCAATTTACGATGCAAGATTGCAATTTGTACTGTTCAACGGATAGGTTGGACAGTACGAATTGCAATCGTCGCCTATCGACATGAACGTGGATATAAGTTTATATTAAAAAAATATAACGAATTATCTAAATGTACATGTATATTATGTAAATTATTTAATTATGTAAATTAATATGTACATAATTTATTGAAAAGTAAGATTTAAAACAAGATACCAGTAGAATATAATGAGTACCCCCGCGACTTAATGCTGAGTTGGTTACTCATTCTCCTATGCGGCACATAAAACTTATTTACGTTTTGTTTATAAGTTCAAAAAGTATGTGCTTGTAATAGTGAATTAGTAATTTATCTATTTATCTAAATATGGCTTTTATATAAGACGTGGATGAATTAGCAAGTTTTGCTGATATAATCTGCTCAGCTAATTAATTACAAATAATGGTATTAAGTTATTAGAACAAAGAATTCGACATAAATTATAACAAATTTTTATATGGTCTTCTGAAATAAACTAATTAACAAGATATTTATTAATGTTATAGGAATAATAGAAAATACAATTGAATTGATAAAAAAAAAATTAAACCATGTAAGTTAAAATTTTTATTAACTAGTTTTTAATTAAGGTGAGTGGGATATATTGATTGATCAAAATAAAAAGTAGTTCATCCCAAAATTTCATGTGCATACAAAATTTTACGACGATTGTTTGAACTATGAATGCATCAAGATGTAACAAACAAACAAATAAACACACTCCCATCTGTAATAATACTATGTAATTAGAGCGATTGGTACAGCCATCCTATTTATTTTTATGTAACATTCTAAGGCATAAAGTATTCTATGTTATACCTTTTATGGGTGCGACTAATAATTGCCAATTATAACACGTGGAAACAACGAGCAGGAGCTTACTTAAAGATAAGAGATTACCGTTGTTCATAAGCACCCACAACACTGAAGGAATTAAAGGAATTAATACATTTAAATATATTTAAACTTTTGTACTTCATTGCATAGATAAGTCGTCGTATTACATGTAACTAATTTTGCTTTTTACGTTCTTCTACTACCGACATTAATATTGTTGAGCAATTTTATGCGATTAAATGCTATAGAAGTTTTGGAAATTTGAATATATTTATTGACTTCTGGTGCGAATTGTATAAAATATATGTGTAAAAGATCCTATGTTGTGGAATATATATATATTTAACCAAACTATATATAAATAATATTTTTTATTCAAAAAATAAAAAAAAGTAAACATTATACACATTAAAAACTTTATTTATTATTTCAGAATCAACAGAAATCAGCACATAAGTAACATATAACTTTTGTTACTTATACTATTATATTATAAAATTTCTATTTACTTAATATACTTATTGCTGTTTTTCTCTCGCGGGATTTACTACATAAATGTAGGAATTGTATTTTGCTTTTTTGTTGCGTTTTGTAAGACTGTATTTAGAAGACCGATCAAATTAATTTATAAAATCAGACTACTAATGAAATAAAAAAAAATAGTTACGTAAATATTGAACTTACCCCAGTCCCATGGTAAATCGAGTAGAAGGTTCGCCATTACAGAACAAAGTATACATTCAAAGATCCACGGCACTAGTGCAAGTTTGATCACGGTGAAGAAGAATTTCTTCATGGCATGTGGGTCTAAGTCCATTCCCGCTCTAGTTAAGATTATAGTTAAAGCGATTTTTCTGAAATTGTAGTAATCATTTTTTAGTACTTATATAGTTAACCTACCCTACATTGCTGGAGGGAATAAACTCTGTCCGGTCGGTCCCCATTGGAAACCATTGTAGTTAATAATGTCGTATTATCTCTTACTAGCACTCCGTTAGCATATACCAACAGCATATAGGCGGTTTGCCATTTGAATAAAAAAATAAAAAACGTATAAAATATCACAGTATTTTTAAATAATAGTCAAAATAATTACCTAATGTATGAACAGACATGCAAATAATCTGTATCAAAGTTGACAAAGCCTATATTTTTCATAACAATCCCGACTATCAGCATTCCGATGAGGGCGGGCAGTGTGGTGATTTTGACCATCAGCCAGCCACCGAAGTGTGCCGCGATGGTAAGTACCACTAGCATAAATAGCTGTCCGCCTGGTGCCACCGTGTTTCCCATCACTATCCATACTATCAACCATACCAGTATACCTGTTAAAAAGAAATTGTCTCTTAATCATCAAATTCATTATATTGTATATAGGAAGTGTGTAAATATGGCTGAATGTTTGCTACGCGCTGTTTGCGCAGCTTTACTGTCATTGTTTAAAAATAGGTACAGAACTAATATACAGAAATTAAAGTAATCTTCTATTGAACCATTGATTGTTATTAGAACTAGTTAGATATAATATCATAATTGTATATTAAGATTTTTTCATATTATTTTGTATTGTAAATTTATCTGAATATTTTATTATCATCAAATTTCAAAATTGATTTAAAATTGGATTGAATTGAGTCTGTTATAAATTAATATGAATTATTCTATTTTATTTTACTTTATTAAGAAACTATATAACTTACTAAGAAAGTATATGGAGGAGGCCTTTGCCTCAAGGCACTCTGTGCTACGAGACTCAATTTCAGTGGAAATAATAATAATTAAAACATATAATTTTGATAATATAATATTACTATTTCATAATATATAGTTTATTTTTAGTGAAAAAAATATAATGTATGCATACAATATTAATTAAAATCATACAGTAAATTTTGTATAATATTAAGCGCAGAATAAAGGCTTCTTTATCTTTAAAAAAACTACAATATATACTTATTAATTTATAATTGTATGATTATCGATTACATGCCAAACTATTTTTAATAACAATCCAAAATTAATATGTAGAATTGTTACATTATTTAAAGTTTTGTTAATTAATACTTGCTTACGATACAATAATCTTATAAGTCCTCTTCATAAATTATATTTGTTATTATGCAATAAAGAGTAAATTGAAAATAAAAAAAATATATTTACCGATGATAAACACTGATAATGTTTGTGCGAATTGTCTGTAAGATGGGCATAGTGGGTAAGGGCATATTTTTTGCCAGTTTGGTGGTTCCCACGAAGGAATTCCGGAATCTTCTTGATGGCACTTCTGGCAACACGCATACCACCAAGATCTATGAAAAATATTATCAAACAATTACGAAAATGTTAAAAAACCCTGAAGTTTATCAGGTTTTAGGGTGTTGGTAATTTACCTCTCTACGTGTTCGCTTTGCTGTGATAATGCTTTCTTCGAGTATACGGAGGACGTTGTCGAATATTTCTTATACCTGCCTTCGATATGCGCCGGTCGGTCTGGGAATAAGCAGACGAGCGTCACGTAAAACAAGTGTAAGTCGAGTGTGGACAATCGATGAAAATGCCCGTGTGAATACACCGGTGGTTTCCACGAACACCTGTTCATTTCTACCAAGCACACCACAGTCTAATTGTGGTATATTTATCTATCGTTAATTATGTGCATAACTTATGCTTGTTTTGAATTTAAAATGTTCAATAAATTTGTTCTACCCAAATTCCTTTCAAAAGTCTTTGCGAAGTGAGACAAATTTTGAGCATTTAAACACGTCGAAAATTTAAATATAAATTATTATACATGCAAAATAAAATATTTTTTACTTTGAGGTAATTTTTACACATATTCAATAATTATAATTTAAACATTTTTGTCTTTACTGTAAATATAGAGGAAAGAGACAACACACCCCATGATGTGTCCATTTCTGCTGCCATAGCGTTGTGTAGATTGCTCTTGCGGCGCGATGGCCCCTCGGCAGATGTTGATACGCGGCCATTCCTGAAGATGGGAAATTTTTTTAGTAAAAGATTTTTTTTAATTATTAATGGATTATAAAAGTAATATTTTCTTTATCATCATTATCGTCATATAAGTCTTTAACTATCCACTGTTGAACATAGACCTCCCCCTTGAGAGGTTTTGTCACAGGGATACTGCTGCCCATACCTGGATAATTAAATTCATTTAATCGCCTCTCATGACATCCAGGGGAAAGGAAGGGGTGGCCTATTTTATGCTGGGACAACACGGCTGTTCTTGACTTTGGAAATGCATAAATTGTCAATTGCAATATTTTTCAATATTTATTTACAATGTTATATTACTTAGATTGAAGTAAATACAAGCATAGATAATACATATATAATAATCGGATCCAAGTATAGCATCCAAGAGAGTATTCTGTTAGCGAGATTGAATAATTTTGCCTAAGAAATATAAATCGAAACATGACAAAATATTTAGAGCCTTAAGTATAAACGACATCCCAATGTTAAGTTTATATTTGGAATTAACATTTTTTTGTCGTGTTTCAACCATATAAAGTAAATACTAATGACATAATGCAAATAGTTATTTAGCATTGTATTATGCTGATTGATTGATTAGTCATATGTACACTATACTTATAAAATTTTAACACGAAACAACTGATATAGTGTATAAATTTTTTGTAAATTTTACTCAGTATTATTTGTTTATGTATAATAGTAGATAAGAAAAAGATATAAACTAGAGAAAATGCTCTGTAACATTAACTCGTATGCCATTAAGGTTTATACGGAGAACGTCAAGGGTAGAATGATTTCTATTTAGATCATACCATATTCTCTCTAAGGTGACAATACTTTATATCGTAGGCAAGGCAGGTGTCTTAGTATTTTATGTACTTATACTGTAAGATATCGCAATGGACGCTTTTATAATTTATAGTAGCACTACACAATATGGTACGATTTTATTGTTATTAAATAGGAAAGCGAAATGTAAATATTATGCAATTAATCGTCAACTGAAATTAAAAAAGAAGAAGGTTTTTACTTGGACTATATTTTGTTAGTATATCATACCATACTTTCACTAAAACTGAATTGATTTTGATAAATATTTTTGTAATTATATCGTGTTTATTGATCGTCACTATAAATAATATTGTTAAAAAAATATTAAGAATAGATAGATAGATACTCTTTATTGTTTCCTCCAAAAGATTACAATAGTAAACTTATTATAAATATAAATAATTACAAGAAATAATCACAATGAGAAAACAATGGGCGACCTTATCGCTAAGAGCGATCTCTTCCAGGCAACCTTTGGATGAAGAGGAGTAATTATAAACAATTTGAAGTTTAGTACGACAGAAAAAATTTACTAAAAACGAAAGTATTATAAACTTCCGTTATATTAGAAATTTTTTGATTTGATTATGATATTGTTATAATGATATAGATAAGACTTTTCCTTTTTGTGGTCTAAAATGATTTATACCATTTAATTTTAACATTGCTATACAAATGTCTAGTAAATATAAAAACATAAAATATAAAAATCTTAAGTTCACATTATTATTTAACAATAAGTTTTTGGATTCAAATAAAATTATATATACTGCCTGTTAAGAATTATGTAACATGAATTCTGTTACAGAGGAGAATTGGGTAGAAAAAATAGTAACCCCGTTTTTATATTGCTGTACGTTTGCGGTTCACCAATAAGTGATGCTCCGTGAGGATGAAGTTAGGTCAAATAGCATATCGTGGTGAACTTGCTAGGAATTAATCGCTATAGTTACCAGGAAGGTCACTCGGAAGTCGACCGAACAAGGTAGGGTAGTATGTAACTAATTAATAACGACTGACAAGTTCCTTGTAAAAATTTTGTAGTACAGTCAAAGTTCTATTAATAAGTCGGTCTAAGTTAAACTCACGTTTGTGAATAGTTTACGAACCCACATTACGATGGTATATTTGTTCACATGCCGTCACACTCAAGGACATCTTTTTGTAAAGGCAATATGGAATAAATTTGATGTATCGAAACATATTTTATCCAATAACTTTAGCGTTTTGTCCAGTTACCAGTTCTACATTCGGTCTGGTATTTATTTCAGCGTTGGTCCAATACCTTCTTAGTTTTTAGTCTTATTGCCTAATTAATTTACTAACTAAAGAAGTCAGGGTCAAATTCTGAACCGTAACAGTAAAAACTACCTACTACCGTTACCGATTAATAACTTACTAGGTCACCTTGATGGAATAATACCATGTTGTACAATGTAGATTATTATAGAATAGTATAGTATAATTTAATTGTGAAAATTATTAATATTGTAACTGTGAACATGTTGTTTGTACTTTCTTACTCATCGTCACGATCCATAATGACTTAAACTAATTGCTATGAAATTTTGAACAGGCACTATGTGGAATGGCGAAGGAGATATATGTGTATATATATAGTTTACTTTTTATCCTGGTCAGTGAATATATACCGGTCACACGGACGAAGTTGCGGGTGAAAGCTAGTTTAAAATAAATATCGATGTTTGTATGGTTTAAAATAATAGGTTGATAGCACACCCTACAGAAACCGTCGTCTTGAGCAGTACCGTATACTTATACGGCACGACAGAATATACATAAAGCATTATGTTTTTCGTAGTTACCATTGACGTCATAGCGTGTTATTATTTTGTGGTATTAAGTTTTGGGATATATCTCACTCTCTTAATCGAAATACAGTCAGGCAAGCATCGTAGCTTAGAGGCAAAAACTACTTGGTACTCATGCAGACTATTCTCCCTCTGACCTAATTAGAATATTATTATGATTTGCACTGATAACTTAGGACTCCAAAAAAGAAAAATTACTTTAATTGTGATAAAATAAGTTATTTTACTCTAAAAACTAAAAAACTAAACCGATTTGGATAAAATTTCTATGGGACTAACCTGAAAGTACCTAGATAAAAAAATAATCTCAAATTAATTTGTAAATGATGGATTTATGAGGTGACAAACATAAAAAAGTCAACAAAATTGAGATTCATTTTTGAAGTCGATTGACAATGGAAGAAAATTGTGTCAAAATAAAAAAAAAAACTAAATTTAAGATTTCTTATTTTCTTTTTGTTTAAATTTTTTATTTTATTATTTTTTTTTTAATTTATTATTTTATTTATAAGCATTAGTTATAAAAGGTGGTAGACAGAGTAATGGCAACGGAAAAGAACATAATGATGTCGTGCAGTAGGTCAATGTTTAATCTCTGGGTTAAACTGATCACAGGTGGAGTACAGCATATCTAGGGCACGTGCATTTATAAACTATACCTATCTGTATCTTATTATGTATTTTGTAGAACACATAATCAAGGGTAATAATCATAAGAGCAAATGTTTCGTTATAAATGAAGTCATGTTATGTTTATTACAGGTAGCATGTTTAGGTATAAAAAATTACATTTTTATTTCAATTAGTTTAATTAGAAATCTGTTTAATATTACAACTTTTTTGTTTATAGAAAAAATTAACCTATTTATATCAATGAATAAAAACAATTCAATAATTGTATTTCTTTTAAATGTTATGACAGTTCTGCTAAAATTTATGGCTCACTTTAACATTTTAATGTTGTAAATTTTATGTTACAATATTCGTATCTTCAAATGCCCAATTCATTGAAACGATAACAATTTTATGTACACATTTTTATCGTTCACAAATAGATTATTTGAAGAATTTGAATTTTTTTATATATGATTTTCACATATATCTGTGTGATCGTGATATTATAACAGTTACAGGCAGAGGCTCGCAGTTACTTGACAGTGAGTTGCTGTTAACATTAATTTTAGATGTAGATGTAATTACATAGGATGTTTCGTATTTATAATAACTAACAGCATAACTAGCAGCGTAAAAATGACTATTTACACATGTGAAATTTTTACAGTTAAATATTGCTTACATTATTATACAGTATTACTTGTATTAATTAGTTTTTTTTTCTTGTTATATATAGTTAAATTTATTTTTATTTTCTCAATCGTAATAACTCTTCTAGAGTGTACTGGCTCTGAATAGTCAATGTTTTTGACATTTAAAAAATCAAGTGACTCATGTATGGTGGTGGGTCGGCTTGTGTACAGTGGCGCAATATGAAATGGTTGCATTATGTTGTAATGTTTAACATTATAACCTAACGGTAAGTACAAGTAGGTTTCAGATCCTGGTCGCCAAATATTGATTTTTGAATCGATTTAAATTGGAAGGTTGAATTCATGAGAGATGAATTCATGAATAAATTAACGATCAAAAGATGTATCTCACGAAAATTGATTTTGATTATTTGATGTGTAGTATGATATATAAAAATACATAGGGAAAGCAATTTAAAAAAAAAGAAAACCAAACAGAAATTAACATATATACGTATGTATAGAATGAGATAGATCGATTTCGATTTGTTTACATTAGTAATATTTGATTGAATATACATATATATTGAATAGTACTGTTTTCTTTTTAATTTTGATTTATTTTTGAATTAAATTTCGAAAATTCGGGATAACTTCAAATCTATATGAAGATGATAAAAAGAAAAACATCGTGAACAGCTTATTTTATTTTAATTAATATATAAGATACTACTAAATTAAATACTTTATATACGGTTTAACATTTATTTAGGTTACTTACTATATATATATATATAGTAAGTAACCTAAATAAATGTTACAAATGTATATATATTGGTAACATTGGTACATATTGGTAATTTTTAACCCGAAGAAAAACTATTACGTTGTTAAACCGTGACTGTAGAGAGGATGGTAAATATTTAGATGATAATTTACTCTAGAGTTTAACTAATTAAATTTGGGGGGAAAGGGATTGTCAGTAATGGAGACTGAGAATCCTATTGCTTGCGAGGAGGTCGACCTGGGTAAATATACCCAACCAGGTCGACCTCCTCGCGGTTCCCCCTGGAAATTATCATGGTTAATTCCTGATGAATTCATCATGATAAGCTAACTGGCCTGTTTTCATTCTCATCTATCACCCTTCACTGGTGCTCCGTCAGCGTATTCCGTTAGCGCAGGCGGGGTTACCATACCATTTTCACCCATCAAAAAAAAATCTAATTTAATCTTTTATATTTTTATTTTTATAGTACTACCTACTAAAAAGAAAAAATATAATTCTATAGTGATTTCAACAATTTATATATTATTTTGTTAGTATAATTATGAAATTTGTTATTAATTAATTATGTTATATCAAAGTTTATTAAATATTAAAAAAAATCGATTTGGCTTTTATATTGTATCATGCGTATAGTTTTTCTTATACTACTATGGTGGCAAACAAGCATACGGTCCATCTGTCTGGCAGTTGCGTATATAATGCTAACTATTAACCCAATTTCGACAAAAGACAGAGAGAATGGAACTGAAGGATTAATTCAGGTATAGGTAAACTTTTGAAACTTTTTTACTTTAATTATGAAATAATAAGTTGATCTAATTATATTTATAATTTAATTAATCGTATTTGTCTATAATGAATAAGTTTTTAATAATAAGAGTAATGTACCTACAATTCAACGAAGTTGGTATGTTTTATTAACTGTAAATAATATTGTATCAATAATAATGCAGTGTCAAAATAGAACAAAAAATTAAGCAATGTTACAGCTACATCCGCTATATAGCCAAAATACCTAATCACGTGTGTGTGTGTGTACGATTTCATACAATGGGTTTGTTTATGGTATAACGACACTTCGATTCGCTCCGATAAATGTGATCAAATCGATAAGCCAGGAGCCGCATATTTAGACGCACAACAAATTGTACAAATCAGTCTGCGTGGGTAGGTTTTAATTGTATAAAATATTGCGTTGAAACTTCCGTCGTTCAATAGGATAATATAAGTAGATAACATAATAATTATTTATTAGATTAATTAATAAATTGTCTAATAGTATTTAGATTTATGAAACGAATTTCTATAGGTCCTTATTATATACGTGTAATTTATTAAATTAGTACATGGAACCAGCTTAGATTTATTATTAATTAGCAGACCTGTCAAACGTTGTTTTGTCCTCTACCGTCATCTGCCAGGTCCAATTTATCTTATCGTGATAACAATAATCCTATATCTAAAGTTAGAGCAAATGAATATAACATTTCAATATACCTAATCGGTTTAACAATTTCGAAGATTGTCGTGATCGAACATTGTGACACGGGAATTTTATAGGTATACATATTTATTAAGATAATATGTGGGTGAATAAAATTATTATTAAATAATATTAAGAATACGATATTTATATATATAAATAGGTAATAGTAATTGTATTTGTATATATATTTGGTAGGCATAAAAAAATGAGAGACTAAATTAGGTCTCGTCCGTTGCTCGTTGCATACGTGTTAATACTGTAGGTATATTTTAAATGATGATGCGAAAAACTCACCAATGCCGGTTGAGTGCGTCTGTCTCAAGTGAAGAGTCTGATGGAAGGTAGCTGTCATAGTGACAACTGAGGCTGCTCTGAGACATTCTACATGGCACTCAGTGAGTCTTATTCACTAAAACTATAGATTAGCGAAGTAATGTGGCGAATAGTTTGCACGGGGGCATGCCGCACAGTACAGCATGCTCCGCACCTATGCGGAGGCGATTGTGCATCTTATAGGAGAAGGTTCGGCTGCGAGCGAGCCGCCCGCCGCGCCTCACCCCGGGCACGTGACTGTCTCCGTTCGCAGAGTTTCGCCGGCCGGCCGGCCGGTCATTGGCCGACAAGCAAAAAGTTGCCTCAAGCACAACAGTAAACCCTTTGCCATAGAACTACACTAATCATTGCCTGGGGCGGGTTGCCGTGTTGGAAACGAGGTGACAACTGACTGACTGAATAGGCCCGCGCCCCGCGATGTTGCTACTTTGTTTATACTCCCAACCGCTAAACATAGGTCGTGTGGCGGCTATATCTGCGCCCGCGTCCGCGCCCGCGCTCGCGTCCTGTGAGCCATCAGCCCACGCCTTTAATGAATGTCACAGTATAATCGATAAAACGTACAAATCCGCACGATCGACTCCATGTGTGGTTGTGTAATTATGGAGAAATATAGCGAATAAATTTTCCATTCTTTTCCCATCATTACTTGCAGGTTGTTCAAAGTTAGCGAAGATAGTATAGATAAATTATCTGAAGTTGCATATAGTACATCAACTTATTAGGTACACTGTACTACTGCCATTGGCGTATTTTAGAGCATTTTCTAAAGGAGATCTGACGCCTTAATAAAGGCGTGTAGGTATGTATTCTCAGATATATATTTGTGAAGTTTCACTTGGATCCTGAAGTGGACTTTAGATAATTCTGGAATGCACATGGCCTACCAGCCTCACTCCCCCTAAATATGCCTATATCTTATGCTTCTGTAGTTGTTTATTTTATAATTAACTTTTTATTACACCATAAGGTGGTTGGTCATTAAACAAAATTGGACACGAAATACTAAATGGCGCTAAATAAAATTGGTGAGCATTCTAAATTTTTTTTCTGTTGTGAAAGCTCTGACTTAATTCTGAACCAATTTTGATAATTATTTTCAAAATCGTTACGGTTTACTTCTGTATTGGTACTTGTTGGTATAAATTATAATTTCTTCAACATTTGTTTTTCGGGAGCAAAATTTTGCATTTATGGGGCTGAAATGGGATGTGACAGTTATATAGAATATGGATGTCTGACATAGTTCAACAAAATCTTAACACTTAAGACTTTGTTTTTAGATTATTAATATAAAACTGAAATATATTTAAGTCAAAATTTGTTTTTGGATTTTTGGATCTTCTATGAAGCTGAAATTGGCGGTGAAAATATAGAAGATCTCCAGGTCAGGTATCGGTATAGGTAAGGATATAGCTAGTTAAATTAAGTTTGTAGTTTTATTTTTTATAAGAAATTAATTGAGATAGTTTTCATAGAGATCCACGTAGAGAACATATTAATTAGGTAGGTATTATATAATTGTAATTTAAATTCAGCTCAGGCAAAGATTTACTCGAAAATGTGACTACTGCGATTGTCACTGTACGAAACGATATATTTTTGTAAGGTAAAAATACCTTGTGTAATTTATTTTAACTTCGAGGCCTTCGCAACGAACATCAAGGACGACAAGAGTTACCTCTTAATAGATTAAAAACCTGATCAGTTTGTCATTGTGTAAATTAGAATGGGTATTATGTATCCGCTTGACAATATATATATATTAAGTAGTTCGTATAAAGAGTAAATAAATGAATAGATAAAATAAATATATCTTTTATATGCGTAACTGAGATTCATAGATTTATTATTGATATATGTTTATAGCCCATATTTTTTTCCATACTAAAATTTTTTTCATAGTTATAATTAAAACGTGGCGTTAAGCCTGTCATTTGAATCCACAATCTCCGTGTGGATTTAGAGATCCTTTTTTTTCTCATCATCATTATATTTTTTGTGATTCCCATTAATTCATATTATTGAATTTTAATTGCAATATTTTTGAAAGTCTTATAAAACTGAATAGATAATATTCTTGCTGATGTTAGTAACGTAGAAGAGAAGCAGGGGAAGATCAAGGAATAACTACATAGGACAAATAAAGAAAAAGTTAAGTCATAAGGAGACCAAGTATATGGCTTTCTTCTTCCAAGTTTTCCTTATAATACTAAGATTATAGGATGCCATATAACCACCTAAATGAACAAAGAATAGTATGTATTCTTTGTTCTCTTAATTGCCTTTAAGATCTCCTAGAAAAGATAAGGAGAAGACACGTATACGAGTGCATTTACGTAATATTTTTTGTGTTATGGGATTATGTATATTATCCGTGAAGCAGTTGTGTTTGTATGACTGTGTTTCGGATTGAAGGGTCGGATATGGCGTGAATTTACAGGGTACAGAGGAATAATACCTGAGTCCTCAGGAATGGCAACGCATGGGGGGTATCATGGGCGAAACAGTATACTCTATTATGTACATGGTACTGCTCATGTCTATAGGCGACGGTTACCATTTTCCATCAGGTGGGCCGTCAGCTTGTTTGCCATCCTAAGTTGTATAAAAAAAAATGTAAAAGCAAGGTTGATTTATGTAATGTTTGTTCATAATCATTATTATTTTAGCTATTATTATTCCCTCTTGAAATAGGCCTTCTCCATAGTTTGTCGTTTAAGTTTTTGTTCATATTAAAATATAAATGTATTTTAATGATATGGAATTTTCCAATATAAAAGAGTCCTAATGAAATGTTTCACTTTGATGAGAAAAGATAAATAAAATGTTCGTATTATGAACGCAAGAAAAGTTAATCACTACACATTTCTGAGAATACAATAGGTGACAATGATAAACAAAATCGTTTACTTATTCTTCTCTTGTACCTATACATTTTATGACATTGCGCTATCCTTGTTTTTCTGTTAGAATATGTATACTAGCTCGTATTATTATTTAATATATGCGTATTTTTTTAACTAACAATAAATTTATAATAACTTTCTGGTAACTTAGCTGATAGGAAATGTCTACGTTCAGGAGAAGACAAGTTTTCAGTCATATTTTTCTTCACATTTTATATATTAACTTATTTATTAGTTGGTAGTACTGCTTTTGAGCTTATGTGATTAATAAGTCTACAAGATAAAGTTTTCTCACTAAACGTTTAAGATAAAAAATAAACTACAAAGATAACTATCGAATAACGCGGTGGTGTATGGTATATATTAAATGTATAATTAAAATTACCAAAGTGAGTACCAAGCGTGCATAACTGAAGTCTACTTTGATTGGACATAAAGCATACCTTTCACAAAATATTACTCACGTGACGAGCTCAACTATATTTTATATATGTAAGTAGGTACATAACATGAATACGTTTATGACTAGCTAGTGAAAGGTGCGGTTGTAACTGCTTAAAGGAAGGCGTCGGAAGTATAATATGTTTGTAGCCTAAATCAGAATACGGAGTAGAAAACAATTTTATTATTGATAAATATTAATTTACTGTCATTATATGCAGAAACATTTGAAATAAAGACTGTGTATCACAAAGAAACCGACTTCAAATGTGACAAAACCAGTTATTTTGATCTAAAAATTAAATCACTGAATTGATTTTAATAAAAATTTTTTCATAAAATGTTTTCCGAAATTTCAAGGCTGAACGAAACACAAAATTGATGTTAAAATTACGTAATATATACTGTTTAAAAATATTAAAATATTGTTTCTTTGGAATTTTATGGTAGGATTTATGACGAACAAAATGTTAAGCTTTATTCAGTGCGTCGATTTTGGTATGAACAAATTCACGAAATTGTATCCGAAAATTCGGAATTTTATTTCTTGTAGCACCTGCAGTTTACACCTGATTGATTAAGTAACACGTATCAAAATGTTTAAATATTTTATCAAACTTTCAGATTTATAATATTATTACGATAATGAAATTATAGAGTAAGGAGACATAATACTTTAGTCGTTAGGTTAGGGATGTTTGGTATATCTTGTTGCATCCATCATAATAAATATATTTATAGATGATAGTTATTTCTTTTCATTACGTGAACTGCTAACTTGTTTCCTAATTCCAGATGCATAAAAATTAATATTGAATTATTTATAAGAGTAACGCCTGATAAATTTTAGTATGCAATAAAATGAGTGAATGAGATTTACCTTTCAGAGGGTAGGTTTTCTCTGTCTTTACTGCTTTCATCGGCCATAATGGAAACTTTTCTCTTGCCATCAGGTGTAGCAGCTCTTGTCGCGAAGTCAGCAGTAGGTACAAGCGTATTTGGCTGTGGGTCTGTCGCCTGTGCAGACACAGTCACAGTTAGGGGTTTCGTATCGCCCGTGTCGTTGGGCTGCTTCTGAAGATCGCTTAAGTCGAAAGGGTATTCTTTTATTGCAGTCATTCGGATGCTGGTTTTTCGAACCTGGAAATAAAATGTTTTTATATATGTATTGTATATTTAATCTTAAAATATCTCTAAAGCCTAACTGCGGTTGCCAATCCGCCTGCCAAGCGTGGCAACTACTGGCAAAACTCCCCGGGAGGGTTATGTTCAGCAGTGGACGGTTAAGGGTTGACATGATGATGACATGATCATAATGCAGATGATTGTACTTTTAATGGTATTTATAGTTATTGAAATTAAAATGTGTTTTGAAGATTTGCCTTTTACCCGACGATAGAAACGTAACGTTTTTTGGGTGTTTGTAAGAATAGGTTTAAATCGTTGGTAACGTAAGTATAGCCTGAATGGCTCCATGGATTAAAATAAATAGAAATAAATTTATAAAATAGGAACCAAATAATGATTGCTTTTAAACGTAGTGCTGTTGGCTATAGGTAGTATAAAAAAATAATGGGAGCATAAACTGTCAAAAACTTGTTTACAGTTTGATGTTCTGTGATTTTGTCATATTCACTTGTTGTTCCTGTCGTACGATAGTAAATGTAATAAACGTATACGTTTTCTATTCTGTTCGTTAATTAAATTGGTAGTTTGTATACGTGACTTCGTTCGAATGACTGGTATATGTTGATTACAAGGGTAAAATGTGTCATATGTCTTTTTTATTTTACATACAATGAACTAAGTTTATAGCAAATTTTAACATTGGAAAAGTCTATAAAATATCGAAAGGCAACAATCGAAGTAATATATAAACAAATAAACTCACTTTTACTTTTATAATATTAGATTAGTTAATCCATACTACCTTTTTTTGGGACTTTTTTTATAAAAGATATTCCAGATTTTTACACTAGAAATTTTGTATATTTACTACTAACAATCTTTAAGTGTAACATAAACAATAAATGGGTTATTTATTATGAGTACTAGTTTACCCAGTATGATTTATCAAGACATATTTTGAAAAACTTTATGAGTGATACCAAAATAATTGAAATATAATTTTGAAAGCTTTACATGCAATCAGAATCAAAAATTTAATTACAACCATATTGTAGTTAAGTTTTTGATCAACTTCGAAATGAGATTTTATATTTGATATATGTATGTGTCTATTTCATATACAGTACAGATGAAAATATTGCCAGAATTAGAGTAGTTAGATTGAAATGCTTTTCTTTTACTCAATCTTTGGTTGTTTTCTCTTCCTAGTCCACGTAAATGGCCTAACTTATCTAGTTGAAGAAATAGTGAATTTAGTGCTAGTTTACTTCTATAAGAATTATTTTAAAACCAGTGTTCATTTTTAACGATATGTATATATATACACAACGGGAATTTTAAAAACTTACTAAGTTTATAGTTTCCTGAAGAAGTTTTCTGATTGAAGTCGAAATAATTGTCGGAAACTATAAATATAGTAAATATATAAAATTCTCGTTGTGCATGTATATGATATGAATAAAAAAATATTTTTATTATTTATATTTATTTATTTGTTACGACCAAAGTCATAGAATTGCTGAATAGTAATTTTTAAGTAGATTAATCTTTAAAATCTGTTGTATCTGACATTGAAGAAAAAGTCTGATAACGGAATCCAATCATATTCCGATGGAATGTTAATGGTACCAACTAATGTAATAAGCTTATAACGGGTATTTACAATAATTAAGTTATAGCGATAAACATTAGCTAAAGGTACCTTAGGTACCTGCCAATCTTTTATTTTTTAAATTAAACTTAATATTAAATACACTGATACTGTTCTATGTATACAATTTTAGGCAAATTTATTGCAAATAAATATTATCGTCACACACATATGAATCGTTTCTTAAAGTTGTATGTATACGATTCTTTTATCCTTATTTTCGTATCTAAGGGTGCAGGCAGTATTAAGTTAAATATACTAAAATATATAGGGCTTATGTCTGTAGACACCGTTAATATATCTATAACCAATTAGAAAATATACTAGTATCATATGAGGTGGAGGATAGAGAAAGGTATTCTGAATGGAAATAAAAAATAAACTGTATAATTATTGTTAAGTAAAACCTAACAAAATTTTCTAAATAAGCAAAATACTGTAAAAATTCTAAATTTATTTAAAATATCAACAATATTTTTTTAAAGGAAAAAATCTAATCATATGTTGTTCCATAATAATCAAAGACAAATAGACTAATAACTAATAACACGTAAGAGTACAAAAAAATTATAAGAAAAATTTAAAATATTATTTTTTCTACGTAGGTGTATCTTATATTTTTTGTCAATATATATTACAATTTGGTATTAAAGTATTTCAGATAATCATTAAATAAATTTAAAATAATGTACATATGTAAATATTTATTTACTAGACACCAATTTATGGGCACTGTAATATTTTAATAAATTAATATGCCAACAATAAAAATAATAAAAATATTGCTGTCACCAATTGAGAACATTATGTATACGCTATTATTATTATTAAGTAGTAAATGCTTAAGTTAATTTTTTTTTATTATTGATAAAATAATTTGTAAAGGATTCGGCACATATGTACATACACGATATACGTAAGAAGAGATACACGCGCGCCTAGATTCGTTTTTCAGGCGTTATGACCGGATTCCGACAGTTGACTGAAATTTTGATGTGAATTCTACTGTAAGAGTTGTCTCTTACATTGATATCTGATTGGCAAACCATGGTATAACAATGCACGTAACATAGGTCATGGTGTTCTATAGCTACGAACGGTTCAACACATAATTTTAATACATAAAACATAATACAAAATTATATTTAATTTTGTATACCCTAAATACACGTTGTTATGCTATAAGGTAAGGTTCACCAGAGGGAGTGTTTGTACAAAAGTCGTTTGCTTCGTCACCTCTGTCCCATTCATGTTTCTGCCGTGAAGCAGTTGTGTTTGCGTAGCTGTGTTTCGGTTTGAAGGGTGGGATATGGCAGTGAATTTACAGGGTACAGAGGAATAACATCTGAGTCCTCAGAAATAGCAATATCTATAGGTGACGGTTACCACTTCCGATCAGATGGGCCGTCAGCTTGTTTGCCATTCTAATTTGCATAATAAAATTCTAAGATTAAGATACGATAATACTAAGATCATAATATAGTAGGATACTAGTGATATTATAAATGTGAATATAATATAATACCAATATATAATCACGGTGATTCGATTTCAATATTTAGTGCATATTTATGCAGTATTTTATTCTACTTAATTTTTGCGACCGAGTTCGGCCATTATAGCTAGTTCTTTTTTCTATAAAAAAATATATATTAAAACCTTGTGTATAGATTATCTGTAATACGAAAATTTTAAACGTGAATAAAAGATTATTTTATCCCGAAAGAATGTATTAATTTTAAAAATATTACAATTATGTTATATAAGCAATTTTTTTGGTATTAATGCCTATAATATTATTAATACATATTTTATGTTAAACTTAAACAACGTAAAAAAATTATGTAAATAAATAATTATTAAATTAAAGATAAATTGAGTTTCTTATTATTATTTTTTGTGTTAAATCTGTGGTGATTATTTCCTTTTGCGCCTGTGTGTTGTAATGCCGCAATGTGACAAGATGAAAATTTCAGGTACGACTGAATTAATGTGGTATTAAAAATTGGCATAGTAAAATTTTTTTTCAGTACTATTATAATACTAAGATATGTTCATCATCATCATCATCATCATATTAGCCAATCACTGTTTAAAGCTGAATATAGGTCTCCTCCAAGAAGCGGGGTTTGCCAGTAGTAGCCGCATTTAGCAGGCAGGTTGATATTTACAGTTAGGTTTTGGTAATGTTTTAAGCTTAATTACGCTACATTCCTTAAAAACTCATTTTTGTAACGTTATTCCTAGATTAGAGCAATAGTAAAAAATATATTATGTTATTATTAATAAAATTTGATCCTTAAACTACAATCTATGTGTTTGAAATTAATTTATTTAAATTGTAAGTTACAAAAATTTAATAAAGAAAAAATATCTAGGACGCTAGTGCCCATCTCTCGACTCTTAGTCGCCTCGCAATTTCCATGCAGGTATTACACGGCAAATATATATTATATTCCATTAAATAATGTTGAAAATTAAACTAAATCTAACTTGCACTAGGCAAGTAAACAAAGATCCAATTATTTAGTTTTTTGGAAATGGAGTCCCTTTTTAGTATGTTTATTTATCTAGAAATAAATAATACCACTTTTATGTGTATCAGGAAGTAGGTAAAATTATATTATAAATTTTAAATTAGGATACGCTTTTTTTTTTTAAATAGCGCGTGTATGTTATGCGTCCCCATCTTTCATTTCAATACGCCTATGGTACTCGTACAAACATACCTATCTGTAACGCGTTTGTGTTGCGGGATGATACATTTTCGTTGTATATAAACACTTAAAATATATTCTTTAAGCAATTAATAACTTCCTATTTCTTTGTATTTTAGTATGAATATAATATAATTATATGATAAAAAGTAATTTTATTTTTATTGAGAGTAGATTTAATCGAGCAGCAGCACGATATATAACTGTTGTTAAAAAGTTTCGTTTAAAGCGTCGATATGTTTAATTGAGTAGGTAAATGAGTTCAAATATTGACAGTAGTAGTTGTCGGGTCGCCGTCGAGTATTTATTTGCTTAAGTGGTCTCATCACAATCACATGATCGCTCACGAGGAACCGACCACGAGTTCTTAATCAGTTAGCGTATGCGTGTGCGCCGCCGGCTGCCACGCGCCTCCTTTACGCTTATCGTTATTGGATTGCTCATCCAATCACACTCACGACTCATTTGTTATGAGACCTTAATTAAAAAGGTAAAGGACAATGACTTCATTGAATACTAAATGTTACTTTAGAATTTCCTTATTACAACTATGTATATGAGCGTGCACTGAAGTTTTTCACTAGTTTGAATTCGAAACAAAGTTCTGATAATTTTCTTCAGTTTTAAATTTCATTTTCGTTGTTCCTTCAGTTTTTATATATACTCAATACGCTTTATATGTAATATAGTTTTAATACTTTAATAGAAATAATATTTAATAGATGTTTTGTTTCCGTATAAGGATTAGGATTCTACCGCATCACATAAGATTAGATGTATTAAACATATTAGAAATCGCTACTAATTTTTCTCAGTGCTCAGTCAGCTCAGAAGTTTTTATAAATTCTATTATTTTTGTTCTCTAAGTTGGTTCGATGACATTTCAATCCTTAAATCTAGTAAATGTGTATCAAATATTACTTCATATAAAAAAATCTACACATAATTATTAATTTTAATATTAATTTAAATAAGTGTAACGAAACATAGTACTACGATGATCTGATAATAGGCATAATGTAAGAGGTTTTAGTTAATTATGAATAAGACTTTTAAGTTAGTATTTAGCAGAAGATAATATACCTAACTATTAACAGATTATGGTACTAATTTGTATAATTACGGTGTTAGAGCAATAAACAAAAGTGTCAAACAACGTGTTTGTTTTGCTGTTCATCATTTCTTTAAGTTATGCTAATTTGATGAGATAATAAGCAGATCATCAAATGAAACATCATAGTGCTATACACATTTAATGGCAATTGAGCATTCTTTTTGCATCTAGATTTAAAATTTAATTATTACTAAACTGAGGACAATTTTCTTCTAAGTACTAGGTAATGTTTTGTCATTACTATAAGTACTAGATAGTTCTATTACCTTAAATAAGCGGAAAATTAATTATGAAATACAATACATAAAAAATGATATAGATATATCTTTAAAGTCTGACCGCCTGCCAAGCGTGGCAATTACTGGCAAAACCTTCTAAGGGGAGGCTTATGTTCAGTAGTAGACAGTTAAAAGCTGATACGGATGAGAAAGACGACGAAGATTGTTGTCTCGTGTTAGGTAGCGAAAACTTAATAATGACAAATTAGTTTGTCAATTGTTAGGGGACTGACTTAATTAAAGTTTACGCTTCTAGTTACAATATACATCGTGATAAATTATTTAACCACAAATGTAGATATTTATTTATCACTTGAAATATTCACTTGAAATATGAGATACGAGTACAAGATGTTACATATAAAATAGCACTAGTACATGTTTCGTTATCCACAAACATATGAAGTATTAGGTACTTGATATTATTTTAAGTTACGATATTTTATTATGCGATGTATATATATTATGTGATAATAAAGTTTACGCGTCTTGTAATAAATGTAGGTACAAATTTATAAAGTACAATATATAGTGCTTTAATGAAAAATAAATACATATAATACTTCTACTACGCTTTTATACAAAAAAGGTTACCCATACCCTTTTAGCATAATAGAATTTTTCGTCCAAAGACAAAGCATTTTTATATTTTTTTTTTTTCGGTTTTTCCCATATTTGTAGTATCTATCTATTTATGTTCGTGATCAGTTAAATTAATAAAACACAAAAATGAACTAAAATAAATGTGTTAAAGTAACACTAAAAACTGGTGATTAGACCGCGAAACGTTTACATTGTTCGATGGCATTTGTATGTGACTCGTTATGTTGACTTGATTTGACGTAGCGAATTTCACGACGGAAAAATTCAACATTTAAAAATAAATTAAAAAATATGCATAATGTTTTATTTTCATATTGCAGCAACTGACATTTCAAATAATAATGCTATTATTTTATTATTCATAGTGTCAACTACTCTATTTACATGCATTAATAATTTTATTCCCTTGAGGATAAATTGATTCCAATTTCAACTCTCAATGCTTGACTTGTGGTATATTCTTTATATACGCTATACTGTACTTATTAGATGCAAACTTTGAAAGTATGTATTTTGTTAATATATCTATACATACATATTTTTTAGTTTAACCTTATACGTTAGAGGTATTTTAAAAAAGATTGTAGAAACAGCATTTATTTGCATTTTCCTGCATTCCAATTTGTTAGGGATCATTGTCATAAATTCAAAGAAAAATTAGTCACCCCTTTCTTTCTCGTGGGTGTCGTAAGAGGTGATTAAGGAAATTTAATGATCGAGGGACGGGCAGCAGCGTCCTCTTAAAACATTACCAAAAGCCTAATTGCAGTTATTAACTCACCTGTCAAGCATGGAAACTATTGACGAAACCTCCTGTTTTGGGGGAGGCCTATGTTGAGCAATGAACAGTTAATGGCTGTTATGATGATGATAATATGATGATTATTATAAAGATGAAGGATTTCAATTTTTGTCAGTTTATTTGTAATGGATAAACTCAAAAATACTTAATCGACTTTAAAAGTTCTTTCATATAAAGAAATGTATATTATCAGCGAATAGCAAACTGTATTTTATTTATAAAGAAAAACCGTACGTAGCCGGGACGAATCGCTAGTATATCATAATATTATTAAAGTTTCGGTAGTTTTAACGCTATTGAGCAATAAACATCAAAATACATAAAACATTGCTTTTAAAATATTAGTGGAATGAGAGAATTATAGGCCCATATTTCCATTATTTCTTCTTCCGATTATGATTATATTAGTCAGTTTATATATTTTTTATATTCTTTGTATCGTTTATGTACGCATGACTCAAATTCGAGTCGATTGAATTCGATTTATCTGTGTTGTTGATCTGCGGAGAATAGGGTAGTAATAGAATATCAATCAATACGGTGTTAATCTTTTTCACACGTTATTATATGCAAACATTGGTTTAGGTTATTACACTGGTATATTTACAATATGTTTAGTGCGATAGTCACTATATCAATAAACTAACAACATGATCACAATGTTTTTTTATTTAATCACTTTAAATTACTCATGGCAGTTTGCAACCTGAGGGTGAAAGTAGATGAAGCAAGAACTCTTTGGTTATTTTAGTCTTTTGAGTCCTAATGTATATAGAATATAGAACCTATATAGAATAACTAATAAATTATATGAAACAAAAGTTACATTACAAATTAAAAAAATAACTTTATCAAATAATATTATAGTCTTTAACGTAAATTATTTTAATTAAAAAAAATCGTTTAGAATGAATCTATTCTGCTTATACTTTTTTTTATATACAACTTAGAATGGCAAACAAGCTAACGACCCACCTGATGGAAAGTGGTAACCGTCGCCTATAGACATGAGCAGTACCATAGACATAACAGAGTATACTTTTTCGCCCATGATACCTCCCATACGTTGCCATTCCTGAGGACTCAGGTATTTCCTTTCCTCTGTACCTAATATTATGGACATAACAGAGTATACTGTTTCAACCATGATACCCCCCATGCGTTACCATACCTGAGGACTCAGGTGTTATTCCTCTGCACCCTGTAAATTCACGCCATATCCCATCTTTCAAACCGAAACATAGACATGCAAACACAACTGCTTCACGGTAGAAACACGAATGGGATAGAGGTACCCAAGCAATCGACTTTTGTACAAAGTCTCCCTTACTAAAAAAATAAATAATTCTAAAAATATAAGTTCATTCTTATTTAAATTTATTTTAATTCTAAAATTAAATTTAACTCTGCATTAAATTTATACATAAAATTAAAGACTTAAATACTTTTAATATAATTTTGTATGTTATATAACATATAAAATATATATACACAAAATATATAAACATTACAACATATATATGTTGTAATGTTTTATATGTTGTTCACTTGGTTTATAACATCAATTTGGCTTTTGCTGTCATAATGTTGTAATTATTGATTGTAATTATTAATAAATATAAAAAAAATATATATAATATTTTTTTGTAGGAAACGATAAAGCACAACTATCTATATATACTTTTAAAATAATTTAAAACAATGATTTTACGAACATTGTATTTAATGAAATGCAATAAGGTTTTCGTTATTTGTCCGAATGATTAAAAAGTATATCAAATATTATTCATATCCATTCTGTTGTGATTGTAATTTTGTGATGAGTAACAAATATTCAAAATTCTTCAAATGTTCATTTTTATAAATTTTAACATTTATCGTACTAACATTATTAATGTCAAGGATGTTTCGATATTGTTATTCAATCACGTTTAAATGCCTGAACGGATTTGAATGAAATTTGGTGCGCAGATTCAAGCGGGCAAAGTCGTGGAATACGCCTAGTAAGAGAATAAATTTGTCTTTATGAGTATATATATAGCTTAATTAACAATTTTATTAAAATAAGACTGTTAATTAATTACTTATTTATCTACCTTGTGTTGTCTATTTTGAGGTGAACGATTGTCATATTGCTAATTCATTATAAATACTTGTATTAACAAAAATAATAAACTGTTCCACTATTACAAATTAGATATACATGTTAAAAATTATATAAAATAATTCATCTGTAGCAATGGAAAGATACTGATTGAGAATCAGTAGATTAAAAATTTACAGTTTAATCAAAGTCCTTATCGATCATAAAGATATGATACTTATATGACAAGTGATCTCAATCATTTCTTCTCTGGTTAGTTGATTAGAACTATTGATATGAACTTCAAAATTACCACTTATTTTAGTAAATTTTTTAATAAATTCTAATAAATCTTCTTTGTAACTAAAATAATAATAATATCTGCGTTGAGCGAGTAATCACTGTGTTATGTAGTTTTAATAGTTGGCATGGCCCATATTGACAAAATTGAAAAATTTATCTATTTAACTCCCGAAAAGTATCAATACAATAAAATGATTAAATATTCGTAGTATTGTACTACTATTTATATTATGTTATTGTCCAAAATATCGTATGTTTAATCAATTTTCAGACAATCAATTACTTTACATTGTAAGGTAACTAGGTTATTTATAAAATAACCCTAATTACTTTACAATATAAATTTTTTAAATTGACCGAACTGGAGTTTGTATCAGAAGAATTGAATGAAAATGAAAATAAATAAAATAATTACATCGATCATAAGACAGTCTGCTGATAGTAATAGTAAGTAGTACATAAAACTATTAATTGATTGAATATTTAGATTTGGCACTAATTTCATTTATAGAGTGTTTTTGTAAAAAATTCAACAAAAATTGGATATTTTTCAATTTTAAGTTCTATTGAAACTGACTATAGTTGCACAGATTTCGTACAAATGGTGACATTGACGTAGGCCTGATATAGTGTATATGTTTATGGGATGTGTGTGTTAGTATACCATATACTAATAAAATAGCGGGTTCCATTTCGTAATATTTTTATAGGCGGGCAGTGTTGATGACGAGTAATTTTGGACGGTTACACAATAAGGCATCATAGAACCTTGTAAATGACGAATCAGTTAGGGAAAACACAATAATAGATCGTAAAGGGTAAGACTCGAGTAGCATGCTGGGTTACATGAGCAAAATGACACAAGAATTATAATTTAATATTTATTACATTATGGTTTAATGTATTTTTTTTTATAATTTATATGTAGTATTATGAAATATGCCATATATCACTAGTTGTACCCTACGACTTTTATTGCGTAAGTTATGTCGAAAAGTATATTTGAGTTAATTTAAGATATTAGTTCGTCTGGGTTGGTACTAAATTTCGTATTAATCTTTTCTGCCGTTGAGTTAAATATCCAAACACTTTTATAAACTTTTGCATTAATAATATTAGTGGCAAGTAGATAACGGTAAATGACAAATTATATGACATTTCCAAATTCTAGAATAAGTCTTGTTTTTAGTATTATTAAATAAAGTCAATTGATAAGATTTGGTTGGTCGATAATATACATTACATTTGAGAAACGAAAACGCTTAAAATATGAGCATCAATGAAATTGGTTTTAAATATTGCGGTTCATACTTTTTAACACAAAAAAGAAATATGAACGGAACTATTATAATATCACACACTAACACTGACTTTCATTCTAAGTATATAAGATAAATAAAAATAGATACATGTAAAATATAAACACATATAAAACAAATACATATACTATAAAACAGTAAAATATTGATTGTTCTATTGGAAATGATAAAAATTTTAGACTAACCATTTTGCCGCCTGCTTATGAGTGTATTCTAGTGACTCAATCACACATGACTGCTTACAAATGTTGTGATCTTTGGATGCGCGCGAGTGTCCTGCCGTCTATGTAAGGATGCTACTAAACTATAATATGCATCGGACGATTTACTAAACGTTGCCCCTGACAATTGTAACATTAAGTGTTGATTAGTATTAAACTAATTATGATATTTTGCATAACTTTTATGACACGTATTGTCAGTATATTAGTTCCTTACTATAAAAAAGTTTATTTTATTAATATTTTTAGTAAACCCGTAGCTTCCATTAGTGTGACGACGAAATGACCGTAAGGTTTTTGTCAATAGAAGTCCGGTAGTAGTCATTCGTCTTTCCTAAGATTCCATAGGTTTCCATGTAAAAATCTTAAAAATAATCACATGGAAAAAAAGTTTGTAATAGAATATTTTATCGTAGTACATCGTGCAAATGAAATAACATAAACTGGATGAAATTTAATTTTATGACTTTTAATACTTACAAAAAAAATCTTACAGTCAAACAATTTGATTAGTTTATATGGTTACTATTTTTAACCACAACTTGAAAAAAAAACATAAATAGTAGTATAATAAAAAGATAAATAATGCTGGATGAAGTAAATTAGTTTAAAAAGATACTCGTAGATACAGTGGTTCGTTACTAGTATCTATTCAAATTAGGTAGTAAGACAATTTCGATAATTCATTTTATTATCAGTTCTTGATTGCTTTTTCTCAGTAAAGGAATAAAATAGTGAAGAAATATATACATTATAATATATACAGGGTGTCCCGTAAGTAGTGGACCAACGGGTTATGCGAGGTAGTGAGACCTATTATCTAACAAAAATATTAAAATGTATTTTTACATATAATATAAAGTTTGTAAATAATTCTTAAAATGCAGATACACGAGTCGTCTCTTTCATTACCATTTGTTCTAAACTAACGTGATAGTAAGTAATAATCATTGTCTATGTATATGGGAAATACAATGGAAATTCCGTAGTCACCAAAATGGATATACACGCCAATTTCGTACCGATAATTGTTTTTGCAATTGACAGAGTTTATGTCCATGTTGGCCTATATTAGCTGGCGAGCGCTATTTTTTTTTTAAATCGCTGTTTCTTTTTAAAATATAATTTTAAATTACGGGCTTTTACAGTAAATGTATTAGTTAATCAGTTATTACAGTCTATTTAAAAATGGAAATGTTACAAAATAAAAGAACAAAGGTTAGATCTTAGATTATAGGTTAGATATATGTAACGATAATACTAATACATAAATTATAATATACAAGAAGATATAATATTTTGTTTTCATTTATAAACTAGTATTGTGTAATACCTATATGATAGTTTATTTATTATGTTGAATATGCATATTTATAAACCAAACTAGTAAATATAAATTTTATTTTCATGGTTTATTGGAGATCTTGCTGTTGTGCGTATAACGTTTAAGATTAAAATTATATAAAAGTTTGAAATATATAATCTGAATCTCTTTAAAACTTAAACGGAAAAAATGTTTCAAATAAGAAATCGTGATAGATGAATTTACATGAACGTTAAATACTTCTGTAAAAAAATATTTAATTTAGACTGATGTTAAACAGATATGACTGATGTTAGTAGTGATTCTAATTATGTAGGTTATTTTCAATTATGTTTATATATTTAAAAATATATTCGTCATTTAATAGAACAGGATAAAATGGGCAAGAGTTCGTACATTTCCTCAGAACTATTTATTGCTTACTTAATATGCCCCCAACGTTTGCGATAATAATTCTATGACGCGTCGGGTCACGTCAGATATCTCAAGATCATTTAATTGATACTAGCTCAATACAGGAATTTAACAGTAAGTATATAAGGACTAAATTAGGTACTCAAATAAATATACATTGCAAATTTCCTCTCATTGAATAACATTTTGTATATAATCTTGTAACTTGTGTTAATATACAGAATACAGGTTATATATAAGGTAAACAAGGTGCCTTTTATTTTAATTTACGAAATTAAAATCAATGGATTCAATCTGTATTGAGAACCTCATTATAAAACTGTGATTATCAGTAAATATAAAATTTACCTATATATAACTATAAAAACAAGTAAAAAAATAAAGCCAGAAGTGTCTTTAAATATCATTTTTACTTGTATTTTGGACACTGGTCATATTTAAATAATTGCTTGTAATTAAATACAGCTTTAAAATTTAAGGTATTATCAATAATATAATTCGAATTTTTGAGCAAGTTTCATTGTTATGTGTACATTCAGAAGTGGAGTAACCGAGATTAATATATGACAATCACTAAAATGATGTAAGAAGTATATTTTAGTACACTTTTTATTTTATTAGGTCATAAAATTGAATAAAGATATAGACAAATAGATAACATACTCGAATATAGGTGACTAGTTAAATTTTACAATTTTGCGTATGCACCTAGGTGCTCAATATTTTGATGTAGTAAATCCGTCAATATTTTAGTCCCAAATGGACATTTGTATAAAGAATTATATCTTTTTTTTTTATATAAATAATTGTGTCTTTTAAGAGGAGTTTTGCGTGGCAACGCTTGGTAGGCGAGTTGGCAATCGCAGTTAGGCTTTTAGAGATGTTTCAAGAGGGACACTGCTGCCCATTCCTCGACCATTAAGTTCGCATCTTATGACACCCATAGGAATTGAAGTGTTGGCCTATTTTATACCATGATTGTATGGTGAGATTACACAATATTTAAATAATTATATAATATTGCTAACATATGAATATATTTACAAAATATAAACAAAATGCTTATGAACGCATTTTAAAATAAATATGAAATATAGAATTAAAATTTTAGCAGATAATGAGTATGAATGAATGAATGAATGAGTATACTTTATTTGCATTATACAATATAGGAAATAAACAAGACAATTTACAAACATAACGATACGATTGTATAAGTACAGTAAGGCGGTCTTATTGCTGAGAGCAATCTTTTCAAGACAACCTTAAGGTAATGGACTAATTGTTGTACAAGTAGGTATAATAGTGCTTTATAATTAAAAAAAGCATCTTTTGCAAATTAAAAATATATAAAAATTATATACATATATACATACATATACACATACATATACACATACAAATATATACATACACATACACACGCATACATATACATACACATACATATATACATACACACATACATATACCTATCAATCAAACAAAATTATATAATCCCATGCATATATGTCAAATATGTACCCAATGCTAAGATACATATTAATAATTATAGGCACAAGGAAAACAAACTATCATAAAATAAATAATTATATAAATACATAAATAAAGAATGCCAATTTTTTTAAATGAAGAAAAATCAGATAGAGAAAAGATAATCTTTCACTTGTCGTTTGAAAGAATCAATGGATTTTGTACTTCTAATAACAACAGGCAATGAATTCCATAACCTAATGCTAGAAACAGTGAAGGAATTGTGATAAAATTTAGTGGAATGAGAAGGTGTCATAAGGGAAAGGTTTTCGGAAGAACGTAATGTTAAAGTATGGGTAGAGGAGATGAATTTAAAACGTTCTTTAAGATAGGCAGGTGCACCAGGGTTAAAAAGAATATTATGTAACAAAGAGAGGGTATGTAAATCTCTTCGCCGGCGTATGGGAAGCCACTTAAGCTGAGAGCGATAGTGCGATACATGATCAAATTTGCGCAGACCAAAAACAAATCGTATGCAGAGGTTTTGAAGTCGTTCTAATTTATTTAGCATATCAATATTTAGATCTGGATAAGCGACATCTGCATAGTCAAGGATAGGGAGTAGGAGGGATTGAGCTAGGGAAATTTTAGTGGCTGTAGGTAGAAAGTTTCTAAGTCTTCGAAGCGACGCAGAAGCAGCGAATATCTTCCTGCTAACCTCGGTCACTTGGTACCTCCAAGATAGAGTGGAATCAAAGTAAATACCAAGATTCTTGACAGATTCACTAAAAGGGACACAAACACCATTACACTCCACTGAAGGTAATTTAGATATATCTAACTTGGATATGTAAGCGGGGCTACCAATATGTATAATACCAGTATGAATTAAGTAAAAAAAAATTACCTAAAAATTAAAGTGCCCCGCAGGTATTGTTGCACTGGTATATCGCTATTGTCTAGACAAAATATGACAACACACATTCACACATACTCACGAATATTCCTACATTTATTTACTCATTTTCGCTTCTCTTAATTATATATTATTAGTGTTTTATAATTTCTTGTGTATTTATATTGTTGATTTTATTACTTTTTTCACTTTTTCTATTATATATTCTTTTTTATATTAATACCCGCCCACTATGTACTTTTCATTATAACACATTGTGATTTGTTAATCTTTGTCGGGTGCCCACGATAGAGGTTCGTCTAGTGTGGGGCCCATGGTATCTTGTGTTTGTAACTGTGTATTTTTTTGTCAAATACGAATAATAATAATAAATTTCTAAATTTCTCTTAATATAAGTACTTATTAATATAATTAGTGTATAATACGAGGTTGACATAAAATTAAAAATGCCGACTTTTCGATATAATTTTCCGTTTATTTTTTCACGCCATATTTGGCAAGACAACTTTTTTTTACGTTATGCAAAGACATACCTCAGATACTGCCTTAACATTTAGTAAAATTTGACGTTCGCTTCTGCTAGGAGATATATTATTTTTCTTCAACAAATAGTTTTAACTTCTTTTTAAAATTATTTATATACTATATATATTGCAGTAGCTGTCTTACTTGTAACTGTGTGTATACATACTTAGAAATGACGATACACAAATGTAAGTACTGAAATGCACTTTTCATTGTTATAATAATGGTTAGAAATAGTTGACACATTTTTTATTTTGAAACATACCGAATAATTTAAGGGATAGAAGATATTGCCATTTCACGTATGTGCATAATTTTCTGGAGATATTGAAACTAAATCACTAAAGTACCTACAAAACGACGAGACCGTCGCATTAGCTTTATTTAAAAATTCAACTAAATATATTTTAATTTCTAGACATAATATTATGTTTTCTTGCAATATACAATGACATTATATGTATCAGACATTAAGTGTTGTTTTTCGTGATTTTCTAATATTTTGATTTTTATTTATATCGTCGTAACCAAATTGTTCAGTTTATTTTTAATTACTATGTATATGTAGAAGTTATGAGTCGATACATTTTATTTTTAAGTGACAGCCTGAATTTTTTTATATATGATACATAGGTAAATATCGCATATATCTTCTCTAATTTGAATCAATTTTGCTGTAATATAATAAATAATAATAATAGTTTGTGTTATAAAAGTCTACAAATTTTTATATCTTCTGGAAATTATTCGCAAAAGCAAGCCAACGAAAAATAAAATTACTGTTTGTGTTCAAAATAAAGATTTTTTTCTAAATTTTATTGATAAGAGACACGTATAATGTAACACACACTATGCACTAAGTTATTTGGAGTTATAGTAATATAGTTATTGAAAAAAGTAGAATTGGGCCGAGTCTATTAATTAGTATACTGGTGTAGAAATTAACAAGATTGAATACCCAAGCTACCGTCAGTATTTTCATGTTTCCTGCATCTTAAGCCTTGAACCTGAGGCCAATTAGTTAAGTCAAATTCTTTGTGAACGTATTTAAAAACAAAGTCTTATGTAAACTAGTAGTTAAAGCAAATGTTAGGTATATTGTTTATTTTAAAATTATAAAGTGAATTAATTATATTTAGGTGTTGTAATTATAAAGATAACAATTATAAAAAGTGTTTAATTTTAATTATTTGTAGAATATAATGCGCAAGAGGAAGGATATAGGTACCGGGTGTGGTCTAGGTAAACTATCCTGATCAGAAAGACCATGTTCTATCTAAGGAAGGAGTTAGTAATATCTGGAACTGAAGTGCAGTGGATAAAGTAAGAGATTTATGTAAGGATCTTTGCTTCATCAAGTCCCTAGGTACTCTATAAGGGATTTGGAGTGAAGATTGATAAATTGTTTCGTATTCATTCATTTAGTGTTCTTTTAGTGTTAACATAACCTATTTGCTTGTTAGTGCGATGGGTGTTCGGTAAAACTGGCCATCTGCCAATACTGGCTAGTTACATAGAAGTATCATGTTATGAAATAAAAAAAATGCATTCTTTTTTGAAGAAAATTCTTCGATGGAATCTGCGAATTTTGTCCATACAATAATAATTAAAACACTATTATTTTATTAAAAATTGTACTTTAGAATGTGTTGTATGTCTTTTAGCATATTGGAGATGAAGCAAACTGCGATCGAATAATCGAGGTGTGGAAGACGTTCTTACCAGGACAGAATCGTATGATATTTTTTGTAACTTATGTAGTCCATTTTCTTGTACTCATAGCACAGATTCAGAATCCACATTAATCATATATATAGGGATCATAATTTCTCATTAATTGTTCAGTCCTCCTTAGATTACTATATAGATAGAGTGTCTTTGGAGTGTTTTATACATGTGTGCGTAATGCGGTTACCAGATCTGAAATTATTAATTTACATTCAGGTAAATAAGTGAAAGTTGTAAGTTAGACTATTGTAAGTATATACGCATTTATTTCTTTATAATATTTACGTTTATATATTTAATCATATTATTGATGTATTTTTTGTTATTACTATATTCCAAAGAATGTCGTAGATAGAACTTATTAATTCTTTGTTTTAAAAATTAGTAAAATTTTGATATGAAGTTCGAAAATTGGTATTATATTCATGTATACTTTATATGTAATAGTCGGGAATAGAGAATAGCATAGGTACAAATATAAATAATATTTGCTAGACTAAAATTTGGTGCGAATTCTTTTAAATGAAATGTGAATATTTATATTCACATTTTATGTTTAAAATTCAACATATTTATCGGTCATAATGTTTTTATTAGTTCTATTTTTTTGTCTTATAATTTTTGCACTTTATTAAATAATTAAATATAGATACGTCAAGATACGTTGTGTGCCTAAGTATATAAAACACTAATATAAAAACGAATCAACTAATTTAAAAATTAGCTGACAAATAGTGGACGCGTTTTTAAGATTCGACGCTCTATTTATATAATCTAAGACTATCTCATTGATAAATCATAAGGTACAATTCTAAACTAACCTGAATTCACTGACATATTGTTACGTATTTGAGATCATTGCTCTATAGTTGCTCATTATAAACTGTGTTTTTCTGTACAGGAATGCTATTCGAGAATTTTTTTCAGCCGGTACTTTTAGCTATATGGTTGGGTATATAATATATCACCTTACTTTTCCTTAGGACATTATGGGTCACTTCGGTACTTCTGTGAATAATCTCATTTCAGATTCCATCACGCAGCAAAACTCTGAGCATTGTCATCTCAATAGCTCACTAATATATATATATATATATATATATATATATATATATATATATATATATATATATATATATATATATATATATATATATATATATATATATATATATATATATATATATATATATATATATATATATATATATATATATAGGAAATATATAACTATTTTCTAGACAAAATGATTTTTTGAAATGTATATAAATAATATAAATGTTCATGGTAATGAAAATAAATATTATGTAGACAGAAAAATTAATATTTAGATTATGTTGTTACTGTAATTTAAAAGCACAAGTCTGTACTTAATTTATAATACGTAAATGAACTGGGATAGAGCTGGCTGGAGGAAGATGCATGAATTAGTTGCACCGACAAGAGGAAACTCTTGAATGAAAATGAATGAAATGAACTTATGTCATCATTTAATAACGTAAGGGTGTGCCTTTTATATTAAGGATAAAATTGAGTAATTTTGTAGTGGTTCTTTTCTAATAACTAATATTTTAGTCAAGAAATATAATTGAATATATTCTTATATGAAACTTTAAGATAATTTATGATATTGTACCGCAAAAAAAGAAAGCGTTTTCAATTTTAATACAATACATGTGGAACGAATATACGAATGGATTGTAAAAAATATCATACTTTTTTCAGAATTAGTGAGAATATCGCGTAACATACTCACACAAAGATTAGCAAATTAAAAACATATCTTTTTAAGTGAATCCTTCATATGTAAATAAAGAATCATACAAAACGTTTTGAGGAAATCGTCATAATATATTAGAAAAACAGATAAGTGGCGATGGCGAAAATAGGTATTAATTTTTTTTATAGCTGGTTAAAACCTATCCTACCTTTGCGTCTGCGTACCCTTTTAATGGAGTAATTAATATTATTTGGAACACGATTAACTGAGCCGTACAAATTCCAATACTTGTAATTTTTTAACTTAATTTTAACCTTTTGCTACTTACGGGTTAATAATATATTATTATAGTCAAAAGTAAACAAAGTCCAACCAGCAGAAAGTAAAACAAAAAAATATAAAAAAGTTTAGAGAATATTAATGATAATTTGAAAATGATTTATGTTTAAAAATTGAATATTCATATATGAATTTATCAAAAAATAATGCAATTATAGTGTAAATATTCCGCTCTATATATTGTATAGAAGTTACTCTTTATATTGTGTTTCGTGAAAATTAAAATTATTGAATAGGCTGATTTACGTAAAATGTGATGCTCTAATATAAAAAAAAGTATGTATATAATTGTAAAATATTTTATACCCAATGTTACTTAGTGGTCAATTTCTCTAATACTTTATGTAGGGGTACTATGTTAAAAAAAAGGTAAATGAAGCAATCCAATTGTTAGGTCATTGCAACGTTAGCTGATAGTATGTTGGCTCTATTATGTTTAAAAAAATTAACTATACATACCCTATATTATAACAAATATATTATATTAAATCGTTACGTGTATCATAATAGGGTAAGACTAAAAGATTACATTGAAAAATAATAATAATAATGAGCACTAAATAATAAATAAATCACGCACCTTTGACGATATATCACTGTTCAACACCAGTCTTGCTACGGTTTTATTTTTTTAATTCCAAAAGATTTTAATGATCCATGTTCGATATTATAAAGAACAAGAACAACAAACAGAGAAATAAACAGAACAAACGTTTGATCTGCACCGAAGTTGGATATATCGTGTAACGTCCGCGTATCGACGTAGCCGCGTCACTAGCGTCAGGTGCGATTATTTTGCTCGTCTTGTCACAAGATTTAAGTGGACACAGCTTTAGATAAAGGATAAGGACGAGATGAGAGCTCAAAGCGATTGTGCACACTGCCGCACGTTAGCGCCGAAGTCTCACTGAACGACGAGAATGCGGTCCCGACGTAAGGGCAATCGACAATAATTCCACTAGAATAATGGCCTCGGTTTTTCAGCAAACATGAATAATGCTTCCCGCGTTTACACGTTTTGATATGGAATTGACTAGTTTCAATAAAATGACACAATCAGTTACGTCCCTGACTATATAAGAGATATGCTTACTTTGTTTCATTTATTAGCATATCACAGTTAATGAGATCTGAGCTAGTTGTTAGACACATAAAATGACGTTTGAAATTCGAAATACATGTTTCGTATAGGAGAATGTGGTTCAAAGGAGATTGGACCGTTGTATGAGTTATGTAGGAATACAAAAAAAATGTATTCTTGAAGAAAACACTTAACATGTTATGGTAAATAACTACTGCTATATATGTAGCACAAAAGTTCATAGCAATGCTGCTTGAACGGGTAAAGTTATATGTAGAATAATTTTAAATGTATAATTACATACTGTCTTATTACGTTGGTACTTGCATCAAATAAGGAATTTAATATTATTCAGTGGTCATATTTATTGTCTAACATAATATTAACATTGTTATAGGATGTGTAATATTAATGTTTACGAGAGATAGCGAGTATGAGTGATATGTAGTGAATTTGAATGTCTTCATTGGTTTTTTTTATGGGATGAAAATTAAATGGTAATCTCGCCTGCGTGCTGGTATACGTTAGTGGAGTACCAGTAAGGAATAATAGATGAGGATGAAAGCAGGTCAGCTAGCCCATAGTAACAAATTCACCAAGAATTAATAGCAATGGTTTCTAAGGGGACCGTGTGGAGGTCGATCGGACAGAGTATATTGCTAGTGTTGGAGTGTCATTAGTTAGTGATTACTAAAAATTATGTAACCATGTAGTCATAAAGTAATAATGGTACTAAAAGTAATGCTCTGTAACTTAAAAATGACCAAATAAAGAACGAACCGCGTTTGGTACGCACGCACTTATTAGTGCGTGTACAAACGTCATCTGTTTATTTAATAGTGACAACCATGGATCACGTCGTTTTTATATGAAGTGTCCGAGGTGTGATATAATAACGTAACAAACAAAATGTAAGTACTGTGTTATTTATGTGAAGTGTGCCGGAACATAGGAGGCCATGTCAGTTTTGGATTCAAAGATTTAGTCACAATACCTACTTTAAAGGCGATAACGTAATAAATAGCATACTACATTTACTATTTATACTGCATTTGCAGTTGCAAATTTTAGTAAGAATTTCTGTTTTTTAAATGAATGTTGTCGAAATGAAAATATCAAAGTAAATATGAAATGTTGAAAATACAAAATATGAAAATGGATCTCTATTGGAGATAAGCTTGCCTTTGTGCACTATTATGTTTGTTTTTACATTTCAATAACCTTTTGTGTACAATAAAGAAAGAAAGAAAATATTCAAGATTGTGCACAGTGGTATTTATTATATAAAATAGATATATCTATAGTCAAACAACGATTAATAAATAAATAAATAATATTTGAATTTAAATAACTTTACTGACATCTGCATCTCGTAGTATGTATGAATTAGTAAATAAGTGCACTCCTAAGTTTATTGGAATTTATCCATTACGAACATAATAAGAACATTGAAAAAAATATGTACAAATAAACATATTAATATCAAAAAATATTTGAATTCGATAAATAAACATTATTAATTATACCCGAGTAAATACGAGTACCTAGTAGTAATCTGCTTTTTTACATTTGACAGTTTCAGGTTCATCTCTCCTTTTTTTCTGATAAACTTTCCTTTTTTTCTTTTTTTTTTGATAAGAATTATATTTTATCGGTATTGACCTTGAATTCTAAAGAACCTATCGCGTAGGTAATGCAGCAAGATCTGATTAGTTTTTAGTTCTCGTTACTTCAATTGAATTGTTTTTGAAAATAGTATATATAAATATCTGATTATGTATATGAATGAAGAGAAAAAATAGGCGGACGTATCATTGTTGCTATTATATATAATGCTAGTTATCTGTGATTTAATAAATAAATATTTATTATCCGGGATAAAAGGCATCCTGTAACTTTTTTTATCTCAAATATTACATGTATGCCAAATTTAATTATGAATTAACAAACATACAAAATTTTCAAATGTTTGTTATTAGCAGCAGCGGCTTTAGGGGGTGGCGAACAGGACTATCTCCTGGGGCCTCGCTCTTGCACGGGCCTCGCATAATAACCCAAGCAAATTTTAAACAATCAGTGAGTGGCATTTTGTCTAGTGACAAGTTGCAAAAACTTCCTGATTTAGACATTTTAATCGCGGATGAACAAAATTACCAACACTAATATATAGAAATAAAAAAAAAATGTAAAATGTAAGTTTTCTTGAATCAGCGGAAAATTTCCATTGAACTAATTTAAACCTCAAATTTTAATAATATTTATTTGATGCAAATTACACTCGAGTTTATTCAAATATTGGAATAAAATTATAATTTAGTAGGATCGTAATGTAGTGAACCAAAAAATATTTGATAAACAAATTTTTTTTGGGTAATTAATCATTCGGTCGAGACACTTGTAACTACCTACTGAATAATAACTTAACATGGACAGTGACAAACCAAACCGGTGGAAGCTATAAGAACCTATGTAATTTTATAATTGTAATTAAAAATTACTTGCTTAAATAATACTAGCATACGTAGTATATAAGAACTATATATAAGGGCAGTAGTCTAAAAATAGAAATATAAATTTTCTATATAAATTTGTTATTATATAGTAATGTCTAATTTATAAATAAAAAATATTTAATAATAAAAAATATTGACGCAAACAGAACTGATTACGTCATAATAATTGTATTATATATGGAAAGTATGACTTCCTCAACTATCAAAATAAAAGATTTAAACGCGTTTTACTGTAGCTATATTTTTATCCTGGAGTTATATTTTTAACTTATATTATTAATACGCATGATTTTAAACCATGTAAAACATTTTGTATGTTTAAAGCATTATTTTATTATCCTTAGATTATCAACATTCTGTTTTTTCACTATGATGTGAAGTCGGCGTACTGAGAATACTTATCATGACGGACAGTGACAGGGAATCTTTGTTTTTCGAATGTGTGTCACTAATTAAACCAGTGTATCCTTCGTGAAGCCCAGAAGGCCTCTTAGCGAAGCGAGGAATTTACTGTAATAAGTCTGAAAGAACAAAGTATGTAACTACTAGTATGTTTTGAGTTTTTCACGTATAATGGTGGAAATAGTCTGTGACAGAATTATGTACTATTTATTTTTATAATTTTATAGTGGAATCGATTTAGTATTAAGTATGTTTAATTTAATTAATGACAATGTTTAATTGTTGCACTGGTTCTGAGTAATAAGTATGAATGTATAAAAATTATTTTGTGATCGTCAAAATTATTTGGCAATTTGACGATTTTTGCTTTAGTACAGAGTAGTGGCAGAGAGTCGATAGCAATATCGAATGCTAACGAAGGCGTTGTTTTTATCATACCTTATAGTTTCGATCATTCAATGTTCACTACTGAATCTAACTTAAGTTATATATGTTAATGAAAGAGATTTATATCTCCTCTAAAAATTGCTAGGCACATTGTCGAGTTTGTGTGACTTCTTTTTACGGTTCCGTACCAAAAAGTTACAAAGGAACCCTTGGTGCGACTTTGTGCATTCATTAGTCCATCCATCTGTCACAACGTTATATCTTAGCAATTACTAATGCACTCGATTGGACATTTGAAATAGTTCGACTTGTTATTGGCCTGCACATACTGCAATGGAAATAAATAAAAAAAAAAAATAATTTCCTTGCTTGCTCCAAAACGGATACTCAAAATTTCAAAATTGATTTACTAGTCCAAATGGGATATCATATGAAGGGACTTCATTTGTATATTTTAAAACTGATTTTTATTTATTTTTATGCTACTAAGTTTTTTAGTTTTGATTGAAAATGTAAGAAAAAACCATTCCCTTTTCTCCGAAGTTGTTAAAGCGAAAAATTTTAAATAATTGACATTTATAAAGCATATGTGATTATTACAAAAAAATAAAACGATATTTCTAACTATCGTCGTTTTTAAGAAACTATCAAAAACCTTTCAAAGACAAACTTAGTTATGCGATCCAATTTTTAACCATAATTATGGTCTAAAATATGAAATTACAAATTGTAGTTTCAATAATAACTAATAGATATCTATTTCTTATTACAAATGCAATAAATTCTTTTTATTATGTCATATATATTTACGTACAGAACCCTTGGTGTGTGAGTTTAATTCGCGCCAGACCGGTTATTTTTTAGATCATCTCTAGTTTGCTAGCTGTAAATTGATGAGATTCACATTGAACATTAATTTGCTCTGTCACTCTTCTCTTTAAGATTTTTTTTTGTATTATTTATCATACATGCTTCTTATATGGCTGATTCATTACAGCATTATGTTCTTAATTGTAGGTATTACATATTATATTAAATCGTAATTGATGTAAAATGTTAATTAAATTGATATAATCTTAATCTGTTGTTGGTTTTTTGTCGTGATGGAACTTCATTATATTAATTATGACATTATATAAAATACTTGTATTTAGCACCATTGTTCTTATAATAAAAATTAGAATAAAAAATGTTATAGTAAGACTGTGGAACTAAATGGCCACAACCATGAAATTACAGGATACAGAGGTATAACACCTTAGTTCTAAGAATGAATAGAATGGTATCGCGTAAAGGGTATTATGGACGACACAGTATATTTTATGTCTATAAGCGATGGTTATTACTTTCCATCAGGTAGGTCATCAGCTTATTTGCCATTCTAAGTTGTATAAAAAATATTTTAAATAATATCATATTATAATTAGTAATATAGTATTATTAATTAGATTTAGATTAACGGATTCTTAACAGCAGTATTATTTACTGATTATAATTATTCTCATTATGTATTTTTGTAGTTAATGAAACCGGTTTATTTATGTTTTTGTAAATAAATAAAACTTGTCCAAAAAAAAAAACAAGCTTTCAAGAGCAAATTATAAACATGTTGTCTAATTATTTTAATTACTTAAGTATCTTTTTTAATTTTATATAGAGTGGAACGTGGCTTAGTCGTTTACATATTAAAATTTGGCTAAACCAGAATATTCTACGTATATTAGTTTTAATTTTCAACAGAGTCATGTAGTAGAATTACACGTGTTTCTATATTTTGAAATGTCTAATAAGCTACCAGTTAATTTAATGTCATACGGTAATTGTAGTTTATAGACATTAACATCGTCACACGTCTGCACGTCATAGAATATACGGTGAGAAAAGAATACTCCTATAACAGTAACCCACCCTTTAAACCGAAACACAGCCATGCGTATACAGCAAAAATAGGAGTCGAAAAAATGTCGAAGAGCCCCATCGTGTTTGAAAAAACCTCCCTCAAGTATAACGAGTATTATAAATTTTCAGTCAGGCTTGATAAGAATGACAATGAAAGTGCCTTAACTGGTAGTATGTAGTATAGGACAGCCATGCTACGTGCGTACAAAATTTTTATCGTTTTGTAAAATACAAAAAAAAAATTTATGGCAATAAGAACTGTCTGTGTTTTTTTGTCATACTGAAAACTTTCTGAAAAACTGAAATATTTCTTTTTAGATAATTAAAGATATTTATAGAAATACATTTCAACAATGCCATGGTTACATTAAAATTTACAATAAAATATTGTTAAGTTCACGTTTTTGTATATTCTTTGCTATTGTCCTTCTAAAGGAGATAAGGTATAGTTTTGTTACAGAGTCGATAATCTCTGTTTGTCACGATCTTGACAAATGTGATAAACGGATCACATGATTTACGTACCGAAGTCGATAATCTGAGTATTTCTTCCTTCTGACTGCATATTATTTTTTATATTTATTATGTGTCTGATTATTTATCTATCGGGCAATATGTATTTGTATGTTAACATTTTGAATTACCACTCATTCGTACAGTTTGTAGTTAAATACATATCTTCTCGTATTTTGATATATTGTTATATTTTCTTATTGAACTATTTTATGTCTTAAATTATTAATCCAGTTAATTTATTTATTTTATTTAAATTTGATAATGTTATGCTATTTATTTTGTTTAAATTAGTAACACAGTACTTATATTACTTTAAACATTTTTAAATTATACCACATAGAATTATATAGAAAAGAGGGATTATTTTTTTGCAGTTATTGTCTACATAGATAAAATTAAGAGCTCAAGGCAGTTGAACAAATATCTGTAATTTTGTTTTAATGAGTATGTAACAATTGTAAATATGTAACAATGTTAGTAGAAAAATCAATGATCGAAATGTTTTACTTAGTTTTTGGTATTTGAAAAATGTGCGAAATCTTTATTTAAACTAAAATTTTAAAGAAAATCTGAGTTTTTGTGTGTTTGTTTGTAGATAATTTTTTTATGCAACTTAGACTGGCGAGCTAAGCTGATGGCCCAGCTAATGAGAAGTAGTAACCGTCGCCTATAGACATGAACAGTACCATGGATATAACAGAGTATACCTTTTCGTCTATGATACCTCCCATGCATTGCCACTCCTGAGAACTCGGGTGTTATTTCTCTGTACTTTGTAAATTCACTGCCATATCTCACCTTTTAAATCGAAATATAGTCATGCAAACACAATTGCTTCACAGTTGAAACACGAATGGGACATAGGTGCCCAAGCAAATGACTATTGTACAAAGTCTCCCTTTGGTGTATAATGTTAAAAAAATTTAATTATAGATAATGTCCAAATTATTTACTACTTTATAGATTTTAATTTTTTTTTTTCACTTATAGAATGCTACATTATAAGCGTTACTCTATGTACATGGATTGTACTTTATTTTAAAAAAATATTGTGTAAAGCTATTGCGGGTTGTCTAAGATTAATTGTGAGATTCAAAACTTTTTAGCTTAATTTTTTATTAGATAGAGAAGGGTCAATAGTCCAAAATCTTTAGTACTGTTATGTATGATGAGTTGTGATAGCGTAAGCACGAAATGAGATGAGACATATCAATCATCTATATAGATAATACACTGTGTAGATGGTAAGTAGACATCTTTGGTATTCAAATTTCTCTACCAAAAAATCTCTTGCAAGAAATTTTGTGTGAATAAGTAAAGATACCTTTGACTTTTATTTATTGTATTTGTCATTTTTGCATATAATGATAATACAAACATTGAATAGACTGCGTTCCATTTATCTTCCTTCATTTATAAAGAATACAGAAAATAAAAATAATAATTCAATAGGGTTTTTATATTATTTTTTCCTACTGTTTAATATTTTTTAATTAAGTATAGATAGTTTTTCTATCAAGTTTTATAGGTCCTTATTCATGAAGATATGGAATAAAACATAAATAAAATTACGCTTTCAGAATTACCGTTGTTGCAGAGCGAGACGATCTACCAGTACATCCTGATGTTTGGATATGCAGTTTCACAGCTTCTACACCTGACCGCTTCGAGTGCAGCCGGGCCGATCCTGTGGCTCCACTGGTTTGTGGAGCTTTCGTTGTCCGATTATCTTGTTTAGCTCCTTTCTTCTCTTGTTTTGGTCTTCGTATGTCCTGTTTTATACGACGATCACGTGTCTTCATCTTAACCGTTCCAATCAATTCATAATAGTTGATATTCAATGAAATGTCACTGAAGGATTTTTCTTTTCTAAAATCTTGCTACGACTTGATATACTAAACGTTGACAATTCGATAAGATATTTATTTCGAAGGTGAAAGAACAACGATAAAAAATAATAAACAAGTTGGCGATTACGTGACAACGGAGGCCCTTTATGTGATTTGATCACGTAAAAACCTTGAATTGGAAGTGAGAATCGGACAGCGGCGCGGTGTTCGTTACCCAGTGTTTTCCAGGGTTTAAATAATCACTTATAAGCACTGTACAGCTGGAGAGCGATATCTTCTTAGCTAGAGTGTGCAGGCGAGTGTCGGGGTTTGGACGAACTGGCGCGGACGCATCGCAGTTTGAGTTGAGTGCTCGCCGCTCGTTCCTGCGGCGATTTGGATCGTCGTTGTTGTTAATTAAAGAGGTCCTATGACAGCGTACTATCATAAGAGTATTAATGTTCAAAACAATTATGAAACTCTGTAACCCACTAACAGGCTGTTGTCACATGCTCTCTGTTTTCCTTTTGTGTTGTTTATAGTTGCTATTAATTAATAAAATAGGTCATTGAATAATAAGGTACTTATTAAAAAGATATATTCATCAGTGATATAACTGTGCGTTAATTTTCAAATACACAAACATAATTTTTTAACAATTTAAACGTAAATCGTTTTGCATTGCATTGCGTAATTGCAAAATATAAACGAAAATTAAAATAAAAAAAATAATGAAGTGTAGTTTGTCTACAGTAGACATCTTGCATTAAGTAAAAGACTTTATTCCATGTTTAATTTGGGTATTGAATTTAGAAAAAGATCTTATTGAGATTGGGTAGCGGCGAGTTCAATAATTAAATATCTGATTGACTATTTACTGTTTTTTTGTTTTAATGTATCAAATGTTTAGGGACCACATATTTAGTCAAATATGTGGTCTTTTTAATAATTTTATCTATCTATATAAATAAAAATCAATTGCCGAATGTATCGTTTCAATAAATGCATCACTTTAGGATGGTTGCACTTATTTGGCTACTTCTTTTTTGTTGTATTTATAATTGTTAGGACAAGGTAAACCTAAAGAGTGATATAAATACCTAAATGAAAATTTTTAAAGTCTTACGTCGATAATCGTACTGTAAAGGGAAGATTTGGTTTAAATTTATTCATTAGTACACCCGTGGCGAGCTGTTAATATATGTGGGACAATTTAGGATAAATTGTCCCACATGATGATGATGTTTATCTATATCAATTTTTCATTAAACTATTTAAGTATATAATTTATGTAGCAAGCTATTAAGGACACCATGAGTATTACCTTCTTTTAGTTAGTATAGTTATTTTTTAACATTATATGAATGTAAAGTATTAAAGGTAAAAAATATATAAAGGCGAAAGGCCACATTTCGTAAGGTAACTTCGAAATGTAAAAAAATAAAAGAAAATAAAAATGAACCTTGAAGAAGGTGTAATGTATTTTTTACTGGATTATTCAACTACTCTATTACAAAGTTGCATTATTTTTCCGTTTTCCGGATATCTATTGAAGTAGGTAACTGTTAGTAATATAAAACATTATATAATAATTTTTATTTTATCTTTAAAACTTCTGATATGTTGTTTTACTTACCTCTGTCTGTATTGTCTGTATAGGTCTCTCCATGTGATGTTCTTTAAAGGAAAAGATCAGTACCCAGTAGAGCGAGGGGGTAGGTCAGTAGGGGACATGTGTTTTGTTTTTTTAAGACTTGCCAGATGGAGACTGCACAAAAGTCGTCTGCTTGGGTACCTCTATCCCATTTATGTTTTTCCATTTAGTTTTCAAGGCCGTGTTTTAGTTTGAACGGTGGGATATGATAGTGAATTTACAAGGTACAGAGGAAAGGAAATATCTGAGTCCTCAGGAATGGCAACGTATGGGAGGTATCATGGGCGAAAAAGTATACTCTGTTATGTTGATGGTACTGCTCATGTCTATAGGCGACGGTTATTACTTTCCATCAGGTGAGCCGTTAGTTTGTTTGCTATTCTTAGTTGCCTAAAAAAAAACTTTCAATCATGTGAGCTCTGAGCTTATTTGTCATTCTAAGTTGTATAAAAAAATATTTGAAAAGAAATAGTATTCTAAATTGTGCATAAGAAAGAAAATATTAATTTGAAATAAACTATATTCTTGTACAATTTTCTGTGAATATACCTGTAATTTTAGGTTACTAATTAAGAAGTGGATTAGAAAAAGAAAATCGAATGCCATCTATGTTGTATGTTCGTAAAACAAATAAACTTCATTTAAACAAAGTTTTCTTATACAAGATATTTTATTATTTTAGTTTGTGAAAATGGCAATAGAGGGACTTGTATTCAGAACCAGCCTGCTTAGGTTAGTGTAGCTGCTTAGTGTTGAATATTTTTAGCTTCATGTAGTTTTATAAATGTCCGCTAGATGGGAGTTTATAATATCGTTTTAGAAATAAGCAGTATAATGTTTTAAAAACTTAGGTATTTATTATTTTATTTTGTTGTATCTCAATGAGGTACCACCACAATATTTTAATTAATTTAATTATTTGTTTTAAAAATCTTGAAATCTGTGTACATAGATACAAGATTTTTTCAAACCATAAAATACGTACTAATAATCTACTTCATCCGCAGTTTAATAATAATTTATAACATAATTATGTTATATTTGACATTAATTATAATATTATTATAGAATTATAATATTAGGCACCTATAATAATCAATGAATGTAAAGAAATCAAGCAGATAGTGTAGTTTCTAAAAACTAGAAGAAGTCTCTTTAATTTGTTTTTATTTTAATGCAATTTAAATGATAAACAACCTGACGGCCCATCTCATGAAAAGTAGTAACCGTCGCCTATAGACATGAATAGTACCATGGACGTAACAGAGTATACTGTTTCTTAAGATAGATTATAAACACAGTACTTGCGCTTACTATAAGATACTACATCTACTATGCGATTAAAGTAATACTGAGTTTTTATTTCTATAAAGTTTTTCTAAACTTGTTAATTTCTGTGTTAATAATTAAGTCAGTCATTGGATAGTCACCAATATTAAAACATTTATTTATAATAGATGTTTGGAAAAATTGTAATGGCAAATTGTTATAGTAAATATTAAAATTATATTTCGATTATGTGTTTGAAACAATTTCAAAATAAGTGGCGTATGAATACATCCTTTCTATGCCACATCAACCACTATTTGAAGAACATTCCACAATTCCATATATAGAGACAATGAGACCAAATCTTTCCTCAACCGTACATTGAAATAAAATGATAAGTAAATATTTTCTTAGTGTTTTCTTACTCACTACTTACTCACTCACTGAGATGTTTTAATTCTAATTTTTCACTTTTTCGTATGATTTTGCAAATATTTTCTATAATAAAACTTGTCCTAATAATTATAAATAGGTACAAGAAAATATAATTAGTCAAATGGATGCAGCTGTTCTAAAGTGATGTTTTTACATATATTTGGTAATTGATTTTTTATATAGCTCTATTTATTATTAGCTTATCTGGCAAATATTTTTTATCCCTACTGCTACCTATCGAGTACATTTTTCTTGTCAGGATATAGAAAAAATCTTTCTCTAAATTTGTAGTAGGTAGTTTAATTATATTAATTTGAAAAATTTCAAATCAGTTGTATAAATAAAATCGGTTGAGTAGCTTTGGAGATTAACATGAACAAATATCGTAACACGAAATTTTTGTAATTAAAATATAATGGTTGAGTACATGATATTAATTCGATTGAAAACGAGTTGTTTTCGCCAAAATTATTTCTATCTATTAATAAGGCAAGACGCTCAAGCTTTCATTAGGAAATGAAAGGGAATGGAAGCTTTTTGCATCTACTGGATAAACGACTGTAATAATACTCAGAAAATATCCAATATTCCTTATTCTTATGGTACGACCAAGGGGTTTTGTATTCTTCAAAGGAGTAGGTACTCGTACTTAAATATCTGCAAATTGTGAATTCTTTCATGTTTACCATAAAAAACGGAAATACGATTCTCAACATTTTATATAAAATATTTGTTGACGACATTATAATAATTATCTTCATTTATAGAATTTTGTTACGAACACGTGACATCAATATAAAAGTTGACAAGTTTTCTTTGGTGTAGGCTCAATTCAATCAGAAACGTCAAAGCTGGCTCTGAAAAAATATGGCTTCAAGATTAAACTCGTGTTAATTAAAGTTGGTTCCTTTATAAATAATAATAACAATTTTTCGACGACCATGTCGTCACATTATATGACGACAATAATATATAAGACAGTAATGTATAAGTTGTCTTTTACAAAAGGTGTCTACTATTCCATTTTTCGTAAATAAAGGAGTAAGATCTCATTGTTTATGTCTGTATTTTTTGTATGTTATTTCATATACTTCATTTATGACTTACCTCAACTATATAAAAATAAGAACTATATAAAACTTTTCAAATTAAAACGACAGAGAATTATTTAAATTGGTCCAGAATTGGAGTAAATAAACAAGTACTCGTATAATGTAACAATATACAAAATACATACTTTTTCTTAAAATGATTTTGATTTTACTCAGTATTTCATTACCAGATTATATATTTACCAGATGAAAACTTTCTAATCGCTTACACGCTAATTTTAACTAGTTACACTCATCAATACACTTTTTTTTCTTTAACTCTAATCTGTAATTACTATAGCTCAAAATATCTGTTGAGCGCTTTCATCATGTGGGAAGGCACTTCAGTGAGGGTCACTCTCGATAGTTTATTTTCATCTATCAATATACTCTTGGACAATTATTATTTATTATCTGTCCTATCAACATCATCATCTTTTCAACCATTATTTATCATATGTTATGATATATTATGTGTTACTTTTTTGTATTACTTTTGCCATTTTTTGACCTTTGAAAGATTTGACTGTTTATTTATAACAGATAAACACAAAAATTACTCAAACGATTTAAATTAATGGTTTTTTTTCTTACTTATAGAAAGCTAATCAAGAAAATCAAGTAAAGCAAGTAATATAGCCTATATTATTTTCGTAAATTCTATCTACCTGTGCAAAAAAGCGTCATAGCGCGTCATGTTTTTTTTCTACAATGGACATTAAAATAGTATATAGACACGATCAACTTAAAGCGAAATTGTTCTTTTATAAAATTTTTGGGCATTCAATGTTATGATGGAAATTTCTACCATTATGCAAAGAAGGGTTAAATATTGTACTTAGTAGAAAAATTTTAAAAAAGTATTTGGTATACATTTGAAATTTAGTGTGTTGTAGTGCATTAGTTTTAGGTACAAGTATAAATAGTGTAAAAACTGGTTGAAATGTAAAACTGCAACAGCAATCGGGTCTGTCAGTACAGATCCATTAGGAGAGATTAACAGCATGGCTTTCAGTAAAAGAAAACATCTAAAAAAGTACATATTTCGTCTATGATTTTTTTATTTGAATACATAAATCAACTTAGTCGTGATATATATTCTTTTCTTCTGTAATTCTTTACCTTAATAAAATAAAATTATTAAAAAAACCAAATTAATGACAAGATTAATTAGCACAAAATAATTACCAATATGTAAATAAATAATAAATACGAAGTTTAAAAAAATCTGTCATTTAGGAATCTTAAAATATTTTTTAATCGAAAAGTGTGATATTTTTGAACCGTTGTAATAAAAAAATTATAAACGAAATGAGTTAAATATTTGAGAAATTATTTGAAAAGATTTTAAAAAAGTATTTGGTACATTTGAAATTTAGTGTGTTGTAGTTGCCTTAGTTTTAGGTACAAATAAATAGTTAAAAACTTTTGAACATTTGTTTCATCTCTGTCAACCTTCATGTATTGTAAGTGTTTACAGATAAAGCATGTATAGAATAGTAAGTATGGATAATGTAAAATGAAAACAGAAAAAAGTACATATTGTGGGATATGAACTTATAGTTTTCCATTTGTATATATAAAGTTAATTACCAGACTTTCACTCTTGATATATACTCTGCTTTTCTTCTATACAGTTTGTTAAGAGAAAGCCAATAGGTGTAGTGATAAGAATTGCTTGTATTGTAAGTATCATCATATCTTCCGCGTATTTCAGTCGTATGTCGTCATGTACATAAGATGACATCAATGTGACTAATGCCAAGGGGCATAACACAGCCTGTAATGAAAAAAAATGTTATATAATAGTAAAAATTTACTAGTACCATAGTTTTTAATTTGACTTTGTTTAAAACATATATATATATATATATATATATATATATATATATATATATATATATCCAGAAAAGTGTGATATTTTTGGAACGTTTGTTGTTAAAATAAAAAAACAAATTCTATAATATTCTATGAATAAGGAATTAAAAGTAAGTTTGTTAGCTTGTTACCTTTTAGCGTTTTAAACGCTCAATGGCTATCGTGGACGTAGTTGCAGAAAAAAAAAATTAAGCAATAAATAGCTATTGATATATCATGTAGCATCATCTACCTCCGAACTAAGCTCTACCTACCACGGTCTAAAGCACACTTTTCTGTATCAGTCGCCTAAATAATAGGTACATTTAGACAGAGCAATGTGTCTTAAATTGTCATGTAATCGTTTCCAACATGCTAAAGGCGTTGAATTGTTGGTAGTTCTTACATTGTGTTGTGTTATATATATATATATATATATATATATATATATATATATATATATATATATATATATATATACAGTGAGTGTAAAAATTATTCGTACACCTAGGGTTAAATAAAAAAAATACGAATTTGATAGACTTTCCTCTATTTATTTAATTTAAATCAATACTGTTAAATAGTTTAACATTCCCGCACTTTGTTTATGATAATTTTTGTTTTTTAAAAAAAAAAATATGTAACATAAAAATATTTTTACGTTAACTAAGCAAATAATGACAAACAAAAAGTATTCGTACATTCATTGTTTTTTAAATGAAATTCTGTATAAATCATTTATTCAATCGAATTTTTTTAATACGTAGGCATAGATATTAGACGTTTTAGTTGCACTCGTGACAAGTATAGACGTGTTTAGTTACAAAAATGGGTCGTAAAGCAAAAGAAACGAGTGAAGAGGAGAGAAAAATAATTATTAATTTGCATAATCAATGCAAATCATTATGTGAGAAAATTTGTCAATAGACCACGTTCAACCGTACAGATAATTGATCGTTTTCTATTACTAAAACACTAAAAAACAAACCCAGAGGTCCATCAAAACTCACGCCTCGATTGGATCGGATAAATTGTGTAAAAAAAAAATCCAAAAATTAGTCAAAAGAAATTAATAATATCAATGATTGCCATATTTCTGTCACTTCGAAACGTATTACGTAGTAACGATTATCATGGAAGAACTGCGCGTAAAAAATATTGGGTAAATGATATTAATAGAAAAAAAGATTAGAATTCGCAAAAAAATATATTAATGAAAAAAATCATTTTTGGCAAACTGTTATTTACTCAGATGAATCGAAATATAATATTTTCAAATCGGATGGACATCATATGGTATGAAGAAGTAATATGGAATATAAGAAAGAAAATTTATGTCCAACGGTAAAACACGGTGGTGGGTCAGTATTTAATGGGGTTGCATGAGTGCTTTTGGGGTGGGAAAACTTGCATTTATTGATGGAATTAGGAATCACAAAACGTATATTAATATTTTAAAAGAGAATCTTCTCTCTAGTGCAGCTCAAATGGGTTTTAACAATAATTGGATATTTTTACAAGATAATGACCCTAAACATAAAGCATGGAATACTAAAGCATGGATCCTGTTTAACGTCCAAAATACCTAGAGATGATATTAATATTATAGAGCATGGGTGGGATTATCTCGATAATAAAATTGGAAATCGACCAATTTCAAGTAAAGAAACACTAAAAATTGCGCTTCGCGAAGAATGGGCATTGTTACCGTCTTCTTATATTTTCAAACTAGTTGATTCGATGCCGCAGAGACTCCAAGCTATCATCAATGCTAACGGTGGTCCAACAAAGTATTAATATTTTTTTAATATTCATTTACTTACAAATTTTATAAGTGTACGATAGTTTTTATTATTTGAGTTAACGTAAAAATATTTTTATGTTGTATAATTTTTTTTATTAAAAAACAAAAATTATCATATATATATATATATATATATATATATATATATATATATATATATATATATATATATATATATATATATATATATATATATATATATATATATATATATATATATATATATATATATATATATATATATATATATATATAATATAATATATATTTTTTGTAATTACATACCTATTTACATGCAATACATTCTACTTATTATCAAATAACCCTCTCTAGATTAAGACCCAGTGTAATTAATTATTTTTAGCATGCTTTTATTTAAATATATGTGACATTTTCATCAATATAAAATAAATTGTCTTTGAAGAAACCAAACTAAAGCAACAGCTGTAGTCAATGCATCTGGATTATACTAATATATGTTTATTATTCTGCACCAGTCGAACTGCAGCTGTCTTCTCAGAAAGCACCTGAGAGCGGATTTTATTCTAAAAATCGATGAATTTATAGCACAAGCTGTGTGTCGATTGTGTAATGTATTTTACTAAACTTAGTTATATCAGTGGTGTTCTAGTGAAAATAAAATAGTGTATCTTTTAGTTTTTCGATAGTTAATTTTCTAATTGATGAAAATTACTCATACAAAATATAATACGAGAATCTAGACTAGAGAGGAAAGTGATTCATTTACAGGTCGTTATTATAGTAACACCAAGTAAGAAAAGTGCTTAAATAGTTTTTTTTAATGGATGATAATATAATGGTGATCCCGCCTGAGCTAACGGTATACGCTGGAGGGCACTAGTGAAGAATGACAGATGAGAATGAATATGCATGTCAGTTAGCCCATCGTGATGAATACACCTGGAATTCAGCACGATGGTGTCCAGATGGAGGTCGGCCTGCCAGGGTATCGTCTATCATCCCTCACTGGTACCTCGCCATCGTATACTGTTAGCGCAGGCGGCGCTACCATTTCATTATTATCCATTAAAAAAAAATTAAACAGAAGACACGTTTTAAATGCATTTGTTGTTTTTCTAAGCATCTTTCTTTGGTGAAAATGTTCTGTTTCAGTGGTAAAATATACGATTACGATTTTATACTGTATAAGTAATAAAAATAGGTACATTTTTTATTTGTTTCTTTGTTACTGGACGATGAACTATCTATGTATATGACATCTGATGATATTGATGACACAGCTCCATAGATAAATGAACACATAAATGGAATCGTTATCACTCAGTCCTGGAGACAGAATGAGATAGAGATATCTGATGTTTCATTCTATCTCATGGACTCGCTAGCGAAAACGATTCCATCGATGGATTTGTTTGCCACTTATCTAGGCGGGGTTAATGGTATAGTAGTTAAATTTACTCTCTCTCCTTCCGAATGTTGCGGGTTTGTATTTATATTAATCTCCGTATTATATGTAATATAAGCTATGCTTTGTTTGAAATTATGTAGATAGCGCTGTGTGGTATGTCTCGATCTCTTGATTGATTCACTCTCAAAAACAAAATTATAACTTTAGCAACATAATCTCAAATGTGAAATTAGTTAAAGAGCTATCGAAAAAATTGTTCCGAAACTATAAAATTCATATCTAAGTTAGGTAATTCTAATTACGTTCTAATTGCATAAATAAATTAACAACAAATTCTATACGATATGGGAGGAAGTAAGGGTATATCATAACATCTACTGTTGAATTAAATTAGATTACGTTATGATAACAACAAACACATCAGAATAATGAGTGTATGGGAACTTTAGTTCCTTGTCCAAACGCTAATAAAGAACTTCGTTGTGTCGAGAACTTTATTAACCTTTTAGGAATATAGCGACTTTTATACATTTGGTTTTTTATACTACAGGAAATCACAAATAGATGACCCACCTGTTGGAAAGTAGCTTAGTACGTCTATACTAAGTTTAATGGGATTGGTTGAGCCGTTAAAATGCCAAGAGGTAACAAACAAATTTACTGTCACATTTATGATATTAATAAGGATGTATATCTATTGTTTTAAATCAGATTATAATAGTTCTTAGTATTAGTATGAATATTATACCTACTGGTTTCATGTTTCAGAGAAAAAATAAAGAGACATTGTTTCTTGTTGTTAATTTATGATTGAGATGCCAGTTGTTAATTTAAACAATTAAGATTAATATGGCTTTGGTATAGGTATAAGTTGGGAATATGCTAAAATTATTTAGCATATAATAATTTTGCCTCACTCTGCGTGTTCTACCGCTTATACAACGGATTGTGCTCAGAGGAATTATTCAATATGATGCCTACGGCCACTTTCTATCATCGTACGGCTCGCCATCGGCAGGGAGTTCACCCTCATACCTTACAGCCTAAATGGTCGCGTACAACGCGGTTTCAGAGATGCTTTCTCCAACGAACACTCAGGTTATGGAATGAGCTCCCTGCCGAGGTTTTCCCGAGAGACTACAGCATGGGGTTCTTCAAAAGGGGGGTAAAGAGGTTTCTTCAGGGTCGGCAATGCGCGCGTAAAACATCGGGTATTGCAGGCGTTCATAGGCTACCATAAGGTGGGCCGTATGCTTGTTTGCCATTGGTATAAAAAAAAATATCTAAGTATAATCTTTTAATTGACGAACAAACCGCGTAAGCGCCAATATACTTAGTTAATTGGAAAGCAAGTAGTAGTTTAATAGAATTACTGCTGCAACAGGTATTACTTAGCCAGAGAAATAGGCCGTAATAATCTCATATTATATATATTACAAACTAGCTGACTTTGTCCGCGTGGTATTTGTTATTCCTATTTAGTACGAGTATGTATCGATTTATGTACTTATCTATTTATTATATCTGGGAATCATCATTTCAGACATTATCCGCTGTTAGACATAAGCCTTCCCCATAGACTGCCATAAAGAACGCTTCTGAGCCACCTGCATCCACTGTCTGGGAATACTGGACCAAAATTAACAAATACTCACTCTTTGCTTTAGGTCAAAATGACTTTACTTAAGTAAGTTGTGTACTAAGCTGTATAAGTTACTATAGTTTTTCAACTATCCCAAGGGAACTCTTTATTTCTCCGTAAAGTATCTAAAATGTTGACCAGGGATGTAAGGTACCACCATGAAAAAACCTTCTTGAAATCGTTACTTCTTACGGACTTATCACTTGTTATTATGTCGTAAAACAATTGTGTTTTCATGGTTGTGTTTTGGTTTAAAGTGAAATCTTACAATATGGAGTAAAATCATAGTTCCCAAAAATGGCATAGATGTGAGCAGTACTATGGATATTTTTGTGCTTTCCGTGATATTCATAGTACTGTCAAGTTAATAAACAATAGTTATGACTTTTTATCAGGTAGGTCAGCTTATTTACTATTTTACGTATCATAAAAAATTACCCATAATTTTTATAGGTGTCGCATGGACAAATCCACAATATTTTCATTCAATATACATGAACACATATAATATACCTCGACAATTGATTTTGTTATCCACGTGCAACATACGTAGATCTTTTCTTTAAGCGTAAAATTCCAGCAGACGAGGAACGTGACTGACAGTCGTACTATTAGGCACACAGCCAGGATCGCGAAGCCTAATAACAGCCTTGATACAGACGTATTGATCTGTAAGTACATGAAAATAAATTGAGTTACGTGTGTCAATATAAGATATAATAAATTATTATGATAGTTGTGTATGGATTTCTGTGAATTTGTTGCTTTTGTTTTTATCTAAATGCCATAAATTACAGTAGTTACAGAGGTAAATGTATGAGTGATATTATTCTTGTATAAGTTTTGTTCTATTATCATCTGACGGGCATGATTGTCACGACGTAATGTGTGTGATAGATATTTAAATACATGTACACAAGCATTTGATAAGAGATACAAAATTGTCAGGGAGACGATATACATTATGCACATTATGCTTACACTGATGTTGTATGTTATATATAAATGTGTATGTAAGAAACTGATATTGTTAAATAAGTATTTCGAACAAATGAAGTCCCGGTATTATTTCTGGGAAGGGTAAAATCAGAAAAACGATATCTTTATAAAATAAGTTGGGACCGAGTGCTCAGGGATATTTGCTAATATCGTTGCCTTGTTTCTTATAATCAAAGGTCTCCCTTTTAAATTGGAAATTAGTTATTAGTATACAATTTTACAGATTTCTTAGACGAGGTTGCTAAAGAAAATTCAATAAAATTTGTAACGGAAATCTATAACATTCAAAATGAATGATTGTACATGCATGATTATTTTGTGATGAAATTATGATAAAGAAAATGATAGTTAACCACAAAAAATGTTCCTGTATAGGTGAAAAGTGTAGGTTCAAACGCAGCCCATAATACGCGGTACGTTGTTGATGCGGAATTGTTGTTAAGTTTCCAACCGTGTCGCGCCCAGTGTGTGGCTGCAGTGGCGTTGCAAGCTAGCACTGCAACGCCTCCTGAAAATAGGTAGATTTTAATGTGATGACAAAGCTTAGCTTACTACTAACTTCGACTTAAGCCAGAAAATTGGGATATGGAATAAATAGTTTCTTGTACGAGTATGATTAATGTTGTGTTAGTCAAGGTCGTAGTACTTAAAGTTATTTGAGATATCGTGAAATAATCGTGACGTTTAACATTCAATTAGAACCTTTCAAATTTAATTTTTACAAAAACAAACCAAAACGAAGTCACAGGGAATTATTAGCTTATGTTCATACTTAATTAATATTAAGCATGCCTTACTATAACAAACTATTGATAAAACTCGCAGGAGAGTGTTAGAAATGGTGGATAATAAAGCGAAACATGAATAGACATTCCAATTTGATAGAACGAAGTTCCATAGAAATGCCGACACTCCGTCTAGACGTATGATAACGACATTATGTGGGGACACAATATCGTATACAGGTTTATAAATATGAACGCAACAATTTAAAATGTTTATGTTTAGTCATATCACATCATCTACATACAAATATTATCTTTTATTTAAAAAGTACAAGCTCTGATGTACAATACATAATACATATTTGGGACCGTCCTTGGTACGTTTAATTTTATATATCTTATACGTCGACGAGAATGCATTGTGTACTTAGTGAATCCTTTTGATCGATTTTTATCTTGTGTAATAAACAAACCACGAGATATAATCAGGCAAATAAGAAAATATTTATAAATTGTTCATTTACTTGATAAACTCTGTGAAGTTACTCGTAGTGTGCAAATATAAGGTACACCTTAAAATTACCATGACTGTGTTAAATTAAGCTTATGTTCTTGTTTTCTTTTGGTGGATGTGAACGAATATTTTATTTGTAAAGGGTATCTTACAAACTATATAATTTGAGTACCATATTTAACATTATCTTAAAATTTATTAGGTGTGTGATGTAAATATTTATTAACCTGCGCCTGCCCATCCGAATAGTGATGTAAGAAAGTTGGCAAGGAGACCACCGATCAACACGAAGAGAACTCGCAACTCCGTGACATAGAAATCTTGTGAGTGGGGTACTAGACCCGCTAAAGAGCCCCACATAATACCGAGCGCTACTCCTACAAATATCGTCAAAGACGCCTGTAACAAATTACATTATTTCACTTCGTTTGTTGAAAATAAAATATTCCAAAAATGTCATATTGTTTCTGAAACTTTTTATTTAAACATGGGTATTTTATTTTATTTATTTTACAGTCGGGTTTTCTGTCACTTTATTGTGTTTCTTTATTTTATGTAACAACAACATTACTTTTTAATTAAGATCAACCGGATTAACTTATGTGTATTTTTTGTTCTTACGAGTACATTAAAATATTCGGACGATCGCAGGGCGCCTCATCGAGGTTACTGGTGACCCAAGAGCTGGTAGCTACTTTGCCCAAAACATAAGTTTGGCAATCCAAAGAGGTAATGCTGCCAGTATCTTGGGTACGCTGCCTCGATGTGATGCGTTGGGGGATTACTTATAATTAGTATTAGTATTTAAGGAATTTTATATTAATTTTAATTTATTGTTGTATTGTAATTAGATAAGTTTCTAAACTAAGTTTTAATATAAATATTATTATTCCTGTTCAAATATAATGTATACTTATAAAATTTTTAACAATAAAACAATATTATTATTATCAAATTCAGCGTTACGATATGACCACAGGCGAAGCCAGGGTATGCAACTAGTCTCAAATAATAAGTTATTCTAGACCCTAACGTATTCTCTAGAGAAAATAAGAATAAGATCACTAATGCAATCGCTGATACAGAAAAGGAATTGCACTAGTGATTTTATTCTTTACATCGAATTGTAAATTACCAGTAGGTATATAATCACAGATAATATAATACTATATAGTAATTCTGTCGTATCCAGATTAAATTATCGTAATGATGGGGTTCAATATTCAACGATGTATTTTTGTATGTTATAACATCTAAGAACTCCAACGACAAGAACGTAGCTCTTAAATAACAAAAATGACCATACAACATTTAAAATTCAATACTAATTATGCGTCTTTTGATGATTATTTAATTATATTTGTTTTTCATTTGATACGGTTACTTCTATGTTGATTTTATTATTTAAAATTGTGATTTTGATGCCGGCAACGATGAATATCTAAGTAAAAGGACGTCGTAAATCGAAATTCAATGTATGGGTGTTTTCCTCGTAGATATCTATGATGGTTACATTGGCGGCGAATAATATTAAATTGCTGGCTCTAATTTTACACTTTGCAGGTTTAGTTAACCCCTGTGTTCAGCAAAAATCTATAATTACTCTTTGAGTCTGTAATAGTCAGGCAGTTTGATGGGTAAACAGCACAGACATATAATAATAATAATATTTATTTACTCAGACTACATAAGGCCCATTTTGTTAGTTATAAATTGACTTAACCTATGTTAGTAAATAAGCGGTCATGACACTCTTGCATTGATAACCTGTCCCACCCAATATTTAAGGATGGGACAGTCCATTTTATCAGCAATTGTCTTCAGGATACTGTTTGAGCTAACACGCCTACCTTAATCTGTGAGTCTATTTTTCCGACTGTTGTCCTTTATTTTTCCATAAATAATGCTGTTGACACCTGTATGCCTTATCTTTAACATTATGGTAATAATAGCAAAATTTGTTTCGATGTCTTGCTTGGACTTGATTGTGCGATTTTGACCTAGATCGGTCGTAGTGACGTTGCCCATAACTGCTGTCTGCTGAATTGGCGCGAGCGATCGTTTCGTAGTGCAGCAATTTCTAATTGCATTGATGCAAGTTATGACGTTAGATGCGTGGCGATATTGACATCTCCAGTATTTAAGGGTTATATAAAAGAATGAATGAGTATATTCTAATTCTTATTCTTTACGTAGTACTGACAACCTCCAACTCAGATGCGTTTGGCGATATTGACATCTCCAGTGTTTAAGGGTTATATGAATGAATGAATGAGTATATTTTATTTGCATTATACAATATAATGAACATGCAAGACAGTTAATAAATGTAACGATACAGTTATACAAGTACAGTAAGGCGGCCTTATTGCTAAGAGCAATCTTTTAAAGACAACCTTAGGGTAATGGACTAATTGTTGTACATGTAGATAATGATATTGTATAATTAAGATGTGGTTGTATTTATGAAGATATTGGCGAGAGTCATTGGTTAGTTGTAAAATTGATGACGAAGCCTCTTAATTAACAATTTTCCTACGGCATTGCACATATAAACGTAAATATGATTCCATATTCGGACCCCAGTTTTTAAAAGAAATAATTGAAATTTGAGCGAGCGATTATTAAATAGCGTTTGTAGATTTCAAGAAGCGACAATTATTTCTAAGTTGTGTTAACCTAAATATTTGATTGACATCTATTCACACTCGTTTAATACCTAATATATGTTGATTTTATTTATGAATAATTCGTTTGGAATAATATTCGCAAAAACATTTTACATTGACAGTTACGTTTACCAATCTACAAATGTAGTGCTCGTACTATTATACTACATAAATATCTATACTTTTCTAGGTATTACCTAACACGATTAAGAATATATTGATTCTCCATTTACAGTAGGTAATTATTATGACTTAAAGGTAAATATTTTAAACAGTTGTTTTTCGTTCTTCGTAATTTTTTTTAAGACTAGTTTCATGATCATTCGGGACTTTTAATGGTGAGCAGTCGTGTCGAGTATATTCAACTAAAATACACGTGATACAATCCAGTTGTCCTACGGTTAAAATACATATAAAGTAAACTTATGAAACTTATAAAAATAAAATAAAAAAATAACAGGCAAACTTGTAGTATACTACTTCTAAGACGTTTTAAGCATTAATAGAAACTTTCTGTAGGTATATATTTTTTTATTAGATAGTAATAGAACCATAATTTTACACTCGTAGAGTTTTTCTCATTAGGTATTAATCACGAAAATTTTCGCGTAGAGATGAACCATGAAAAAAATTTCAAAGTTAGTTGGAATATGGTTTTTCTAATTTGTAACTTCAAATTACAATCGAATTATAAACATTTATATGAGTGGTATACAATATAATATTTTACTAATTATTACTACTTAATTAATACTAATTAATACTTTACTTTTGTATAGCGATATATATCATTGGTATCGTAGAATATAAAGCTGTAGATAAGACCATAAACGCCGACACTTAGGGCTGTATCGATGCCACCAGCAGTGCATATCAGTTGTGTCCAATTGCGTTTCCCGCCAGCGAGTTTGTTGTGTTTAATCACAGATGGCATTATTACTGCACATGACACGGACGCATATATGGAACCCAGCAGGAAGCCTGGAAGTAAAGGAACAAATTATAATATTTAGCCATGAAGTCAAGGACTATGTGAACGTGAAAGCCATTTGCGGAAATAACCCGCTATTATCTTGTTACTTTGTCTGGATGTGGTAACTTTGGATTTGTAACGCGATGTGATTTTTAGATAGTCTAGAAAGTTAGAATTATATAGGTATGAGTCTAAAATCGTGTAAATAGTTTGATTGGAATTTCAAACAGTTCCAGGATATTTTCTGGCCGCTCAAACAGCTCTCTGCTCGTAACTTATCTGAAATTCGAGTGTCACTAAGTCGTGTAGAAATGGATTCACCATTTGGACCTCTTCTAAATCGGTTTTGCATCAAGTACGATGTTATTGCCATCGTAGCACTTTAGAGTAGATAGGTAGGTATATTTACTTTGCATAATGTTATTCAACGTTGCTTTAGTGTTTAAAGTAAGTTCAGTCGAGAAAGATGTAAAGTAAATTTGCGATTTATTTAATTATGTAAAGCAAACCTAAACCACTGGGTTTATTTAGAGGTCGCCATTCAGAATGGATAACGAATATTTATTAGGTATTTATTCTTTATTGATCACACTATGAAAAAAATGTTTGGTATAACAGAGAGAAATTAATGCTATATAGCATTATCTCTCAGTTAACTTTAGAAAAAAACAGAAATATGATTATGCGGTGAAAAATATTGAAAATAGTTTATTTACCGTTTATGTGGGTAATAAATACTCGCCTGCGGATTCGCTAGCGTATAAATTTATTAAGGTATTAACGAAAAGCTTAAGTTTCTAAATATCGTTACTTCTATAAGAGTTGCGTTTTGTCTATTGTGGCACGGTAAAGTAAAATGACCAAATACAAGCACTCTCGTGAGTATGAAGTATCGCTATAGGATCTCTTTGTTATCCGTCTGTGGTATTTTGTATTGGCATCTTGTAAATGGCATTTGTATCTGCAATAAATTTTGTGTCATTTTATAAGCAGTGATAAAAGCCAAAGCCAAAATAAATACAAGAGTCATCGTCCGAAGGGTAAGACTTGCTATTTTTACCCTTCGGACGATGACTTTCGTCTATTTATATAATGTCACGAGAGACCGAATATCACGAGTTTTTAACATTTTATATACGAGTATTTTTTTTTATCAATATGGAGTTTATGGCTGTGACTATCGATTGTTGTTTTGACAGCATTTAATTCTTATTACTGTAATATCTCTAAAAGCTTCCACTCGAATTATGTGTTGTTACCAATTATTACTTAAAAAGAACCTTTTGTCGTTTACTGCTAAAAATTAAGTGCACCACGTAGTTGTTGTCTCAACCGAGAGATTTGGATCTTTTATATTTTTTGTAGAGTAGTCGTTAGCAAAAAATATTTGTGATGTAAACAATCTGTGCAATATTTATATATTTTATATATGTTAAACGCAAGATTATCAATTATTTAGTATCTATGCAGAGATATTATATCTCAGATATATGTACAAATTGTATTGAATTGTAAAATAATTGTTGTACATAATTTACATTGGACACTAAAAGACATACATACATTACATACTACATTAAAAGATTGATTATACAGTGGTAGACATATCATATAGAGGGATCTCTTCAGTCAACCTTTGAGAAGATTAAAGTAAAATTATAAAATGTTCAAGAGTAAGAACCGTACAGCTAAAGATAAACTCAATAATACATACCTAAAATAATGAATATATAATACATTAAAAAGTAATTGTATGTACCTATATATCTAAATAATAATAATACATAAATTGGGTTAATGAAATAGGAGATTCAGAATAAAATTTCATGATACCTGCTTTAAAGGGTTTTAATGATTCTAATAAATATGTCTGTATCTGTAGTGTCGTAATCATCTGGAGGCGATGTCTCTATAACATAGTTATTGTATGAAGAAAAAGATGCTGCATGATTAATAATAATCATAACTATTGTCGTGTCATCAGTTTACTGTCCACTATTGAAAATTGGCCTCCACCTATTGGGAGGCTTTGACTGTAGTTGTCATGTTTAGCATCTGCCTGTAATGTGTTAAGTGGTATTGGTGATGTGTTAAGAGGGACGGTTCTGCCCATCCCTTGATCATGGATCAAGCGCCCGTAGTTGCTTCTTATGATACTCATGAGAAAAGAAGAAATGACCCATTCTATGTCATGACCTCATAGCACACATGACGCGGCTTAATAATACAAATAACGGCATAATAACAAGTAATAAATATTCTTTACTATAAACTATCTGTAATAACTAAGAATGATTGGTTATTAATTTATAATAAAGAAGCAGCACGATTGTTCAAACTTTCCGCTAAAATTATATATATTTCTACGCGACCTTTAATTTTCTAAGGGTTATTTTACAATTATCATTATATGTGGCTGCTATACAATGTTGTATAATAGCCTGTGGTATAAACACGATGTTACTCGTTTACCAGGATTTCTACGACATTTACTGTAGGAGAGCAAAGGCTGTCCACGTGATATCTGATTATGCAAGCGTAGTAGGACTTGAAAATAAACATGTTGTGTTAAAATATTAGAATTAAATCTATCATGAATAACATCGTGCAAGAATGTCATACTTAGCTGAATACGACTATTTTGCAATTGTAATAATTTTGATTTTAAATTTTGATAAAAATGTTTTATATGAAAGTTTATTATAATAACACTTATATTGTACGTAACGCAAACATTTTTTTCTGGACCATTTTAACAATGCTTTTATATTCATTATAATACGGGTTCCATATAATCATAGTATACTGAAACTGCGACCTAATTAGACTTTTATATAAATATAAATATGTCTCTGGTTTATTGAAATCTGATGTTCGCCTCGTTACAAAACCATACATTTTATAGGCGTTGTTTTCAATGTTTTCAATATGCATATTAAACGGAAGTTTAGTGTCAAATGTATTTCCAAGATCTTTTATGCATTGCACCCATTCTAAGTTATAATAACCATCCAACTAGTAATTATCATTTTAGTATCAGTACGTTTTGGGCTAGCCTAGTTTATCTGTGTTTTATTATACACATAAAATTATAAAATAATTTATCACTATTATTTAAGCTTTTCGATATCTATATTATGGTCTTGATAATATATTTATATACACTAATAAAACAATTATACTTTATTATACGAGGTTATCATTTTGTATAACAGAAGTATTATTAGTTATCAAATCTACAATGTAACTTTTATTGTATTTGGATACAACAAGTTACCTTTCCAAACATTGCTGGTTATAAACTGTCAGCAAATCCGAACTAAACAGGCGTATTCGCGATGCGCGATACCAAGTTATGCCATTGCAATACCCGCATAAAGAATAATGCTATATTTACTTGTAATATATATTATTTAAAAAAGATATTAAAATATTTTTATTATGTGCAAAAACATCTTAGCTTAAAGTTAGGATTAGGTAATATATATATATATATATATATATATATATATATATATATATATATATATATATATATTATATTATATTAATTGAATTGAGTATTCTATACTAGTATAGTATTATAAAAGATATATATTATGTGTGGTATTATTAAAAGTGTCGTAAGCACTATTACTACTACCTGCAACTAGTCGAGTATTCTCGGCAAAAATACATGTCAATCCGGTTATTATTTTCACAATAAACTTTAATGTAGTGTTGAAAAATGTGCAATACTGGAAATTTTTCATGATATCATTTTTATTTTATGTTTGCAGTGCACGTCGTGCGGTGAAAATGCGTTCAAATCTTTCGCAATACCAGTTTCACAACGGAATATATTGAATTGGCTTTGTACCGCACACATCGCGCTCCATTGTATTTTAGTACCTATTCATGACAAATTTTATTTTATTGCCAACGATGTATACCACAATGCGCACACTATTAAATGATGAAAAAGTTAATAAGAATTTCCTTATTGTAACAAATAATACACTTAGAAATACAATGCAATAAATACTAGATAACCCGGTGTACTTCTCGTCAGCTACTATTGTAGTTTTCAAGTTTAAAATATACTGTATTTTACTTATTTTATTTATTTATTATAATAATAAATAAATAATAAATACTAAATAGTGATTTTTTTTACAAAATTACCTATTTTTAGTTTTTGGATTTTTCTGTTGAAGTATATTGAACAAGGTCTAACTTACTAACTGAAAAAGGTCATGCCGACTTTTTTCTTTTAAATCACCTTTGTATTACACTACTTCATAAGCGTAGATTTCAAAAGTAGGAAATAAAATGGACCAATTCTAGATGGCTTATCAGAACACCAGTTTTTATGTTGGACCTTCAAGAATACAACAACGAATACAGCACTCAATTTGGTTCCGTTTTGGCATCTATTGGTCCCTTTAAGACTCTTAGTTATTAGCATTAATATTTTTTAAATATTTCTCATGTACATACATCGTCTAGTTACAATTTTATTATTTTATTGTAATAAATTACTCTATTACTGTTAAGACGTTAACGTTTGTAGAAATAAAATAATTTTATCAGTTATCATTACATACGCACAAATTCTGTAATATTTAAACCTAAAGCACATTTACATTTCAGTAAACTATATACATATATATAAGGAAATAGAAATGAACTTATACTTGTTTGTTACTACGATGACGTATATTATATAGTTCTTACCCCATAACCAAGGAAAGTCCAATAATAAATTGACCAGTACAGCAAGTATAAATACTTCGGCAGCCCAAGGTAAGACACCTAATGATGCTATCAGTTTGTAGTTATTTCTCATGTATTTCACGTCCCATCCTAAAGACGCTTTGCCTAAAATTATAACTGGGTATACTTTTCTGAAAAAGAAAAGAAATAAATTCATAGGCTATACAAACTACAAAGACGAGAATGTCACAAGAACGTGATGTTACATCACTACCGTCAGAGCTCTACTTACTTGTTAGTATTTAACTTATTTTGCAATTAAATATTTACACGTAAATCATATACGCATACTCATTTTATATTTGCATAAATTAATACAATTCGTTTCGACTTTGATATCTGTAATTATTAAGTGACAAGGTTTGACACTAATTTATAGCTAGAGTTGTGTTTGTTTGCAGAAATGATACTTCTTTAGGTTATTTTTAAAAGATGTATTTACTATTATATTTCATTAAAGGCTATTTTATTATTTATTTACTATTTATTTTATTCATAAAAACTAAAACCTTCTACAAATATATTTTAACTATTAAATTTTAACTTTCTCGCTTTCTTTCAAATTGAGAATATAACACAAAAAAAAGAGACAAAACAGTTCCATAGCTAAAATAAATTTATAAAAGGTTTGAAGTTTTTATAAATAATGAGGTAATAGAAGGGATTTGTCAACTATTGTTGGTACAATAGAAATAGCTCCATTGTTTTTGGTAATGGATTTCGTAATATTTAATAAGAATAGACTTAAATACAAGTAATTAATAAATCAGACGAGATAGGAGTTGTATAAAGTTTTTTTATTTAAATGAGTAATGTAGTATTTAAAGAAAATTTTGTTGTTTTATATAAGAGTTACCATATAAAACTTATTTCTTTACTCTTTGTATTACGTGTAAGTTTGTTATCATTTAAAGGCTGAATATTTGTAACGGCTAAAACTGATCCATACAACTGTGTATACATTTGTTACTACAAGAGATGTACTGTGTGTGTTTTTTTTATTAGAAACTCTACCGACATATTCAGTGAACTGTGCCAGTGACAATATTAAAAAAATTCTAAGGATAATAATAATGCGTTTCATTAGGCATTAACCAATTCAATTTACGCAGCTCAAAAGATGAAAAGATTTGACCAACTAATTGTACCTATTATATAAAACAAATGTCATTATTGTCATAAGTCTATAAGTTTGTATTATATACCTATGGTTTATTGATATTTGTTACTTAATAATTATTAAGGGACTATAAATGAAATTTGTACACAGATGGGCTATAATCGGTTAATGTCGCAAGTTACAATTAATAATTAATATTTAAACGTTCACGTATGTAATTAATATATCAATAGCTCCCAATGAATAAACCTATTTTATGCTCATATGCATAATATTATTAGAAATTATAGATATGAATATTAGAAATATAAGCGACTTATATATTATGTATTCAATATTCAAAGAAGAGATGGATGGACCGAGTGAAAGATGATAAGTATGCATAAAAGAAAATGAGTTTAAATTGTTAGTTGATAAGATAGGGATCAGTGACAGAGGGAAACTTAGTGCACCAATCACCAATTCTAAATAATGGGACAAAGGTTAATATTACTTTACATCATTAAATGATGATGATGAAGGTAATATATATATTTTAATATTTTTATACTACTTGAAGTTGCAAATAACAATGTCACTTTTTATTAAGTTGAACCAACTGGGAAGCAGTAACTATTCTCTGTAAATTTGAAAACATTACATATATCGATGTTCCATGTACTAGATTAATTAATATAAATTTTCCGCCCATTACATTTACGAGTTGCCGCTTATGACGACATATTTTGCTCTATTTTACCTATCAGATCAAATTTTCTGTCCTTCACGGTTGAAATAGGTATGATACTCGTTTAGCTAAGTCACACAAACTATATCATCAGTAACATTAAAAATACCTTTTGTACGTACCTCAAGAAAGCGTCGATATGAGTATATTCTCTCATGTCAAGGATGCCCCAGTGCCTTGCTATAATTCCTGTCAGTAAAGCAGCAAGAAGCGGTGGAAGTGTTGTCAATTTGTGTAATACTTGTCCGCTGGCCCATCCTGCTACGGGAACTGCAGCCAGGCGAAACCATGGCCCACCTATCCACCAGTTTTCACCCCATGCACTCCACAATATACCCCATATTGACGTACCTATTTAATTGAGAGTTTATTTAATGTAAATATTATTTAGTACTAACTGTATCACGCGGCTTCACCAGGGTGAATCGGTATATAAAGTATCCTATGTACTATCATTATCATCAGAGTCATCATTTCAGCCAATATCTGTTTACTGCTGGACAAGTGCTATGTTAGGATGTAATATATTCGCGTCCCAAATTTTATTCAAATCAGTTGAATAGTTTTGTGTGAAAAAGTAACAAACATCTATCCATTCATTGGTACAAATTTTCGCATTTATTATATTAATAGGATTTAAGTGAGTGAAAGTAAGTCTTTCAAAAGCTAATCAACCGGTTTTAATTTGGATAAAGGTTTATTAGTTACGGGAATTAACAGCTGTATTGCTAACTATATACTCTATCAGGTCATAACTTGAAAATATCTTGGTTGATTTCTAGTAAATTTGTCGCAGTAGGTCCACTGACCTGCCCCCCTAAATAAGTAGCAAAGGAATCCATCAATGGAATTGTTATCGAAAGCTTTTTATATTTATTTAAACAACCAACAATATGTAAAACTATTCCCAATTTCATATCGATAGCATAAGTAGTTGTTGAGATATAGCGCTATAACAGATGGATGGATAAAATCGTATCCATAAGGGTTCGTTTGTACCTTTTGGTACGAAATCCTAAAAACCTAGTAGAATATATTACTTATAAGTAGTTTTTTTCAAGTATATATATGATAATATAAATTTGAATACTCACCTAATATTAATAATGTTAAAAAATGTAATATTGAAGGCGTTGCGGTAACACACCATGATTTCTTCAAATCTTCTTCCTTACAGGTATTTAGATTATTAGTTGGAGGATTGAATCTAGAAACATGTGTTCTAGAATATTGAAAAGAAATTTTCACAGTCACCACTACTTTCAGTACACAGTCACTGAAAATAGTGGTGACAATGGATGGAAGGAGTGATGATTATAAGTATGTATATATTTGTATGTAATTTAATATAAAAATGTTATAATAAATTTCTCACAATTTATATGTTTTAGGTATAGTCATATTGTCTAATCTATTGTCCTTTTTACTTTTGGCAATAAATTATTAAAATTCGTGTATTTATTTCGGCATTGTTTTTCAAACATAATCGTGTCTGTAATATACTCAAGTCAGTTTTTTTAAAAACTTTACCTGCGTAAACAAAATCTCACTCACGTTTTATCTTGTTGGTTATTTAAATTGCCGTTATCTTTATCGATGACGTTGGCTTCTTTATCTGAAATAAATAAAGTACAATAAATTATAAAGACTTATTGCATTGCGCCATAGGATGTATGGCGTGGAGTAAACGTGCTCTGTATTATATGCAGTTGAAAATGAATTGTTTGGGTATGCTAAATATTATGAATGTTGTATGCTTAATATTTATACGGAGTGTTTGTTTGGAAACGATTGTTGTGAATTCAATACGAGCTAAAATAATTTTCGATACATGTATTACAACAAACTTTACATGTATTAATTATTTAGTCAACACGTCTAGGGTTCACTTATACCTTTCATAAAAATCTAAATGACAGTGAAACTTTTATCTAAATCCGTTACGTGGTTTAGAAGAAGTAAGCGAAAAATCAGACAGACGTGGACAGTAGCTTTGTTTTATACTCGTACTGTTTAAAGATTGTGATGTGTATTATATTTTGCGTATATTATTACTACGGTTTTTTCTATTATTTGAATTGGCAAACAAGCTAACGGTTTAACACTAATTGGTAACCGTTGTCTATGCATACTAGACTAGTTATAGCCTGCGTTCAATAGATGAGCCTTATCCTAATAAGGCTATTCCATCTGTGTACCAAATTTCATTTTTGTGTGAGGATAAAAATTAGTACATACATAATTATATTTTATTTTTAAACGATTTCATATAATCAGTTTTAAAAAAATAATATTATTCCCTAATTTTTACAACCTGAAACTTCGATCAAATTTTTATTTTTATTAAGAAAGTAATAGAATAAATATTTTGTTCTGTTTTCAAGGTTATTATTACTTTCTTAGTTTTACTCTTAAATCAATGTTTTTACATCAACTTTCATCTGTTATTCAACACAATTAAGAGTTCAGTTTCGAGAAATATGAGATAAAGTTTCATTAGTTGTAAAATAAGAGATATTATGATTAATTTCAAGCAAGTCGATTAAAAAAATATTGTTTCTTGTACAAACTTTAAACCCTATTTTTATACTTTAATGGGAGGATTTCGAAAAATTGTTTCTTATTCCTCGTGTAGGTCATAAAAAGAAAGTAATGTCTGAATTCGGCACTTCTAGTTTTAGTAGCTTCGGCCGTGCATTGATGAGACAGTCAGGACATTTCTTTTATTTAATCATAATTAAAATTTAAATATATATCAGATGAAAAAAAGTTCCATACAAACTTTTATTCTTATATTAGAGTCTTTTACATTAGAGTCCGAATTTAGCAAAGTCCTTTCTTATTACCTCTATAGATAATAAAAGGAACCTACTGTCAAAACTTGACAATTTTAACTTTTGTAGTTTCGGCTGTGTGTTGATGAGTCAGTCAGTTAGGACTTTTATCTTTATAATATAGTATAGATATGCAGGCAACCAGCATTATGGACAAGAGAGAAACTTTGTACAAAAGTTGTTTACTTGGGTACCTCTGTCCTATTCGTGTTTCTACTGTGAAGCAGTTATGTTAGCATGGTTGTGTTTGGGTTTGAAGGGTGGAATATGGTAGTGAATTTACAGGATACAGAGGAATAACACCTGAGTCCTCAGGAATGGCAACACATGGGGGGGGGGTATCATGGGCGAAACAGTATACTCTGTTATGTCAATGGTTTTGCTCGTGTCTATAGGTAATGGTCACCACTTTCTATCAGGTGGGCTGTTAGGTTGTTTGCTGTTTTAAGTTACATAAAAAAATATGTTTGGTAGATATGCAGAGTTAAGTTTTTATGTAAGTCATATTCAATTCGTAATTCATATACATAGTATCCATGAAGTTGTTTAAATGTAAAAATATTATTACACTATTAATTAGATAACTATAATTACATATTAATTAAATAGGTTATCTGCTGTTGACGTGTATTTTTTATGTAATGATTTAAATGCTATGTTTCAATGGAAATGGTTGACTAACGGACCTTTATAAAAAATGGCACAATTAATTCATTTTCGGCTTCGACTTCGGCCAAGGCAACCGATGTTTTATTAGGCAAATTATAGTTACGTAAAATTACGGTTGTTTATTTAATGCTATTTTTTATTTGCAAGCTTGTAATATTACAGATTTTAATAATTTTATATCTATAGGCAATAGTTACCTTTTACTTTTAGGTGGGTCATCAACTTGTTTACTGTATGCCAAGTATCATAAAAAAGTAATGATAATGGAGTTGTGTAATTAATTATCAATTCTCTGCTCCCTACAAAATTCCAGTCATTACATATAAAAAAAAAAACTTTTAGGTTTATAACCTAAAAGGTATGACATTGTTTTCTCATATTAAATGGAATTTATCCACATCATCTTTAATTTTCTACCATCTATTGCGTAATATGGTATTTATGTTTCATACACTACGATTTTGCATTTACACGGAGTTTGCGCAGAAAAGAAGAAAGAAAGGTTCTCTTTGTTTTCTTCTTGGTCGGTACCTTCTATCACCTCTTTGGGGTAGGTATCCCTTTTCCTCTTCACTAACGGTTGTTCGAGCTATTTGACTAAATCATTGCTAATTTAGCTTACGTATCCTACAGACTTTGGTACACAGGATTACTCGTTCTTCTACGGATATTAGTTTTGTGTCACGCAATAAAACTTAGCATAGCTCTTTCTGCAGTTTGCTGAGCGAGATGACATAATTTCATATGGATTTTAATGTGATACTAACGCTTATTGAATACGTATATTGTGCCAGAGATATATTTCTAATGTTTACGTGAATGTAAATGAATATACGAGTATATCTAAATCTATATGTAAATTTTTATCTTTGTTAATCACAAATACCTGTTCATGAAAATGTATCAAAAATATTATTAATAATTATTAAATATGTCTGTTGTTTAAACGCATGTACGTAATTATTATCCTTGGACTTTTAAAATACTTACTTTCGTTTGTTCTGTTCATGGTCCAAATTAAGATATTTAAAAACACTACTTTTAATTAAAAACCCAATTAAATCAATAAATAATTACACATCACGTCTGTAAATACATAATGAGTGCTGCGATCGTCGGACGTCGTCGAGTCGAGCGTGTCTGAATACAAATCAATTCATAATTGTTAATAGACACTGCTTGATTTTGTCGTATCTTGTCTCAATGACTGCGACTGTATCTTGTAACGACCTATCGCATACTACATTTAGCCATGACGTAAAGAATGAAAATTAGTTAAATGATTAATTAACTAACGTATAATGTAGCTGCATGAAATTGCTCAAATAGTTGAAACGATATGTTATCTTTCTATCATTATGCTGAGTCTTGCGAGGTAGATATAGAGAACTGAGTGCAAAAAGTCTTTTAAGGCTAAGGTATAATATATATGATGTATGTATGGATAGCTTTATATGCATGTCTTCCTTGAACTACTTTCGTAATTCATTTCGTGCATATCTGCACTTATATGCTGGTCCGGGGACGGTTGACTCCTTCCACAGAATACGGTCTATCTTCCACTTTGGCATTGGTATATTAGTTTCGTCATGTTTTTGTTGGATATGTCCGAACTAAAGTAGTCTTTATTAATTTTTATTCTCGACTGTATATATTCTACTTTTTAGATTCAAAAAGATTAAAAAAAAATTAGCCTGTTTTCAACTTATTGTTGTTGGCGTATTGTTTTACGTGTATACATGTGTAATTTTCAAAATATTTTTGCGCATAGCTGACAGCTTGGCTGGCATTCTGAGATGGACACTAAACAATTCTGTCGAGGGAACGGCCCACTCTGCTTTCTCTTAAATATGCCTGTATGGTTTGTTAACCGTACAATGGACATGATAGTGATAAAACGATACTTTGAAGTTTAATAAAACTGTTTATTACTTTAACACTAATTAGACATGCACTTATATTTAATTATGATAATTATAAATAAAATATTGCATGACTGATGTTCAATCGTGAATTGATCTGTGACAATTGAAATATATTTAATAATTGTTTGCACGGGTTATAATGTGCTGACCGTGGGAAATGTGCGGTCCATTGAACTGGATCAGGACTAACAGACGAACTATGAAAGTAGACGAAGAAATAAGTAAGTTAATACTAGTCATGTACCGGATTGTTAAAAATATATATCCGTGGATACGAATACGGATTATTAGTGAATACGGATACGAAACTCTATTTTTTAAGTCCATCGTAAATAAAAGTATGCTATCTCTATGCTATCGATATACGCTACTGGGCACCACTGATAGATAACAGGTGAGGATGAAAGCAGGTCAGCTCCATTATGATGAATTCATTAAGATTTAACCATGTTGGTTTCTAAGGGGAACAGCGTGAAGGTCAATGTACTGTTAGCAATGGGCCTGCTAGTCTATGTTATTTTAATTACTTACTTACGTTACGTTACTAACAAATTATTTCCCTTCACGAAACAACAGTTAATTCTCTGCGTTAGTATAATATATTACTAAAAAAATAAAACATTTGTTTTGTACTCATAGTATTAACTATATAGTCTATGGTTGAGGACACTTTAGATAATTGTTCATGACGATCAAACGCAAGTATGTAATCTTATTTATTTACATCAGTACCCAACAACACTTAAATAATAAATTTATACAGTATAAAATAAAAAACAAAATAATTATTTAAAAATGAATGTATTTTTTATATATTTATTTACAAATTTACGTCTGTATTATTTAGAGAGCTTGGCGTATTTCTATTGAGTCCTGAAGATGCTGGTGTAGATATTGCTTGTGTTCGATAAAACTCTGTAACAATAAAAAAAAGATTACAAAAATGTACAAATCATTAGCATCCTTAACACAAGTGTTCTATTAGTGAAACTGGATATTATTTTTATAGAGTACGTTAAAAATTATAGAAAAATCTACTTTCAAATTAACGCTTCCAACTTTAGCAGTTGAAAGCACCGTCATGCCATGTACGTTTTTAGTCATTTTCGACAGATTGTTTTTTTAAAACAACTATTTTTATTAATAAATTATATAATATAAAAAAAATATTGTATCTAGAATCTATAAACTCAAGTAGACGTGATAAAGTACCTAACAACAGAATCACCAGTTAAATTTCGTATCTTTATAGATCATATTTTCTGTTCATTATCATAAATTTATTTATTGTTCTCTATCTGGCTTATATTTTTAATTAAAATTACTATTGTAATTGTAATTAATTAAAACTAATCTAACGACACCTTATTTATTAAAATCTGTCGAGACGTTTCAGTTAACGTCTTGTATATATATATATATATATATATATATATATATATATATATATATATATATATATATATATATATATATATATATATATATATATATGTATAACTGATGAAAGAAAGGTTATACACCTTTCTTTTATAAGGAGTTGTGTAAAAATCAGCTAATTCCGTGCCAAACTAGCAACTTGGTTGTTCATCTCTTATGGCTGCTCTTTTTTTAATTTTTTTTCCACAAGTAGATGATATATTTCATTTGTCTGTATTTTTCTGTATATTTTGCGTCTGTTTATTGGTCATGACTATGTATGGTCTGTTTAATTAGAAATTATTTAATACTTGTATGTAAACAAAAAAATAATTGACCCCACCATAACTGTCTTCTGCTGATGTCCAGTAGCAACACAAATAAAAAATCGATTAATAGAATGTTTCGATTTGTTACTAATTCCAATTAGAGTGAGTTTCTGAAATAATTTCCACAAAAGTTGGTTTTTAAATTATGTTGAAATAGACTATAGCATATTTTGTATAAACCTAGTAACTATGCTAGATTTGTAAATACACAATCGGGGCTTAACACGATGAAAAAGCTTTTATAGGTATGTAGGTACAATATACCTATAAGAGCTCGCTTCTATATTGCCGACGTTTCGACGTGGATTGCACCGCGTCGTGGTCGCGACAGAACCACATATTGTGAACACGTGTGTTTTTAAAAATATGTGTAAATAACGCGAATGTTTAAAATTAACTATACTAGTAGTCTTTACCATTAACGTCTCACTGCTGGCACGGATTTTTTCCCATAGGAAGAGGAGATAGCCTGTTATTGTACAGCTTTGTTTTCTTAGTCGTTTCTTACGACATTCCGAGAATAAAGAGAAGTGGTGACAAATTGTGTTGTTATTCCATCACTTGATGGAATTTCGGATAAATGTGAAATAGAAATCGATTGATGAGATATCATAGGATGAATATGACAATATATTGTTTATTATTCGAACCAAAAAATAATGGCTATTGATAAAATATTTGGCATGTAAGTTTGTGATTTGCTTTTGTCTGTTGTGTATGTCTTTTGTCTTTTGTGAATTAATGTAGGGAATGAATAGGTCATTAGGCATATAGACCTAGAAAATTTAATAAATCTAATATAGTGACAGTTATAAATTTGTTAAATAAATCTATTTCGACCATAAAGCGTTTTCATAAAAACTGATGATAGTTTATCATCATTATAGGTAAGTATATAATGGTAATCATCTATCTTTTAATGGAAAAGGATCCTATGATTTTTGGTTTTTATTTATTAAGAATTTCATAAAGAAAATAAGGAATATAAACATTTTTTTTATACAACTTAGAATGGCAAACAAGCTGACGGCCTACCTGATGGAAAGTGGTAACTGTCGCCTATAGACATGAGCAGTACCATGGACATAACAGAGTATACTGTTTCGTCCATGTGAGGGATATCAAAGCAGGACGTGTACCATGATTGTTACAGTACTAAGCTTTATAAATATGAACCTCTATATTATTTAGTAATGTAGATAGAAGAAAATTATTGAAAGTTTATTCGAGGCAGTGTCTGTAATAAAAGATATTTCGATATGATGACTATTGATTTATCTTATGATATTGATGTTTAATCTGAATTTGCTTTTACATAGATTCTGGTAATATAATTGAGTAAATTGTTAGGCTAAGTTCTGTAAAACTATGAAAGATGTATGGCGATGCATAGAGATAGATTTGTTAGAAAATCGAGCGCATAACTCGATTTAATCTTTGTGGGCATATTTGAATCCAGTCCAGCAAGGGGAGAGCCTATTAGTATCGGATTAATTTGGTGTTGTTAACTGGATTGTTACTGGGAGAATTTAAATTAACGCTAAAAGATTTTGGTATCGGCTAAATTTCAATTCTCGACTTCTAATTGAGATCATGTGTTGGTTATGGTTGGTTGTTAATAAATTACTGACATGATTCACTCTCTAAAATGTATTAGATATTGGAAGTACTGTTTTTGGATTGTTATCATAATGTTTTCATTTATTTATTTTTATTTATTTATTTATTTTTCGTTGACAAATACAATATGTCGACTGTCTATGTTAAGTTCCCTTAGTCACCTCTTACGATACTCACAGGAAAGAAATGGGTGGCACCTTCTACGCTGGGACCACACGCTAAAGTACGTGTAGACTATATATATTAAGCAACGTCATAGTTTTCCGATATTTCTATATAAAATTATTTATATTAATATAATATTCTTTAAGTTTATACTTAATGGATGAGCGATGGGTAGCAGCGTCCCTCTTAAAAGCTCACCAAAAGCCTAACTGTGGTTGAAAAATGTGGCAATTACTCCTTATAGGTGATGCCTATGTTCAGCAGTGGACAGTAAATGGCTTATATGATATGATGTAAGTGGTTACTTTTAAACTTTCGCAATTAGTGTATATATCAATACGCTTTGTTGAATTTTGTAACTTGAATTATCTATACTGTTTTTAAAATTTCGAGTAATGATGTGCAGATTGGAATAAAGCGATGCCATTTTTAATGGGTGGCGGTACTCAGTAGTCGCTTCAACTACTAACGCGAAAAATTACTAGTTTTATTAGTAGTATCTTTATATATGTTTGCACGCATAATGCGGAAATGTATTATTGTGTGAGCATGTGTGCATTTACCCGGAACGTGTAATGCCCTTAATGCTATAGGATTTATGCGGTCAAGGATATGCCTTCGTCGCGTTTATCATAGACGAAGATGAGAGATGGGACGAAAAACGGAACGAAATGCCTCTGGTAAGACCTTCTTATCTATATTATGAAGTGTAATAGAAATACATTTTTTATGCAACTAGGAAAGATATAATACAGAAGGAAATCGAAGTCGTTGGCCATACGTAAAATTAAGAATTTGCCTATGCTATAGAATATTTTGGGACAAAAATTTGGGGAATGGTTGAGAGTAGAATATTGTTATTTTAGTCGATTACATTCGTGGATCATATTGTTCCTGTCTTTGTTCAGAATGATGTGGTCACATATTGTTATTATAAAAAAACCAGCAAATGCAAATTATGAGCATCCATCCTTTTTAAATAATAATTAAGTTGTGTTTTACAAAAAAAAAAAAAAAACCGACTTCAATTGTGGCAAAAGCAGTTTTTTTATGCTATAAAGGTGGTAAACAAACGTATACGTCTGATAGTAAACGGTCACTGTAGACTATGGACGCCTACAACACTAGGGGTGTTACGTACGTATTGCCGACCCTGAAGAAACCTTAATATGTAATGTTCGTAGTACCTGTTATTTTTAGAAATACATTATGTCAGTTCGACCACCATGAGGCCCCTTAGAAACTCTCATAATTATTTTCTGGTGATTTCAATGCGACGGGTCAACTGACCTAATAACAACCTCACCTATTATCTTTCGCTGGTACTTCATTAGTATATATTAGTAGTGCAGTGTAACCAGTCCATTCTGATCCCATAAAAACATGTATATACAATTATGAATTTATTTTTTATAATTACTAAATAAAATTAATTACTAAAATGAATAAAATACAAACAATAAATTTACCTTCAGGAGTGACTTTTGAATCTCGTGATAATAAAACAGGTCCAAGTATGGTAGTAAGTGCAGATCCCAGTGTGCTAGTGGTAAGTATAGCAATAACTATTATATTTGCGTGTTGTGTAGCAATACTTTTATCCAGGCTTCCAGCATCCTTATTTAGAGAATCGGCGGCCACTCGGACAAGCACTGCCTGAAATTGTTACTGATTTATAGAATAGAACATGCTTTATTTTTACTTTCCTTGATACTAGAGAATATAATTTCGGGATGCAGAATGACAAAGCCAACGACCTGTTACATATGCAGCTATAATAATTATATATAAATTCATTGTATAAATTAAAACAAATAAATAAAAATAATTTTTGGACAAATGTTTTATTTTTTGCATCTGTGGTTAACAGATGCAAAAAATTAAAATTATGTCATCGTTTATCAATTGTAATACAAGATTTTAATCTTATTCTTATTTTAACTTTTTGGGTAGAAAATGAGCTGCAATAATAATATTATATTGTTTACTCTGCTAGACATAGACAAAGGCAACAGATACAAAATGCTAACTTATATTCATCTATAGACACGAACAAAAACATGGACATAATAGAAAACACTGTATCGCTGGGACATCCTATGGGCTGTGCCCTACAAGGAAGCCTTCGGTCAATAACCCCACTATATTTATTTATGTAAAGAGGAAGCTGCTGAATCTATTTAAATTAGCATTTAAAATAGGAATATTTCAATATTTAATGAAATGCTCGTCGACTACCTAAATAGTTTTTAAATATTGCTCGCCTATAATATATGAAGTTTAAATTTTTTTTTCGAAATTATTCTCAAATAAGTATTGTGTACGTTTGTTATATCTAGATAAATTTTATCTTTTCTGTTTCAAGATAAAATAGTAAAATAAATAAAAAGTCTATTGATCGATTTACTACATGTGTTTGTCTCTTAAGTTAAAATTAAACTAAGTCCTGTGAATAAGTATTATCTCAGTAAATCAGTATGAACCAGATTGTTTCCTTTATATATATATCTACTAACTTTTAAACGCAACGTCGTTCATGTGACAGGCCAATATTGATTGTGCGGAATAAAAAATAGCTTATATTCTTCTTTATCCCAAATACTAAGTGTATGTCAAATCATATGATGATTGATTGAACTGTTAAAGCGCCAAGAGGAGAGATTTAAGATTTTATTTTTGACTTGAGTAAATTTTATCGATAGCAAAAAGTAGTCGATTCAAAATTTGTAAAGACATAGCACAAAATAGGTACATTTTGCGTTATATTTAAAACTACATATAGTTGATTAGAGAATTAAGTTTTTAAGGTAACTTAGAAAATATTTAATTGATTCAAAATTAAAATATGAAATAGAATACAAGCTACAGTTATGAGTAAATTGTTTTATGATTAATGTTTTAGAGCAATACATCATATTAATTAATAAATAACTCATATATAAATATTATGGTATATATGGGTCACTTATTTGTAATTTAGCATCATCTGGTTCGAAAATAAGGGTCTTGGTATTAAGCTATCAAGAAGTATTTCAAAATGTTTATCCAGAAATATTGATTATTGTGTAGACGTTGCATGAATTTCATACATCTTAAAACAAACGACGAGTTCAAAGGATTCGATTTTGTTAGTATTTTACCATTTACAGATATTTGTTTTTAAAATAAGACTATATAATTTATTATTTGAGTTTCACTTCAATATTTAATTAATAAGTACATTCATAATCTATAAAATATTATATTGAACAATGTTACAAATTAATTGCAAAATAAATATGATATTTGTTTAAAATATAATATTTATTGAATGTTGTGACAAGCACTTGTTTTAATTTTTATAAAATTCCAATTAAAAGCAAACAATGCTATAAAAATACAAATGTTTACTTTAAAATGTTGTTCTCTGAATGCAGTTTTATTTCAACAAGTTTTCATTTGATTATAATAACAAGAGGTACTTTCCCTCCAACTCTTTTATTGGACCGTATGATATATTCTTAACAATAACATATACAATTGGTAGGTATATATAGATATAGAAAGTGAAACAATGAGATCAGGTTATGTCAATATTACGTACCTTAAAGTCCCTTACTATAATATCTGAATGTCTTAAAGGATTGATATTCTGATATGGAAATACAAAAGAAATATTTATAATTAAAAAAAAAAATGACAATGGGTTTCAGTATTACGATGATAAGTTAGTCAGCTACTGCCACGGAATAAGTTACTTCTGCTTAGACTTTTGTTTTGCTAAGACTCATTTGTTGTACCGTGGTTTACCCTTTAGTCATAGTTCAAGCGCCTATGTAATATTAAAAAGGTAAATATGCGTAAATTAAGCCGCCATAAAGTATTCAAGATCTATTAGTTGTCTCTTTAATGTTTCCTATACCTACTAAAATTTAGACAAGCAACGAACTTCTGAAGTGATTTCATTTGCCTGTTAGTTATTTCAGATAACTAACATCAATATTAACTAGTTAATATTATTAATGTGAAAATATTACTCTGTATTTTATTGTGTATAAAACAACAGCTGAGTATCTTGCCTGTTCTTCTCAGTTGAAATTGCACTCGAAACTGAGCGGCAGATTCATAAAAAATATTATTAAAATAGTAAAGTTTATAGTTAATTTAAAAATATTTTTATTTATTTATATGTTTGTTATTTAATTCAGATTTGAGATCAATATAGTACTAGTGATATGTTAAAATAGTACATTTTTTATCTTTAATCATAAGCAGAAAACCTCGAGTTATTGCTAGTATTTTAATATAACGTGTTTAGTTTTCGTACATGTTCTAAAACACCTTTGAGATCTTTCAAAGCTTTGGAGCTAGGGACAAGTAATTTGTAGAAACTGGAGGATAATATCATATGGAATTAAACCGGCGACTGTTAGCGTGTGAGCGTCTCGTTTCTCATTCGTTAATGAAAGGATCACTTAAAAGTAATAATTTAGTAGCGGTGACGCGGAGGCCATTCGCAGCTAACAGGCGAGCTTGAATCCTTAGCTATTCTAGTATGATTAATTGCTCCAGCGTGTAACGAGAATTTCCCCTTCCAAATATTGGTTCAGCAATTTTCTTTTGTTATAAATTAAAATGAAAATGGTTAAGGCAGAGTCGGCCTTGTCTATTAAGAATTCTGTGTTATAAATATGATAAATAACAATTTAAGTATAATGCATTTTTTTTTTCATTTAATATATTATTTTATTTTTTATTAAGTTTCTAATATTTAAAACGAAATATGTACTATGATCGATTTCGTGTTATATTTAATTAAAGAAACAGTTTTTCTGTTTCGACTTACATGTTACCACATTAAATCCGGCGGATTTTCTTTATTATTGTCGCAAGTTGTCTTAAAAATCTCGTAATTAAAGAAGAATAAGAGGAGTCAGAAGATGGAACAAAAAACAAAGTAAAGCCGGTATAAGTACTTGAGCTCATAGTCACTCAAACGAAACTTGGAAGTTTATTTTATTCAAAATATATTGAGTACATGTTATTTATACTCTACGAAATATATAATTATGAGTAATATATTAATAGGAAATATATATAAATCTATATAATTGAAGTATTATAAATTGTGCAACATTATTAGTATTTTGGATGAATATCTAGGTTTTGTATAAAATTATGTTCGAACCAAAGAGTATAGAACCAGGTTCGAACTATCAATCATTGAAAAACAAATATTCAAACATCGATTGAATGTTTGTTTCTTGTGTATAAAGAAGATAATAAAGTTATATCTATAATTATATTTTCACAATTAGTAGAATTAAATGTGCCTCATAGATATTACCAAGAAATTGAAACATTATTTAAAATATTTTTTATGAGGCAAATAATATTGTTATTTTATTAAATACATCGTGCATAAACTTTTTCTCACGGCCGGTTGTGACCGGGATATGCTCATTGACCGGGAATAAAAGTAGTTTATGTCTTTCTCTATCCTACAAGTACAAGGCATTTGTGTACCAAATATCATAGTGATTGGTAAAGCTGTTAAGATGTCAAGAGGTAATAAACAAACAAACTTACTTTCACATTCATAATATTATATAATCCTTACGACTAGTATTTATTATAAAAATACGTGTAAGATTCAGATATTTAAGGTATATGAACTACGATAATATTATACAACGACAAGCTATAGAGAATTTGTAAGTTGATACGTACCTCTACAATGGCTTTAGGCATCCAAGTGACAGCTATGAATAGACTCTCCTTTACCGACATTTTGTTAGCGACTGCAACCAGGAAAGCAGTTACTAACCGAAGAATTAAGGCAGAGAATATGCATGCCACTATAAGACAGATTTCCGTTGCTGTTACCTGTGATACCTGTTGAACGGTATCTATTTAGATACTGTATATATTATTTATAACTTTTTATACAGTGTTATAATATAAACACGAATGATTAGTCAAAGTAAAAAAAAAAAAAAATTGGATTTGTTTTTGGTAAACATAGTAAAAACGAATGCTCTTATGGAAACATACTGTGGAACGATAAGCCAAGGTCGAGCGAATATACGAAAACGCATTCTAGTACTAGTTTCTTGTTATCTGCAATTATGATAAAATTACTCTATGAGTTAATCTAGTATATGCTTCAAATTTCAATCAAATCCATTCACTCACTAAAGTGTGATAGAGTAACAACCGTCTAAACTTATAATACTAGATAATATAATCATATGGATTATATCCATTGTTGCCATTGTATAGTGAATAACCACTGAATCGCAATTCAAAAGGCGTGAGAAAGAGATGCAATGTTATATTCTTTATATAGTGGATGGCCATAATATGTTATAAGTTATTATACAATATATATTTATATTAAAATTACAGGCTCGACCTGTATGGGAACCATAGTTAGCTTAGTTGTATATGATAAAGCTATATATTGTATAGTTTATAAAAGATATTGCCTGCCTTATATTTTGTATTTTTGCAGAGGGTCAGTTACTACATATACGTCAAGAAACTTGTAATGCCTCTACTCTACGATAGTTATAAGATGTGTAAATTATTTTGTGATTATAGTAATTGATACACATTGGTTTCAAATATTTTATCTAGTATATAAGTGTCCCGTTTTGTTTATTTATTAATCGTGATTTTAATCTATATTGACGTATTTTACTCGAATTGAATAGGTGTGAATTTAGCTAAAAAAATTCATGGAGAAATTGAACAAAAAATAGTAATATAAAGTATACCTCTAAGAAGTATCCGCTGTAAGTGAAAAGTATAGGCTCAAAAATTCTCCATAGGAGTTTGTAGACCTCTGATACCGGGTTGTCATTAGTGGCCCAGCCGCGCCGCGACCATCGCGTCGCTGCGGTTCCCGCACAGACCATGATGGCCACTCCGGCTGGAAAACAATAATATTATTACTTTGTATACTAATATTATTACTTTATATAACGCAAAAAAATTTGCCGTGTCGATCCCGGCTCAGAATAGACCACCCCTTCCTTTCCCGTGGGTGTCGTAAGAGGCGACTAAGTGAGGGTGATAGATTGGCAGCAGTGTTCCTCTTAAAACCTTTCCAAAGTCTAACTGCGATTACCAATCCGTCTACCAAGCGTAGCAACTATTGGTAAAATACCCCAGGGGAGGCTTATGTTCAGTAGTGGACAGTTAAAGGCTGATATGATGATAACCCAAAGAGTAGAGGAAAATTTGCACAAAAGTCATTTGCATGGGTACCTCTCTCCTCTTCGTATTTCTGCCTTTAAGCTGCACAACTTATAATTTATACCTTAAAATTATAGGGTACGGTACATAATGCTTAATAATATACGATGCGTATTCTATGATGTACATAAAGCTATTTATGTCTATAGTGACGGTTATCACTTTCCATCAAGTGAGCTGTCAGCTTATTGCATAAAATAAAAAGATTGACTGGCAGGGACAATTTTCAGATATAGGTCGCCCTTGTGCTACTGACAAGTATTAAATCTAAGGAAGCGAATTTAATCTCAATGATTAAATATTTCTGAAGATTATGCAAGATTGTGTTATGATAGAGTTATGATAGAAATAAATATAATTATTATGTAATGGTACTCTTTACGTAAAATAGCCGTCAAATATAAAACACGATTTTATAACATTCTGATTCAATATTATTTTAAAATTTTATTATTTGAATGCGTGGCGAGATCCTGTGACCACTCTCTCATCGGTTGGAAATGATAAATATAGTAAGTTTATTAAATTCGCATTATCCAGTTACATATAACGAATCAAATTTTAAAGCATTTATATTTTATTTTATTTGCGAAACAAATAGTACAATTTACAGAACAAATATTAAATATTTATATATATATATATATATATATATATATATATATATATATATATATATATATATATATATATATATATATTCTTTATTGCACTTGTAAATTACAATGTTAATGTATTTATAAATATTGTGAGCAAGGGTGGACTTATCTCTGACAGAGATCTCTTCCAGTCAACCCAATGCAGTTAGAAAACATGTTCCTAGCGGGCAGCTGAAGTGCTACAACTATTAATATTTAGTGTACATAAACAAATATACAGTTAAATAAAATATTAAGATACATAATAAAATATTACATAAATACATATACTATAAATAAATATAATATCTACCTACTTATACAGTGGATGTTAAAATAAATGAATATTAGTATATTAGAATAGAAATTTAGTTCAATGATTTTAAAGTTTGACAGTTCAATTATAAAAATAAATAAATTAAGATTATGACTCAAAGGAAAGAAAATGTAACTTCAACCTTTTCATGAAAGAGGTAATTGAAGGGCTCTCTTGTATGTGGGAAGGGAGTTTGTTCCATAATTGGGCAGCTCGATACGAGAAAGAGTTGCCCATAAAATGTGTTCTACACAAAGGTAGGTCGAGAATCCTGGACTGAACTTGACAGGAGCGTTTAGGACAGATTGGTGGTGGTAATAATTTAAATCGAGAGCGGACGTACGAAGGAGAATTGGGGTTATTAAGTATGTTATAAAGGAAAGAAAGGATGTGCATATCACGTCGAAGTCGGATAGGAAGCCACTTTAACTGGTTGCGAAAGGCAGAAACGTGATCATATTTACGAAGACCAAAGATGAACCTAATGGCCAGATTTTGTAATCGTTCCAGCTTGTTTAGAAGCTCCTCAGTCACATCCAAAAAACAGACGTCGGCATAGTCAAGTATTGGGAGTAGTAGAGATTGTGCGAGCATGATTTTAGTATTTACTGGGAGAGAGTATTGAAGTCGCTTGAGAGAGTGAAATGTAAAGTGCATGCGTCTACTGAGCTCATTTATATGACATGTCCAAGATAGAGTGCCGTCCATTATGAGACCAAGGTTCTTAACCTTCTCGCTATATGCCACTGGAACTCCATCGTAGTAAAGTGGCGGTATCCCGGTCGAATTCAACCTGCATCGCATCCTGCTGCTGCCAATAATGATAGCTTGTGATTTAGCAGGATTTACGAGAAGGCCAAATGTGTTAGCCCACGATTGTATTGCAGATAAATCCGTATTTAAGACAGCAATGGCATCAGACACGTTGTAGATCATCCGCATACAGATATATTATATATATATATATATACATATTTAGTAACCGATTAAGTTTTCAATACTAATTATTACACAGAGCAGACAAGGTACGCTTTACAGCAATAAAAAGAAAGAAAATAGTAAGTTGTAAATACAGTGATGAATTCGGTATATTATCCCTAATCATGTTATGTTACAAACAAGTTTGAAATATCTATCAAATTTTATTAATATAATAAAATTGCAAGTAAACAACGTCTGTACATAGGATATATTTAAGAAAATTATATGAGAAGTTTTAATAAGAGCAAAAGAATTCAAAAGATATTTTTTAGAATCTTTGTTTATCTTTCGCTGTGTCGCTAAAAATGTGGCGTGTTTTATAAATGAAAACCTGTGGTAGGTTTAAGTCATCCTTTAGAAATAAAAAGAGTTATGATACAAATATATATAATTTAGTCACGGCTTTGTATGTAAGGTGTCTGAGCGCTCATAACTGACGTGAGTGTTTATTGCTTTATAATTACGTTATTGTGGGATTGCGGAAATGTATTATTTGAAAATTAAACATATAACCCTTTCGACTCTTATGCTAATTATGGAGATTGTACATTTAAATTCTGATCGGATTGATTAATTTTGTTTACATTTTTAAATCTCCCAAATAAGCAAATTATGAATAAATAATATTTTCTTAAATATTTTGATTTCTATGCGACATTTATATTTATTAACAATTATGACACATACATAGTCATTAACCCTTTGATTGCGTATTTTTTTTCGCAACAATAAAACATATCGATTTGACAACAAATATCAGTACGAGTATTTAGCAATCTAGCGAGATTCTGAGAAACAATAGCAATCTACCAAAACGAAAATTGCAGGATAAACATAAAAAATGCAAGCACGTCGAAATCGCGGGTAGCGTAAAATTATACTAGTAGAAACAGTACGCGGAAATTTTGGTATGCCCGGTCAGAAGGTTAATCATATTGGCCTGGCTGTGAACTTAGGACGTTATACAACTTACATACAACGTTAATGATTTCGATTCCACTCTACCGCAAGATTCCAATTAGCTATTATTGAGCGACAATTAACAACCAACCCAGACGCTCAAAACATACACTGTAAAAGCAGGTGTGTTAGTTTGAGATCGGAAATCTTGTAAATTAAACCAAACAAAATAAATCACCCGCATACAAAAACAATATTGTTGATTGAACCTAATTGGTACGAAGGCTAACAAAGGCAATATAACAATTAGTGTTGCGATTCATAACGCTCGGCCACTTGTGTCTCTATTGACTCGGGCATTATAATAGAAATACCAATAATTGTTGCTTAATGCTTTTTAATTTCTTTTGTTTATGCCAGTGATGATTTTCAAACAGTTTTAATATCGTACAGTATATTGAATTTTATTTAAAGTGTAAGGTATATGTAAATTTAGTAACGATTGTAATAAACTGGAAAGTATTCGTTTCCGTTTTTAAAGGAAACAAGGTAATAGAATATAGGTATTTAAGAAATATACATGTTCATAAAATATGTAGGTAAGAAGTATTTCATTATTACGTATTTGTGTCGACAAACGGTACGTATACTTATTTAGTATGTTGCGACTTTTGGATGGTTGTGACTCAGTTTTGATTGATATATAATTTCATTAAAAATACCATTAATTAATCCTAAAGTTTTCCAAATATATTTTGGTAATAATATACTTTTGTTGAAATTGTAAAGTGCCAGTAATTTTAATTATTGTTACTTTAGGTGCGAAACAATTTATTGTTTTCATCAATTTTGTATAAAGAATATCAAATTACTTATTTGAAAACTCTTGTTTTAACTGTAAAATGGTTGATGTTGAGGATTTTGTTTAATAAATGAAATTTATAGGTTATGCCCGTAGATGATCTTTAATTATTTTTTTAAACATTATTAATATTTTTTGGACATGGTATTAATTTGTGGTATGTTGTTTTTAAAAAAAGATATTACATTTATTATCTTATTTCTAGACTAATTTGTGAAATTATGAGTTTAATATAGTTTATGTATTTGTTTGATATCATGTACAGTAGCATCTCTTGTTCTTATCATGAGATTTCATTAATAACGTTGTTGTTACTGATAAGATCGGAGTCACTGTCTCGTTGAGAACACAAGAGCTCCGTTACTAATGATTTCTAGGTTGTCTTACATAATGTAAATATTTTTTCAGATAACCTTGTTCTTTGAGTTTGTAATAATGTTTAAATTTTTAATTTAATAACACATATTGAATAAGATTTATTTTCATCTGCTTGACGCGTGATTTTTGTACAAATATTTAAATATATACGCACTTTAACAATGAAATAAATACCTAAATTTGTCTACTGATATTTCAACGTAATCTGTTAAGCCATTGACCCATTGCTTCTTGCTGTAACCAGCTAAACCATACCATTAAAGTCGAAATGGCCTGTCTGATAAGACTTTTGTTTATACTAAGAATTGTCGAGGTCCAGTGGTATAAATTCGTTCCTTGATGCCAGGCTGAGATAAGATAACAGAGAATTTAAAAATTAGCAATATATATTTTTTACAATCAATAAAGAAAAAAGTAATAGATTATAAATCTTACTTTTGTTTTGTTACTATGCAAAAGAGAATGCACAATATTGTAGTAGATTAAATTGTTGTGTATAATATGATTTTTTATTTTTTCAAACAAATTATTACAGATATTTTTAATATCATTTTGTTGAACTGATTTAAAACAGTTTCATTCTGTGCTGTACCACCTTTGTATTTTGTCTATAGTCTGGTCTATACTAAATACTCGCTAAACGTTCAATGCATGATGGTTCGATGATTATTTCGTTAACACCATGTTCAAATGTGAAAATTATATTGCAGTAATAGATATATTAATTGTTGTGAAATTAAACAGGACTATACCACTCTGAGGGTTCTACAACAAAGAGCAATAGTAACTTCCTAAGACAACATTTACGGTGTAGTAAGGTCCATTTCATGCTACGTTTATTTTATAATAGTATTCTATTCAATATCGTTTTCACTCAAATGTTATTCTAAATAGAGCCATCTCTTGCCATCACACCTTCTAAATCATAGTTGTATAAGTAGATAGATATACAAAACTAATAGATTAAATCAGTTATTCTTATTATTTTAATGAATAATAAGATACCGTCTTTGGGTTGTAGTATATTATTGTTATTCATTGAAATAGATAGAAAGTTTTTAATGTCTGTTAGGAGGTTCAATTTCCCGAAGAGCTGAATTTGGTCGACACCAAGAATTTTATGTGGATTTAAATTTCTGGCTGTTAACTTTTAGACTTTCGTATTAGATGGTTCATAAACCATAAAGTATAAAAGTTAACAGTTTCCTATTGTCTCCAATAGGGAAATAATGGGAACTAATGTCGAGATAATTTACGTAAATTACTATACTAAGTTTATCTAAGTCGTTACCTAAATTCTTATCTCTTATGATTCATGAAACCAATGATATTAAATACTTATGAGTAATCTAAATGAAAACGACACAGCGACAAGTAGCCTCTCTCCCTATCACATCGGATTTAAACGAATAATCGATTGATACGGTCTCCATAATAGTAACAGTCAACTAATGAACGACCTTGAAATAATCCATCTGGGATTTCAGTTGTGAGCTTCTTTTTTTTTTTAAGATAAAAAAGCAAAAAGTAATAAATTAAGTGATCTGTTTTTAGTAATTTTCAAAGTTTGATTTATACGTATAAGAGAACAATAATTACAGTGATTCTATAGGGATTCCTTTATCGCCGTTTTAGGTAACATTACAATTATGTTCTCAAATTTCTTTTCAACGATACCCCACAACTATAGGAAAAGTAAATAATTACTTCTCGTTTAATCTTTATTTTTATTACTAGTTCAATTATATATAAATATATGTAAGTCAGTAATAGAACATTAGGGAGACTGAAATATTTAACTGGCATGTGAATATGGGTAAGCTAAATATTTTTGTCATTTTTTGACTCATATTCCAGCAGAAAAATATATTTTTAATTTTAATGATAGAACTCTTCCTTAATATTAGTCTTATGATTTCTAGTTCATCTGTATCTATTGTTATTTTCACAACATCTCCTTACGGAGTTAGTACAAAGACTCAATAGCAAACGCATTCTACGCTTAAATATATCTATATTACAACTATGATTATATTTATATTATCAACAGTCAACCATTTATATATATAGTTACATAAATAGCCTTTGCACGCAACTGAGCACCCGTGGATTTTAGAAGTAGGTTACTTCTAGACGGTGTATCAAGATAAAATGTACTCGTGCACCGGACTTTAAGATAGACTTTTAGATTAGAAATACAAGTATAAAAACCAAATTTAATTTGCTGTAGTAGTTTTTGTGTAATGCCAGAATAATATATAGACAGAAATACATAGACATATATGACATAATGTACAGATAAAAAGACACACAAGAATTTTAAAACAATATTGTTTGGCTTCTATTTTTAAAATCATATAAGTTTTTGTTTAAGGAAAGGGAAGATTCAGAAATAACTATATAGGACAGATAAAGGAAATAATAGGTGTCATGTCGTAGAGGGAAGTCAAAAATATAGCCTGGAATAGAGCTGGTTAGAAGGGAATACATGAATTAGTTGAATCCATAAGAGGATACTCGTAAATAAAAAATAAAAAAAAAAATTTAAATATCTCCAATATAAAGATAATGTCTAGTAAAATTTGATTATATTAGTAAGAGTAAGATGTACTTTCATACTTACCAGTCCCACCCCACCCAAAGAAGCCACCAGTATAGGAGAGTAAGAGTCCGCCTCCGAATATGAGCAGACTTCGAATAGTAGGCGCGTAGATATCCTTTTGATCTGGGATGACATCAACAAGTATACCCCATGATATTCCAAGGCCAATTCCAAGAAATACTGCTAATATTGCCTGTGATATTGTTACAATGTAAAAGCTATTGCAACGTAAAAAATTTATTAATGCATTTTTCACTTTAATTAATTGTGATGGAAAATCAAGGTCTCAATGAAGCTTACAATTTTTGGTTTTAATTAGCAATTCGCTCCGGATTCGCACTAGTAGATAAGTAGATTTTGATTTTTTTTTTACTTAAAATATAGTTTATCTTACTCGTCAGTATTGTAGCTACCTACAGATGATTGAATTTTTACGAACGGTTATATAAATCTTTAATATTCATAGTATTATTTTACATAATGTCTTACAAGGAAAATATTTAAAAAATCGGTACAACGACTTTTTAGGATTGTTCTCGAAATAAGCCAAGAATAAAAACAACTGAGTATGTAGAACATAGATGGAGGGTTTTATTTGGTAGTACCTGTGATATAGAATCTATTGATATTATTTGCATTGACATATGAAAAAAGTAATATACGAGTTTTACATGTTACTCATTCAAGTTTTATTTGAGCTGTGCTAGGATGCAGGTATATATTGACTTCCTAGTGTTAAATTAGTAAAGAATAATCATAAACATTATCACCATTATAATAATATATGGTTAGCGTAATATGCTTTTATTTATATTACCAGGGTTTAAGTAAAGAAAAATATATAATAATATTGAATTCGTGTTCATGTGATTATATTTAAAATTCAATTTAAATATAAGTACATAAAAATTTAAACAACAATACAAAAGCTGAAAAGATTTTTTGTGAATTTTTCATTAATTCTGTATGAATTTCGGTAATTCTTTTTGTGGTCGATAGCGTATGGTGGTCTCATTTTATGTTGTTAACATGGAATCTTTATTGAGATAAAAATTTTATCTCTATTAAAGTAGCAATTCATTTAATATTTTGGCAGCATAATATTTCCTCGTTCATTTTCCATATACATTATTATTTTAAACCAACACATATTGTTCAGGTATATTTTTAATATCACGTTCCATTATTCTTAAATTCATGTATAATTTGTGTGGTTATGTTTTGTGATTATATCGATAATTGTAAACGAATTTTGATACTTTTTCGACTAAATATGAAGTTTTACTACCATATTGGTTCCATATTAATTTGATGATGATGATGCTGCCATTTATCAGACACGATTTCGCGTTATAAATTCAAATAGATTTAATCTAATATATTTTTTCATTATAACATCAATGTAAAATCTATTTAAATGAAATGAGATCGTGATTTTCCATCACATTACAAGGTAAGACAATCACGCTTCCTACAATTACCTTCGTAATTCTGTAGGAGAGCGGCGATTCATAAAATATGGCACTGTTGATAATTCCGAACACGCCTTCCGTGACCGCGGTGTCTAGTCCACCGGCGTTGCCGACCAGCTGTGCAATCTGATTTTTCGCACCCAATCCCCTCTTACTAAGTGCATTCACAGTTGGTACTACGACTGCCGGTGACACTGAAGCTAATATTGCACCTAAGTGTAAACCTGAAGGATTTATTTAAAATTTAAAATTATTTTTTTATAACAAATGAAATAGTAATAATAATGATGATGATGATGATAATTTTATAAATTGATGTTATAATGTAGGTACTACAAAAATTAACTTATTTTAAATTGTAGTTGTGTACTTATAATTAACAGGAAGCCTATTTTATAACTTAAAATGATAATTTTTTTTATTTAAAAATGGAATAGTAAACCCATCCCACGTGCGCTATTGGTGTATAGTAGTGAAATATTAGTAGGGGATGATAGTTGAGGATGAAGTCCGATCAGTTAACTTCTTTTTTCAAATTGTTGAGGAATAGTCAGTTTTCCAGGGCAACCGTATGGAAGTTGACTTTATAGAATATGTTGCTAACAATGGGGATAATATTTTTGATTATTAGATAATCTTTTCTATCTAATGTTGTTACCAAGCTCAGCTACTGCGCCAAAGACTCGGGCTTACAAACATACAATTGAAAAACATAACTCTCGTTTTTTGACAGTGGGGTTAAGCCTGTCTTTGTAATTATGAAGCTATATTGTGTAATATTTACATGGCGCTTTACAGAAATACGAGTATTCAATAAATATTTAGGTTTATCTTTGTATTTTTACTGTAAAATTAAACTTCATCATGATATAAAAGACATGGGAATTGGTATAATAAAAAGAGGTAAAGACGTTTCGTTAGGGTCGGTAATACGCGGTATTTCTTTTTTAGTCCATAAGTTATAGTGATAATTTCATGTTTTTGATACAACAGCTTGTAGGTTTGATTTCGGTATCAATAAATATTGTGTTACTCTTCAAATATTTGTCACAAGGCTGAGTACAAATAATGATTCGGAGGCACGTTAAGCTGTTGGTTTCGAAGCTTAAAGTATCTCGATATTACAGGTAAAATGTTAAGGAAAAGGATAATTGTAAATTATTATTATATCGACTATGAAATGTTATTCAAAATACTCGTGATTTGTTTCACTATCTTTCTTAAAATGTTTTTATTATTTATACACGCCATCGGTTTTGAAATTTCGAGTTATTATTATAGTTATTTATTTACTTATTGCTTACCATGGAACTAAAGTCATTATTTTATTTTTTATTATTACAGGGAAAAGCCAAAACTAAGGGTTTGTGGCTTTTTCCTCTAATTTTATTATCTTAAGAGCAAACATAACTAAGAATTTTTATCTTATTTATTCTATTGATTTTAAATACATTAATGATTTTTTATAATAGCTAGCTTTTATCCATGACTTCGTCTACATGACTGAGATATTTTCATTGGCCGGGTTAAAAAGTAGCCTATATCGTTCTCCATCCCACACACGTGAATACCAAATTTCATAGTAATTAGTTAAGCCGTCATGGCGCTATAAATTAACAAACAAACTTTCTCATTTATAATATTAGCAAGGATAGTTTAATTTATGTAGTACAATTACATTTTAGTAATGACTTGAACTATTTTTTTATAATAAAAGATATTATTTACGATTTATATTTCTTAAACAAAATAATACGACATCAGTATAAATGAAAAACATATTCTTTACATAAAATTTCTATTTATGCAATAAAAACGTTTTATGGAATCATAAGGCCAATATTATTAGGACAATAATGGTACCTGAATGTGAATATTATTGTTAGTCGAACCCCTTTACCAGTAAATTTCTTGTCATAATCAAATTTTAAGGTTCAATAATTTACAGAATTGACTTCAAGTGGCACTGTTATTATGTTATCGAATTGTTCAAGCTTTGTTTTTGTTTTAAATCCTTTCCAGTAATCTTTACTAATATTGTAATTGTGAAAAGAAGTTTGTTTTAGTATAGTGCATTACATATTTTTTTGTATGTGTATATTTACAAACCAGGATCAGTAAGATCTCTATTTGATATTGACAGTTTACTACATAGAAAGTAGTCATGTTTATAGGTGATTCTTTAGTAACCATCGCATATAAACGTGATTAGCATGAAGGTGTTGCAGGTCATACTGGGATGTCCATAGCACCCTTTGTGTCACCATATCTGAGTTTCTGTGCCTTTATACCTGGTATTTAACTGCCATATATCAGCATTCAAACCTAAATATCAATAAACAAACCCAGCTACTTGACAGTAGAGACACGAGCGTTATGAAATGTAACATAATACAGGAATAAAATAGATAAAATATCTTACCCCAATACCATGGGAAGCCCAACAGAATGTAACTGAAGAATACAGTAGACGAACATTCCACGATCCATGGCAAAGTGGCCAAGGAAAAAACTTTAACTGAATTATTTTTTATGTATTCCCAATTCCAAGTAAGCGGACCCTTAGTCAGGATAATTACCGGGTAAATTCGTCTGAAAGCAAAGGCCGTTCTTTGTTCTTACAATTTGGTTGCAAACGGATTGTATCTCAATTACGTTGATTTGTATGGTTACTGTTACTAAAATGGCAAATCAAATGTATTTATTATTCTGGTATAGAATTGTTGATATTTTCTATGCCCTGGGATAGGTTTGCCAGGAATTATTACATTTTTGTCTAGTAGATAGTATCAATTGATAGTATCTACTAGATATTAGTACTATTATACCATACTAGAATTAGTACTATTTATTATTTCAGATTCTATGTATTTAAGTTTCTTTGTTTTATCAGAATATATAAATGCTTCGACAGATTGCAATGTATGGAGTATCGTTAGAGTTTTACAGCATTCTGAGCGATATGGCTATAAATAAAAAAAAATGGTGGCTGTAAGCCGTTTTAAAATATGGAAAAAGAATTTGGCACTGCAATCGTATTTTTCGTTTTATTTAGTTTTTTTAGCAATCGTTTCTGTTACAAGGAAAATCCTGCAATAGTTAATCTAATGTTTTTTTTTTTCATTTTCACAAGGTATATGATATGCGATTTTCGACTATATTGCTTATATTTTATTCACAAACTATTTATCAGTATCGAATAACATTTGTATTTTAGTTCAGTACAGATTTAGTCATCATCCACTATTTTAACTTGTTCACTATTGACCAATAAATATGTGTTTCCCTTATTTCGCCACAAATTGTCGTTTTAAGTATTTATTACTTTATGTAATACCTATTTATTGTAGTGATTTACTTAATAACACATAATATATTTAAATTTTAATCTTCTAATCGCCTCAGTCGTAGGTATTTATCCTACAGAAAAACTGTGTTTGTAAGTTTTTTCATTTACCTAACTGCCCACTAATTGTATATTAATACAGTAATATAACAGAGATCGAATATAGAACAGTTTACAATTTTATAAAATTACTCGTAATATTAAAGATATTAAGTCGTTATCTGTAATATAAAATTGCCGATTTGACACAAGATTTAAGCATTCGTTACGAAGTCAAAAGGTTAAGGAAATATTAATTCTCATAATTAAGTGAAAGAACAGAGACAAACCTTAAATGGTAATCTATTCTATCTGCAACTGGATACTCTAAATAATTTGTTGTGCCAAAGTTTCTGTATAGAGCACCAACTAAAGTCATTCCCACCATTGGAGTGATTTTTGTGTATCGTTCTATAGTATGTCCCAATACATATCCAGCTATTGCAATGCCAGCCATATTGAACACGAAACCTCCAGGTAGCACAATATTCTTCATCATAAACCATGATGTTCCCCATAATGTAAAACCTGAAATCAAACCACGTGTCCATTACTATATAAATAAACATATAATGGTTTATTTGTGCAACATAGATTGACAAACAAGTTAACGTAGAGCCTGATAGATAGTAACCGTTGCCTATACATGAGCATGGGTGTTACATAATAAACCCAGAGGGGCCTTCACCCCACACGGTATCATGGAGTATGTAAAGTTTATCCAAATAAACCTTTATATTTTTAGATTTGTTTTATAGTTTTAAATAATTATAAAAGTAATATATTCATAAAACATGTAAGTCATGTACAATATACATATTGATTTTCTTTGCTCTGATAACCATAAAAATAAACTAAATAGCCAAGTTTTATGCAAATATAGTACTATGATATAAAACCATTAGGTTTGGTCGAACCATATTTATCTGAGAGATGTACGCCATCGTAATTATCAATGAATTATATAAAATTATTCTTAATAAAGTTCTTTTTACTAATAAAGTTGTGAGGAACTTTATAAAATAAAAAAAAATACCAATCGAGTAAAATATTTTTTTATTTAATTAATTTTTATTTTGACATGTTTAACTATGTGAATACATCTTCTACATATATTATCTACTTGTATTTTAATTAGTTTGGATTAAATATAGCCTGTTATAATAAAATCTAATGAAAAGATAACCAAGTTTTGTAGAAATTATCACAAAAATACTATGGGAATGAAACATTCGTATGTAATAAAGCATAAAATTCAATATATTTATCGATTTTTGATAATGAATTATTCGCTTGTTTAAATTTTAATTAAGTTGTTTAAACAAACTATAACACTATTGTTCTTTTTATTTTCTAAGTTAAATGCGAATTAAAATGTTATTTACTTATCTTCTTTTAAAAGAGAACTACAGTGGAGTGTTCATTTGCACTTTGACTCCCCTAAAGGCAGAAATCGTTTGAGAGACTCATTTAGCTTTTTGTGATTCCATCGGCAAAGGAAATCTCAGTAGAGTGCTTGGTGGGAAAATTAGTTACTAGAGATAAAAAAAAAACACTTTATTTTTAATGTGAATAGCTGTACAAAGAAAATAAAATGAACAGACAATTTTGCTAATCTATACGTCAATTCTAATTAATGTCTCGTTACAAGATTTGAAATCTGTTCATGATATAATGATCTTATAATAACTGTTTCGCTTTAATATTAAATTACCAACATTTGTAGATATTGGTTTTTCATGAGTTACTTTATATAATAATAGTGAATTTCTGTAAGATAGGTGAATTGTTAATGGATACACAAGGTAAAGTTTGTACTCGTGCTTGAAAATACAAGTAGAGAGTAAGTAGCTTGCGCCCACGGACTGTTTGTTTTATCATTGAAATGTAAGCGTTTCTATTATCGCCATAATCATATCATTTGCATGTTTAACAATTTATTGTGTTTGTGAACTTTTGAGGATAGTTAATGTAAAGTAATATCATAGCGTAAAAACAAGCAGTAATTCAACGGCTTTAGCATATTCTAAATGATTACATGACAATTTGAGACGTATTGCTCCATCTAGACATGTACGAGTACGTTGACTGACTGGTAAGATGATTGGTAGGAAAGAGTTCTTGGGACTGTGGTAAAATCCATCTATTTATTGAACAAATAAGTGAAAAATGTTTAAAAATATGCAGGTAGCTATTAGTAAATTCATATTTTCCTAATATATTGCATCTTTAAATATGAAAACCAAGTTGAGGTCGCAGAGTCGATTCTAACACGTATGTATGTAATTGGGTATTCAGTGTTGTATCCCCAGATTTTTACAAAGATACTAGTGGATATCGCTGTCTAGAAAATGAATTTTAATATAAGCTGATCATGACAATGTAACAGTCTAATTTGATGAGTTGTGAGTGAGATGCTGAACTAGCTTCACTTCAGGGTAAAAATGGAATATTTGACCCAGAAGTTATTATTTATTAACATTATATTTGACTTTATCTTATTAAATTAAAATATTGCCTAATATAAAAGACTCCTGTATGGATTCCTTTAAAAACCTTATGGAACAATTAGAAAAAAAAAACAAAAAAAATAAAAATAAAAAACAACCTTTTTATAAGAAATTTTTGTTGTCCTGATGAAATATATGTAGAATAAGAAGTAATAAAATTATAGTCTTGAGAATTCTTCTTTTATTTTATATGTATTGCGATATTATGGTATACTTAATTGTAGTATAAACACAATAAACGAGAGACTTCAAATTAGCTTATTAATAATTCTCTAATATAGAATGCAACGCTGTTGGAAGTCCATGAAAGTTAATAAAGATGTCTTAGCTATGAGTTAATTTTCCAAGCGCGTGACTTTTAATGAAGATGAAACAGTATCTATACGCCTGAAGTACAGTTCTTACAAATTAGTAACACAACACTGTAATCTTAGTTTAATGTAATGAAATAGTTTCAACAACTACATAAGTACTCTATTTTACGTCGTCAATTAGAGAGACGAATGATTGAGTGATTTTGGGTTATTATGTGAATAATTATTAAGTACATCTGACATGTGCTTAATAATTAAAAATTTATAGAAGATTCAACTTATTCCTAAGGCCTTATTGGTTTTTGTTAGGCAGGGAGAAACTTCACTTACTTGTTCCTATTATGTATAAGTTAGAACTGCTCAGTTCTATAGGTATTGTCCGTGAGTACGCTGTTTATGCAAGTAATTTGCAGGCTATTTTATTAAAGTAAGTAAAATGATTTTAACGTACAAAATAAGTACTCGTATACGGGTTTATTAAAAAGATTCTGAATTAGATATACAATTAGGGTAAACAATAATAAAACAATAAATAGACAATAAATAAACAATAAATTTAACACGAACAAAAGCGTAATACGAAGTATTTCATTATTGTAATATACTTTTTTGTTTTTCTTTTGTTTCGTTGAATGTTCTTTTGTGCTTTTACACAATATATACACATCAATACACGGCATTTTATTTTCATTTAAATTCTTATCTAAGTGAGTATACATCTTCTGGATCCTAGTTCCTAGTAAATTTATTTATAACAAAAACCAGCGACTAGTAAGGAGTTGAACTAACACTACTGATATCTACATATTACCAGTGTTCACTAGTGCCTGCATACGCATAACTGGGAAATACTAGAATAAAAGTAGTCTAAGATGCCCTCTCTATTAAAATATTGCAACCCATTTAAGTTATACAGGAACAGGAATTTCTTCAGGGTCAGTAACTATATAGGCTACAGTAAACGGTTACCATCAAACAGGCTGTATATTTGTTTTCCGCCTTTCTGGCATAGAAAAAAAGTATGGAAAAATAAATAACCCCTACTGGGTACAGATCTTCCCGCGAAAGGCGGTAATTACTTACTATCATCACGTTTATTCCTATTATCCGTATTCCTGCTTCAATGATACGAGTAGATATAGGTGGTATAAAATATCACTCTTATATACTTGTGGGGAAACCGATAGAAATAAATGGTCTAGATCGCTGACTAGGTGCCTAGACTGCTGAATAAATTTGGAGCATCAATAAATAATTAGTATTAATAAATTATAATATATAACGGAGTTTAATTAGTAAAATTTTATAATAACTTATACAGAATCTAATGAGTGCGTAATACATATTATTTTTTATTTAGGTATAGTAATTCATGTAACATTACATTACATGATACGAGTAATTTGCTTATCCTCTGTTCGAAACAACTTCCAAATTATAAATTATATTAAACAGAGGACGGTTAAGATAAGTATGTGATAGTATTTAAAACATGTGCGTTAATAAATGCAAGTAAAAACATTGACTGTATCTACCGTAATTCATGATTTTGAAAAAAATAAACAAGGTTATTTTGTCCTTGATGATAAATAAGTATGTCAATTTAGTAAAGATCTTTGTACGTAAAAAAAGAAAAATAGTAAGAAATATTGTTAATATTTAAATTTAAATGATGTGGTTATTTTATGGAACTATAGTTATTGACATCTCAATTTGAGACATATTTAATACTCGTATATTGTCTCGTAGGTCTATACTCAGCAGCGGACAGATAATGACTGAGAAGAAGAAGAAGAAGATGATGGTTATAATACTGTCTCGTATTTGATTGAGAAAATGTACTATTTTTAATTTTTTTACTCTACTCTCTTTTTACTCTTTAAAAAATATTTCATTTTTTAAAATTGATGATAATGGAATGGTAACCTCGCCCGCGGTAACGGTATACGCTAATGGAACCACACGCACCAGTGAAGGATGGTAGGTAAGAATGAAAATGCAGGTCAATTAGCCCATCGTGATGAATATACCTGGAATTCAGCACGATGGTTTCCTGGGGGGACTGCGTGCAGGTCAACCTGACAAAGTATATAGCTAGCAATGGGACTGGTAATCCGCATTATTAACAATCTTTTCCCCCCTCTACGGAAGTATTAGGTACTTATCAGTTGGTACACTTTTTAATCTTATATGTTATAATTGCGTACAAGTAATTTATTGTGTTACTGAATAAATGCCGTTTCTTTTCTACCGTGTCTTTTTTTTAAAGCACACTCAGTTATCTTTTTTTTGTGACATAATGCACACTTTCCACTGTGAGAAGGCTAAAGTCCTCTGTTGTACTCAGCTATTTTTTTATGGGACTCCTTATTTTAAGTCTAGTATATTTTCGACTGTTTATTGTTATTTATTAGTCAATCAATACGTTTTGGAATTTTGGTTTATCGATTAACTTTAGTGGAAGCAGAAAAACCACTGATATAGATCATTAAAATAATATGGCATATTAAGGTAAAAGGCTTCATATTTTGGATGCTATCGGAATAAAATGACAATGTGTTAACTCCTAGAAGGTCCTGAGAGACGAGAAAAGGAATGAAGACAATTCACCGACATACATTTGCCAATTTTCTATTGAATTTTACACTTCATCTGAGATTGGTCCTTACAGTCAAGTTCCTACTAACTATTATTGACTGTAGTTGTTCTAGTTAATTGAGTGCTGACCATATATACTAAAAAGTACCTTGCTGCAAGAAATTGCCTGTGAGTGTAAATAAGTTCTGGTATCGATTTTGTAATCAATGAATTTAGAATTTTTTTTTCCTTTTATTTAAAATTAGAATTTTTAACGTTACCAGTTTATCAACATGCATTTAGTATAATGCTATATTTCTAAGGTGTTTAGTTATATTACTTCATATTTTGATGATTGTAAGTTGGTACAAATATAATATGAGTGCTTGTATTTGTTTGCACTTTGTTAGTTTAGTTTTTCATATTTATATGTAAGTTTTTTATATTTATATTAAGAATGTCCGATGTTATTTGTTTATGATTTTTAATAGTTTATTAAATGAAATTACATTGAAAAAAATATTATTAAAACAATTTATAAGATTTGGTATATAGTTGGATATAGCAAAGATATAGTTGTAAAAAATATTTGCCGTATGGTCCCGGCATACAGTAGGTTACCCCTTTCTTCCTCGTGGGTATTGTAAGAGGGGCTATGGGAACTTAATAGTCGAGGGATAGGCAGCAGCGTCCCTTTTAAAATATCGCCAAACGCCAAATTGCGGTTATCTCACCTGCCAAGCATGGCAACTTCTGGCAAAATTCCCCCAACGGTAAACTGCGATAAGAAATGGCTCTATTCCTTTTGGCAATCTAAGAGGGAGGCCTATGCTCAGTAGTGGACAAACAAAGGCTGATATGATGATAATGATAGTTTACAAAATATAATAGTTATTGACATACCACATATGATAACGCCGATGTATTGTTTTGTTTCGGAAATCGAAGGAATGGCGCGTTTCACCAATCTTGTAAACAATGTTTCCTTCTCTTTTTCGGGTAGACTCCTGAATAAAAAGTCTTAGATTAATATATGTTTTAAAATCTTATTAATGTTATAAATGCGATAGTTCGTAAAGACGGACAGATGAATGGATGTTTGTTACTCTTTCTCGCAAAAACTACTAAACGAATTTGAATGAAATTTGGTAAACGGGTAAGTTATATACTAACTTAGCCCATAGGATACTTTATGTACTGACTTACGCGGGCTAAGCCGTGGAATACAGTAATAGTGATTAATATTTACATATATTCATTAATGTTGTTTAAATTAAATTCTGGTGTCTTTTATTTGTACCTATATATAAAACTGATTGACAGATATACACGCAGTCAAAAATGCTGAGTCCTAAAATATGAGATTTCTCTTGTCTTGTCTTGAAAGTTTCGTGGAAGTCACGAGAATGGCGGTAAACGGATTGCACACAAGTGAATTTGACAAAGCTATTATATAAAAAGAATACATAAATGGGTATGTATTTTTTTTTTATTTTGCTTACTTTTCTTTTAATGAAATATATTTCTCAATTAATACATACTTTTATATATATATATAAAAAATATTAAGGGAATTATTACTTACTCACGTTTTGGAGGTACCGATTTCAAAAGCTGTTACATTGTATGGTATACTCGTATCAGCATTATTTCTGTCTAAAATCACAAAATAATAATGATGCCTTTTATTCACCTAATTTATTTGAACTTGTTGTTTATTTCATTATTTTTTTTTTTATAAAATATTGTAGCTTAGTATACAAACACAATTGTATGGTTGTTATTGAATAAATGAATATCAATATATATGAATATGAACTTCGAAGAAATTAGAAATTAAATCTAATGAATTTGTAGCACGAAAATCAATTTATATTGTAAATTTTTTTCACGTTAAGAAAAAATATATAATTTTGTTTAAAAGTTCTCTGACATTTTTATATAACATTTATTTGTAAATTAATGTAAAGTAGAATGTATTTAATGTAACATATAATATGAGAGTATTATTATTATACTATATATTATTACTTCAGTCACAGCAAATTTTTTGTATAGAGTTTTATATATATATATAGATAGTTTGTAACTTATATAATTTGTTAAAAAGTACTTGGGAATGTTTGAAAAATCACAAATACAAAGATTTTATGATAATACTCACCGTTTACAGTTCCGTTACCTATCATTTTCACTCTGTTATACACTTTATCACGTAAATTACTCTGTCTTATATAGCGACCGTCACCCACGATAGGAGCTCGTTTTTGCGACGTACGTTCATAGTAAATGTGTATAAAAAGAACAGACTACTTCATTCTGAAAGTCGCCAGTAGGCCCGTGTAATCTTGTGAAGCGTCCCGCTAATAATAAAATTCGCCGCATGCGCATTGCGTTCAATTGCCATAATACAGAACATATTAATCACTCATCAAACTAAGTAAATGACAGTAGTAGGGCGAGCACACCTTTTTTGGAATTGAATTAATTATCTGTAATATGCAGTGTAGCTTTTAATTATTATTGCAATATGAAGATATATTGTATCAGGGAATTTTTTTTTTCTACAATTTATGGGAATAGTTATAGATATATTGTTATCATTATTGTTTCCTCCAAAAGATTAAAACAGTAAACTTATTATAAATATAAATAATTACAAGAAATAATCAATATGAGAAAACAATGGGCCTTAACCTTATCGTTAAGAGCGATCTCTTCCAGGCAACCTTTGGATGGAGAGGAGCAATTATAAACAATTTGGTGGGAGGCACGATGAAAAATTCTGTTAGTTCTAAATATGGGAGATGTGATACATATAATAATATAAATATTATCCCTACTCATTATTATATATATATATATATATATATATATATATATATATATATATATATATATATATATATGTAGTACATGTACACACATACATATATACTCACACATATATATACACATATACATACGTACATACATGCATATAAACGCCTACATAAATACATAAAAATATATAAATACTGTTCACATGTATACATAAAATACTTATAAAATCTTTTAGATGTCTGAAGAAATAAGTATGTATTTATCACAGCTGTTTGCCAGGTATAGAAATATACAGCTACGCTTTCCTGAAATCATTATCTCCCGTTTAAGTAGGGATTTTAAAAATTCTTAATACTCTATTACATTCTAAGATTAATTAATTAATAAGAAAATTCAAAATCTTATGTTTGTAATCAGCAGTTATAGCTATAATTTGAAAATCTTTATAGATATTTAAATAAATAGTTGACTCTAGATTAAGCACATATGATTTATAAGACATGAGTAATGATACTGGGCAGACCTAATATTTGTATATTTGGTGATCTTTTTAAAATTATCTAAACGGAAATTTGTTTAAAATTACATTTAGGTTTTTGTTTCATTCATAGTAATTAAAATTGGATTTCTCCAGTCTTATTAAATATAGATAATATGCATCAGCGATAGTGAAAGGCCTAGGGAGAATGTAGTAGTAAAAATTTTCACATAATAAATAAAAAAAGAATATAGAAAGTAATGACCATTACTATCATGTATAGAAATATGTATAGATAACATATTTAAGCTATTTATTTCGCTTAAAATCTTATGAGGTGTGGTTACTTTTACGACTTACTATACAAAATTAAAGATGAATATATGAACAATATCACAGATATGTCATCACAGAATATAATATAGAATTAATCGAGTGCGGAAAACATTAATAAAATTATATTAAGCACGTTAAATTAAAAAAAGAAATATTAAAAATGAAAATTTAATAATTGTTTAAAATAACTTATTAAAGTATACGAATAAATACAAAAAAAGTACTCAATAAATTTTGTCAAAATATCTTATTATATGGTAACTAGAATCGAAAGTTTTACCCTACATTCTTACACGATCATACAATACTTAGACACAATCGATGTATTTTAAAAATATGTGAGTAGGAGTTATTCAACATGGACTATGTACACCCGCACCGGATATCCGTGAAACTTTGTACGAACATTTATACACTGTATATGCGACAAGATTTCCTAACTAGAAGGTTGTAATAGATAATTATAAATGGAATAATAATTTATTAATTTATTTTATTGTTATACAGAGTCTTCATACGTTCTCTCATATATTCATTATTACTAGTAGTGTTCGGGAAAAAGTAATTTTGGATTCTTTATAAGGATATCTCAAGTTATATAATAAATAATTATTATATTATTGTAGCTAATATCAAAACCCCTGTATTTTTCAAATTTCTTGGTAAATTGTAATTGAAATTTGTAAAATTAGAATGAAATTTGGATCTTTATTATACATAGGTAAGGTAGTAGGAAGATAGATATTAAATATCATACAACTAGATATTTGTTTTACATGTTTGATTGTTTAAATTCATAGATGAATGTTACTACTTAAGTACGCTTATCTGTCTGAGTTGACTAAATTAAATGTGATACACAAATGAGCTATACGGACTTGATTAACACAGAGGGCACTTTTGAGCCCAACTAATGTAGGAATATTCGCAAGTTATAACTAGTTTGCTAATAATCTTATAATATAATATATAAACTGTATCTGTACACACACACACACACACACACACACACACACACACACACACACACACACACACACACACACACACACACACACACACACACACACACACACACACACACATTTTTTTTTGCAAATCTCATTTAACCCATTTGGCGCACATTCAATTGTATATTTAGATTCTTATATAATACTAACACTCACTATCGTGATACTGACGTCATAATGACGTTTAGTATTTTAGGCAAATAACAATATTATAATTCCTGAAATGCTATGCATTTAAGTAAACTTTATTTGTGATTGAATAGAAATATGTTTTTTCCAATAGAACAGGGGTATCAGAAAATAATACAGTAGCTCATTTATGATGATTTGTCTTGAAATATATAATATAATAGATATTCATCCATCCTTACAAACTTTCGCATTTATAATATTAATAGAATTTTAAAATATATGTAAATCATAACAAATGTACATGTGTAGTATGTATACAGAAACACACACACAGACATATATATATCAAATACACCATTTCTATTATAAAATTAGATATGTATATTCTTATAGTACTATATACCTAATATATATATATATATATATATATATATATATATATATATATATATATATATATAGGGTAAAGTAATTACTATCTACTATATTACTAAAGGAACCTTTTGCGTAATTCAAACGAGAATATAATTTGACTTTAACCCTTCGGCTCTATCAAACGTCGGTACTTCGCAACTCGATTTCATTTCGAGTTTTATATATATAATTAAAATATATTTATTTTTACTTTAATGAGGTGATGTGATGAGGGAAACAGAATTGCTTGCAATATATTTTATCATGTTGATCTCTAAGTGATTACCCTTTGAAATAATCGTGTTTAATTCTTGGCGATTTCGTCACGATGGGCCAACTGATCAATCTTTATACTATATATCATTTCACTGGTGTCCTGCCAGCGTTTAACGGTAGCGTAGTTATCGTTCCGTTATAACGTAATTGTCTGAAATAATATAACATATGTGATGAAGTTCATCGAGTTAGAAAAATTTAAGTTCAAATCATGTAGTGGAAGACAGTACTTTTATTACCATTAACGTCCTATTGCTGAGCATGGCTCTCTTCTCACGAGAGGGAGTTACAGTCTACTATTACAAAGCTGACCAGGTGGCTTGGTAGATTTAGGGTTTTATTTTGAGTTTTCTTTACAGAGAATATTAATTCAAAATTATTATGAACTGCTCATAACTGAGTAGTTAGAGTATTTTCAATTAAAGATAGCTTAAGTTTACGGCTTTAGAATAAAATTCATAAATGAACTTTTTATGAATTTTATTCTTTAATTAGTTTCTTTTTTAATTTGTACGAATTTCATTAAATTGTCGCTACTTTATTATTTCTAAACAAAGTTTTGAGCTATTCAGGGTTTTGCAATTGTTATCAAAGCGGTTTATTTATTTGAATAATGCGAAGGGTTCGACTTACTATTAGCCCAAAACACCTAAGGGTTTAAAGTGTATACAAAATACCAATTACGAACCCAAAAGCGGTCCGAGCAAGTTTCTGAGAGTGAATTTCTAATATTTGTATCGATTGGTCGCATCTAAATCAGTAGTTAATAATTTATATAAATTTATATATAAAAATCTTATATTACGATGTTTGTGATCGAACTCCTCTGAAATGGCTTGACTGGTTTTTACGAAAATTTTTATGTATATTTGGTAGGTAAAAGAAATAGGTTATTTTTGCCATATAATTATTTATATGGTAGAACAACGTTTGACGGGTCAGTTAGTAAATGTATGATATTTACATAGGTAAATATTTTTATTAAAGGCACATGTTCTGGAATACCGGAAATTGTTCGTTGCTTAATAATGATCAAACGGTTGAACGAATTTTATTGAAATTTAGTACGTACTCGTAGATAGACGATAATTGACAGGGATGGCGAACCAATGGCACGCGTGCCAGTGGTGACACGCGACGAAATAATACGGTCATACCAATAATTTACAATTATCTATATTTATATACGTACACTAATTGTATGATGCGGCTTTAATCGTAGTTGTATCGTCATCTATCCTCAAGAAACGAGATGTCAGATAAAAAAGAATTTTTTAAATTCGAGTGGTAGTTCTAGAGATTAGCGTATTCAAATTTTAACTAGCCCCCCCCCCCCCTGAATTTATGGAACGGACAGTAGAGCATATATGCTTGCATTTATTACATCAGCTTATTGCAGTGAGTATGAATTAGAAGGGTATAGTAAGTTATCCTTAAAAGATAGATGTATATACCACTGCAGAATTTCTTGTAGACCTATAGAAAAAAACAATCCCACCATTGTTTTGTTATATTTCAAAGGGATAAGGCAGCGTTTTCAATGTAAGCTCTTATTCAACTTGATCGTTTCAATTATTTTAAAACAGCATTAATATAAAACAGTATTAAACTATACCTATAAATATTTCTCGTGTAAAATCATTATCTATTGATGAAAACTGTAATAAAATCTAATAAATAATTTAAAAGATCTAAGCGTACAAACAGCGGGAAACGTTTTTGTTTTATACTGTTATGAAAAATAGATTATAGATATATTAAAATTGTAATTAACACAGAAGATATTTAAGAAAAAATTATATGACGTATTTATTTAAAATTTATTTTTGTTTACAAAATTACTAATTCAAGATTCTTTGGTATTACTATCAAAGAGAACTAATTATTTTTCTATTTACTAATTAATGAGATATGCATCAATAAATGTCAACAAGCGTTCGCCGTTCTGGTAGATACTTTATATAGGTACTAATTAACAAATTCACAGCATCTAGTTATAATAATTATTAATAAAATACTTTTAGGGTAAATAAATATAATTTTAAACGATACAAGATATTAAATTATATTACAATATATTAAAATACGAGTATGCCGTGTAAGTCCCGACATACAATAGGCCACCCCATCTTTTTCCGTGGATGTCGTAAAAGGCGACTAAGGGAGCTCATGGTCGAGGGATGGGGAGCAGCGTCGTTTTTAAAATATTACAAAAAGCAAAACTACGGTTGCCAATCCGTCTGTCAAACGTGCCAACTACTGGCAAAACCCCTTTATTAGGGAGGCTATGTTTAGCAGTGGATAGTTAACGGCTGGTATAACATATTAAAATATGAGAATTATATTTTAATTGCCAAGTGTATAATAAAAAGATTATATATAATTTACAAACATAATGAAAGTGAATGTGTGTTTAATAAAAGTGGATGATTGAGAAACGGTTATAATCGTATTTGTATAATATTCGTGGTGCCTACTCCGGGTATATTGTTTTTGCATCTGCATGATATTATTGTACCAACCTATTTTAAAATTTTACATTTATTGAATCAGTTTCACTTTAGATAAATGGTGTCTAATTTAAAATAAAAAGGAATTCTAGTGATGTACAGATGTTGAAATCTTTTAAAGAGCTATTTAGCGATACAAAAAGGCTATTAACTGGAGAGTTTACATTGATGACTACCTTTTTGTGCGTTTCTTAAAGGAAACGCTTTGTATATTGACTATCAAGTCGAGTGTCGGTTAGATGTACAGGTAAAAAGAAACCATTTCAGTGGTAAACAATAATGTACAGTCCGTAACCTCTTTCACGGCACACCGGCTCTAGCCGTGTTGGCAAACGGACGAACCTCTAAAGACCGGGCAATTTGCGGCGTAACACCCACCGGATACTGGCTGCTCATTAACTATGAACGTTGTCATCAAGATTCTTCTTTAGCAGAAAAAACGACGTTTAACAGTAGCACTCTCTATAAATAAACGCTCTGGCGAGGTGCTTTTGAACGTCCGCGCCACAAAGTGCATATAAATTGCTCCGCGGAATTGAAACGGAGATATGAAAGGAGTAACATTTTGAAAGACAAGCTGTGGGCTGCACCCAACCTATTTTCTTATCTTTGAAAGAAGTAAAAGGGTGAGTTTTTTTTATAAAAAATGATAAGAGTAATTACTATGAAAATGTTAAAAAGTAACCTCCATAAATCTAAATTTTCTTCAACTTCACAATTTAATCTCGAGTAAATACTCTTTTGGTTATGCTGACAACATTGAAGGTTTTAATTTTTTGCTTAAGCTATTGAATAATTACGTTATTATATATATATATATATATATATATATATATATATATATATATATATATATATATATATATATATATATATATATATATATATATATATATGTAAATAATTTAAATGATTATACTGATATTTTTATATGTACAGATATATGTATTTAACTATAGTTTTTATAGAGTTCCTGTATTCCCATAGTAGGCTTCTACTAGGTTTTGGTAATTAGTAAAGAAGCATTAAATAGTCTTTTCAGGTAATGGGATGTATTGTCTCTAATATTACAGGCATCCATAGGCACATAATCACTGTCATCTGGCTGGTATTGTATTCATTTTATTATACACAATATTTTATCATACTCTTAGATCTATTACATCTATAGCCGATACTATATTGAAGGCCATAAAGGTATTGTTGCTATTCAGTCCTTACACTTTCAATTTATATTTTTGTTATTGATTGGTGATAATTTAAAGTCATTAATTGTATTGTCGTTGACGTGTTTCTGGAGTAAGCTTTAACGACTTATCAACTTATTCTAAAACTTGGCATATACGCATTATGGGTTGGACATAGGCTACTTTTATTCCAGTCATATAATATATCGTGAAGCCGAGTGTAAAAGATAATATTTAATATACCATTTTATCAATGGTATATTAAATATTATGGTGTATTTCAATATCTAAAAACACTAATTTTAATACTATTCGTAATACAATCTAGAGATTTTTCTGTGAATTCGATCACCTAATTAATAAAGGCTTCTATGTTCTATGCATCTTTATACAGAAGAGGGTTTAAGTTTTGTTTCATAATTTACTTAACCAATTTTGATAAAACACACTAATTTTTAAGTCTAACTACTGGATCGTAAAGTTTCATTAAAAGCAATCCAGCCAAGTATGCCTAGATTTACTATAGAATCCGGTACATTTCAAATTTAAAAGTCAAAAACTAAAATAACTTATCGTTATGGTTATAGTAGCCCGCTATTCTATTATTATCGTTATCATCAGCATGTAACAAATTTCTTTTGACATATATCATATCAAAATACTATTGATACTATACTAATGCAAATGTTTATCTGACGCTAGATGAAATATTGGAAACAGACGTGTTCAGTCATTTCTAAGAAAATTTTCCAGTACCACAAATACCGGTAAAAACATTGCAATGTCGTTTTGAAGAATATTCTGATTTATCAAAGTGTTCCCAAAGAGTTCTTGAATAATATTTACATGGGCGACCGAGCGGAGCATATGAATAGTTATTGATTTTGAAAACAGTTCATTCGCATAGTTCAGGGGATCTAGTTATGTATACAATGTAAATATTTTTTGTTATCCAGTAAATCTGAAAGAGATTCTCAATTTAGTTTATATTGTTCGAATATGTATTATTTTCTATAGACATAATATCGCGTAATCCCATAAAAGAAGAGGTAGAGTTTTATATCGAAGCGCGTACGGTTAAGCTTCGTTATATTTTATTCATGGACAAAAATCTATGAATTATTTTTAGTAAAATATTTATTTTCTTTGATATTTTTCATTTGAATTAATAATCTTAGAAGGAATCTATTTTGTAGCGATTGTAAAAGATATATTACTTAGAAGTATATAAGAATTCCTTGGTCGTAAATTAGGCCTTGCCAACTAGCGGAATATTTTCGAATTACATACGATTACACTGAACGTTACTTAGTGGGGTTGTATTTCTGTGGTAAAGTTATCAAGTAATGGTCTTTACTTTATAGTATATATATATGACTTCAGCTGTTTTCTGTAGGATCTGGTAATAGTGTAAGTATCTTATATATTGGTAAGTGGGTAAGTTTAGTTTGTATCTAGATAGCGTATCCTCCTTCTATGAGGAGTCGTTTGCTTACCATTGGGATCGTTTTAGTATGAGGGAGTAAATACCCGGTTGCTGTCAATGATTGCTGTACCAATAGATACTTAACCAATCACATCAATATTAGAATAAAGAAGTAGGAATAGTGGCAAAAGTGTTTCGCATTCAATTTATTTAAAGGAAAATAAATTTTTATTCAGATATCGAAATGTTTCGAATGTTTATAAGAAATTCTACTGAGAATAGGGCCGAGGACAGGTTGGCGTGGAAGTGGAAGCCGCCAATTACAGGTGCATCCGGGGTGGTTGCGTTTTTTATTCCGATGTTTCGTTGCGGTGCCGCCCACAGACCTACTTAACAGTATGACACAGAGCAGAAATATTGAGTATAATGATATTTAATATATATTATTTTTGTCTTAATATGATTTCTTATTGTTACATGTACGCTTGAGTATATGATGTGTATCTTTAAAGACAGTATTTATTTTCCAAGATGAGTTTTATGAGATATCTCGACAAATTGTAAACTAATAGGGTGTTGGAACTTGAACGAGGATCTTGAAGAAGATTGAATAATTTAATTTATTTTGCAATTAATAAAAAGCGATGTTGTGAATGGATGAATAATTTTAATTGATAATAACTATTTTTGTTATATTCTATTAGCACGGCAATGGGTGCATTTTGCAGTTACCAGTATTAACCTTAATTTTCTAATAATTGTACATGGGGCATGGGACTGAGCTATTTCAGTGGTAAACACGAATTCATTAGCCTAACGCTATTAGCAGCACTATTTTTATGTGTATTTGTTTGGAGAGACGAGTAATAATCTTCCAATCTTTGTGAAATCCAAGAACACTTCAAGAGATATGCACAGAGTGATCAGCCATGGTATCCAACGCCCGCAGGCATTGGATATCTAATTTATCATTCGATGATTTTCAATTTATTGTTCTCAATAATACGAGTATTTTTATTAAGTGTGTATCCCTATTGATTCTCGAAATATTTTCTTTTATATCCATGCTTTGTAATCGGTACTTTGAATTGTTTTTTTAGGCGGAGGTTGAACCATTACAATGAGGGGGGAGAAGGGATTATTAGTAATGAGGATAAATATCCCCATTGCTAACAATATACTATATCAGGTCGACCTCCTCGTGGTTCCCCCTGGAAACCATGGTGATTGGTTTATTGTTAGATTCGTCACGATAGCTAACTGACCTGCTTCATCCTCACCTGTCATCCCTCACTGGTGCCCCGTCAGTATATACCGATAGCGCAGACAGGGTTATCATTCCATTATAATCCATTAAAAAAAAACATTACAGCGATCTGTAATATAGGTAAACATATATGTATATATATATATATATATATATATATATATATATATATATATATATATATATATATATATATATATATATATATATATTATATAATATTATATCTATATATAATAAAAATCTCATACTTTGAAAACTTCTCATAATTCTTATCTAATGGAATGAGACTATTGGTGATCTCATGTTATTTTGTAGACTGTAAAGAACTCTCTTTCCCACGTCTCGCGCCCGATGTAAAGAGGCGCAGAAATTTTACATTAATATCTACTTTACCGTTTCATTATTACTTGGGAAATGTTGGAAAATATGGAAAAGCTTTGTTAAAATAATATAGAATATAGCTATGTAAATATTGACATTCTAAATAAATGTTATTTTAGATCAAAAATATTATCTTGTTGTCTTGTAACTACATTGAGATAGAGTGGAACACTTTTTAAATGATTAGATATAAAAAATATTTGTTTCATTACCTCTAATTATTTTTGTCTTGTGTTTAGATACAAATAAAGGTGACCGTTTATCATCATACGAATTGTATGCTTGTTGGCCACCACCGTAGTGTAAAAAAATAATCTTGACTATTATAAAATTTTGAATGGCAGACAAGCCGATGAACTCATCTAATGAAAAACGGTAACCGCTTATAGATATTAGCAGTATAATAGAAATTACAACTATATTATCGATTTTATGCTTATTATGCCTCCGTATTCTGTAATTTTACTGCTGTTTTCCACTACTAAAACCAGAACACAGCCATACAAATACACCTGCTTCACCACAGTAACATGGGCGGGACAGACGAACAGTCTTTTTCTACTAATCTAATTTTTTAAATTATTTCTACTAAAGAAAAAAGAAATGTAAATCGAACCACAATTTGTATTGAAAAACGAAAAGGGAGACCTTTTTATTAAAAATAAAGAATAATCAAAATATTTTATAATTAGCAATGATAATGTGTAAAATAATAAATACAAAACTGAGGACCGCTTTTTTTAAGTCCGTTGAAAAAGGAATTTATATCCACATAATTAGCCTTTTCAATTTATTTACGTAGTATTTATAAACTTTGTGTAACAATATCGAAGAATACGCAGCGGGCTAATTAAAATACAGGTGATGAGTCTGTGAATCTAATTAAATTTATATTTTTATGGTGATTTGTTGTGACGGGGCTGAGTTATTTAAAGATTAAAATTTGGAGTTATTTCCTAAATTCTAGAAAGGTCCCATGTAATCTTCCTAATTACGTACAGTATTTATGTAAAGTGATTTCTTAATCAGTAGAATAAGATTATTCTTTAGAGAAAATTATTCAATTTCATAAGTATTTTCACTGAATTTCGACTTGTTTTACCCGTCCGTTAGGCCTTGTTATTATGGCCTACGCTTCTCTTTATGTTTACCTCACTTACCTAGGTATTTAAGTTTGACAAAAGATAATCCTCGGCGTACATTTTACTCCTGCCATATTACTACCCTAAAATTGTATGTTTTAACGTACACATTGTGTGTACATACATGATTTAAGGGAAGTTTTGTGTGTGGACAAAATTTTCATGGTCTGCATAGGTGGATAGAGGATGTATATTGTAAATGGGTATATAAATATTTAGATTTCTATGCAAACTCATTTTATAAACTGCCTAAATTAATAAATTAGCTATTTCGTAACGAACTAAAGTAATTTTATCGGTGTATTAATTATTCATTATATAATATATTTGTATACATATAAAACTTCCCCATATTTACCTACAATGTTTTTAATCTATATAGGTCTTAATATAGACAGCACTTCCTCACAAAGGCACATAATATTATTTTCTTTAAATTTAATCGTAACTTTTGTAGGGAGAAATAAAAAACATTTAGTATTATTTATTTGCAATGTTGCATAAAACGAGCTTATATAGGAAAAAGGAAATTTGGAGATTTCCTTCCATTTTCCAGGATAATTTCCTTGAACAATTGTCCTAAAGAATTGAAATTAAGCGTAAAATGAGTGGCCGATGTTTTATTCCGCTGACTTTAACGAATACAAAATGTCGAGAGCGAATAATCAAGCCTATTTACATTTTGTTTCGGTCCACCTGACGCCATCTGAGGGAAGTACCACCTGTAACGCAGATTTGTACCTAACCACAGAGATTATGATTTAATTAGTTTTATTACTAATAAGTATTAATTTATAAGTGAATCTATATTAAAAGTGATTTTCATTTGTTATGTATTTATAATGAACATTGTATGAGTTGTTTGCATGTTTCATTGTTACAAAAAAATATACAAGTAGATCTTTTTAGCGGAGTTTAAAAAGAAAAAAGTACGATGTCTATATCAATGTTGAATTGACTTCGATAATTTTTGTTCAATGTTCTATTCCCGTATTCATTCTAAGAATACTAATACTATGGTTATTATTATGATTTTTTTTTATTTCAATTTAATGTATAAAATGGTCCTTTAAAGTAATAGTTAAAAAAATAGAATGCTCTAAAAATAATAAGTATTCGAATAACAGCAGTTATGAAGTGAACATTACCGTTACGTGTAGATAATGTATTTTTAATGTTCCATTATTAAAATATTCAGTAAGGTAAGGAGGCACAAAGCGGCAGTACAAAGCAAACTCCTTTAGCATTTTGTGCCCTACCAAGTTTTGAGCCGTAATTTAGAATGATGTTAAAAACGTATATTGACCTTAGACGAGTGTTTCTAGTTAAAAGAAAATCAAGTAAAAAGAGAAAATGTTGTTTCAGGAATCACAACTTTGCTTACACTTCATTTAGTAGATATTTATTTATTTACTTACATAATTAATGAGAACATTAATAATTTTCATGTAAAGCAAAAATATTTATTGATATTATTAGAAAAGGCTTGTTAATTTCCATAAATTGTTACAATAAACACATAACCGGGTTCACTTTTTAAAACGATTTTATTAATACTTATTGTATTGTATTGAATTGTAAATGTTTTACATTGGACACATTAAAAAGATATTATAAAGGTACAATGGCGGCCTTATCCCGTAGAGATATTTTTTATCCTGCTAATTATTTTAATTTTATTTTTTAATATAAGAATTTTAATATAAAAAAGGCTATTCACAGATAGATGAAAATAGAACAAAAATAATAAAAAATATTATAAATTAAAAACGTATCTACGAAAGGCTTTGTAACGGTGTAAACATAGATTAGAAGTATGCAAGTGTAAAATATTCAGTGACCGCTCTCAGCTGTTCATGTATTGCCTAAGTTATTTAGATGCACAGACATCGTTTCTAGAAACTTGAAATAGTTTCAGTACGAGTACATGCGCTGCATTGCGTGATAAATAATTTATATACATACCGTAACCTACCTGTCCGATTATACAGGGTGAAATGAAGATTGATACTGGCAATATATCATATTTATTAGTATGCCAGTGATAGGTTAATCCGAGTGCATGAATATGACAATAGCATGAGTAAGTTTGAATCTAGTTGATACCAAAGCTTTTATGTGTCGATTTCAATTTCCGACTAAACAGATAATACGATACTATATTAGTACTTGTATCTTATTTATCTATAACAAATTTTTATCCGAGATCTTACCCGCGGTCTGGGATACGTCATATTCCAAATACTGTGCCTGTATACCAAATTTCATAATCATTGGTCGAGTGGCTAAGATATTAGGATCATATCTATAATAAATGAATTGCTAAATGTGTTCTAAATACAAAATTTGAGAACAGTTGGAATCTCTTTTTTTTTAAATATTCGTTGAAGTCTGAGGAAGGTTACCATATTTATTAATATTTGACAGAATGACATCTGTTGCATTAGATAGTTATAATGTTAAGATGGCATTACATAAAAAAAAAAAACTAATTTCAATCTTAGCAAGGTCAATTACTTTGATTTAAAAACTAAACACAAGGCATGCTGTGGTTGCCTATAAATGTAAGAACAGTTAGATTTAATCTACCAGTGTATTGTACTAAAATGTTTAGCTGTATCTTATGTTGGTAATCCTATAAATAAAAAAATAAATAAACTACTGAACCGATTTTAATAAAAAAATTCTTACTAATAAGTAGAAAGTATGCTCTTTGATATAAAAAAAGAATTTTCTAAATCGGTTTTTAACTGACAATTAGTTAGGAAATAGCAAACATAATAAAACATAATCGAATTGAGAAACTTCTAAATTTTTTTGAAGTCGGTTGAAAATTGTAACAAAGTACAAATGAATGATTGTGTGAGGTACATACGTTAACCAATGGTATTTCGCATTGAAATAAAATGCAATAAGAGAAATAACGAAAAAATCATTTAATAAATATAGATTGGTTTTTGCGTATATATTTTGTTATGTTACGTTGTATTGTACGTTATTATCATAGTATCTAATAACTTAAGACTATGTTCTAGAAAAAGAAGTAAAATCTTTAAATGTGGAAAATCAGTTATTTTTATTTACAAACTAAGCTACTGCACCGATTTTAATAAAATTTCTTTGAGAGCAAAGTGTAACCATATCATTTCAGAAAAAAAAAGAATTTATAAATTGGGTTATACTAACATAAAAAATATAACTGAATTGAAAACCTCCTTATTTTTGACGTCGGTTAAAAATGTATGACTGTAGATGAGCTATTTTTGGAGGAACATAGATTCGAGTGTGGCTTCACTATACCAAATTCCACGAAGAAACATATTAAATATTTTATTCGTAAATGACGCGTTCCTACATGATAAGGCAACTGCACTGCAGTATTTTGAAGAGGAGTTACGCTTAAGTTTACTGTGAAATTTGAAGCCTCAGACAACTACCTAGAAACAACGGAAGTTAGACTTAGTTTCCTTAGCTGAAACAAAGCTGTTGCATAAATTTAACGACTAAACACTATTCGCCTTAACTGCCATATAACAATTGATGTAACAAAATATCTAGGGAAATAATAAAAACCAGAGGGAGACTTTGTACAAAAGTCGTTTGTTTGGGCGCCTCTGTCCCAATCATGTTTCTACCGTGCAGTAGTTGTGTTTTCATGGCTGTGTTTCGGTTTGAAGGTTTGAATATGGTAGTGAATTTACTGTCCCATTCGTGTTTCAACCGTGAAGCAGTTGTGTTTGTATGGCTATGTTTCGCTTTGAAGGGTGTGAATTTACTGGGTACAGAGGAATAACACCTGAGTCCTCAAGAACGACAACGCATAGGGAGTATCATGGGCGAAACTGTATACTCTGTTATGTCCATGGTACTGCTTATGTCTATAGGCGACGGTTACCACTTCAAGTGTGCCATCAGCTTGTTTACCATTCTAAGTTGCATAAAAAAATCTAATTTCATACTTTTTATATGTGGAATACTTTAAAAATCTGTATATATGTAAGACTGTGTTATTAAATATTCGGGTTCCTGTTTTAAACTTCTAATTCTATAACATACTTATTTTAAAAATATCTGAATTCAAAATTTTACATTGTAGTGTATGAGTGCATTATTATGTGAGCTTTAGAATAATTCCCAAGATTTCCTAATTTTTTACGTACGATTAAAGCGTCCGTAAAAGTTTTTATAAAAGTTAAGAAATTTTACATTTACTTCTTTTGAACCCTTGATCAGATTTTGATACATGGTTTATTTTATTCAAATATTTTATTATTACGGAAAATTTGTGTATACGATTACAACTTGTGTCAAGTATGGCCTATTTATTATATTCTAATAAAACTATATTTTTATTTATAAAAAAAAAATAACTATCCGTCCGAATAAAGGTAAAAAATCGGTACATGAAGACTATAAGTCTATGAAATAAAAAAAATTACAGTGAATATAGGTAAGTCATCAGTCCTTGATTAAATACAGTTCTAACCGCAAATGATTCTTTCGTCAGCAGAACGTTTGATTGCTCTGAAGACTTAGCGGCAACTTGGTAATATAACAAAATAAGAAGGCAGCCGAGAAAATGAAGGAACTTCCTACTGTAGCACCTTTACTGCACTGTTTAGTTGTTTAATATGAATGCGCTCTAAATAGCACCTCCATGAATAAGTGATTTAGAGGCACCGCACAGGTTCTGTAGTTATTATTTATTTTCATAAAGGTCGTGAAATAAGGGATTACTATCTCTGCTGTATATTATATGTATTATTCGTGGCTGTGTGTCAATCAACACCGAAATTTTGTACATTTGCATTTTTAATTTATGCTCCTTTGATTGTAAACACAGTTAATAAGATGATCTAGATTTCATAGTATTAAGTGTTAGTGAACAATTTTACAGTTTGATTATCAAATAGTACGCATATATATGGATAAAACATACTTGATATTAATGATAGTTTTATACTAATTAAATCTGATAACTCATGGTTATTGTGGAGAAATTATTACAATACATTTTACGTGTATCGATGGTAAATTTAATATTTATAACGTATATAAAAACCTATATATTTAAATAAAACGTATTTCGAGTCGAAAGGTTGGCAGTAAAATTATATATAGTGTACGGAGGTATACCATCATATTCTTTAGGGATGGCAATGCAGCGATGAATTCTAATATACTCCGCGTGTAATATGTTTAAATAAAGTGGTACATTCACAGGATTCAGGACAAAATTACAGGTATTTACTAATTTTTCTAATATTATCTTTCTAGTATTATCGTAATAAAGATTTAATCAATAATACTTGTAACAAAATTTTTTGTATATTTTAAAACCCATAACTTTCCAGTAGCAGGCAAAGTAACTTCTTATAAGAATTTATTGCAATGCTGACCATTATACATAGATTTTTATATTACCAGAATAGATTTTTATGACCAGAATAGATTTTTATATTATTATATGTATTACATCCATATCTAGAACGAACAAAATTTTTCATCGTGCCTCCTACCAAATTGTTTATAATTACTCCTCTCCATCCAAAGGTTGCCTGGAAGAGATCGCTCTTAGCGATAAGGTCGCCCATTGTTTTCTCATTGTGATTATTTCTTGTAATTATTTATATTTATAATAAGTTTACTATTGTAATCTTTTGGAGGAAACAATAAATAGTATCTATCTATCTATCTATCTATCTGACCTGATGGCTTAGTATTGGTAAAGTTTTGCTTCGACTATAAAAGATGCTCCATATAGAGGGGGCTTGTCCTATACTGCGTTTGCCTGTACGAGGTCGATACTTAAGAATCTTTCTTCCGTTATTGGTGCATTGGGCTATGCGACCAGCTCATTGCCACTACTTATCCTTCGGGCTATGTCGATCACTTTGGTTCTTCTTCGGATATCTTCATTTCAGATTTTAACACGCAAAGAAACTCCAATTATAGTCCTCTCCATAGCTCGCTGAGTAACTTGAAGACTTGTATACTTTTAACCGTGTGAGGCCATGTTTCGGTTCCGTAGGTCATCATTGGTAAATTCATCTTTAAACCCTGAGGTTTTTTGGATGAAATGATGTGGCGTAGTATTCCAAACGCTACCTAGCCGAATTGGATTCGTTGTCTTCTTGGTGAAGGTATCTAGGTTCTAGATGATATTTAATAAAAATTTAATAAAAATTGTATGTTTTATTACCTACTTTCAAAATGCATGCATAATTTATGTTAAATACCTAATAGAAATACAAAATGAATTCATTGCATATTAATTCATTTTGTATTATATTTTTGAATCTGAGCAAAAGTAATCGAAGAAAAAATGTTTGTTACTCCTATTGGTGAGTAGTACGTAGTTGAAAATACAAAGTACGCCAATTAAAAGTTGATATTTTAAAAGTGCGGTTTAAATGATGGTTAATGTAAATAGCATTTACATTTTAATTCAGTATACTGAATGAATAAAAAATGAAGAGAATTGGGAATATTGTAGATAAATTTGGATAATTTATATATTAATCTATAGATAATGCAATTTTAAAGTAGCTAGCATTAATTTTAAGATAATAAAGTAAAAAGTTAAACAACGTGTAGCTACCTACTACCCAAAATGTTGACTTAAGAAATTGCCTAAAGACATTTGCTGGCAAAATTTAAATTTAGAGTTTTATTTAAGCCCCTTAATTAAATTATGCAAAAGCAATATTACTTTTGTATTGTAATTAATATTATGTTTAGGTATATTTATATCGAATATTTATTTATGTATTTTGCGGAAATTTACACATAAAAAATATAAACATAAAGTGCTAGCTAGAATATGATAATTAAGGTCTGATGATAAATTTCGACTTATGGTAAAATTGAAGGAGATATGGTTAAACGTAGTATAGTATACTCCTGAAATTTTCAAATTAATTTTTATATTTAATTTATATCTATGTTAAAATATATATCAGATATATATGTGTCCAAGATTTTAATGCTCTAAGTTCATTATTGGTTTCTTTTATAATTTTAATTAAGTATGTAGCGTTTCTGTCATTTGTATTGTCTTTGATTTCGTCGAATTTCCCTAAAAAATTTCCCTTCATTATTGTACACGAGTTCTTTTTTCGTTTTTCAGATAAGTGGATTCTCAATAATCCCAATTGGATCTAAGGAAGGCAGACAAACTGTGACCCAAAGTTAGAGTCATAAGAATTTGAGTGGCCTTGTATAGGTAATATTACACCAATTATTCAAATTAGTTTTATATACAGGCAAGTATAAGGCAAATTAGCAAGAATATTTTAATGATTTAATAGTTAGTTTTTGCAAAATGAACTTTAACCGATTATATAATATGGAAAAGAAAGGGGGTCCAGTCTATGTCGGTACTACACGGGGAAGTCTTACTAATACGCCAAATATGTACATATTTTTATTTTATTCTAGGTGGGAAATTTTAAAAGTACCAGCACCTCATCGCGATTCCTTACGTTCTTTATAAGTCAACTACACAAATAATACATTATATGTGAATGTTATTGTTTTTGTTTATTCCTTACCTCTGAGAACTTTAACAGCTCAACCAACGGTGACAAAAATGGCATACACATACCATTGAATATGATATGGAAATATAAGTAGCTTTTTATTCCCTTCAGTTAACGTATTCTTATCACGCGGAAGAAGTTGCGGGTAAAATCTAGTTAAATATAAGATTGCCTTTGTTCACATACAACCGGTTATTTTGTTTTGAAGGCAATGAAATTATTATTTTTATTAGATTTATTTTGTTTCATTCCACTACCATTAGTAAGCGTGCGACTATCAACATTTAAGGAATGACTATCGTTACATGTATTATTAGTAAAAGTTCTATGACCGTCCTTATTAGTCATAAATTTTTGAGTATAACTCAGTATAACTACATGTTGCAACACGTGCGTAGACATAGTCAATCCTTAAATGTTGGCAGTCACACACATACGAGTATTAATGGTTGCGGAATTAAACTTAATAATACTGATCAACTGTTCAGTAAAACATCTAATTCTGTATTTTATTTTTAATTTATGGTTAATACTGATTAAATAAATACTGGAAAAAAACGTTTACTTATTTTTCTAAGGAATACTAAGAACATGTTAAACTGCAGTTTGAAACTTTACAGAAAGTGGGAATAAAATTTGAAACTTTCACTAAACCACTTTTCGCAATCTTGCGGCAGACTGTTGAAATCGTGAGCTGTACTTTGCTGTATATTACAAGTTTTCTTCGTCATAATCTTGGTGTTGTAAAACATTAAAATAAAAAGGCAGGGGAAAGTAAAGTTTTATCTTGTGAGAAAAGTTAAAAAACGTTTGTAGTCATCTGTGTGGAGTTACTTTTATATACCGGTATGGTTGAAAAAGAACTATAATCCTTAACAAGACTGTACTTATGGAAGCACTTTATAATTATAATAACTTTGCAAAATTAATAGAGTATTTTTTTTTAACTATTATTCAGAAATATTAAAAATTATTTAACCAAAATAACCAAAATAATGGCACATAATCCAGATGTCACCATTTTCGTTGGAAACGCTCTTAATATACTCATATAGGCAGGCTATTCATGTTTTAACAAATCGTTACGATTGTGGGAATATATGAAAATATTGCTAAGTAAATCTCGGATTGCAATTATTAATAATAACATATATTCTTTACGCAATATTTATAATGTAAGGTATGTATGAAGAGGAGGTTATTCTACGGTATATATAATTGTTGTATTTGGATTGACTATAGTTAATAAAGCTGTTAAACCAGACAATGTATGCGTTAGGAGATTTGGTTACCCTGGTGGGTAAGATGTAATTCATAAGGAATCAAATCCAGAGATCTGCCCTTATTGTGGAAAATCATATATAGGCCTGGAGACACGATCTCAAAAATTGATTGGATAAGTTATTTGTAAGTATATTATAAACTTGAAAGTATGTCATGGTGGCATAGCCTGTTTCACAATATGTCAGTCCCTTTTAAAAGAGAAATGAGAGATGCGCAATGGTTGATCACTGAAACTTGAATGAAGAAACTATCGCATGACACGGTTCGATAAGCGACACAAATATCCGCAAAAAAAAAACTAATAAATCACAATACCTACACATTTTAGTGCAAAGTGGTATCACTTACGTGTAACTACATAGTATATTTCTTAAGTTTACAAGTAACTAATTTAGAGGATGAAGCATAAGTATAATGTAATACAAGAAATATCTCGTCATTTATAGGTTACGATTGAAGTCGTTTTGTGCGAAGAAATATGTATTTGTGTTTTTGATGACTCTAAATAGAATATTCATAAAAAATAAGTCAACTAATTTAATAATTAGCTGACATAAAGTTGACCTGTTTTTGAAGCTCGATTTCTTTAAGATTAAATGTCAAAATTTCAGATATTGTATTGAATTTAACAATAGGGAAAAATACAATTTTCTAATATGAATTATTGTTTACATTTGAAATTTTGACTGCTAACACAGACGTTGCCATCTTGCAGTATAAATCCTGTTAATAATGTATTACTGTAGCGCAGCAGGTAGTTAGATAATTATCATTGTGGTACAACACGTAGCAACTACGATTTATGGTTAACCCCACAGGCGGGTATCGCGTCGTAAACTTTGCAGTCAACAGACAGTGTACTTTAGGTAGGAGTATGGTACGTGATACTCTGTGAAGCATCTAAAGTATCTTTTTATGTTCTCACATGTGATGATTGGTGGAAGTATTATAGGTGAATACCTATAATTTTGTACTATAATGTAATGAGATGAGATGTAAGTCTATTGTTTATTATGCGAGTTCAAATCCTATGTACGAGTATATGTGGTATCGCAAATCCCATATCACGGTTTGTTAAAATAAAAAGTGTATTAAATAAAATGAATTGCGGTTTTGATGTTGTTTTATTGTGTAAATTGGGTAAATAGGAATTGTTTTACATTCGACAGACATTTGTTCGATAATTGCCAGGTTATGTGTCAGTATACACATTTATAATCAGTGGGTGAACCAATTTGAAAGAAATTTGTTAACCAAATTAACACCTACAGATTACACCTAATTAAAAAAAAAAATACTTGTAGATAAAGTCAATATTCAACAGCAAATTATATATGTTTTTAATAATTCAACATTATTTCTCTGGACGTGACGTTATAAAGTTATAAAAAGATTTAATTAAATAAATGAATAGAGATTTATTTATTTGAAGTATTACAGTGTATTGATTATTCTAAAGTAGCTTGTAAAATAATAAGATTTTCGTCATACATACATATATTATTGGTAGTTAATTATTTATTGAGCTTGTCGTCAAAGGAATTTTATGTTCCTAAGTTAATCGCCGGTGGCTTTGTTGTTCGAAACAAAGATCTAAGAAACAAGGTAATTTAATGTCTTAATCGATCTCTGTCGGGCGTAACTTTGTCATCGTCCTTAAATTTATCTTCTTGACTTTCCAATACAAATATTAATTATATAAATATATATTTAAATAATATATTATGGAAAATGTAACAAAGAAATTCTAACGTTCAACAGTTATTAGGTTATAATAAATTATACTAGATCCACCTACTTGTATTTACCTATTTCTTTTAGGACTTATTTTGAATGATTAGATAATGACATATGTAATGTAGCAATTTTTATGGATAATAATATATTAAAAGATATATTTTTGGATTTTCTTTTCACACTTAATTCCTTATGTTATGCACAACCAATATTTTATTTGACAACAGATTGCTTTAAAAAAATAATAATTAGTTTTAATTCCGTTGCTAGAGAGTATTTTTTTTTAAATATTATTTAGCCTATTATATATATTATTTAATTTATACCTTTACTATTATTATTAAAAGTTAAGACTTTATTGTTTATAATGGATAAACTCAAAAACTACTCTATCATTTTTATAAAAGCTTTCACATATAGAAATCTACACTATTGTAGTATTATACATTATTATATGTATATTTCTTTCGAAAATTTTATCTACACGTGCGAAGACGGATCAGATGGTTAGTATTAATATATAAATACTTAGTTCAATTTAAATGTACCTAGGATACATTTTTATTCCAGTTGGAGAGTATTTTGTTGTATATTTTTCAGTTTATACGTTGAAATATATTTTATACAATATATTATAAAAAGTTAATCATAAACAGTCCAACCGTTTTTACATTAAACGCTAAGACAAATAGAGAATTTTTTTGAAAACAATCGTTTTCAGTTTATCTTTGTATGTTACTATATATTAATAAACTATTTCTAAAAAATAAAATGTATCTACATTTTTGGTTTCATTTTTTTATTACATGTAAAGTATTATAATATAGAGCCACAATATTCAGTCAGGCATATCGCTATCATGCTAAATATTGCGTAAATTTAATAATAGTAGACTATACATATTTTATTACCAGGATCGTTTATTCTGTGAGTTGTTTTCCAGGAAAGAACGTAATGAAGGTATTTGTTTACCTACAGTTTACTTATATGCATAATAAACGCTGGCGGTTGTTAATAAAGATCAGAAAATATATCTTACATAAATTATGTAAGGTATAAACTTTCATTATATAGGTTTCCCCGTAGACTGCCATAAGGAACGGTTCTGAACCAACTGCATTCACTGACTCCCTGTAATGCATTTGAGGTCACCACTCTATCTAGTCATCCTTTACTGCATTTGCCAGTACGGGGTCGCCACTCAAGAAACTTTCTTTCCTATTAGTTGTCGGTTCTTCAAGTTATGTGATCAGCCCATTGCCACTTCAGCTTGCTTATTTTTCGGCCTATGTCGGTTGCTTTGGTCCTTTTGCGGATATTGTCGTTTCGGATTCTATCTCGCAATAAAACTATTTCCATACTTAATTGTTATTTGTCAGTAAGGTTTAAGAAAAATTATAGCAATCTGCTGTACTATCTAGTTTTACTCCTTTAGCAATGATGTGCAATAGTCCTCATCATCCTAAGGTTGCCTGGAAAATATCGCTTTTTAGCGATGAAGCCGCCTATTGTTGCCTCTTTATCTTGCTTTTGTTATTTTTTTGTGTGTACGTATTGCGAATTTTGTAATCTGTATCTTTCTTTGAAGGTAACATAAAAGAGTTTTTTTGTAGTGATAAAAAAATAGGTATACTTATTTCGTCAGTATAAGGAATTATAGTTAAAACAGTAAAAGCTAATTATTACGTGTATTTCATATAATACTTTTTTAATTTTTTAAACAATTGCCTATTAGAATTCATTCAAGACTTTCTAAAATGTTTAAAATGATTTAATTTGTTTTATGTTCACTTTACAAAGATTGAGAGTTTTATATTTATCGAAAATAAGCGATGTTTGATCTGCAGTGCCTGTAAACAAAACTATGATTTGGAATGTGCTAATGTATCAGAGTCACGTTTCTATAACACCATGACACAGAAGCATAAAGACTCCTGGAAGTGTCTCTCATGCAAGTCAAGGGTTCCAAAAAAGGACAACACAAATACTCCTATCAGACCGGAGGCAGACAACGTGACACAGAGACGCGGGGGTAGTGCGCTCTCACCGGACCGTTCTTCGGCTTCACCGGAACATATGGCGAACACGACTACAAATGAAATGCTGCTAAAGGAAATACGTCTTCTTCGAGATGACATGAGGGAGATGCATTTGCAGATGCAATCGTTTACCGATACTATTAGTAGTTTAAATTTAAGGATAGATGCATGTGAAAACCGATTGGATGAATTGGGTATACGTATGGATAAAATGGAACGACGCACTAGCACTGATTCCGTGTTCCAAAGTGACACATCATTGTTACAGTCGATTGAAAACTTAAAAATCGAGCTCAATGATAGGGATCAAGATTTGTTGCTCAATGACCTTCAGATCTCATGCATACCTGAACAAAAGGGAGAAAATGTCACGCATAATGTGATTAGCATAGCTAGCAAGTTGGGCATGCAGCTGACAGTGCAAGATATAACCAGTGCAGTGCGGGTCGGAAGGTTATTAGATTCTGATAATAAAGTCTCGGGTCGACCACGCTTGGTGGTGGTACGACTGGCGCGTCGCGCCCTGCGTGATCAGTTGCTCCAGGCTGCAAGGGTTCGTCGTGGTGCCACTGCAGAAGGCACAGAGATTCCAGGGCCACCAAGTAAATTTTATATAAACGAAAGACTGACACTAAAAAACAGACAGTTATTTCAGCGAGCACGTGAGCTTGGAGTACGCCACAACTGGCGATACGTATGGACAAGGGACGGCAAAATATTTGTAAGGCAACATCAAGGTGAGGATACACCACGGTATCGTATACGTACAGATAAAGATCTTACCAGGGTTTTTGGATCGGCGGCCGTTCAATAATAAATATCTCTTTATTATATATCTTAAATTTATTTATAAGCTATTTCTTTTAATGTTTAAACGATTTAAAGTTAAATATAATTCAGTAAGTTATAAAAATTATGGAATAGTGTATTTATGTAGATTTGAATGTGTTAAGAGTATAGCCTTATCAGTGCAGTCTTACTTAAAATGTCTATCTGTATGCTATAAAAATGTATATATATGCGGTGGTTACAGTGCCTCTTTACTATTATTTTATGTTAAGTATCAATCTTTAAATTATAAAAACAATGTGGTAATCTTAAGCATTGATCATGGAGTTTTTTTTTTACTATTGTTTTCTATTAGATGTCAACCTGGTACCTGTAAAAATAGCTTATTATATTTATATGTTCATTGTAGTGATATGTTACTGTGTTTTTTTAAGAAATATCAATCTAGATATCATATAAATAGTGTTGTGTATTTGTGTATTGATTGGTGTACCTGGTTATTATTGTTTTTTATTCAATACGAGTATGAATATTTAAAAAGTGTAGTAGTATATTTTATTAATTGGAACAATAGTTTACTATTATTTTCTGTTGCATATCTATATATAAATCATTGGGACGATTTTTTATGTATGTTCATGGATATTAATACCACATTAATAATATTTTTTGTTAAATATCAGTCGACAGGCTGCGTCCTGTATTTATATTTTGATTGTAGTGCCTACTTACAGATGTTTTTTATTAAATATCAGTTTGTAGGTTCTGGGAATAATGTGGTTAATTTATCTATGGATAATAATGTATTATCACTTCTATCCAGTAATTTATCGAGAATATTCAGATATTTTTTAACCACTTGTTATTGGAAATGCAAACATTATTGTGATAGATCTCTAATTATGTGTCAATATGGTTTAATGTGTGAACAGAAATTACATAACTCTTGTAACAGATATTTGCTGCCTATCAGTAGAATTAAAATTAATAAATGTGAAGGAAATGATTAAAAAGTCAATCAGTTTTCGATTAGGTCTCATAAATATACGTTCTTTAAATACCGGTCAGGATGAGCTAGTGGCAGCAGTGAATAACTATAGACTAGATGTGTTGGCAATAAACGAAACGTGGTTAAAGAATGATCAGACGGGGCTAGCGCCTGCGATCCCGGGTTACGTTTTTAAACACAAGGCTAGAAAAACGGGTTCGAGAGGTGGAGGTGTAGGTTTTTATTACAAAAAAGGACTGCGGATACGAGTACTGCCACATCCCACTTCTGATTTAGAGCAGATGTGGGTGGAATTGCACCTTCCGGGAACTGCTCGTTTAGCTATAGGAACAGCATATAGACCAGAGTCAGTTTCGGTAGATACTGCTATTGAAAATCTTAGTAGCTCGTTGGACACTTTTTCGAGTTATGATTCAATTTATATACTCACAGACTTCAATGTAAATATAAATAATAAGGGAGCCTCGTCTACATCTGCTTTGACAACCTTTCTATTTCAACGAAATCTTTACCAACTTGTTAATGAACCAACAAGGGTGACTGATAATACTTCGTCACAAATAGATCTTGTAATTACTGATACACCGGCCATCTGCTCCGGAATTTACGTCTATCACAACCCAAAGCTTAGCGATCATGCCATGGTGGTGGCAGAACTTAAAATGAATAAACCACAGCGAAGTCCGCAATATATATATAAGAGGATTCTTGGCAATATTGATATGAATAGTTTTAATAATGATCTCATCAGCTTGGACTGGGAAAGTGTAAATAAGATGACAACCTTAGACGCAAGAGTTAACCGATTTAACGAACTAATTAACACTTTATTTGATGTTCATGCTCCAATGCGAAAGATATGTATCAATAGCAATAAGCCACATCCATGGATTACCGATAACATTAAGATCATGATGAGACTACGCGACTCTGCTCTACGCAGGGCTCGGGCATCGGGAGAGGACAGTCATTTTGATTACTATAAAAGTCTTCGCAACTATACAAGTGGTGCCTTGGAGCGCGAAAAAAAGGCTTATTTCACATTTTACATTAATAATAATAAAAACAAACCCAAACAAATGTGGCATCATCTGAAACAAATATGTACTACAAATAATGTAGACCAGTCATTGATACCAGATCATCTTATGAACCCCTGTTAATAATTTTTTTCTTGATGTTCCCAATGATCCACAAAGTAACAGAGTGAATAACAAACCCATATCAAGGAAAATGGTGAGCAATGAATTTAATATCACATCGTGTGACGAGGAGAAAATAATTAAAATAATCAATGCAGTCAATACTAAAGCTTGCGGCCACGATGGAATAACTATAGAAATGCTGAGAATGACACTCAATGTTACCCTTCCTATTATTACAAAATTAATTAACGATTCAATCTCATCCAATTATTTTCCCCAAGAATGGTCAATTGCTAAAATTAAACCAATTCCAAAAGGATCAGAAGTTAATGATTTTAAAGATCTGCGGCCTATTAGTCTTCTCCCGATCCTGTCCAAAGTAATAGAAAGGGTGGTTTATGAGCAGCTCGCAGAGTATCTTGAAAGCGAAAATCTGCTACCAAAATTGCAATCGGGATTCAGAAGTAATCATGGGACGGCATCTGCCCTCTCCAAAGTCACTGATGACATACTAAAGTCATCTGATGATGGAAAGGCAAGTATGCTGGTTCTTTTAGACTTCTCACGTGCCTTCGATTGTATAAATCACGAACTTCTTTTGACGAAAATGTCATATAATGGCGTGTCGTCTGCGGCATGTAGATGGTTTGCTTCGTTTTTGGAGCATCGACGCCAATACGTGGAGATGCGGACAGATCAGGGTGTTATAACTAAATCTCAAATAAAAGCTGTTAATAGAGGAACGCCGCAGGGCTCCATACTGAGCCCTTTATTATTTTTGATATATACATCTGATCTTCCTGCTAACATTAGAAATTGCCAGCTACATCTTTACGCGGATGATACCCAACTTTACTACTCTTTCGAACCTGAAAATTTAAGACAGGCGGAAATAAATATAAATAATGATTTGAATTCGCTTCTCAAATGGTGTCACTGTAATGCTCTTGTACTAAACCCTACGAAGTCCAAGTTTTTGGTATTGGGTAATAAAATGCAGTGCAAGAAAACTAAACGCCAATGTCCTCAGATTCTTGTCAATAACCAGCCAATAGAAAGAGTTGAAACTGCAAAAAATCTTGGACTTTTATTTGATGAGGAATTACGCTTCATAGAACATGTAAATACAAAGATAAGATTAGCATTTTATAAACTTAAAACACTTTATCATGTGAGGAAATATTTGAGCATACCAGTTCGTGTAACTCTAGTGGAGTCTCTAGTATTGTCCCTTTTCAACTATTGCGACACAGTATATGGCCCTAGATTGCTAGAGCGAACTCGAGGATCTATTCAGCGAGTACAAAATGCCTGCATACGTTTTTGCTATAACATCACTAAACGAGAACATATTACACCATATTACAACAAAAATGATATATTGAATATGGCTTCACGAAGAGAGCTTCATTTCTCTTGTTTTGTTCAGAAGATTGTTCATAGTGGACGGCCAGAATATTTGTACGAGAAACTGGACTGGGTTAGAAATAGACATCATAGAGGACTTCGAGAGTGCAGATTAAATATATTAAAAATTCCACCACACAGATCTGCAAATTATAGAGGAGGTTTTAAATTTACAGCCGCAAAAATTTGGAACGACCTGCCTCCACCATTACACCAACCTTTAACACCATTACATTTTAAAAACTTAATGAAGAAAAGGATTTTACTTATGCGGAAGCAACCCTCGGATCGTGGAGCTGGCTCTCGTCATCGAATGTAGTGCATCGAAATTGTATATCACTTTTAAGGGTTTTTTTTTTTTTCTTGTCACTAATTTGGTACATTGGATTCTTGTTCTGTTATATTTTTTTTTCTTTTATTCATTGTTTTTATACTTGTTTATTTTAGTTTTTGTATTGTTTTCTTTTATTTTTTATGTAATATCTACATCAATATATATATTTGATAATGAAACGGTGCCCCGTGTAGGTGCAAACTGAAAATCAGCGCTGAACGAACATCAGTCCAGCAAAAGCTGAGTTTGTACCTATTGCCAGGCGCATACGATTAATGGACAATATATTGATTAATTAATATATGTACATTATAATTTGTGAAGAATGGCAATAAATTTTATTATTATTATTATTATTATATATATATATTTGTTTTTCTTTCTCTTCTTCACATGGACGAAGGTTTACTCACCGACACGGGCCTTAACCAAGTGTAGGAGAGGTTTCAGAGTAGGAAGATGTAATAGTAGACGAGGTGAGGAATTTTCTAGTAATATGGCAGGTATTTAAGATAGTGGCCTTTTGTAGTAGGTATGTTTGATTAGTGTGGATATTTAGTGTTTGTAGGCTATTACTTAGAGTCTTTGGTATAATGCCGGTGGAAGATAGAACAATTATTATTATTATTATATAAATAGTCATTTGGCACCTGTAACGTTAAAATATGTACATATAATATAACGTTTCGAATAAGATTTAGTATAACTCATGTATATATTAATAAGTAACCTACGTCTAAATTCTTATTATATGTAAGTTTCTGTGTGCAAATTATGTATTAGAAAATGATTTTAATATAATTTAGAAATTTTCGTATTTTGGTATCTATCTCATTTAAGGTGGGTATTTTTAATGGATGATAATGGTATGGTAATCTCGCCCGTGTTGATGATATATCCTGACGGAGCACTAGTGAATGATGATAGATGCAGATGTAAAAGGAGGTCAGTTAGAACTGAGCCTGATGGTTTCCAAGTGGAACCGCGGGTAAATTGACTTGGTGACCCTGAGGAAAGAGTGTATTGCTAGCAATGGGGCTACTAATCCCACTTATTATTAATCCCTTTTCCCCCCAATATTAGTGGTTATCTCGTACGATTACAGTACCGATTTATTATCGTCTTACTTTTATCGTATTGCTCTAGTTTATTAGTAGACTACCTGAGCGAAGCTCGAATTATTTATTGTAAAGTACGAGCAGTTACATAATATAGAAACAAGCGTTGCAGATCCATTGGATCTTGATTGTACAAACAACTACGTCTGTGGATTGAAATTAAATGAACTGTTCAAAATAAAACATGCAATCAATTCTTTCTACTAGGCTGCAGTCGCGTAAAAAGAAATATCTCCCAAGGCGGAATCAATTATGGAGAAAAGATTCAAGAAGTCGTGTCTGCATTTATATGTCGCAATTCAGCGCGATGAAAAAGCTTTTTAACGTTAGATAGAGAACGAGAACCATTTTATTCTTTGATATAATAAATCAAATCTACTCTTTGCATAATGACGTCCTCTTGATTCCGCAGCCAATATACTGAATGGAATTTCCTTTTGTTTTGTAAATGTATTTTATCGCCATATATCCAAGAGTCTACTCTAATACCCGTAAAAAGAAAAGTTCCTTAGATTATTCTTTTATTGTTTATTTTGTAGCGACCAAAGAACAATCATATTTCACTCAAAATTTTCTTGCGAAAATTGTAATCGTAAGGGATTTTTCTTATTTAATAAATGTGTCACATAAACTATCTATATTCTACTAATATACAAAATTACGGTGCTATTGTAATTTTACTTACATATTCACACAATTATCTGATAAGATTTGTGAAGAAGTTTAAATATTTCTTACTTAATCAACACAAGTAGATTGTCATTCTCAATTAATACAGAACAGGATACTTTTGTTACTGACAAAGTTGATGGATATAGCAATATATTATTATATAGACTAGTTTAGAAATGTTGACCCAAAAATGGTATTTATAATGTTTTCAACAATACACAAATCCAATTTCTATTTCACCAAATTTCTTTTTGTCTAAAGTTATAATTAAAAATAACTTGTAGAATTCAAAAGCAATGCTTCTCATTATTTTATATTATTTTTAAAAGGGCTTCAATCAATGCATGCAAAATTTTAATTATCCAAGTTTTTATTTCTTTTTTTATAAAAATATAAACTCTAATACACTTAGGAATGTTTATAGCAGCACAAAGAGAGGATTATTCTGTTTGCACATGTGAATCAGAATAAAAATAGTCTTAAATTTTGTATTTAAATTTATTTAAACTTATCACACTTTTACATCCTCTCTATTATTCTATTAATATTGTTAATGTAAAAGTTTGTAAGGATGCATAGATGGATAATAGATGTTTGTTATTCTTTCGCGCAAAAACTTCTGAACATAATTTAATGAAATGTGAGACATGGGTAGTTAATATTCGAATTTCGAAATTTGGACTCTATGTACATCAGTACGCGAGTGAAACCGCGGAATATAGCCAGTTTATAATATGACTATGGACTAAAGTTTTGCCAAAAACATCTTTAATAGTGATTATTGCATTATTATACGTAGTATCTTTCCATAGTCTACGGACATTGACTGTTCTGTGTATGTATGTATCACCTTAAATTTCGGGTTTTCATTGTGATAAACTCTAAGATTTATTCACATGTCATGAGTGAATTGTTATTAAAAGTTTTGAACTCCTATAAGAATCTGAAATATAACGATCCAATTATCCATAGTTGGAGAGGTGTCGTTGCCCTATAGCTTATGTAAATAATAAATATTCTATTTCCATATAAATTATAAAGTACATAACTTCAGTCAAGTTAGATAGACTTATTTATAACATCAGATAGACATCCGACCTGTCAAATTGTTATTAGATATAAATTTAAACTCAGAATATTCTCTATAGATAACTTAGAATTTAAACTATATTATTATTTTATAGACATTTTATGTATAGTATATTTGTATAAAATTATTTCTATTACCATTACGATCGATAACAAATGTTCTGATCGACACGTACGTTTTTTATGGATACGAGTATATTGTCAATTGTCATTATATGCTTTTTTTTTTTTTTTTTTTCGTACCGTTTTTGCTGTTGGCCGCAGATGGCCTTTACAGCTTCACCGAGCGTGTGTGCAGGGGCGAGTGCTGAAGGCACTCCAAGCCCGCGAGAGGGGAGCGACGTGAGGCGTCAGCTCTTTCAGATGGACTGCGGTGTTCGCGCCCGAGGGCGCCCTAGTGGCTCGAACCTCGACTCAGGCCACCGCACTTCGACCCCCGTCCGGGCAGGGGTCGGTAGATCGAGGGGGATCATTATATGCGTGCTACGATTTTATACAGACTAGTTCACCACATACGCGTAGCGAAGAGGAGAGGATTATTAGTAATATGTATAGTATAATACATCAGTAGTAATGGGATCGAGTGACCCAATTTCTAGCAATAATGCTCTGTCAGGTTGGCCTCCACCCAGTCTAACACTAACACTAGGAAACTGAGTTCATCCTCACCATCTCTCACTGGTATACCACCAATAATATAAACCAATAGAGTTTTTTTAATGGGTCATCACCCATAGAATAGTAATCCCGCCTGCGCTATCAGTATACTATTTGTATCATAAAAATAGTAGTTTACTATTTTTATGATATTAATTATGATATTCTTCTCTAATTTAGTTCCTTAATTTCTTCTTTGAAACGAAAGGAAAGTTCTATGTAACATTGTTCATCGGTGTGCGCAGATTACTTTAAAATTTCTATTAGTATCAATTTACTATTTAGTATTATGTAAAATCACTTTACGGAAAATTTACTTGCTACTATAATATAACTCACTAGTTAATTAAAGAACAAAGTCCATTGTTCAACAGAACTAAGTTTACTTACCTCTACAAAATGTATAGCGGCGCTGTATCACGTGTTGGCCAGGATTAAGCTAGCACAGTGCTCCCGGTAAAGACTTTGCTGAGAAGCCATTAATTTTGTTCAGTGCCTTACAAGTAACAGCAGCGATAAGCCACCGCCCACTCCGGCTGCATTCCAAAAAGAATATTAAAAAGTGTCAGCACAACGGCACGCGATTACAATGAGTCGCCGGAGTAGTTGCTTAAAGAGCCGCTAACTTTGTTAAAGATTATAGGAACGTTTTTCAATACCTAAATATTATTATTAGATATTTCTTGAGGCTTTCTGTGTTTATTACAATGTGTTCATTCGAACTTAAATGAAATTTAATATATAGGTTATATTCTAACAATACATAGGATACTTTAAATATAAGCTATTGTAATACATAATTTTTGTAAAGAGATATATTTTGCAGTAGTTGTTACAATGATTCTTCATTATTAGTACATACTGATATAATAAGACTATAGACTGGTATAAGGAATTTTTAAAAATCTTGTATCCGTTGATCTAATGAATAAAACTATTCTGCGAAATTGTATTGAGTTGTGACATCCACGTGAGAGCGTGCGGTCACGCGTTAGTGTCCGATAGGAATTTAATTTTTCCTTCGGAATGCCGGGCAAGAGGCAAGATCGCTGCATTCAGTTTATTGCTGTCTGACCACTGAATACTGATTTCTTGACCATTGTAAATTAGGATCGGTCATTCCCACTACAGCCATACCACAGTCCTCACAGTATACCGACCTAATAAAATGATATTTAATTAGCTTTTATTTTTTAATGCTGTAATTATGCTATTATGTATAATAGTTACATTAATTTATCAATTTATGAAGTACACATTTTACGTGTCAAATGTCTTTATAAATTTGCACGCACATTGTATGTTACTTTAGGATATGGTCTATATATAATAACTAAGCCATTATGCTGTATATGTATGTACATGTATATATATATATATATATATATATATATATATATATATATATATATATATATATATATATATATATTTACATTATTACATGTATTACATCTCCATATTTATAAATAATAGAATTGTCATCATGCCTCCGATCAAACTCTTTATAATTACTACTCTTCATCCAAAGATTACCTGGAAGAGATCGCTTTTAGCGATAACTTCGCCCATTGTTTTCTCATTGTGATTATTTCTTGTAATTGTTTATATCCATAATAAGTTTACTATCGTAAGCTTTTGGAGGAAACAATAAAGAGTATCCATCTTTCTATGCTGGGACATTTTTTAATGTATTAAATTCTAATATAATATAGGATGAAATGTAAGAATATTGAGTGTTACGTTCGCCATCTCCGTAACAGTCGGCAAATGCTTCTGACTTTTCCATTAGAGATTATAGTCGTGAGCATATTTATTTATTTTATTTATTAAATTCCAGCATCTCAAGGAAAAGCATGTATGCTTACACTGTTAGTACAACAATCTTGCGTGCATTCAATTCGTTGTTAAACACATTTGTACGAGGTATAGCAATGGCCAAGTTTTGTTAACTTAGTTCTCGAGTGCCCTGACTCGCGGGTGGAAATCCTGTCTTGGAATAAAATTAGTGAAGTTGTGATTTAGTGTAGATATTACATAAAATCTCAATGTAATATAAAGGTACAGTGATCATATAATTATATTATTTCCCATGGGTCGGAAAGGCAATGGGATACAACGTAACATTATTAACGTGAATTTTCGTGGAAACGAAAAGTAATTCTTTGACAAACAAGATTATTGAATATTGGCTTTATTTATTTCAGGCTTTCAATTTCAATATTTGTCTTATTTCTTTTTTCTTTTGGGAGAAAAGTGTTTATTTACATTATTTGAAACTCGTTTTAAATGTTTGATCGACAAACATTGAAATTCTTTAATTTATATTTGTGAATAAAAATTCAAAATACAACAATAAAACTGTCTATAGTAAACTGTAATTATTTTCACATTCTTTGGCATACTATGTCAATCAAGGACGTATAGTCGATGGAGAAGTAAAATGACTTTATGAATATTATGGTATTTCATAAACTTCGAAGCTGTACTATAGAAGTGAGTAAAATCTACGAGTATACTCGTAATAGGTATTATGAAGAGATTTAAACTCTAAGGTACTTTTAAATTTTTTTTGAATGTAGAATTTATTGTTTTATTTGACTAGTTAATTGAGTAAATTAATATTCAAACAATAATCTTACTTATAATAATTATAATCACACAAAATATTTTTCAATTTATTAATGGGAAAATATTTTATTGAATTAGATGTTTTATTTTGAGAAAGTCATTAGTCAGTCAATCAGAATTATTTTGATTAATTTCGAATTGAGCCATTCGCAGTCAGGACTCTGAATGTTTAACACTAGACTTCGAGCAACGATCTATTAATTGTCTCGTTTATAGGTGAAACACGTGTTGCAATATGTACCTAGACTGAACAACGGTTAAAGGTTGATGCCTAATATAGAATGTCGTAGAACTTTTACTACTAAGAATTGTAGTCAATCTTCAATATTGGCAGTTACACGTATACTAATGGTAGACGAATTAAACAAAATAATTCTAATCACAAATTAGAATTATCTCTAAAGATTTTAATGAACTAACCATTGATGGCACCAAAGTCGCGGGTTTAAGGTAAATTTATATAATTAAAAACAAATTGCTTGTGAGTTGTATACAATTTTTTCGAAGACTAAGTCTGTTCCTCTTGATTAGCCACGTTATTCTATATATTATGTTTATATGTTATATACCCAAGATATGATCCATCTGTGTATAACATTTATTTTGCTTACTACTTCGTACGCGTGGATTTTAGAAGTAGAAAAACCAATAATATATTATATACCACTTTTAGATAGCGTATCAATATAAAATATACACTAGATTTGAAGATAGACTTTCAAATATATAATTATAAAACGATCATTCAATTTGTTATATGTAGTAGCTTTTGCATGATACCAGATCAAACATACAAAGAGACAGAGAAAATTTCTAAAATTATTGTTAGTATTTATTGATCTTTTAACACTCCCCATATTATTATTATTATTATTTAAATATCTTCCAGGTACAAATATCGTGTAGTTACAATTTTATAAAATTAGTAAAATTAAGATATACAGGTGTATATATTGTATATCCACTTAGTACTTAAGTAAAAATGGTTCTTCGTGATAGGATATCAGAATAACACATACAAATCGACTAAGTAAAGTCAATAATTTCAAAGCGTTTTCATTTGCAATAAAAATTGAATTTAATTTAACATCAGAGTCTTGACCAGAAAAGGGTTCAAGGTAATAAATAACAACAAAATCAAAAAGGAATATACGTTATGATTTGTGAACGATTGCATCTTTGAACGTTAACGATCGAATATATTCTTGTCAGCGTAGGGCCTTATCAGAAACGACGTCCCATCCATTACTGGTAGCGTGTGGCCCGCGAGATCTGTCAGCTATTTGACGCAGCCACGAGGAATTAGGTTATGCAAATTGGATGGTTATTGAGCCGCCTGCTGGGTCATTCGAGAAATACCAAAGATAACACTGTTAGATAAATACCTAGTCAATTTCCTATAGAAAGATTAGTATCAGTGCCTGTTGCGATATGATAACATTATCATTGCTAATGTTACGGCTCTGAATAAATTTAGCGAAATGTCTAACAGCAAATTAAACTGAGAGTCCAAATCAAGTGGAACGGTCGTCCAATATAGAAAATATTATATTTAATGTATTCTTAAGTAGTTTTTTCCACGGTTTCGCCTGCGAAAATCAATATAAAGTATCCTATATATTATGTTGGGATATAACCTATCCATGCACTAAACTTCATTTAAATTAGTTCAGCTGTTTAAGTGTGTTTAAGTAACAAACACACTTAAACGTTTTTTTTTTTAAAGAGAAATTGTATCTAAATGATATTATTTAAGTGAAAAGTTTGTTTAATGTATGTGTAAATAAAATAAATAAATAAAAAAAACACCCATACATCTTTACCAATTTCCACATCTATAATATTAGTAAAATTTCAAAGAATAAATGTTTAGCCAATTCTCGTAAATTTGAATTGTATTTTATTCTCTTTCTGTGATTTTTTTTTATACTACAAAGGTGGCAAACAAGCATACAGCCTGTCTGATGCTAAATAGTTAGGTTCTATTGCTTAAGGATGCTTCCAACACTAGGGGTGTCACGTGCGCATTGCCGACCCTGAAAAAAATGTAATATTTGAAAATATTAGTAATTTTATAAAACGTGATGACCTTTTGAAGTAGTACTGCGTCTGGTATATAAACAAATGCGCGTATTGAGACCTAACATTATGTATATGCAGGTACATTTATTGTATATCTGCTTAGTTCTTAAGCAAAAATGGCACTTTTTAATAACATACAACTTAGAACGGTAAAACAAGCTGATAGCCCACCTGATGGAAAGTGGTACCAGTCGCCTATAAACAGGAGCAGTACCATGGGTATAACAATTCCTAGGATTTTCTTTCATATATATAGTTTTGCATCGATGTCAAATAAATCGATATCTATAATAGGATGGAGCCATTAGTCGCCATTATTGAAACGATTGAAAACATTTCATATAAAAAAAAAAACAGATAGCCTCGGTCGTAGTATTTCCATTCCCTTTCACTCGGTAGAGGTTGGCGAGCAACATTACAGCAATTTTAGATAGCATTAAGTGTTTTCAGAGAAGTGCTTTGAACATTGCCGAATAATGTTCTGTGCAAATTATGGAGGGCACTCAAATACTCGCTGACTCTGAGTATCCACTTGAGTAGATTACAAACGCCCTCCCATTGATAGTTGCTCATAATTACTGCTCTTTAAATAATGGATTTCGACATTCATTTACAACAAATGTCACCATGAATTAATTTTGTTTTGCCTATTGTAATTTCGATTACTGTTCCATTCATGTTTTATACTGATCCATTTTAACATGAATATAAAATGTAGTCATTTATTTGAGAGTGGATATACAGATCTAAGAAAGCCATATTGTATTACGTTAGTTAAACACTGACCTATATATAAACCTAGGTTTCATCCTTTATCTCTGATCAGAGTCATAATGTTTGATTAGTATAAATATATGATATAAATTCTTATGATATGGGTTATGTGTGTTTATAGATTATAAGGTTTTATAATAATACCCATATTTACGAGTACATAATGATTTAAAGACGATATTTTTGTTAAAAATTTATCTCGTGACTAATTTATTAGTATATTGTGCTAGTAGAATTTGATAATGGTGTAATTGCTGGAGATGAGTTATTATGTCATGGTTATTAGCTGTGAGAGATCCTCGTCTTTATTGCTTCTATCTTTTAAAGCAATTCAGCACAACTTATTATGCAAATGTTTTCAAAATCTATAAAAGTTCATTCTCTATGTTCGTGAGACAGATCACGTAAAAAACTGCATAAAAGATATTCGCAACGAGGAAATAAAATAAGAGTAAAGTATTCAGCAATAGTTATGCGGCAAGGCACTATTATTATTTGCATTGAATTAAAAACAATGAAGTACTTCTGCGTAATGTTTGCAAACCTGACACGAATAAAAAGGTTTACTGCAAACTTGGAGTATAAAATAAAGCCTAACGTAGCATTAAATTAAGCAAGTAGCAACTTCAAAGGACAGAAATACAAATGCAGAGAGTAGGTTTTATTTGTGTTGCTTGTGTGTAGGTGAAATAATATATGTGTCTATAAAGTAACCGACCGGCTCGCCTGAATGCTAAGTGCTTTGCAAACAAGTATGAAAGAATAAATAGACCGGATTTTACTATCCTCGCATTGTTTATTTATGAAAATTTAAGATATAAGTGGTACCTACATTGTGATATATCTGTATAAATAGGTTTTGAAAATGTCGTTGTGAATTTACTTGCCATGTTATTGTATTTATAAAGCTATATATGTATATCATAGAGAATAAAAGAATTTATCTGTTTAACTTATCGAAGCTTGAACTAACGTACTTAAAAATACTCGTAGTTGTATTGCAAAAAACAAAGCATATTGTGCATTGCAAAAAAAAATAGCTATTTCAGTCTTGACAAAATTAATATTAATTATTAATTTTCCATTATTCCTTTTTTAATTTGAATAGAACCTTAATAAACGACAAGCTGTTTCATAGGTATATTAGATTGAAAATGTAGGAATTCAGAATGCAGAATTGCGTACAAATTTGCTTCGCAATAAACAATTGTTTTATTCCGCAAAGAAAGACGACAGCCATTGTTACAAAATGAATACGAGATAAACACAAGAGTATATTCCTGTGTTGACTCCTCTATAGATTGTAAAAAGAATTTTATTTAAATAAAGAAATATTTTGTTTATTTGTAAAAAAAAACCTATTGTCGGTTAAAAATTAGAAATTTTTGCGTTTGTATGATATACCTACTCGTATCATTCAAACCGGAATATCCATAATTTTGGGATTTTTCTTGATAACGTAATATCACGTAGATTTTTTCGTTTAATGTTCTTGCAATTTTTTCTATGCTTTTATTGTTTCGTTAGCAATAAGGGCGAGTAAAAATGAGGCTGACTAAAAGAAAAACATATTTTGTGTTATAAAAATAAGGTCTAAAATAAAAGGCCATTTAATATTATAACAAATCTATTTAATGTATATGAATCACTTGATACAGATGGTGTCATTGACCGTCGTGACAATCGACACGAGCCAAGGAATTTGTATAATCCTCACTTACTTGCAGGATCAATCCGGTAAAAACAAATGGATTAGTATTTTTCAGTTATCGTACATCAATGTTGCAAGGATTGTTAAAGTCACCACTATTGTACGTTGAGAAAGGTTTAATGCAGTCATTTGTTTTCTAAACTATTTACAAGTACATAAAGTTCTTTTTTTAATATACACTCAGTAACACAAGATTTTAGCGAATGTCCCAGAATTTTTTTACAAAAGCAGTATTAGAAAAAAATACATAAAGCTCTAAAGGTGAAGGTTTCTTGAAGGTGGTGCCATTTAGAGTGGACCTGGATATCGATAAAAAAATAATAAAAAAAGCGAGATTCATAATAATGGGATTTTTTTTATATTTATTTTTGCTGTCTCTCACTACAGAGTAAATCAGAGATAAAGTTTGTAGATATTATAGCGCAATGAATTTTTATTCGAAATAAATATTACTAATATAAAATTTTAGCTAGATGATGTTTGTACATGGAAGATATTTAAAAGAAAATGACATAAAAGGTCTTAATAAGACCAATATAAACCAAAATAATCATTTTTATAAATTTTGTCAGTCTGGTTATATGGTTCTTCCCATTGTTGTTGTATGTTGGTTGTTGTATGTTGTTTTGTTCACGTGAAAATTATTATAACAGATTTGAATGAGGTTTTCACACTTGTGTTCCTGAAGGTGTAACTTAAAACCTGATATGTTTTATTTTGATACGCCATTTAAAAGTTCAGAGATGTTTTCTCTCACGAACATTCAGGTTATGGAATGAGCCGAGGTTTTCCCAAGAGACTACAGCATGGGGTTCTTCAAAAGGTGGGTAAAGAGGTTTCTTCAGGGTCGGCAATGCGCGCGTAATGCCTCTGGTATTGCGTGCGTTTATAGGCTACGGTAACCGCTTACCATCAGGTGGGCCGTATGCTTGTTTGCCACCTCAGTGGTATAAAAAAAGTACTCTATTTCATTGGATTTCCTATTTCTGAAATCTACGCGTATGAAGTAGTGGGTAAAAAGCTAGTTGGCAAATAAAATTGATAAGCTTCCCTATTGTTCCAATGTTTATTTCTAAATGACGAAACTTAATTAAAAACTGAAAAAATGAAACATTACTTAAAGTTAACTGCTAAATAATATGGTTTGTGAAAAGCGTCGCGCTGATGTCGGAAGTTCGTAGATCGGTCAAAGGAAGTGCAAGTCATACACGAAGCAATTTGCTACTTGTATGCGTCCCGTCGACTCTTACATTAGTTAAACTTCAATTTGACGCTATATCACGATTTACTTAAAAGGCACGCGTGATAGTTTTATACAAGATTTATGAACGCGGTTTAAGAGTTGTAAAATACGGGTACCTGTACCAATAAGCATAGCCGTGTGACGTATTAATATAATTTTCTTTCTTCTTAATTGCTGTTAGGTGTTCGCACAGTTTGTTTTATTTTTTATTTTAATAATTATTTTATGTAACAATAATAAAAATAATATATAGGTATATTTCTTTTATATAGGTCACTAACAGCAAACTAAAAACAAACAAATTGACAGCCCACTTGATGAAAAGTGGCAACTGTTATCTAAAGACGCGTATAAAACTATGGACGGACATTATATTGTATATGGATAGAATATATCATAGCCCCCATAGTGTCTCCTTATGTTTTCTATTTTTTAGTATACAGTGTTGTTTCTTATGTGAAAAATGTCTGTACATATACAGAATGATAATGATGAATTGTTTCTCGCTAATCCTCACTTATTTAAACAAATGTGAAATTGAGTTTGTTTGTTTGTTGGTTACCTTATAGCTTATGAACAGTTTAACGAATCACTATGAAATTTAGCAAATCTTTTGTCTTGGTCGCGCAGACGCAGTCGCGGGTAAAAGCTAGGGTAAAAGCTATTTTCATATATTAGAAAAATAGATTTCTTGTGAATGAATAAATGAATGAATGAAAACTCATTACTGTTTTCCTCAAAGATTGATTAAGTTACATAACAATAAGAAGACAAAAATAAATCAAAATTACAAAAAGTAAGGTAAGGAGGCAACAATAGGCGGGCTTATTGCTAAATAGCGATCTATTCCAGGCAGCCTTAGGATGGAGAGGAATAATTGAAATTACGTCTAGTCTAGGTTTAATAATAGGCATAACAAAACCAGAAAAGGCATACTTTGAGTATCGATATTAATTTTTTAGGGTTCTGTACCAAAAAAGTACTAAGGAACTCTTATAATAACTTTGTCCGTCCATTTGTTCGTTTGTCACAGTACTATATCTTAGTAACTACTAATGCTATCGATTTGAAATATGTATCGATATTATATAAAAGGGCTTTATATGTACATTTTAAAACTAATTTTTAATTATTTTTATGATGCGTAGTTTGTTAGTTATGATCGAAAAGGTGACCAAAATGATTATTCCTATCTCCAAAATTTCAGAAGTGAAATAATTTCAGTACATGAGAATATTAGAAAAAAATAAAACTATATTTTTAACTGACGCCGATTTAAAAAAAATATCATATAACTTTCAAAAATAAACTCAGTTATGTGGTCCAGTTGTTAATCACAATAGCTTAAATTAAGAAATTACGAATTATTCTAGATTTAATAATAACTATTAGATGTCTATTTTGCAGGAGAAATGTAATATAGGTAATTTTGTCTCATATTTATATATTAATGTATGGAACCCTTGACGTACGAGTCCAACTTGCATCTGACCTTTTTTTTTTTTTATAAAAGATATTCTAACTATTGGAAATATAAAAAAAAAATATACGTTTAACAAATTTAGGATAATTTATTTTACACATTACACAACTAGATAATACTGTGTGATATGTCCAGTAATAACTATTTAATTAAAGCACCAGAGAATTCTGTACTAAGTGTGATTAGTTAAGTAGAGCTATAGAAATAGATAAGAAGATAATAAATATATTCAAAGATTGCACCCACAATTATCGTAAGACGAGGTAGTGTGTTAAACAGTATGTGTCAACGCCAACAGCATCCTGAGTATGATAGCAAGCAGGCTGGACTGTGTGTACGTTAATCACTGCTACGCAATTTCCAATGGAATTGTACAGCAATGATTATTTATATACTATTTAATATACTATATATGTGTGTGTATGTATAAGTGTGTGTGCAAATTTACTAACATTAGTTTTAAGAACATTGTATTTATATTATTACAAATAAATATTAATGGACCAAAGAAGTCCAAAATAAAAATTATTATTATGAAAAAAAACAGATCTGGGAATAGCTTGGAATCTTAAAAAGTGAAAGTGATCTGTATCCAATTGTTTTTCGAATCAACATTACGACCAACGTCACTCACGGGAGAAGGGCGATAAATCGTTCGTACCAGAGCAGGGGTCACAGTAAAACATTGCGCGAATTGGATTTACCAATGTAAAACTATATACTGCTTTGATAAATATCAACAGAATTTCCAATTAGACCCAATCTGCTGATTTGCTGTCGGATAAATTAGTTGTGTTCATCTGAATTATATGAAATTGAGTTAAGCTGAACCTCACGATCGACTGGGCCGATTATAAAGTATACATCAGTTTCTAACATGGACTGTCTACTTGATCATCAGATTTTGTTGAAATTAGTTTAGTTATTTTCATGTGATACTATAAAAAACACATTGATATCATTTTAATTTTAAATTATTACTTTAGGTTCTCGTGCATTAAATTTTTTTTCTATTTTAAAAACTTTTCATTTATTTATCTCATCATTATAAAATATTAAATGTAATACTTTTTCTAATTCACGCACTATTAAAATAATGGCTCAGTTCAATAGGTAATGTGAAATAAAAAAAAAGTATTATTATATATATGGCACCTTTTTTTACAATATAATTACACATTTTCTCCTAAGTTTATGGTTTAAAATATAAGTAACTCAAAGTTTATAATAATAATTATTGCGCACTATTTGGTTTCGGTAATATTAGTTATTATTTTAATCCTTTCATGTAAGCACAGGCATATATGCGTGCCAAGTAGACCCACCCATAAATCAATGTCAAAAAATGAATTTGCGCTGTTTTGCGATGAATATTAATGAAATTTTATGGCTTGGCACATTGTTTTATTATATAGCGCTAAGAAGAACGACAGCTTCTATTTTTGCCCTTGAATAATATGGAAATGATTCAATGGAAAATTAGCGAATAAACGTTAACTCAACGTATACATAAAAAAATAATTTTAGGAAATTCTAATATTGTATTCAGAACAAGAACAAATAGTTCACATACCACAATGCATATAGTTATAATTTATATTAGATTGTAATAAAAAAAAATATAAAGACGTTTCTAAATAATTAATAATTCCTTACATATAAAATAGATTCTATATAAATATCGATATAAATATTATTATGACAGCATGTAATAGGTAAAATGAAATTATATACTCGTAGATGAAGATCACGAAAACATATGTAAGCTATTTAGCTTTATTATATTTATAGAATAGGTACAAACATCACGCGCTAGTTTAAACAGTTTTTACAGCAGTATAACAAAAATAATTATGTTGCTTAATAAATACTTAAATATGAATAAATGTTACTGGACATTATCAATAGGTACGTAAACGTAGAAAAGAAATGTAGAAATTTGAAAAATAAATAGCAAAGACATATTTTGATTATATATAATAAGTCCTTTTAGTATTTACTTGGACTGAAATAAATAGTTATATGAGTATTGAACGGAAAAAAATATTTTTATGATATTGTGAAGGAAATTGATTTATTGAAATAATTGCGCACAAAGTCATGCTTCACTTCTTATTCCTTAGATAACAAGCACTAACTTTTATTATGCAAAATCAGTTTATTCATGTATTCCTCGCATCACTCCTTCAATATATACGAGAAGTACGTGAGAGTTAGTTGTATATTCACAAACTAGTACAGGGAATCTCTGTTCGAGTTGTGAGTGCAGTCGAACGAGCGGCGTGTTAGTAACGCAAACCATTTTGTCCCCAGGCGAATACGCTTCAGTTGTAGAGGTGTCTACATCTCCCACCAAAATTGGTGGAGATAAACACAATTTAGATCATTCTTGAAAGGTGTAAGAATTATAAAAGAAACAGGTTATTTAAGACGGTGTGTATATTAAACACGCTGTGTATTTATATCGGTAATTTTATGAGATTACTATGTTTATTGTTTCGGACTATTGTTTCGACTTCATCCGGAAGCTTCTTCAGGGTGAGTTGATTGGAGATGTAAAGCAGTGTTGCTTTACATCTCAACATTTCGCCTTGCTGTTGCAAATATAGTAAGTTTATAAAATTCCGGTTATGAACATATAACTATACATAATACTTAATATAATTGTATATATCTATATATAAACAATATTAAAAAGGTAATATAAGTATTAAAAATAATACACGTACGTTCGTACTTATAAATTTCGTGCTACAGAGAGCACAAAAAGTCCTCGTATAGTAAGCCACGTCAGAGACCTCCGGCCCTCCGGTGTATACTCTTGATATTACAGGGTACCTACTCTACTTACACGATTAGTAGTATCAGTGCTCATTTACGTTTAAATTTTAAAACAGATTTAACTGAAATTTTGGTAGACCATATAAAAATCTGTGTTACTTGTTTTATGTATTTTCCTTTTTTTTTGTATTTTTATTTCTCTTTTTGCGCATGTCTATTTGTGTTTATTGATATATATAGCACACAGCTGTAAGAAGTACAAATTAATTATTTATCTATCTTTTTTTTTACACAACTTAGAATGGCAAACAAGCGGACGGTCCATCTGATCGAAAGTGGTAACCGTCGTCTATAGACATGAGCAGTACCATGGACATAACAGAGTATATTGTTTCGCCCATGATACCCCCCATGCGCTGCCATTCCTGAGGACTCAGGTCTTATTCCTCTGTACCCAGTAAATTCACGCCATATCCCACCCTTCAAACCGAAACATAGCCATGCAAACACAACTGCTTCACGGTTGAAACACGAATGGGACAGAGGTACCCAAGCAATCGACTTTTGTACGAAGTCTCCCTCTGGTAAAATATAATCTGTATCTGATATCTGTATAAAATAACTATAATTATTCATACATGTACTTGTATTCCAATTCAAATAATCAAAATCATATACTAGTTAGCATTATACATGGTTTACCTAAAGGCATTTCGTGAAAATAGTTACAACCAGCAGTGTCTTTTTTGTTTACTTTGTAACTTTCTTCAATTACACTTCGGAAACTTGTAGTAGTTTCAAAGAGTACCTTTGTGACTTGGAGAAAAAAATTAAACTGAAACTGAGAATTATAATTTTTGTTTGAATTTATCACTTCATTTATTTATTTAAAGGAACACTTCTAAAAATATAAGAATTCTTCAAAAACAAGTAAGTATTCGATACAATAAACTGATATCAAGTGTAACGTATCTATATAATTTTTGTTTTTACAACACAGGGGGCAATCGAGCATGCAGCTCACTTGATGGTAAGTGACTACCGCCGCCCAGGGTCACCCACAACACCAACGGCATTGCAGGTGTGCTGCCGGCTTTTTAAAAGGAAATATGCTCTTTTCTTGAAAGTGGTTGTGCGTGGGAGAAAGTGCCTTGAAAAACGCACAGTGGAGGACCGCCACTCGTCCAGATAGTTGGGATGAAATTTTAGTTTAAGGCGGGTTGTACGATGGTGAAAATCAGCAGCAGGTATCAATCCGAATAATTCTTCAGAGCACTCCCCTTGATAAATTAATGATAATATAATTTATAGTATAAATCTATATATTTTGATATTCGTTAATATTATAAGACTATAATTATAATGAATTTAGTAAAAAATGAATATAATTGTAAGCATATGTACGCTACCTACCTTTTCTCCCTTTTTTTCAACAACCTCTACCGAAAGATTGTTTGAAAGAGATTGAATAGCGAAAAAACAGCCTTTTTCGCTATTCAATCTCTTTCATCACTTTACTTAAATTATTTATTGTAATCCCAATTTTTTGTATTTAATGCAATAAAGCGTAAATAAATACTGGTATATTGATATTTTTTCACTTTAGTTGTAAGACTATACTCATATTGTCGCGTAATAGAGTAGGCGTAACTACGCACATAGCGAGACGATGACGTGAATTTCGTACTACGTGCATTCAGTGTACGATTACGCCTACGCCACGATTCATGTGATAACTACGTATGGATAAAAGTCACTGTACTCTTTCTATTTTTTTCTCTCAAATTCAAAGGATGTCTGTAGAGATTGTCCTATGGATAAGTTCGCCCCTTGTGCCTATATAGAATTGTATTTATACAAAAGGTAACTTTTATTTGTTCCGATCTATGTATTGATATTTGTATAGTACTAATGAAATATGTACTAAAGAGTGAAATTAATGAAACACTGAGATAAATTATAAAAGATTCATTACGATGTCCATCACCTTCCTTTAATATTTGTGTTAATAAATATATATATATGTTTAGTGCCGGATTTTCTATGGTTTCCGAGGGGAGAGCAGGTAACGGTTTCGGGGAAATCCTCTTTGCCCTGGCTTCATCTCCGGGGTAACTACCCTCAGGTTGCTGGCTAAATGCCATGTGTGGGCTGGTAATATACATATTACGGGAAGGGATTCCTTTTTATAAATACGTAATTAAGTGTGTGTAGCGATTGCAATGAAAATTATAGAGTATATACGAGTATATATAATTGTTATATCAGCCATTAACTGTCTATTACTGAGCATAGACCTCTAATGGAAGTTTTGCCAATAATTGCCACGCTTAGCAGGAGGATTGACAACTGAAGTTAGACTTGAAGATGTTTTAAGAGAGACGCTGCTGCTCATTTCTCGACCAATAAGTTCCCTTAATCGCCTCTTACTATAAGGGATAACCCATTCTATACCGGGACCACATGGCATAAATTAATAATAGATGCGATAGCTTAAAAATAAACATAAGAAACTAATTTACAGTTTTAAATAATAAATATAATACAAAATACACTTACGGAACATAATTATTGATTGTTCTAATTACATTTCTGAAATAAAAATATAAAATGTTTAATAGACAGTGTTTTGCTAAAAATAGTAATCGACCCAATATATTGAAATGACATTCCAAGAATAAGACGAAATGCAGATAAATGTAATTATTAATTTATAAATAGAAATATGTAGGTAGGGCCGTATCCTCATTTATATACCTATACCTGTTTTTATTAGGCTGCGCTACTAAGGACGAAATTTAATAAAAGGGCATAACCAGTGAAGTTGACCGTACATATGGGATACCAATTGAAGCCAAGTACTGTAATTGGGAGTTGGTAAACATTTATTACTCTCGGAAGGGTTAATTAGCCCGATTTACTAATAATAGCACCCTATTATTAATGTTTGCAATTAACATAATGTTTCCATAAGATTTTATTTGTGTTATTTAAGAGACAAGCAAACAGACCTAAATACCAGCGACCTTCACCTTAATTGTCATCGTTGGAGTGTAATATTCGCAGATTAAGGTTATTACGATAGTATTGAAACTCGATATTGATTTTTCTATTTTTTTCATTGAGAATAGATGCAATGAAAAACGTAATTTCATCTCGTATATTCATATAATACATTGTGTATGATTATGATTAACTAACTTTGTACCTACTATAATAATTGATCTATTTTAATTTCAAATCTAACGTGACTTTTTAAGAATTTTTTAAATGACGATGATGGTTAGATATTACCTTAGATTATAAAGTATATATATAACATATATACTTTAACATATATGTTAAAGCGAGATAGACAAATAAGACACTCACAGATATAAAAATAACAAAATTTAAAATAAAATATGAAAATATTTTGTTAAATACCTATATACATAATAACAATATCTATAATTTAATATCTTAAACAATTGAAATAATCTAGGTGTAGATAATACACAATCGTATATTCTGAATTAATATAATTACATGAGATACTCGTATTGTTTATAATCAAAATCTATTCGCTAAGATGATTATTCGCGAAGCACAAAATATCCAATAGAGACGTACTTTAAAAGTCATTATAATGCATATGCATTATATAGAGCTTTAATAACAAATATTTAACGAGTTATGTAGTTTTTGTTTCATTTCTGTTGCCACTGTTTAAAATACAAACCACCCAACTGCAATTAACGAACTAATATAAACGGGAAACTAAAGTTTCAAATACAGATGTTAAAATTGCAATAGAATTACATTACATAATGTATATAAAATCATATTATTGTATTGTGTAATTTTGTATTTTTTCATACTTGTATGTTACAATACTTATTTTCAATAATTTACGCCGCACACATTATATCTGTGTTTCCCAAAGTGAATTGTAATATAATAATCCTGTAATATACGAGTAGGTAGCATTAATTTCATTTATATATGTACTTTTTTATTATATATGTTTGTAAATATTGCGTGTGGTCCCGGCATAGAATAAGTCACCTCTTTCTCAACTGTGAATATCGTAAGAGGCTATAAAAGAATTTAATACTAGAGGGTTTGAGCAGTAGCGTCTCTTTTATAATCACTTTAAAAATCTAATTGCGGTTGCCAACCATACGTAGCAATTACTGGCAAAACTCCTCTTATGGGAAAGGCTTGTTTTCAGCACTGGACAGTTAGCAGCTGAAATGATGACGACGTTTGTAAATGTAATCAATAAAAAATTAAAAAATAAATGTGCAGAGGTGAATTTTATTTTTGGCGATTTGTCATTGGTTATTTACCAATCAATATAATCGTGTTTGAATGCTTGTGAATTATCATATATGCATGTGGTTTATCATTTATTTCATTTATTTACTGTACTTTTGAAGTACAATGAAGTATGCGACAGATAACTCTTTATATGAAGAAACCTATTCAGCTTCCTAGCACACCGGAAAATATTTGCGCAAGCATTTCCCAAATTCCATACTTAACAATCCATTAATAGGAATGAACAATTTGTATGCATTGTTGTATGTAAAATAATATATACGTGATTGGTTCGTCGTTGCAAATTAGGCAAATTAAAATACCTGAATCAGACTTGCTGATATACTGTGATACTTCTGCTATCAATCCAAGACTATATGTTCATTCATGCTTCATATCGTCGTCAAGTATTTAATATACTTCATAATTTAAGTCATCCTGGATCAAAAGCAACTGTTCGTTTGATTACAGAGAGATTTGTTTGGCCTGGTGTTAGGAAAGATTGTCGTCAATGGTCTTTTTAACCGCTCCAACAATTTTTTACGTCAATATTGTTGAGACTCTTTCTCGTTTGCATAATTTAGAAATATTGTGACGTTTGAGTTTTAGTTTCTCTGATACCTATTTTTCTGTTTTTAGAAAAACTGTTTTTTTGTGTTTTTTTTTTAAATAGATCTATGAAAAGTTTAATGTTTTTATGAATAAGGGGGTAAATATAAAATTATTAACAGTTTTTTCCAATTTATAAGCCTGATATATCCTGTTCTAAAATACATTTTACATTCATTTACTTAAAGCTAGTCTTTAAACGTAACTTCGTCTATGAGACCGGAATATATTGACTAAGATAAAAAGTACTCAATGTGAGATCAAAGATGAAAGAGATCTATCTTAAATAGTACGTGTATGCCAATTTTGGTAATGGTTAAGCCATTAAAGCACCAAGAAGTAACGAACCAACTAAGTTAATTATAATATTAGTAATTATTACCTAATAAACTGTTTTTTTTTTTTAATAAAAATATTGTTAATAATCTGAAGTGTTTCTTACTTTTCTTTCAGTCATAGATAAACTACCTATTCATTCCTTTCATCATTTTCATTTCCATATTTCCATAGGGAATCAACATAGTTCGTTTTATTATTCGTTTCAGTTTTTTGTAAAGGTTTTGTTAAGAATAGAGTAATATTTTACCATGTATATTATTTTTGCTATAATATTATGGCTATGTTTTATAAAGTGGCCCATAGGTTAAAAGGTGTTTAATTAGAAGAAAAATAAAGTGTATAAGAAAAAATATAGTCTTATTGTAAGTAATCCTAAGACACAGTAACGTACGAGGGCTACTATGGGAATCAGAGAATAATTTTAGTACTGCGAGCGTAAAATTTACAGATAGTGTTCAGTTTTAAAGTAGCAGTCGCCGTGTATAAGTATAATTATATATTATAAATAATGCTATAATATCACCAAATAGGTCCAGTAAATGATAATGGTCAAAATAATGTTCAGATATATGTGTATTTATTATCACTTTCCAGAATAAATACTGGTTGAAGTATAAATATTTGTGGTAACAGCGAAACTAGGTAAGACGATACAGATATTATGATATAATATAGATATACAGAGAACAAAAAAATAAACATAGGCATAAGTATAAGCGGTAGTAAATATTACTTTTTTTACGTCTATTTTATGTGACTTTAAATATAAAAAAGAAGGTTTTATACACTTGTTTGTTTTCTTTGCGCCAACCAGTCAATAATTGGTTGATTATTAAATTGAAAATTTCTTTAGACTCAACATTCCATCTATAAAGAAAGAAAGAGAGCGAGAGAGAATGAACTCTATTTGCGCTGTAGATATATTTAAATAGAAACAACTTCGTAAATATAGACAATTTGGTATAAGTACAACAAAGTGGCCTTATTGCTGAAAGCAATGTTTTCATGGAAGCCTTTTGATAACGGAGTAGATTATGGAACAGGTAGATATACAAAATAATGGAAAGAGGAAATGGAATATAAAATAAATAATAATAAATATAACTTACAAAATTTGATTAATACAATATCTATATCTGGTATCTTATAAATATAATAAAATTGTTAAATTATGTCTGTACATACAAGATATTTAATAAAAATTGATACGAGAGGTTTTAATGAAATTTTTTAGAGCTTTTGTCTCTCTATTTGCCTATATGTTTATGCTGGCATCACGCAAAAACTACTTACTACATAAAATTTAATGCAGTTTTTAATTAATTTAAAATTTTATGTATATTTTATTTTTACACGTCATCTATAGTACATTACTGCAGCGGCCAACAACTGAGGCATTGATGGACGAACGTGCAAATGTAGGCCGAGGCATAGCCGAGGCACACATACGTGAGTCCATCAATGCCTAGTTGTGGCCAAGGCTAGTATAGTACTTTTCTCAAACAACGCACGGAAATCTAAAACATAATTTTACTTTTTAAGTTCAATGACGAATAACAAACAATGATTAAATATTTTTTCACGCGCCATAATGTTCCTTTGTTTTTTTTTCAATAAACAGCAGTCTATTTGCAAGCCAGTTCGAAATTTAAATATAACCTTTTATTAGCTACCTTCTTGGTAGCCTTGTTTCAAAATAAAAGGTCATTCCATTTTTAAATTACAGGACAGATATGAGTTTGCATAGTAATTTATCTGGCCGCAAAACACGACAGATATGGATTTTCATACAACTTTTAGCGGCCGCTGCCCGCATGTATTTGGCCAGTACGGCAATTTTGAGTTAACTCGAAAAAGATTGTCAAAATAATGATTACATTTCCAAGCATGTTTGAGAAAAAAGTATTTACTTCTTCCAAAATCCACGTATCAGATGTAGTGGACAAAAACCAGTATAACATAAAATTTTAATATATAAGGATGTCCTTAACATGTACATAACAACAATGAGGTTATAATAACCTGTTACATCTGTATGATTAAAGTTTAATTCACATAGTGTACATTACTCCACCGTTTATTTCCTTTTTTATACCATGTTATTATAATAATATTGTACGTCAAAATTTTATAATAATGTACGTTTCATCAGAATCGATAAAGATATAACTAGTTAGTTGATTAGAATTATGTATTTTATTAACCGTTCATTCGCTCATATCAGTCATTTGCAGTTTGAGCACCGAATTTGAACAACAGAAATACCAGGCTCTGAGTAGCGATCTATCTGAAGGTGCCTCGTTTAGAGATACAACACGTGACGCAAAATGTGTGTGGACTGAATAACAGTCGGAGCTTAACGGCTAATATGGAAGGTTGTAATGGTAGCGGATTTAAACAAATCAATTCTAATAAACTAACCAGTGATATGGATGTCTGCAAAATAATATCTATTTCAGTAAAAGATTATGATCCGTCCATTGTTTATTTTAAGATTTTGTTTAATCTAAGAGTAGAGTGGTCATATTTAAGGTACACAGGCAGGGGTGAGTTTCTTTAAAACTCTAAGGAAAGTACATATCTAGTTACAAAAAGGTTTTTCAGAAGTCCCATAGGAATATAAAAACAGGTTTTGTGAAAGCCACCTGCTTAAAAGAGGGTAATGTTTCTCGGATGTATATGCAAGCATATCTATGTATACTTATTATAAGACTTCAAATGATATTTGGAGCAATACAATAGATTTTATTTTAATTTATATTTATTATGAAGTACTATAGATTACATTACATCAATATGAAATAAATATGGCGGCCTTATTTGTCTAAAAAAAATTGTACTTTTTTTATGCAATTATTGAATGGTAATCAGACTATCGGACCTCCTGATAAAAAGTGGTAACCGTAACTTATAGAGATAAACAGCATCATGCACATTACTGGGTATACTGTGGTACACCCATGGCCAAGGGCATTTGCTATGCTATTTCTGTTTTTAATGAGTAAAATTGAAAGGTAAATCCGACTGCGGTATTGGTATAGAAAGAGTGAAGATGAAAGCAGGTCAGTTAACCTATCGTAATGAAATCAACAAGAATTAACCACGATGGTTTTCAGAGAGAATCACATGGAGGTCAAGCTGATATATTGTCAGCTTCTCCCTGGGCTATAATGTCATGCCTCTACATCCTGTAAAACCTTTATATCCCATCTTTTAAACCGAAACACAGCCATGCATGCACAGCTGCTTCGTGGCTGAAATAAGAATGGGAGATAAGTACTCAGACAACTTTTATACAGTCTCCTTCTGCTAATTTTATGTATAATTGTGATTGCGAAAATTAGCTATTAATCAGACTATAATAACTTCCTTAATTAAATTAATCAAAATTGGTTATTGATATACCTACTATTGTCAAGGCAGTACAAGCTATTGGTTGGTATCTTAACTATCGTTATATGCACAGATGCTAGTCGAGCCGTGCGTACTGCGTATACGTATTTCCGGCAAATGGAGTTACAACCACGACATGGAAAACTGCGTCGCATGAACACGATCTATTTGTGTGAACTGAATTTAGGAGAGAAACTCGCATTTATTTGTTAAAATTGTATACGGGAGAGGTTTGTTTGCGAGTAAATATACGCTGTTTTGGATTTCTCCAAGATATATTGCAGGTGGTCGTGATGTTTGACAATCCGTATGCGTCTATCTATATGACTCGAAAATTAATGAAGTACAGAATCTTGATACAGAATTTGTTGTCGACAAGATGTCACTTGAAGAAAGTAAATATGCCTCGTTACATATTTACCTATAAAATATTTAATATAATAATTGTGCATTAAACTATTATTTTTATGATTGTACTCAGTATTTATTAAAGTACATTCGTTTATTTCTAGGTACTTAACATATATGTATCTAATATATTTAATTATGTATTACTGTTCGGAATTTAATCAGTTCCTAGAGCAAAAAAATCATTAAAAATTAAAGTTATATAATGAAATTAAGGACCATAATGCAGTGGAATAAAAACTTTATATATATTCATAAATTCCTATATATATATATATTTTTTATTTATTATCAATAAAAATACAAGTTACAGAATTTATGTTACATTAGCAGTCAGAAACCACGTAGGTTTATATTAATACTAAATACATTAAAATTATTTAAATTGTGTTAATATCATGCAAGAAGTATCGTTTTAATTTATACTTGATGTTGCTAATAGTAATGTTGTCTCGTACATCGGTGGGTAGTTCATTAATAAATCGAGGAACCAGGTAGTCAGCCGTACGCTCACCATAACAGTTATTTACGCGAGCGCTATTGGTACAAAGTTGCTTCCGTGCGACCGCCTTCGTATATACAGCATTTAGCATTTTATATTATTATTAAGAAGTACTCGTAACCGGCGAGTGTGTATGAAAAGATTGATGAATGTGGAAGAAGCGAAAGAGGTTTGTTTGAATTGAAGCATTTGGCGTTTCATTGTTTCTGCTTACCCTAATGGGAGAAAGGCGTGACAAATATGTATTCATTAAGAAGTAAAGCTAGTAAGCTAGCTAATATAATAATGATGATGATGAAAACTAATAAGATACACGTTTAATTTATAAACGTAGATAAAAATAGGTACAGTACAAAGTATAACCAAAGATTGAAAGAAGAAATATATTATTTATAATTTAATATTATTAAATAATTTAAGCCAGTTATACATAAAATAGCTATTACTTATAGTCACACCAAGCAATGTGATTATTTTCTAAGTTCCTAAGTTACTAGTTCTAAGTTACTAGTTCGAATTAAAAGCTACTGGTGGCAAATAAATATGATTCATTAAAAGTATATTTAACTTAAAATTATATTGGGAACAAAAAATACATCTACTATAGATTTTAGTAATAGAAGAAGAAAGTGCACTTGCTTTGATACTCTCTTGGGTCTTACCACTTGACATCACTCGAGAAACGCTACGTTGTCTCTTTTTTTAACGCTAAGGGATTTTTACTTCGTTCATAGATGAATTTAAAATTATGTGCCACAGTGACAGCTGACTTTGATCAGGGGAAAATCAGTATGGGACAAATACATCAGCAAAGTTTATATTTATGATAATATACGGAATGACCCAAATCATTAAGTATCAACCTTTATTTTCTGCTCGTGAGTTTGAATATTTATCTATAGAAACATGGGTTGAAAAATAGCAAAAATATCGAGTCGCCCGAGATAATAATACAGCACATCTCTTCATTTTACAATTTTTTTGTTTTTGGGAAAATAATGTGAAATTCAAAACAGCTATGAATGAGATGCACCCATAGACTGCATCCTAAATTAACATGTAGACAATTTTTATCACATCTCACGCGGGAAAAGCCGTGGGAGACAGCTAGATAGCCATTAATATCGAAAGCATATTATACAGAAAAAAATGCAGTTTATGGATTTAAATTAGATTTATGATGCGATGTAATAATATTCTAACAATGTAGGATACTGAATGGGAATGTTTTTATTAGAAAAGATTTATGATGTAACGAGCGCGCCCAAAGTGGTTCAGAAAGTTGCAGTTAAATGTGGGCGACAAGTGTGGAATTTAATTTCCTCGTAAAATTCTATGTTCCAGCTATTTTGTAACATAAGGGCTTTGATAACGTTGCCATGACTTCATCGACATAATCTTAAATCATCAGAACTTTTTTCTTATGAATATATATGTATACATCGTGAGATAACAATAGTTTTAAAATCTGAACTAGAAACTATTTTGTTTTTGCATAAAGTAACCACTATTTATGTGTACAACAATATCTTAGTGAAGAATCTGGATAGATTAATTATCAAATTGACTAGCGATAATATATCAAGATATGGCCTAGATGTTCATTAAATTTTTTTTCACGTAATATGGAATGATAAACAGATTAACGACTCACCTGATGGTAAGTGGTAATTGTTGCATTTACAAGAACGTCACCACAGACATTGTAGACATACACTACGGTGCTCTTAGTACCTTCTAAGCGTTACGATTTCTGAGAAATATTATGTTGAACTTTAATAATCTATTACTGTTAATGTTTTATTATCAAATTCTCCAGACTGATACAGACACTCGAGCAGACGATTTTTGTATATGGTCTCTCTGTGGTTCAAACTTAAATATGTGTACCAACTTGCTAAAGGATATAAAGTAAAGCGTAGGATAATGTTTATTGAATGCCAAATACATGTATGCACTAATCCTATCGCCATAAAGTGAAAATAATTAAAGACTAATAAAAATTAATAATAAGTGCTGCCAACAAATCCATATAAATCTGCCAGAGATGCATTGGATACGATTTTCGTTACTTACCGTTAATTGACAAGCTTGGAGAAATATGGACAAGTCAATAATTATATTCGTGGTTCACCAGAAACAGTCGATAAAATGCCTCTGAATACCTTACCTGGGATAATAGTCCTAAGGATAATAAATTTTATATTTAAAATAAAGGAGAATAGATAATCATTTATTGAGGATAATTTAAATTTGCTCGTCAAAAAGCGATGTAGAAAATTACTTTATATTTGGTATTCAACATAAAAAAATGCAATTTATAATTCATACTTCGCTGTTATCATTCTTATACATAATTGGATTATCTTAAGGAAAAAACTGACAAATAAATACAGATACTGATACATCCAGAGTAATTATTTTTGCAGAGATTCTTACATAGAGTAAATGTTTATTAAGAAGGAGTTACCGGAAATTTTCAATGGAACGAAAATCGCATAGGTGGGAGATAACTAGTAACATTGCAATTATTACTTCATATTTCAGTTCTGCCAAGTATAGTACCTACTGGCAAAACCCCCTAATAACAAAGGCAGCAAGAGGCTATGTACAGTAGTAGACTATTAACGGGTGATATCATAATGATGATTCCAGTCCTTCGTTTTATTTCGTCCATTATTCTGTGCCCTTTACCCCAGTATAAACAGTTTCTTTAAAGCGTAAATTGCGCGAGTGTATAACTCACCGCATTTCTTTTATTCTTACCCTGCTCTCCTAAACAAAACAGAGGTAAATGAATTTTTCGATTGATTCGTTTTCACTAAAGAACAGGATGCCAGGCATTGCTGTTTTAATCTTTTTCATGATGAAATGATGTTTATGAATGGTGACGATTATGATATAACAGATTAATTATTATAATTGTCGTATTTTTTTATCTTTCTCTATCTTCTTAGATTTATCTTGTTAAAATCTATCTGATAAAATAAAAAACAGAGGCAAATAAGCATGCAGCTCACCTAGTTGTAAGTGATTATCGCTGCCCATGAGCACCCGCAAAACCGCAGAAAATCAAGGTGTGCTATCGGCCTTTTAAAAACGAATATGCTCTTTTTTGAAGATTACGATATTGCATCGGTACTGTAGCTGAAAGTTAATTCCAAAACTGTGGTTGTGCGTAGGAGAAAGTGTCTTGAAAAACGCATGGAAGAAGATTTATTTGCTAATTATAAATATTGTTTGGATTTAATTAATTTTATTGTCTGTCGGTATATAAAATAGAATACAACAAAAGAAGGAAAAACTGAAATAAAATTCTACACCATGCTGTCAAACTAGTATTGTAGTAGTAAAAACATACTTCTATTATAAAAAAAAACTGATTACTTTTTTCTAAAAGAATAAATATATTATATATTAATAATATAATAATAAATAGAATATTTATTATTACATTGTTAATATATACATAATTCCATACTAACACGGCATCTCCACCTGCTAAGATAATGTCCCAAAATTTAAATTTTTTGGTTATTAAATTTATGTCCCAATATATTTTATATAATATGTAGCATTAGTAGATTTTTAGTTTTACGTACGGCTATTGACTTTGATTTTACCCTATATATAAAAATATGTTACATCTTTCTATCTCAACTGTTAATTAATCACTTGCCCTAGGTATATTGTCGACGGATTACCGTTAGATCGAAGAATGTAGTGACTTCTTATTTCAGATAATTATGTTCCCTTTAGTCAGTCAATCAGAATAGAACAATAATAATACAGAGAATTACACAGAATCGATAATTTTATAAAAATTGTTAATAAGACACATTTTGTTTAAAAATATTATTATATATTAATATAAACAAAATTGTTTATATATAGTATAAGAGAAATCATAGACCGTTATCGGGACATATTAACCCGTCTGAAATAAAAAGTAATCTATGTCCATAACATCTATTTCAAGACGAACGATTAAGTTTTATATATATTATTATTTATATATTATAGTTTCTTTACTCTTTTAGAAAAAAATATTCAGTTATAATATAGTGAAAGTTTTTTTAAATAATTGTAGGTATAAATCTTAAAAAAGAATAATGTAATATACCTAATAAATTTTTGAATAAGATGTTATTTTACGGAAGTTCACATTACTGGTTAATTGATTAGAATTATCTTGCTGAATTCCAGGTGTATTCATCACGATGGGGTAACAGATTTGCCTTTTCATTCGCACTTATCATCCCGCACTGGTGCTCCGCCAACATACACCGTTAGCGTAGGCAAGATTACTATTCTATTAATATCCATTAAAAAAATTAGTGACTCATTATCACAGCATGAAGCTACATATATATATTTAACATCTATTAAATAACATAGAAAATGGTTAAAATTTAATATTTGTTTATATTTAAAAAACTAATAGCTGAAGATAATTACTTCTCGTGTTTGGGAGAATTGTTGAAACAATTTTATGGAATAGTGCACTTTGTAACTCGACAGTGCGCTCCAGGCGTTGCCAGTTGCCACTTGAATTAATGTCGTAGCCATGAACCACACTCGGAAATGACCTTAATATTTTTATTTTTATCTTTAATTTGTTTATTGCACAAAATTTTGAAATTTTTTTGCTTGTAAAATGTTAATATTTTCTCTAAAGAAAGCATTATCTGTACATTATTTTATTATTTACTGTGTATTATACATTCCATTTATTTTGACAAAATTATATAATGAATGTTGTTAGATTTTTTCCTTAAATTGTTTCGTATCGTTTTTTATGATTATAATTTCAAAAATAGTGGTGCGTTGCAGTCAAAAATAATTAGTTTTGTCGAGCATACTTGAGTACGACATATTAAAACATATATATTAATACCATCAACCGACATATTAATACTATCTATCACCGTCTCTTGAACAAGAGTATTATATTATTAAATTCCATTTTTTTAACACCACAAAAGCCGCTAACAACCATACAGCCCGTCTGATAGTAAACGCTCGCAAAAGCCTATTTACGCCTTCAATACTGAAGGTGTCACACGCATGTTGCCGACCCTGATGAAACTTCAATACACCCTTTTTGAAGAACTCTATATTGAAGTCTTTAGAGAAAATCTCGACAGGGAGCTCATTCTATAGCCTGAGTGTTCCTATTGTTGTAGAATTTGTTTTTCAGTAATGTAAATGGACACTTTATTTTTTTTCCGTAGCCATACATGACATTTTAGTCACGTATTTGTTGACCGGGATAAAATACAGCCTTACCTTCAGCGCCCTAAATATTATTATTAAGGACATAGTAAGAATTCAGCAGGATAATGATTATTATTTGATAAAAAATAATACATCTATTGATTGTGAAGACAACGATGGTTAAATATTTTAGTCTACAAAGAAAATAACGCTGCAGTCTTTCACTTTCAAATTTAATTATGTGTAATTAAAAACGAAAAGAGTTAACATTAAGAAATGACGCAAACGTTTTTCAGAAGCTATTTTGGTAGAGAATGCAATTTGTTACAAGTATTTCCCTCGTTTGTTTTTATTATTAGTGGCCATTATGCACGCGTTTCGTCCTGTCGCACGTGGAACCAAACGATATTCGACTTACCGCAGCTACGTACTACAATGGCGTCGATCCCATCCGACATCTGGTTATTTAAATTACGCATTTAACCTAATTGGAACCATTATAGGACCGTCATTGAAAGAATGAATGAAATTAATCTCGCCTTATTTGCGATGGAAATGAAAGTTCAAAGAATAATTACTTGCCTAATGCATTTTTCAATGATAAATTCATTGAGTTAGAAAGTTAGAAGATACTTTTAACAGAGCTAAAAGAAAAATACTGTCGTTTCTAAATAACTTTTAAACAGAAGATTATCAATTGTATGTTTTCTATATTTCTATTATTTCGATATATTCGTCAATTAAGAAGAATATACAATATTATATATATATATATATATATATGTGTGTGTGTGTATATATATATATATATATATACACATATATATACCACTTCCCAGTCAGATAAGCTGTAGCTTTTTTGTTTGTTTATAATTCTATGTTAAAGGAATTTAATTTCAGTGGATTAATTATATTTATATAGCAAAAAAGAAAAGAAATATTTATTAGATTTTTAATTATCTAAATTTAATTTTGTGCATTTTTGAATAATCATTTTTGTGATTCATTCGCCGAATTGGTAATGCAATTTATAATCAAAAGCGTGTACTCACATTGTATTTGTGTATATTAAGATTAAATCGTTATTTTATGGAACAAAATATGAAATTATTACACATTTTCCTTTATGTCTGTAGTTCGAACAATTTTATGAAATTGAAAAAATTTTGCAATGATTAAGTGAAAGTAAAGTGCACTGCAAATAGTGGATATGAAATGAGTGTTTATGAAGGCGTCGGCAACAAAAAAGCCCGCGCATTTTTGTATTGGAGTGGCCATTACCCGCGCCGACTGTGGCCGGAACATTCGCAATTGCATTGGAATGTGGCTTTTAATTTTTCAAAATGCAAAGCGTAAATTCGCATTTGTGGTTGGCGCGACAACCACCCTAAAAGCTCCGACGATGCAAGTCCCCGTAAGCCTTTGTTAGTAATACAAAGCGTTCCCTCACATACAGACAGTTTTTTAAAACTTTGTGTACGTGCAAAACATGCATAATATCAAAATATGCATAACAAATACGTAGAGAAATCGCAATTATTATTCGACTGGTCTCAGTGTCCTCGTTTAGCAAAACAATTACCTATTTCAGTTTTAAAATATGGCTTTCATAAGTCATAAACATAAAAATTAGAAATCTTATTATGTATAATTTTATTTTTCTTTTAATTATAATAATTAACTTGAATTAATTTCATAATCTCGTATATATTGTAAATAAAACCAAAATAGTGTTTAAATCATTGAGAATGTTATATCAAATGATGGCCATTTATATTACGTTTTGATTTAGTGAATGGGCGAAAAATTAAAAGTCCAAGGGTCGGCAGAGGGGGCGGTTAACAATGTCTTTCCTAGACCGGTATGCCGTTCGCAACAACTTAAATTAATCGTACCTCTTTGATGTGCTGGTTCACCTGCCTCCTGGGTTTGCTGTCTTTCTCCACGGCGAGCTAAGGATCCTTACGGGCTCCGGAGCACGCACAAATGTTGTATTTGAATAGGGTGGCATGATGTCGAGTACTTCACATGTCCATGACACACATATCAGTTTTTCCATTAATAGAAACTTAGTCTTATTATGAAATATAACAAGTTGCACACAAAACCACGTCGTAGCAAACTATGAATTTCACTTAAATGTCCTTTATTATAAAATAAATATACAAAACAGAGCGTATGCTGCTAACAACCCAACATCGCTTTTCGCGCCAAAGCCATATTACTTTTTTTTTTATCAATCTGAACATAGTTGCGCTCAGGTGCGATGCGACAGCACTCTCTTGTGTGGTAAAACGACCTTCAAGCCGTGCGATGCAACCGGTATCGGATTATCACCATTAAACTAGTCCAAACAGTTAGTAATATACAATACACTTGAATTAAGAACGTGTTCTTTTAAATTCAAATAAGCGTCGACAAGCTTATAAAAATATTTTTTTAAATTAAAATAAATTTTTATGTTACATTTCATCAGACAGATGACGTGTTCCCAGCTTCCTTGAACATTAATCTTAATAATTTAGAATACCACCAGCATAAATGCGGCTATGCAGCTGTGAGGAGATTCCTCAAGACTTATTCTTTCTCGTAGATATATGTATATATTACGTACTGTCACTTGGTTGACATGATTATAATACAAATGTTACATGTATCTCCGTTTCAACAGATATGCGTCACTTTTCTAACAATGATTTTAATTTTTTTTTTTAAAGATAAACGAAAGAGAAAACACCTTGAATTTATTTTTACCAAAAAAAATAAACTTTAGCTGTAATTCGAGTTTGAGGGCAGTTAATAGAAGTTTACTTATTGACCGTTTCCGATGAAACACGATTCATCATTCTTAATAATATTATAAATGCGAAAGTGTGTTTGTTATTTGTTTGTTACTTAATTTTAGCAGCTCAATCAATCATCATGAAATTTAGTATGTATTCGGCAAGAAGGTGGGCATAGGCTACTTTTTATCCCGAGCACGTACATGATGCTGCGAGTAAAAGCTAACTAGCCTATACCCGTAAGGTATAATTGTAGATACCTAAATAGGTATAAATAAAATTAGTGTACAAACACAAATTAATATCATTTTAACAAACATACGAGTAATAATCTCTGTATTTATGGCAGTAATGAGTCTATTTCCTTTTCTCTGCTTTGAAAATCTAAAATTTATATTGATTTGCAAATTAAATTAATTGCTTTGTACTATTTACCTGTAATCGTGTTGCTTTTACCCGTAAAATTTAAATACAATTTCTTGTTAATTAGAATCATTTTAATGAGCTCATCACTTTCATGTTTTATCTCTCTTTTTTTATACAAATAATTTACAATATACCGATATAGTTCAAATATCAATACGTATTTCCTAGTCAACGTTTAAATATATGTGAAATATAATATCTCTCATGTATGGGAGTATTGTGCTTTTATAAGAAGTCTCGGATTAAAAAGCGGGACAGCCGCAATGAGAGGCAGGGGCGGCAGGGGTTGGGTCAGGGCGCAGATGACGTCACAGCAAGAAGATGACGCTAGTATAAAGTTTCTAAGAGGCCTTGCGTGACGATGCATCCCAGCATAATTGTATAAGAACACCCACGTGATAGACCTAGTCCTATTGTTAAATATTGTAAGGATAGTGAATACGTTCTAAAGCATAACAAAACGATATCGTAGACGTTCAGTATCTGATTTATTAATTATTAAACGCCGTCTTAATTGGCAATTTGTTTAAATAATGCATTCCCATTTCGAGTCTGTACAGTGATTGAATATTTTATTAGTTCTATATCCTATTCAAACTATTACCTTTAAAATCTATACAGAGTTCTCAAGATTTAATGAATCGTAAATGTACGTCTTTGATATTTTAGTATATTTGATAACATCTAGTTATTTTATAGTTTTATAATTTAGAAATTCAGATATATTTATATGAACTTTTCATTCATATAAAGATAAAGGAAACGATTAGCTTTTTTTTTCGATTCGGCTATCCGGGAAAGTAGGGTTTCTCTAAGAGACTCATAGAAGTTTACATTTTAGTTGGCTTTACTATTATTTTGCCCTTGTAATAAAATACACATATATTTATATTTTTTAATATTTATAATATCATATTTAAAAGAATCTTTATTAGTTTATTTTTTTGGACTATGAAAATTAAACTTCGGGAAACTTTACACTATACGGAATATTTGTTAGTTTGAAATCCCTATTGCGCTCGGAATTTTACTCTAGATTCCACTTTCTGCTCCAGATTCAAAATAGCGCCTTTGTAAAATATATATTACTTTCTTGTGGTGTGTACTATGTATAATTCTTCATTTTTACAACTTGGAATTGCAAACATGCTATATATGCATACTTGATGGAAAGTGGTAACCAACTGACATGACAGAATTCTCTGTAACCTTTGATATAGTGAACATAGTGAATTTTGTTCATTTTATATATTATTATTCTTGAGGACTAATATATATTATAACTTTGTTCCTAGTAATTTCGCTAAATGCCATTCTTTCCCGAAATATAAATATAAGAGAACAGCTGTTTACTGATAGCGTAGGACAATGGAACTCAAACAGATGACTGTACAAAATTTTTATTTGCTGAATTGTCGATACTTATTCAAAATTTGCTTATTAGAGAAATTTTAATAGAAATTGATAAAGATATTATAGTTTAAAGCACTGATACATATATAACAAATAGATGTAAGGCACATGATATCCTTAAAATATTTATTTGAACGAATTTGTTGACTGGCTATTTACTTATGCGTATTTATTAATTTGCGATTGGTTTAATGCACTGAACATACTCTCAAGATAAGTAACGTTTACATAGCAGTGATATTTTTAAATATAAAATAATATCCACTCGTGGCACGTGGCATGTACGGCTGATAAAGTTACATAAGGTAACTGATCACGAAATAATAAGACACAAGGAAAAAAGAATACAATAACAATATTTACTTTACATCGTCGATTCTAGCTATTAAAAAGACAAGAAAATTTGCATAGTCGGTTTGTTAAAAGACTTGGCATTTCAAGATACCTTCCATCCTTAATATTAACACAGAAATGTATAAAATAATTTATTCAAACTATGACGCCAGCACTTAGGGGATTAAAACTTATGTAAGGCAATAATATAATTTTAACTTAATTATTATAACTAGGTTTGTAGTGACACAATATTATAGTTATTTTGATGAACACAATGTTACTTAGTTGATTATGTTAATTTTTTTAAGTTGAAATTAATGTTAAATATAAAATTATTATCTACCAAAAAAAAAAAGAGATAAAAATGAGTTTCAATTAGTTTAAAATTTTTCTGTGTTTACATGAATCGAAAACTATTTGTTTCGTAGCAAAATAAAGACTTGTAATATGCTTTTCCAAGTTCCACATGTAAATTCAAAAATTTCTACTAAAAATATCATCTAAATAATTGTGGAGCAAAATGTATTAGTCTATAGCAATAAAAGGTCTGAGTTGATAAGTTCTCAAAGGATTAGATAAATAAGTCTTCCTTTCTGCTCCGTATAAGATGAGGTTTCGAATTTAAATACATAACAATCTTAATTGAGATACATTCAAGGATGTGTAAATGTGCCTAATTAGGCACACGCTAAAGTACGCCAAAGCAAATGTGGAATATATTATATCTCTTGACTAACCTAAAGTAGTCACATAGCGGTAGAGCAAATTTCTCACTCATTAATTTTGTAATGGAGTGATTTTAGTAAAAGAGTCAATTAAGAATTACAGGATATAGGTGTACTTTTTTATGCACAACAATTTTTTCATTACATGTATACCTAGGAAATAACCAGATATGCTCCCATTCTGAGAATTATAAATATTTTTTTTTATACAACTTAGAATGGCAAACAAGCTGACGGCCCACCTGATGGAAAGTGGTAACCGTCGCCTATAGACATGAGCAGTACCTTGGACATAACAGAGTATACTGTTTCGCCTATGATACCCCTCATGCGTTGCTATTCCTGAGGACTCAGGTGTTATTCCTCTGTACCTTGTAAATTCATTATTACTTAGATGCTTGTCATCAACATATTTCTAAATATCGAAATAATAACATAATATCGTATACTTTAATACTAATCAATAATAATAAAATGACCTTGATACTGTCATGTTTCATACCTACCTAATTTATAATATATCGGCCATTATTTTAATAAGACGATAATTCTAAACCTTGTGAATTACGTAATTTAACATTTTTTTTCATTATATCAAAATGTAAATAATTATATAGTTTAATAAATTTCGACATGGAAGCAAAATGACTTCACAGCAATTTTCGAGTAACAAAGGTGCCGCGAGGAGCTCGTAACACATGAAATGTGGTAATTTTAACAATATTTGAAAACATTACGGCAGCAGAGTAAGGAACGGCTAAATTGCTGTTATATGACACTAACAGCCTCTAAATCCTAACCGAATAGACTCAAACGAAAATAGCACAAGTCGTTATGACTATATTAAAACAAAAGAACTAATTAAAAAAATGCTTATATTACAAAAATAGATTATTATCGGTTATTTATTTTGTCTTTATTATATTATTTAAAGAATAATACAGAAAAAAATAAGATAGTTATTAAATATAAAAGGCGGTTTTATAGCTGAAACAATCTTTTGTTAGACAGCTTTTGGCTAGAGAAGAAAAGAAAGACAGATTATTTGACAAGAATGATAATGCTAAAAATGTTAATGATACATATTGTTATTAATACATGCATACTATATATACATTTAAATACTTCTATTCTTAATGATATTATAAAATTTTAACTGGATGATGTCTGTACATGGGAGATATTTAAGAAAAATTTATATCAGGTATCTTAAAAAGACCAATGGATACCAAAAGAATGAGAATTTATATAAATGTTATGTGTGTGTTCATCTGTCTACAAATCTGTGTCTGCTGTATACTTGCCGGTATTACGTAAAGACTTTTACATTAACTAGATATAGTTTTCACAGGTGTATTGAAGATCTGACTTTAAAACTGGTGTATATTTTATCTTAATACACTATCTAGAAGTCGTCTATTTCATTGATTTTCCTACTTCTGAAATCCACATGTACGATGTAGCGACAAAAAAAATACATATGAATAAGGTTATTTTTGTTTTGTAAAAATAACCGCAAATACAACATACATAGAGATAAAGTAGATATCTAACTACGTCAATTATGTGAAAAATAAGCATGTTACACACTATTTGTTGTACCGTACAAATAACCTTAATATAGGGAACACGAACTTTCAATAGTGGAAGATGTACCTATAGAAAAAAAGCAAGTGTAACTTTTTAAGGATGATGTTAATTAAATTAATGGTGACGTATATTTATAGGTAGGTACATTCTACGTTTCATCTCGTTCCTTGCCATGTTTGATTTGATATGTTCGGTGAGGTGCAATAGGGATGTGAAGTGTTACGTTCAAAAGGTATGTTAGTTTATTTGGTTAACAGTTTGATTCCTATTCTGTCAGGTATTTGTACATTATTTTTATTTTATCGTTCAAATTATTATTGTAATAGTTAAAATGTAAATGTTGGACTGACAAGTCCAGTTCATCCGTAGGTTTATTTAACTCCCTTTGTATACACCAGTGATGGTAAATAAGTTAGTTAACTACACACAATAATATTGTAAGGAAGTTAACTTCCCTGCCTCCGACCGCGACTTATCCACAAGCCTATTTATAGAGACACACACTTGACTCGCGTTTGGCCTACGAAGCTCAAGTTTTGCTTTTCGTTCTTAAGTTAGCGCAATTTGCGTTGCGCACGTCTACATATTTTATTATCTCCGTTGCCCTTTGTTATCTTATTTTGCATTTTCTAATTATCATAGGGCATATAACATAGCAATCTATATAAGTAACAGGGAAACACACAAATATCGTAACGCTATGAGAGAGTTCTCACCATTTTATTAAACCCACTTCTACAAGTATTTTTTTTTACACAATGCGACATGGCCGTTCGTTTTGGAACCTATATGAATGAAGTTCTTTAATTTAAATTGATTTATTATTGATAGGCAGACATGTTAATCAAAATATGTTTTTAATTATGATTAATGTTAAAAATTACATATTTTATATTACTAGTATTCTGTAGTCGATATTATTAATTAAATTTAATACGAATTGTATGTTTCATCTACTATGAACGCATTAAGAAGAAATGAACTGACTGACTAACTTCACAAGATACGACTAAAACTACTGGATATTAAACTTGAAATTTTATACAGAGGTTTCATATGTAAGTAGGTATATATTCACCAAGAAAGAGTTTTGGAAAATTGCTTCAATTTTCTAGAAAGCGGTAAATAGTTTGGCGCTGAACATTTTTATTATATATATTGTTATTATCAGTGTGTAATACAGTAGAAAAGGTACGTAATCGACAAAAATGTAAGTGAATAACATAAAATGCAAAGTGAACTTATTTATAGTAATATTATAAAATAATCATATTATAAATATTTATTGTTTGTTTATTTGTAATGGATATAATAAAAAAACTATCTATCGATTTTAAAAATTTATTTACTTGTAAAAAGCTACAATATCAAAGGGTAATACAGGCTATATATTATTTTCAAAATAAATAGAGTTGCCTATGAAAATCATAATATTGTAAAGTGTCATAAATTTGTCTGTAAAAGCTATATTTCTATCTGTCTAATAATACGATAGTGATGTAGATCTATTTTGAGTGGGGGGAAGTGAGTATCGTGCATCCTGCCCGACCGCCAGTGGTGGTATGGAGGCAGGAAGCAGCACCTGCATCCTCATGCAACCGGATGCATACTAGTCTGATTTATACACTGATATCGAATTTGACATCACGTAAATTTTGTTATTTTGGCAAAAATACCAAATATAATAATTAATATTAGGCATTTTAATATAATAATTTATATTAGGCAAAAAGAGAATTTCTAATAAATATACTAGTATTCTAGTTATGGGAATCAGTATCGCCTAATTAATTATTAAGCTTATATTATAACGAAAGACAAAACACATCAAATAGGTGGAAATAGATTTATATATCAATATTATCGGTGCGATATTTAGTGTTCGTCTCTTTGTATTATTCTTTCTAACGTAACTTATTTACATATTTAATATTTTCTTCTACGAAGCAATAATTATCATATTTACACAGATTTCTACAAAACAAAAAAAATAGATAAAAATAAAATCAGTGGAAGATTATATAAAGAAGACCAAATTTCAAAATTAGTATAGATATTAAACCTACTTAGTGACTAAAAACAAATCAATTTTGTGTTTTTCAAAAATTTAAACAAATTTAGGATTCTTTAATAATAAAATATATATATATATTTTTTTTGTGTTTTAATCAAATTCAAACTTACGATAACTGACGTCGTTTAGACTCGTAATTTTTTTTTATTTCAATGAGGTAAATGACGCTTCTTAGTAGGTACTATAACGATATACTAAAGCTGTACATAGCTATTACCTTTGAGTGCAATTAAGAAGATTCACTTTACCGACTGGTGAGCTTCGAGATAAGTGCTGCCCGTCGCGGTCATTTATAAGATTAATTAAATTCCCTCTCACCCTTATTTTTAAATCAGTGTAATGAATTTATATATGTCGGAGGAAAATGAGAATATTAGGAAGATACTGAATAAGTGTTTTGTGTTTTCTTACTAAAATAATGTAGTGATGTGATGATATTCTCGTTTTATTGAATTAAATCTAGTAAAATGGGAAAGATATATTATATTATTAATAAATATTGTTATAAATTGATACTTTGATTTAAAACTTTTTATTTTTATGTCTAAAATATTTACAATTGTTATGTTCATCTAGTGTCAATATACGTGTATATATATAGTAAGGCTTTTGTCCATTTAGATACAATAGCGTTATGACATATTACTTAAAAATTCGTAATCGATTTGAGTACCGTTGTCTTCCATAATTTCGCAATTTTTGCATATTTGTATTATACATAACTTCTGTTTGTATTCTGTGTATTTTATATATGTGTATACCAGTTGTTGTTAAAATTTGCAAAATAAAAATAATTAATTTACTTTATGCTATTATTGTACAAAAAATATATTTTAATTTAATAACGACGTTTTGGCAAAGCATTTTTATAGGGATAAGTCACAAATTACCTAATTCAGATTAATGTGCAAGATAACCAGTAGATAGTCTTGACTTGTTCAATTTATCCAAAGACAAATAAGTTCATTATAGTCCATAGATTTATTATACTCATTAAGTAAATCACGTAGTTTTGTGTCGGTATATAATAGTAGGTTAGTGATAGATGTTCTTAATAATTGTCTTGACTTACCTTAATAAGATGGAATGGTAATCTTCCTACCTTTATCATGGTAATACCTATCTTTAAATAACTGTAATGGAATCATAATGAAACCTGTATGAAACTGTACATGAAATATTTAAAAATCAATTGAAATAAATATATTTGTTTACAGGAATATAGTGACCGGGTTATGTTTACTGGCTGGTATAAAAAGAAAGTTACAACTTACATTCACATAGTACGTGTACTCTAAATTTCATAGTGATTGGTTAAAGACGCTATAAGGTAACATACAAACATACTCTCTTTCACTTTTATAATATTAATAATAATAAGGACGGAAAGTTTTAAAATTATCTACTTGACAATAGACGGCATAACATATGAAACTGTTAAAAAACGCTGTTCAAAATTAACACAATCTTCACTAACACAATATTCGTAATATTATAAAATAGACTAGACTAATTCTAGTAAAGTAAAAAAAGTGTAAAACCATACTTAGTTTTATAATTGTGAAGGAAGATCGTGGGACGTGATCCAATTTGAGGGCATAGCTATTAAGAAATATACTCATATTACCTATATAATCTTTTCTCTATGTGGTGACGTAATACAACGTGTCATCTCCAACGTGACTAAGATAATAAAGCGCAATATAACAGTGCAAGAGAAGGAAAACTCGAAATAAAACCCTACACTGAGCTGCCTGGGCAGCGTGATAATAGTATCCTCCACTTATGGTGGTCAAGTTTCGTGCCCAGCTGTAAGACATTAATGGCTAGTTTTGTTTACCTACTCCTTTTCAATATTATTTATTTAGGCACAATAACTCAATTACAATTTAAAGAAAGGAGGTTAATGTTTTTCGTATTTATTTTAAGATCGTCGATGTTGTTGTTCATGTAGATTAAACGATTTGACAGATTTTATTAAATAATATAATATTATTTTTATCTTAATAATTGAAATGTTGTACTTTACATAATATACATCTAGATGGAACGTTAAAAATCAAAATAATTTATTTAAACAAAATGTGGCACTTTTTGTTTAAAAAAGTTAATAAATTGATTGAAAATTTCTCGGATTAGATAAATTATTTATTATGAATAAATTAATTCAATTTATTCATTAATTTTATTTTATTAATTTAATTTTAAAATACAGAATATAATGTAATAAAATTTTAAGAGTATTTTCAGATTAGGCACTCGTATTTACCTATCAAAGTAATCGGTGAAGACAAGCAGAGACAATTGTGTGTTTGACAACACAATTATATTACAATAATATATTTACATTGTTTTAGTTATCATTAACTATACATTCTGGTATCCTTTTACATGCACAAAGGAATAAAATAGTTGGGGTGTTTTTGACAAAGCGTGTGGAGTGAGATACAACATTTATTATACGCTATACGATGACACCATAAAACAAATGTAATGTGGCAAATTGTGAAAACTACCATAAACTGTCATAAACTTTAGAAAATGATTTTATTTTTATATGCCTTTTTACTATGTCACTGTTACTTATGTTTTTCGAGTCAATTATGTAATACTTATTGACTTACTATTACAGTATTTATTTTAAGAGCGTTCATAGTTTTGTCGAAGTGTGGCAACATCGAAATTATCTATCAACTTTAAAAATTAATTATATTCAATATTTCTGACGGGTTATTAAAAAAAGTCTCTGCCAACAGAGAAATAGAATAGATGGAACACATAATGCATATAGTGTTGCTCGTTATGATTATGATATTTCCAATGCGTTAGAGAAAGATAGACATATAAAAACGAATGTGCTTTTTTAATAGTCCATAGAAGGTAAATCATTTAGTTTATATTCAACTTCGTTTTATCGGCCGTATAGTCCTACTAGATGCAGATACAATCTGCTCGTATACTTTCTGCATTAACATTATCGAATAAATAATTTAGTTATGTAAAATTTGTTATTAAAGAATAATTGGCATATCAAAGTGATCTAAAAGTTTTGATTTATCCTCTTTAATCTCTATTAATTGTCGATTATTATAACTGTAAATGAAACAAGTATAGCTTGTACAATGCAAGGATATAAATTACACTCTTTCCATACTTGTAAATTAATGCATAACATAAATTTTCACAAGTAAGTAGAAATGTATGATTTTTAATTATTTCATAGTTTTAATTGTTTTTAATAATCATATTATACATTATAATAATATTCAAGTTCTACAGGAGTTATTTAATATATGATATTTTGTGAAATTCAATATGAATTATTGTAATATATCGATATTATTTTTAAAAGTAATTATTTCCCATAAGAAGTAAGGAAAAAACCATATAATTTTCTGTTTTTATTTTATCATTCCTTCTATGTTATTTCTTATTATTAGCTGCTAGCGAAAGTTAAATTTATTTGAAAAATTCTTAAATAATGTGATGTAAAGGAGATGCAAAATATTTTGTGATATATTTATATGTAACGTATTCTATGATGACGTTTTAATTCGTCATCAGAGCACTTCTTAAATAATCAATCAGAAATATTAAAAATTATTAAATGCTTTTAAAAAATTGACAGATAATTGCAACGGTTTCACACTTCTTAAACTCTTTACGTTACCATGAGATTTTTTTACAACGCAGGGGGCAAACGAGCATGCGGGTCACCTGATAGTAAATAAGTACCGCCGCCTATGATTAGTCAGAACACCAGAGGCATTGCAGGTGTGTTGCTGGCTTTTTAAAAAGGATTACGCTCTTTTTTTTAAGGTTATGATAAACAATAGTAACAATCATCATCATCCTTATCTCAGCCATTATCTGTCGACTGTTGAACATAGGCTTATGTACATGAATATAATAACAACAGAAAAATAATTTATAATTATTGTCTAATAATTACACGAAAAAATAAATAATATTAATTATGAAGAAAAAACTATAACAGAAATCAGAATTCAAACATCGTACAGGATGTCATGATTCACACATTATTATGTTGGTTTCAATTACGGAAGAATGGCCGAAGTAGAAAAAACATTGTTAACATTCGTTTTATTGTCTTCTATTCGAATTATCTGGGTTATTACTTGTTGCGATGTTGTTCCTGATTGTTATTTGTAACTAAAATATTATTAATAAAAACGAATTTTCTGATATAAACCATTAACAAAAATTTTGTGTTTAATTTGAGCACTGTTAAATTTATTATTTTCTAAATATACCTACTTAAATTTGTTACTAATTTTTTTTCTGTAAAATATGAAAGTATTTAGAAAAAAAAAATACTCTTTGCTGTAAAAAAAGAATCTGAAGATTCGTAAATTGAAATTAAAAAGTGTCATCTATAGCTAAAATGAAGAAATTACATACACTAAAATATATTGCTATTAAAACCTGTAATTTCCAATTGAAAAGAATAAAGGCGTCTAGAGGCATAAATATTGAATAGGAGATTCGTTAGTATAATAAACATGTTTAATGATGAATGAACATGTAATGAAGATGAAAGGATTCTTGTTAGATAATATTTAGATAAGTATATCATCTTCATATTAGACGTTATCTGTTCACTTCTGAACATAGTCCACCTCCATAAGGGGGGTTTTGTTAGTAATTGCCACACTTATGTTAATTACAATAATTTCCTTGCTATCCTGTCGGTATCGTAACAGGCCACTAAGGGAACTTTATGGTGGAGGCATGGGCATCAGCGTTCTCTTGAAACGTTTCTAAAGGAATATGAGCCATTATCTGTTCGCTGCTGAACATAGACCTCTCTCATAGATTGCCGTAAAGAACGGTCCTGGGCCACCTGCATCCCTGCAATACATTTAAAATCGTCACTGTATCTAGTGGGAGCGTCGTTCTATACGAGTACTGCGTTTGCCCGTAAAGGGTCGCCATTCAAGATACGTTTTTTTTTTAAGTAAGTAAAACCTTTATTAACAAATATAGGGTTGCACTGTTATATTTTTTTTGCTCTGGCTTACAAATTAGGGTAAGCTAGTTCCTTCCAACATACAAGAACTAGTACTATGTATTTGTATATATAGAATTAACAATATTGAGTTATAATATAAACATAATAAACAGGACGAAAAAAAAAGTTTAACTAGAAGGTTACAGTTAATAAAATTTTTAAATCTGTAACGTTCAGTGTAGTATATATATATATATTATTTATATTAGTTGCAAATGTTAAATTACCATTATTATATTTAAGGATTATTTTACATTGGTATTAATAATGGATACACCAACAAAACCATCAATTAGACGACGCATTGTCGGGAATAAAACAATTTTGTAATTTTTAATAACATAAATCTCCATTATCATGCATTATGATTAAAATATTATAATAAAACCTTAATATTTTACTCAACATTGTTATCGATGAAATGTGAAGGTTTAAAAATTTTTGTGAACATTCTTAACATCCCAAGAATGGAGCTACCGTAAAGCAGTAAAGATGGCGCTCTGACACTAATGACTCTCTAAATTCTGTGTAAAAATATTAAAATCAGATTTTTTTAAAAGTTTATAAGCTATAAAGATTTTTTAGACAAAAAAAATATTTTATAGAATAAGCATTTAATAATTTGTTTAATATTTATTCCTTCCAATGTAAACAAAGCGATTCTGAGAAGCTTACCTTATCTCCTAAATTGAAATATTTTTATTTATAATTTGTATTCAATTGTTACTGTATAGAACATTGAGAATTAAACTTAACATATTTATCTTTTGAATGGAAAATTGTTAGTTGTGTTTGACGTTAAAATTTTGTCTTTGTTCATATACATTTTCGATTGCTTTGTGCCTGTCGTTAATATTTTTTTTATTAAATTCTAAGTAACTAATGGAATGGCAACGCATGAAGGGTATCATGAGCGACACAATATAGTCTGTTATGTCCATGGTACTGCTTATGTCTATAGGTAACGGTTACTACTTTCCGTCAGGCAGACCGTTAGTTTATTTGCCATTCTAAGGTCCATAAAAAAAAGTAAATTCTTAAAATTATTATAAGTTTAATTCATACTGCACCTTAAAAATAATATTTTGGTCTAATAACAAATTGAAATTTTAATTTTAGAGGTATAATTTAATCGCTTTATAATCGTTTCCATATCTACTTAAATTCTATATTAGAAAATGTTATCATTACATTTCGTTTTATTATAATTTTAGGAAAACATGTTGTAAGTTTTTATCTTATTAATATATTTTTTTTAACTTTATACTTTTAATATTAAAATAATCTGCATAAAACACATAAAGTATTTTCTCCAAAGTAATGATTTTCTACTAAAATTCTGTGCGAACAATGCAACGCAAGTAATATAAATCACCCACATTTTATTGCCATTTTAGCTGCCGTTTTCCTCAGATAAGATTATAAAACAAAGTGCTTTGTTAGGGTGTCGAAAGTTTATATTTAGAAAGTGATCTATATTTACTAAAAATATAATATTGTTATAATCGATTATCGTGCTTATACATGATAAATATTTTAAGCATTCAGGATTTTGAAAATAGTAACCGTAGCCTATATTATTAATATTATTAACGATAAAATGTATGTTTTGATTTGGAACATCGTTAGAAATAGATTTTGTTCCACAAATAAAACCTTCAATCATAAGCAAATTAATATAGGACCATCAAAAGATTTATCGTAAAATGGTTTAACAAAATTTTTCCAAAACATATTTATAAAAAAGTATAGACAAATTGAGAACTGCCGCCTTTTAGAAACCTCTTTATTTACATAAGTAAGCCAATGGATGAGCTAGTTCGGTTAAAACAGTTAATTTCGCTATAGCGTTGGGCGTCATTGAGTATAGCGAGCCGTCGTAAACTCAGTAATCAGGTTTGTTGGGGTCGAGATAGTGGTTACATAGATTTCGTATGGTAAGTGCTGTCATATCGAGTTACAACACGTCACCTGCAAGGATCATACACCCGATATGAGACACGTTTATCGTGTTCTTGATCACACCTCCGTAGTGCATTTGCATAAATTTTTACGTGAATAGTGTTACCACATTTTACAGATATGACAATTTAAAACTCGAATCCCATCAATACCTTAACAGAATAGCATTTATTAATCCCGGTAAGTCAAGTAGAGATTGTCATAAAGCGTATATTGAGTAACTAATGATTTAAACATCTGGGCATAGTTTTATCACACTTAGCTTATTTAATAAACAACCTTGACTTATCAAAAATAATAATACTAGGATCAGAGCTACGTCCAATAAAATATGACAACACAATATCTTTTATATGAGTACATACCTATTCATACAACTAAGTTCAAGATATAAAATGTAATTCTGACTAAATGGATATGTCTGAGATGCCACAATATAAGTAGAATGTATAGAGTATTACTTATACTGTCATTGTGACTATAATAGTAGACTTGATATGATGATATTGAGTTTAATTAGTAAATACCAGTACATAACTAGTGAGTTGGTGCTTAACTGCTTAGGCAAGCTGTTACCAGATAACGGGACATACTAACGAGCGAATATTACTGCAAACTTCTCCAACACTTATCTATGTCTCGTCTATAGTAATTTAGCAATACATACATATAGCTATATATCAATCGTTAAATTGATAGATAAACACTTTATTTGTGTCTCTACGACTATGGTATATGATGGGAAACAAATATATTTATACAAAAAGAGAAAACACAGAAAGTAGTTAATTATTAATAATATTATTATATTGCTTTATTTAAAAAAAACACATCGATTATATAGTCCGGTGAGACTTAAATCTAGATGCAAAATTCCATCATTAAAATTTTACTTTGATAATATATGTCTACGATAATATAACATATAATTATAACATTCAAAATAAGCATAACATACTGACCATTCGTGAGATACTTTATGTTGCAGTTTGTTTGATCTACAAGTTCATATAATTAGTAAGTTCGTATAGTAACGAAAATTTTCTCAATTAATTTCACTGAGTGAAAGTTAAATAATAGATAAAGTTGGGAGAGCGCGGTCGTTATTTATAATTCTGTGTATAATGAGATTCACCTTCAGCTTATTATAAGTCATTACAATTACAAGTACGACGTTTGCAGAATTTACTTAATGGTATGAGGAGAAATAATATCTATGATAAAGTTTTTGAATCATTATAAAGACGTCAATAGATCATTTTTATTTTCAAATATTTTCACAAGATATTATTAGTGGCTTTAATTTTTATATGTAATCTATGATCAAATATCTTATTGCTTTTACCCCACTTTTAAAGAAAGAGTTTCTTTAATATACTCGTGCTATATGTTTAAAATAAATGTTAAGGCGTTCAAGAATCATCACCATCATTATAAGAGCCTTTAACTATCCACTGTTGAACAGAGACCTCCACGAATTGAGGAATTTTGTCAGTAGTTACCACGTTTGGCAGGCAAGTTGGCAACCGCAGATAGGCTTTGGTGATGTTTTAAAAAGATGCAGCTGTTCATTTCTCGACTATTAAGATTCAAGAATACCTACTGCAAAAAGTACCTGAAGCAAAAATTACAATGTCGTGAGAGATTAATGTGCTTTGTATAAACTACAAATGTAAATATCTGTTGAAACTATATCCTCAGCATGAGAGACCTATTAAACTCGGCGGGTTCCTATTATAATTCGTGTAAAATAAACTTTTGACTTATACCTTTATATCGAATACATAACGGAATTAGACAAACAAATAAATACAGAATAACAAAAAATAAATCTTTTTGTTCTTCAGTTATGTACAGGAACCTAAGTAAATGTATGTTTTGTAGTATACACTCATATGATAGGTAGAACTCTATTTGTTAATGTATTCTGGGTTGATCACATATGCATATTCCCTATTGCAACTTGCAGTGTATGTAAATGACGAACCAATCTCATCAACAGCAAGCTATCCAATATTCAAAGATTATTTTGCGTATATATAATATGATAAATGCAAATAAATATTGAATTGTAATAAAAGTACACAGGATAATAAAGATTATTATTAGGTATATCAATCAGAAACATGATAAAATGAAGAGCAAGAGAAGTACAGTCGTAATTTCACATAATCAATTTAGTATAAAAATTTTAAAATTACTTTGTGATTTTGATTGGAGTTTTGGATTTTTCTGTATTCACTACATTTTATTTTATTTGCCACTTTTTTAGTTATTACTTAGGTATGCCTTTGTTCGCGTGCATGGCCATGTATGTCAATTGACTGTGGTAAAAAATAACTTACGTCATTTTACATCTAAATAATTAGTTGAATATCAAATTTAACAGCGGTTAAGGCGCTAAAAGGTAACAAACAAATAATCATACTCATTTTCATAATATAGGAGCTAAAAATTTATCAATTGTCATCAGCTTAAATTTCAATTGTACTTTACATGAAAGTTATAATTGACTAATTATAATTTTTTCATGAAACTAAAGCAATTAATTATAAATTTATTAAAACGGTACATTATTACAAAGTATCGTAAATCGATATTTCGTTAAGTGGATTAAAAATACCAACAGCCAATCTTGAAACTTTATGCAAGGACAAGGGTGTTGACGTTCCAAGAATAATTTTTTGGCACTTAGAGGAACTAAAACATTTTCTTCTATACCTACTATTTTGAAGCTTGTCATGAAATTTATTTTTCACTATTTTATCTCAATCATCTCTGCTACCATAAACCAAATTATAATTGAGTGAGATCACTGCTCAGACACTAACTATTACCGTTACTATGAAGGTCGTTTGATATACCGAGTTTTATTTTCTTTTTAAGTTTTTAAATTTTATTTTCTCTATTTGGAAATAATACAAAAATAAATTTTCAATTAGTCTATTCAAAACAGACTGTGATCATTCATTTATATCAATAGGCTTTACTTTTTTAAAGCAAGCGCAAAAAATTGCAGAACAAAATTTTATTTGTTACGGAGCAAATAACAACAACAACTATCTATTTATAAGCATATCTCATACGTCTATGTATCTCATACACCTTCTCGATGTTCTGCAGAGATAAACTGTCCGTATCGTGGTACATGGTTTTATTTTTTTATTAATCTATCGCCTAGTTCGGAATGCAATTTTAGTAGAGAAGAACGCATGAAACATAGCAGCTGCTTTTTTGACATTATAGTGAATATGACTTGTTTTAAGATACACGACTACGTGAAAATACCGATAATATCGATTTCAAATAGAACGAGACGATCAGTATACCAACTCATTACAAAATTAAAATGTCATATATATTTACATAGTATTTATTAAATAAATTTATCAACAAAAAGGCTATAAATTTTAAATATAATTTAATATAATTTATAAATTTTAAAGGGTAATATTTATTTTTGGTTTAAATATTCCGAACAACCATCTTATTGCTTTAATTAAACAATATTGTTGGCGTTTTGTTATTTTTAACTGTAATAATGTTAAATAAAAAGTAATATAAAATAAAAACATAAATTGTACATGAAAATTAATAAGTTTCTTATATTAAACATAAATGTTAACTATAAAAATAATATAACTACTAGCGTGAGAGTGTCGCCTTTGAATGTATTCTTTCATGCATTTACGAGGTATCCACCGGGCACAAAGCTTCCTGACCGCCAAATGTTCATAAAGGATTTTGTGCACTTGATTCACATCAATTCCTAAGCTTGCCCGGATCTGCTGATAGGTCATTCTTTTGTCAGTCTCTATCATACGCCGCACAACACTGATGTTATCTCCAGTCGTCGTCGTAGAAGTCCATCTCTCACGCACATCATCGGTGGGATTAGTGCGACCACGTTTAAACTCATTAAACCAGTTGTGAACAGTAGCACGAGACGGGGCTTCATCGTGAAAGGCCAATCGTAGTCTATCATAACTTTCTTGTTGTCTTAGATGACATCGAAAGTCACAAAAAATCATCGCACGAAAATTTTCTCGTGTTAAGTTCATGACAACGTTACACAGACTATTTTCAATTTGCCGCCAAACCGTAAAACAAATGACAAATGAATAAATTATATACTCAGTATTATTCGTAAAGAGTTCCATTTTCAAAATTTTAATTTTTTTTTTATTATATTGCTTTCAAGTAACCAGTTCTAAAAATTTTCAGTGTAGCCCTAGTAAACAAATTCTTTTTCGTATGTGAACGTGACCATATTGACTGTGTACAATCCATGGTAACGTTAGCAGTACAACATCAGCAGATGGTCGCAAAATGCCAAACTCTAAAAGTTTTAGTATATAGCAAATATTATTAATTATGAAGACGCAAAAACGAAATAATATTTATATAACTCTTATTATTATAAGAGTAACTTGAAATATTATGGCTTCTTAATGGAAGTTGATTTTAGAGGCATAACAATAATAAGTAGGGATAGCAAAGCATTAAATATAGGGACTAGAAACATCACAAAATATACAGTATATTTTGTAACGTTCATGGTGCTGTTAATATCTATAGGTGATGGTGACTGCATAAAATAGTTTTATTTTTTTTTATAATACGAGTACAGGGTACAAAAGAGCATGCGGATCACTTGATGGTAAGTGAACCGCTGTCCATGATTACCTGCAACATCGGAGGAATTATAGATGTGCCACCGGTCTTTTAAAAAGGAATATGCTCTTTTCTTGAAGATTACAATGTCGTAGTGATTCAGAAATATGTTGCTATTTTAAATACTTTTATTTCATTCCACTGTTTTTATTATTAAACCTTTTTATTATTCCCTTTCCGAAACGTCATCCTCAGGCATGTTTTAAATTATTATCTGTAGGTAAATCTATATCTTTGTTCGTGCATTAAACCGAGTCGTCTGATACAGGCCAAATTTTTGATTGCAAATGAAATTGATTTTGTACATTCATTCAACCGGCATCCGGATCATCGAGCAGGCGTTCGGTTCCCCATCCATTCAACGTAAATTCTCTTTTCACTCCTTTGCACTCGACAGCAGATAATTTGATATTATTATATTATACCAAAATATAGCTCGAATGTTATTAGTGAAATAGAATAAAATGTACAATTAAAGATTTGTATTATCATCGTAATAGAAGAATAAGAAAAGTATATATTTATCAGCGTAAAAAGGAGCATGAAATCGAATGCGCTGATAGATGATGAGATGTAAAGACCAATACGGGATTGAATCTTATTGATACAAAAAGAAAAAAAAAAAGATGTGAAAATCAGTTGTATTGTTACATGTCGCAAACATTTACATGAATGAAGAACCTGTTTTTGGAAGTCACCAATATGTGCAATAATGTTATTAAACCGGACTATATACGAGAAAGTTCGATACAAATGACAACAGGATGTTGTATTAAAACAATAAAAAGTAAGTATCAAATGAGTTGCGATAATCCCCTTATAATTTAAAACACATTCAGTTCCTCCAGATCCACCACCAGCCTTCTGTTATAGAGCTTCCTACATTTAACCGTCCACTACTGAAAATAAGGCTTCCCCATAAGGGGAATTTTGCCAGTAGTTGCCACGCTTGGCAGGCGAGTTGGTAACCGCAGTCAGACTTTTAAAGATTTTTTAAAAGAGACGCTACTGCCCATTTCTCCATTATTATGTTCCTTTAGTCGCCTCTTACGACACCCATAGGAAAGGAAGGGGTGGCCTATTCTATGCCAGGATCACACGGCCATATTATTTTTACTTTTTACTAATGATCCTGAATGATACCTGCTGTGAAAGAAGTTACGGTTTAGCTATGAATGGAATTTGATAGAATTTATTTATGTACATAAAGAGTTTAATAGTCATCATAATAAAATTTTAATACATAATTACTTTAATTCTAGTACTAATGATGCCAATATATTTTTTCAGTATACATTCTTGTAATTGATATAGTTTAAATAAGATACTATAAAACTTTGTTCGATTTGAACCTTCAGCACATCCCAATTTCTGTTCTTTCGTATTTCAAATAAAGATCCATAAAATACGTATTGGAATGGAACAAGCAATTGCTAAGATGTATTTCCAGTAATATAATTTTATACTTAGATGTATCCTTGCAATCCTTAGGTACTAATATTGTAAATGCAAAATTGAGTTTGTTCTTTACCTCTTGGTAGTTAATTGTTATAAAATTTGGCATACATGTAGTCATTGGGATGGAGCGGATTTTTGTTATATTTTATATTGGTCACAATATATACAATAAAGTATGAAAATATATTACATAGTAATTAAATTTATATTTTAAATACTTTCAGGATAATGCCGTAATAAAACCGTTATGAATAATTAAAAGCATGCTTCGATATTTCCTATGTTGCATTTTATAAACCACTCATTTTACACGTTACAAACTGCATTAATTAACTTGTGTATTATAAGAATAGTAATATAATTTTATAGTTGCTATTTAAACGTAAACTTTGACGACAAAAACGGCTCTTTTTTATTTTTTATATTTTAAATTTTAACTTTTTATCTACATTTCTAGATTAATATTATAAAGAAGAAATATTTGATTATTTATAATGGCTAAACTCAAAAAATTCTATACTGATTCTTAGCGTAAAGAAATCTACATTATCAGTGAATAACATAGGCTATATATAATTTTAATAAAGTTCTATCTATTTGTGTAAAGCCGGGCCGGATTAGTAGTTCTCTATAAAAATATTTTTATATTCTATTTATATTTCGTTCTGTCATCAAACATAAATATCTAACTATTTTATTATCTATTTACTACCATTTAAATCGCTACTTCTTGGAAGAATGTCGGCGATTCATTTTTAATCAAAAAGAATTTACTGTTATATTGATTTAATACTAATTTGTTCTATATTGAAGTTGGTCTATTTTTATAGAAAAAAAAATCATAAAAAAAAACATTTATTTGATACCTGTTATTTAATACTCGGTAGGTGGTAAAAGAAAAAATATTAGAAAATAATTAAATGTATATACTTCTCTTGAAAATTATTTATTTGAGCATGTAATCCAGACTTACTGACAAATTTGCTGAGTAACAAATAAGTTTGACTTGGCAACGCATAAATATATGTAAAATAATGTAGAGCTGGATTAGGGGTTGAAATAAATTTCTCTGGCTAGAAGTCTAGAAATTTTATACGGATGTCTCTTGTACGAAGTTAAATATTCAAAAATACCATTTAATATTTTTTTTATAAATTTTTATGAGAATAAAGGAAAAACGCTTATAAAACTTATAATACTCGACTCTACCCGCGGCTGCGTCCACGTGACCGGAGTAGAGAGTAGCCTACGCCCTTCTTCATCTCAAATAGTACGTGTATATCAAATTTCATGATGATTTGTTGACCTATTACAGCGCCAAGAGGAAGCAAATAAACACTCTTTCACATTTATTATGTTAACAAGGAGTAGGGTTATAGTAAAGATTTTTGCCACACGTCTATTAATAATTGAACTGTGATAGTTGATAAATTTTTATTTATTAATTTATAAAAAGAGTTTCTCGGCTTTAATGTTCCGTGTACTCATTCATAGTGAGATACAGCCATAAGTAAAGGTTGAAAAAATATCCCTTATATTTTATACCTCCATAAAAATGGTCATTTCCCAAGATAACGCAACCCATAACGACAGACATGTCATTATCGTTTGCAAATGTGATCATTTAGTACGATACTTTATCATTTTACTCTTATATTTCAAATTATAGTATACTTATAATTAATTATCTACCGTTTTTACTATAATAAATCTATGAATTAGATACAAACGTTGTACTCTCTACGTAAATAAACCCTAAAGCCTAATTTTGGAACTAATGGCTTAAAACTATCAAGTTTCAATTCAAATTCTAAATTATAATTGAATAATGCATACATTTCATTCATGAAATCAAAATATTTTTGTAAATTGCACTATTGTTGTAAAAGTAGTAAACGTGAAAAAAATTAATTACATTAATTACCTATGTGGATGAGTAAGCGTTGATTACACAGTTATCAATAAATTAACAACTAAATTCAGATGTTTTGGGATATTAAAATTTGTTTCGTAGTATTTGTATTACAAAAATAGTTAATTCACGGATTTACGATTACCTGTGCTACAGCGACCATGTAACATATAAGAACAAAACTCGAATAAACAATAATGACTTTAAAAAGAATTATCAAAATTAATACAGAATTTAGTTGAATAAGTTTAGTAAATTAGTGTATGCGTGTGTGCGTTGTATATATACGGTCTATAAATAAATATTCTTTAAAATATAACAGTATCGCATAATGCTATATGTAATAGATATCTGAAGAAAGTTTGAAAACTAATTGAAATTCCTATGTTCTTTTTTTATTAAAATACCAATTTTACTTTAACAAGGCAAAAGTCATCACATTTTAATACCAAGTTCTAATAATAACGCCAATTTAGAGTGGCTTCAACATTCACGAAATTATGATAAGGGCGGTTCATTGTTAGTCGTACGTGATTATTGTTGTAATTGCCGTGTTTAGAATTCACTTCTGTACTCTGCATGTAGAACACGAATTGATTTTGTAATAAATTAATTACTTAGCTGAATCATTACTTGTGGAATGTATGATTCAGTATAATTATCATAATACCAGAGGGAGACTTTGTACAAAAGTCAATTGCTTGGGTACCTTTGTCTCATTCGTGTTTCTATCGTGAAGCAGTTGTGTTTGCATGGCTGTGTTTCGGTTTGAAGGGTGGGATTTGGCGTGAATTTACTGGGTACAGAGGAATAACACCTAAGTCCTCAGGACTGGCAACGCATGGGGGGTATCATGGGTGAAACAGTATACTCTGTTATTTCCATGGTACTGCTCATGTCTATAGGCGACGGTTACCACTTTCCATCAGGTGGGCTGTCAACTTGTTTGCTATTCTAAGTTGAATAAAAAAAAACACTTATAAATTTATAATATTAAATATTTTTAATGCACAGATGCACTTAAACATCAGGAAGACTTTACATGCGCAACTATGGACACCTCTGTTCCACTTGTGTTTTGTGTAACAGCTATAATTACACGGCTGTAATTATAGCTTACATTTTTCTTTCCATTTTTATTCAAATTGAAAGTTTAAATAAAAATGGGAGAGAAATTGCAAGGTATGAAGTCATAACTCTTTAGGAATGCTAACATGTGGACACTCTAAATGTCACATTACATGTGTATTGACGATGATTACCACTTTCCCTTAGGTGGGCTGTCATATTGTTCGTCATTTCATGTTTCGAAACAATACCCATCATGATATTTAGATGATGTCTATTAGGCATTTTTATAATTTTATGACCGTAGCACGGCAGGGCACGGCACCATTCTATTGTCATGATAAAATAGGAATCTAAAATAACGTCGACTTAGTTGGAAACTAATTAATGCAATTTCTGTAGGTATACTCTATGTATATAGATTTACTCTATGTATATCTATTTTACCATCAATTTATCTTATAGTTTTTAATAATAATAAGTAATTAAAGAAAAAAAAGTAAACTGCGATGATCAAGAAACTATAAAATTTGAATTATTCCATTCATTACATTTTTAAATTATCCCAAGCTGACAATATACCTATGTAATTCATTTTTATACAACCTTATGAATATATTACACATAAATACATATAACGTAATGCACATTATATGCATATAAGGTCCAGCGAATTTAAGTGGGATATCATCTGATAACTTTGTTACTTACGTAACAAAGTCACAGGAGAAGTAATCTGAAGTAAAATATTTTTTACAAGCTTTTGATAGTTTATAGCACCCATAATAATTTTATATTAACGTTACGTAGCCTATAATACTTTAAAAGTATTTACCAGCGCCTCATTTATTAAATTCCATCAAGTTTTTTAAGGTGCTTACATCAAGCTGTAATATACAGCGCCAAAGATGCGGACGTGAGTACTTATACTTACATACATACACATAAAATTTTAGCATACAAAAATGTAAACATGCTTTGTATCTTTATGAACTCTTATTATAAATGTGAAGTAAGTTTGTTACTACTTGTTTGTTATCGTCTTAACTGCTCACCAATCATCATGAATTTTTATGTATTTTACTACTTTCTATCCTGAATCTAGACCAATAAATAGGTATATGTATAATAAATAATAATTATATATTCTTGTCAGACAGGCAAAGCCACAAGTTAAAATTAGTGATAGAATAAATAGATTATTAAATACGTATCACACTGAGTATTTAGTAGGAAACTTAGGCTTTTTCGCTAGTATTAAGATAATAATCCAACATATATAGAAATATACACAATTATATAAAATATGACCTGACTACTGAAGTAGTTGGGTCAAAATATTGTGACAACGCACAATAATGTAATACTTGAGACATATTGGTTTATCGGAAGGTGCTCGCAAAAGCGTGACCATGTTGAACAAATAAAACCGATGTACCGGCCACTGCGCTGTCACCACAAATTGGATTGACTCCGCCCGGATAGAAATATACGTCCGTTCCCTGCGGTGCATTTTGGACTGCAAAACGAAGACGGCGAAGCGGTTACATGTATGAGAAATACTCCTGAAACAACTTTGTTTAGATCGTAAGTAGCTTTATATGTAGCTGCAAGTACAAATACACAAGATAAGATGATCTAAAATATAGTATCTACTTATATGAATAAATGTTAGTTCCTGCAGTCATTTTATACATTTATGCAATTTGATAAATACATACAGGAACTAATTGGTATATTTTTTTAAGCTAAATGTTATAAAAATGGAAAATATCGTTTTAGTATATTACTTAAATACTATCAATTATATTAATATTAACCTAAAAGGTTTTTATTCTTATTATACAATTTTTGCTTTAAACTGCAAAGATTTTAAATTTCTACCAGATTTTTTTCCCATTTATTCTTTTTTAATCTAATAAATCTGTAAAACTATTAAGTCTCCATAATGTAATGAACATCGTTTATTATATATATATTAAATATATGTATAAGGACATATTAGTGACTAATGAGCAAAAAGCTTTTGCATTTTAATGTAGGAATTGCTTCTTCCTGTCATGAAGGTAAAATGGAAATATTAAGGAAAATACAGGTTACATATTATGTACCACTTTATGTTTGAGAATTTATTTTCCACATTTATTTTATTCAACTAATTGGCAATTAAATTAGACTTAATTAAAAATAATTACTCCGTCACTGAACGAGCTATGAAGGAAGTCCACTGTTGTGATACGTTTATAAATATAAACTGATTTATACATTCTACAGAATCTGGAGTGGTAATATTTTTAAAAATATACAGCGATTTACTAGAAAATATTAGTGTTTTTTTTATATTATATCGGACATTGGGCATTTAATGAATTTAAGTTTATTTTTAACTTAATTAAGACTATACATGTAGGTATCACGTTAATAATAAATAAATGTTTCTAATGGAATAAATTTAAATAGTTAAAGATAAAAAAATTCCTTAAGATCACTGCCAGCTGGTAGGGTACCTAGGAGACTTGCTGCATTTCCACGCTGAATAGCTATGGAAATGCGTTGACCAAAGTATAGGCCAGCCTTCTGGTCGCCAGAGGTTTCTACCAGCCGGCGTGAAATCTAAAAAGACTATCTAATAAGACTTAAGTTTAGACATCCAACAATTCATTTATTTAGTAATGCACCAAACTTTACTTGAACATTAAAAATATAACTATATACATAAGAAGAAAAAAATAACACACGCAAATGTATAAGTTAATATAGGTAGATATAACTTTTAGTATAATAGTTATTTATTTTCAATTTTTTTAACAAATTTCCTATAAATTATGTATGTATACACAATATCTTAGCTTTTTTTTATACGACTTAGAATGACAAACAAGCTGACGGCCCACCTGATGGAAAGTGGTAATCGTCGCCTATAGACATGAGCAGTACCATGGACATAACAGAGGATACTGTTTCGCCCATGATACCCCCATGCGTTGCCATTCCTGAGGTCTCAGGTATTATTCCTCTGTACCCTATAAATTCACGCCATATCCCATACCCTTCAAACCGAAACACAGTCATGCAAACACAACTGCTTTACGGTAGAAACACGAATGGGACAGAGGTACCCAAGCACTTATTACAATCGACTTTTATACAAAGTCTCCCTCTGGTGAGGTGGTGATACAATGTCACAATTTATGTATAGGTAGATACTAAAGATATGTAACCATAGCCGGACAGTAGTACCCATAGTAGGTGCCAATATAATTTAATTTATTAGACACAATCAATGACAATACTGGTTAGAGCGTAGTAGTATTATACTTAATTGTTTCAACTTCATCTGGAAATCTTTTTCAGGGTAAGTATTTTCGCTTTGGTCGCAGCGTCTCGCCTTGTTGAACGTAAGCACTTGTATATACGAATTATAAGTATATATATATATATATATATATATATATATATATATATATATATATATATATATATATATATATATATATATATATATATATATATATATATATATATATATATACACCACAGGGGGCAAACGAGCATGCGGCTCACCTGATGGTAAGTGATTACCGCCGCCCATGGTCACCCACAACACCTACGGCATTGCAGGTGTGCTGCCTTTAAAAAGGAATATGCTCTTTTCTTGAAGGTTATGTTGTCGTATCGGTTCGGAAATACTGCTGCTGGATATTGATTCCAAAGAGTGGTTGTGCGTGGGAGAAAGTGCCTTGAAAAACGCACGGTGGAGGACCGCCACTCGTCCAGATGGTTGGGATGAAATTTTAGTTTATGGCGGGTTGTACGATGGTGAAAATCTGCAGCAGGTATCAATCCAAACAATTCTTCAGAGCACTCCCCATGATAAATTCGGTTACAGTTAAAAAGTACTTGTCGCTTTTACTTCGTACAGAACCTACATATATTGAATTCTTTTCTATTTAAGAACTTTCAGATTTGTAAATAAAATCTGTTTTCTTTCCTTAGTATTTTATACTTCAGTTGAAGTTGATAACGCTCGCGGCAATGTCTTCAAAATATTGGCTGAGTTAGTCGGGGATACCGCAACATTGGCTCGGATTTATAAAAGTTTCATAAAATTATGAATATTGAAATCTCATGGATCTCGATGATTTTACCTATTTAGAGCCGATGGCTTTACTTTTTTAGGAAAAATTTAAAAAGAAAGTTCGCTTTGCATAAAAGTGGTAACATGTAAAGATTAATTTTATCTATCGAAAAATTTCTATTTACATAATTATTAAACAAATTTCTTAATATATAAAAATCTCCTGTCACGATATTCGTTTACGCTAATCCCCGATACTATTCACCAACTTGAGAAAAAGGATAGTTTTATCCTGATAAGTAACTAACATACCTATATAGAGGGCAAACCAACGTTTACCGGGTCAACTAGTCTTATCTTACTATCTTATTAATATAATTCCATTTGCTATATCAAATTAAACGTGTTTTCCACTGGTATTGGTTTCCAATGGTATTCTAAAGGTCTAATTCAAAAACTAGTATATGTTTTATAGTGACGCGCCATATAGATATTCTATTTAATAAATTTTCCCATTTTTAAAACCTGCGCATACAAAATAATGGGCAGTAAACTAGTATTGTACATATAAATATTTAAGAGTGCGTTGTGGTGTGTAGTGATAGTAATACACTTCTACGATGAATATTTAAAGCGAATGATTCGTGAATTCGAATCTGGACAACACTAAATACCCTATATGTCAATTTATAACTTCCGCCTAACTCTCCAGTGATAGAAAATACCTTTGGCAATACAAATTAATTTAAGTGATGGTAATAAGCTCGCCCTCTGCCATCTGAATTCAGATATGTTTACTGGAATTCTCGAGTTTAATACGATCATCATAATGATGATGAGTCGATAAATATCTCTTTCTACCCCATGAGGGATTATGTGCAGTCATGAACATATTTTGTATTTATGTAAATTTTGTTTCTCCTTATTCTAACATTTGTTTTTAAAGTCCAGTAAAAAATGAAATCTTCATAGGATGAAATGGAAATCCTCAACATCTTGTTAAGAGAGGCTTTCTAATAGAAATTAAAAATGTTTTCCAAAGAAAGACAAATTGTAAAAAGTAGAAAAAAAATTGAGAGTTTTCTGTATTAATATAATGATTAGTTATTGAGTCAGTATGGGAAACTCAAAATCTTTTATCAGTTTACGAACATGTTTTTTTTTGGGAAAAATATTCACTGATTAGTTGATTTGAGTTATTTTGTTTAATTCATCTAAAATATTTTAATGTGTATATAAAAATTTTAGAAAAGAAAAGGATTTTAGAAGAATTAAACAAAATAATTCTAATAGTCGAAATTAGAATCAATGATAATTATGGACTTCCGCAAAATAACACCTAATTTAGTTAAATATTTCTAACACCTAATTTAGTTATATATAATAATATTTAAAAAAATTTCAATAAGCCCTTAAAAGGATATTAATGATTTCGATACACTTACGCAACTTAGTTCATCATGAAGAATTAATCATGATAGTTTCCATGGGGAACCGCGTGGAGGTCGACCTGGTTAGGTATATTGCTGGCAATGGGATTTTTAGTCTCCATTACTAACAATCCCTTTCCCCCTGTGGCGCTATTTAGGCCTATAAGCGATTGTTACAACCTTCTATCAAGTGAGCCATCAGCTTATTTACCATTCTAAACTATATAAAAAAATATTTATTATTACCAATGAATTATGCATTATAATAAACAATATTGTGTGCAATGTATTCCGTTTAAAGCGTATAAGTTCAAAACAAATTGTTGTGCAGATCTTCCGGCTAAACCCCAGTAAATTGTCGACATAAACCGTTATGAGAAAACGTCTTACACCGCACGAGGCCGCGTTCATTCTCTTGTTGCCGTATTTTGCATCTGGAGTGTACACTTCTACTCGTAAACCGAGTTTGGGGCCCCGAGACACGGTATTGTCTGCGCTGAATGACCGTTCAAGTAAATCTACCGCGCTTCTGTGGCTTATCTTGAACTGGGCTTTTATAAATACAAAACATATATTGAAAGAAGTTGTTTTGTATATTCATGAAAGGAAAATGAAAAATATAATGTCAGTATTCCAATGACGATTAGATGGAAAATAGCATTCGCTAAATATAACTCAATAACTATACATTTGACAATTCTATGCAACAATTTATTTGAAAATATTTTCCTCGTTGCTTATAATAATTCCATGGATGATTTATTTGAAAATATTTTAATATGCATAACGTTGCGTTCAGTAATCCTAAATATTTACTAGGTTTAAAAAATAACAATGCAATATATGTAATATAAAAACGTGCTACTTTTTTGCACACAGTTCGTGAATTGGTAGTTATTATAGTTTATTAGACTTAATCTTGACCTATCATCACTTTCTAATACTCTGTTTGCATATATCAATACCACAGGTAAGATAATCATTGCATTTTTTTTTTCTATAAAAATCTATAATACCGGTCGATGGCAATTAAGTCAGGCATAATGACGTTGGAAAAAGTAATTGAGAAAACCAAATAACTGATAGTATTCGTGGTGTAGGAGACTGGGAAAACACTCATTCCGAATAACTACAAATTTTGTTCGAATCGTTCGTTTAGTTCGAATCCTATCGAATCGAGCTATCGAGAGGTAAAATTTTTAAATTGTTATTTATTCTTACTAATATTATAAAGGTGAAAGTGAGTATTTTTGTTTGTGACCTTATAGCGCCTTAACGGCTTAATCAATCATTATGAAATGTGGTATAAACATACTATATGAAATGGAGAACGACGTAGGCCAGATTTTTTATTCCGCCCAGTAAACATATACTGGTTACACGAACGAAGGCGCGGGTAAAAGCTAGTCATCTATAAATATGACAAGTAAACTTATTAATGTAACAACTAAAATATTAATAACAAATAAAAAATAGACGTCCAATTACAGTCCACACATTAGGGCACCCAAATATTGCCACGTTTTGTCTTTGCTAGATTATCATAATAATCAATACATTAAATTCTTTTTGAGAACAGGTTTCTCGCTAAAACAAGAATATATAAATTTGCTAATATAATGTTTACTAGACAACTAGGTATATTTACAGTTTTATTTCGAATTCGATCTCTCACGTACCAGTGTTTGTACATTGTTTTGAGGTCGAGAAGAGGTAGTGACATTTGTTATTCATCCGTCACTACACGAAAGACATCCTGATATATAAAGAAGTGGTAGTCAAAACTTGTACAAACAATACTAGAAAGCAAATTATTTTCCCTGACTTTTGAAAGTAGATCATAAACTCAATAGTAATTTAGTCACTTGGAATTTGATCTTTATAGCTTCAAAAAGGATATTTAAATTTGGTAGGATTCCAAACGACGTTCTTGCCAACTTTCTTGAATAGATTTATGATCTCTGTGAACAGAGATATAAGCGACCGGGAAATAATGCAAAAGCTGACTGTCACAGACAAAAACGGTGATCGATTCTTGCACTCCTATACCCATTAAAGTTTCTGGACCATTAATTTTTATATAAAAATAATTAGTCTAAAGTTTAATAACCTTGACGGTTTAGCGGTTTAACACATCTTTTCGTGATCACGGGTTGTCTAGTGCCCATAGTACAAACTCTGTTTAGAACTAGATGGTGTAATATGTTATTTATTTATTACTATTACTAATTCAATTGTTTATTGTATCCTATAAAGTCAGGCGGTGATTAGAAAGAAAGAGGAGATATTTTATAATATTTAATAAAACCATAAGAATTAAAAAAAACCAAAGAATATGTTAAAAATTATTTGGAGTTCTCAATAGCTTAATGCTTATCAATAAGATATTATTTTATAAAATTAATTTTGATAAATTAAATTATTTTCTTAATAATCCATATTTAAATAATTTATTATTAAATAATTTATTTTTATTAAGGCAAGGTTTAAATTTATCATTATGATGTTGTTTAAATATTTGGTCAATATTTATCATCATCATCATCATATTAACCTTTAATTGCCCATTGCTGAACATAAGTTTCCTCCTTTGGGGGATTTTACCAGTAGTTGCTATGCTTGGCAGGCGGATTAGCAATTGCAGTTAGGGTAGGTTAGGTTAAGTTTTAGAGATATTTTAAGAGGGACACTGCAACCCATCCCTCGCCCAATCAATAAATTTTTATACTTTAGTATAAATTTGAAAGTGATTTTGTTTGTTACACGCCAAGATATTTGTTTTGAGGAAAGTTAGTCGAAATACTTTTATCATTGAGCCACGCTTAAGCTCGAATACTGTAATGCTAGAAATAAATAGAGATGATCGATCATTTTCAGTTAGCTGACCGGCTATGACCCCATCTATGTATTTTAGTTTCTATAAGAAAAAATAAACAGCAAATATTAAGTTGTTCGAAAAAAATGTGAGGAAGGGATTGTTAGCAATGGGGACTTACGGCCCCTATAATTACTTCTAGCAATAGCAATACTATATCTTGTCAAGTCGTTATTAGTGAATTCGCCACAATGGGTCAACTGCTTTTATCCTCACTTGCATTAAAAAATACCAATATTGTTGTTTCTTTAAATTAATATCACGTTTATTGTATTTAGAAAGATCTTAAAATATATAATTGAAGTGTCCAAAAAACACATAGACATAGTATTTCAATGTTACAAATAGCTTTCTGACTGTATTTTATCTGATTCCAGACAATCTAGATGAGATCAAAAAAGCCGTATAAGTACGTACTTACTTTATAACCCTTAAAAGTCCTTAAATGTACGTAACAGTATATTTACATTAGATAGGAAATGCTGCGTTAGTATTTATGTCGATAGATTTGTATGGAAATTTAAGTATCTGAAACGATCTATATAGAAATATTATTAACATATGATAATCATATTTTACTCATATTTCCTCTGTCATTTTTCTTTTATTTTTAGATCTATCCCATATAGAATAATAAATCCAAAAAACGATAGATAGATGAATGGATGTTTGTAACTTAGGACATCGGATACTTTATATAATTGCTGTCATCTGGAGGAAAGGGCTAAGATGATATCCGCTTGAAATTGTATAAAGCTCAAGTCAGGCCACATATGGAATACTGTTCTCATCTATGGGCAGGAGCGCTACAGTACTAGCTCCTTCTGTTAGACCGCATTCAAAGTCGGGCAGCTCCAATTATTGATGATCAGCGCCTTACTGTCCGACTCGATCCATTGAAACTGCGTAGAGATATTGCATCTCTATGCATCTTCTTTCGAATTTACCATGGGGAGTGCTCTGAGGAATTGTTCGAATTCATACCTGCTGCTGATTTTTACCACCGTACAACTGGCCATAAACTAAAATTTCATCCTAACCATCTGGACAGGTGGCGGTCTTCCACCATGCAATTTTCAAGGCACTTTTTTCCACACACTACCACTCTTTAGAATCAACTTCCAGCAGTAGTATTTCCGGACCAATATGACATTATAATCTTCAAGTAAAGAGTATATTCATTTTTAAAAGGCCAGCAACACACCTGCATTGCCGTTGGTGTGATGGGTGATCATGGGCGGCGGTAGTTACTTACCATCAGGTGAGCCGCATGCTCGTTTGCCCCGTCTGTTGTAATATATATATATATTACCGATTCTTATGGACAAAGTTGCGGGATGCGGGATAAAGATAATAATCGCGATTTTGTACGTGTGAATATTGGAAGTAGAAAACTAATAAAATAGATCACTTCTGTACCAAGATACGATTAAAACATGTAACAAATTCAAATTCGAGCTTCAGGAACAACTGTAAAAATCAAATCTGATTTGATATGGTAGGTTTTGCGTGATGAACAAAAACACATAAAAATTCTAAAAAATATTAAGATCCCTCCTATATATATTTTTTTAATTGTCATCTTGATATAATTTTATTATATATGACAATATTTATAATTGCCAATTAATACACCATTACACCACTCATTAACAAACGACACAAAAATACAATATATTTAAGTATGTGTATCAATTGTATGGTACCTACACTAACCAGAACCCGAATCATGAGTAATATGTCGGTGTAAGATACAATCTATCTATATACAAAGGAGCATTGAAATGCATTTAGTCAGTTCAGCGTGTATTTAATTACATACTTCTAAATATCTATAAATACATGTAAAGTTTGATATGTATACACGTATAGTATATAAAATATAAATAGTGGCAGGAACTAGGACAAGTTCTGGTAAAGTAAGCAACAATCGTTTCCGTCTATTTGTATCCCCTGATATGAATTCCCCAAGGATACTATACTATTTGTGGATCAACTTCCCACTGGATTTATGTGGAAAAAAACAAATCCAAATGACTTCTTCAGGGAATTTTAAGGGGAATCCTTTACGAACGGTAGATATTTGTGTTGAGAATAAATATAATATGACGTTAAAGACGTTATCATTCTTCAAATTTAATTACAAGACATAATAAATATGGTAAACATTACTGGAAGTATTACATAGTTCTTTAATTATTTATACCATTATCATCATATCAACCATTATCTGTCCACCGCTGAACATAGGACTCCCCCATAGACTGCCATGAGGAACGGTTCTAAACTACCTGCATTCACTGACTGTCTGCTATTCATTTGAGGTCATCACTCCATCTAGTGGTGGTCGTCGTAATTATTTATATGTTTTATTCAATTATGATGAAACGACTGAGTATATTTTATATGAGTTTTTGTAGGAAATTAACTCATACAAAGCCACAAGTTATATAGCTAGTAAACAACTTTTTATTAAAATTGTATAATTAACTCTACTTTGAAATAAACATCTATTATAAATTGTTATATAAAATATTCACAAATTACATTACGTAATTTGACACCTCATTAAAGATTTGATTATAAAATTCAACGTTGAGTAAATAATCCAATCAACGTTAAGCTTAAATAAAATGCTTATTAAATATTTTATTTTTCAAATACTGAAAAAAAATTGATATAATTTCTATTTAATATTCAACGTGGATTCCAATTTTATAATGAAACTCTTTATTTTATGTTTGCTACATTTTAATGCTATTTTAATTATATTTAAGTACCTACTACTAATTAGGAATATTTTTTTGAAAAACACAATTAAACTTTTAATATACAATTAACGATACTCGTAATTTAGAACTGGAACATGATGTGAAACAAAGTATCCATCTCAGACAGAGATTTATGCTGCAATTCCAGAAGGTAAAGGGAAAGGGAACATTACAGACGAAACATTGCGGGATTTGTCGACCCCACCCGTCTGAATATTCATCTTTATCAATCAAGCCGTGTAAATAACATAGATGAGGGAGAACTCTTTATCACTGAGGAATTACGGTCTGCCACAGAATAATAATAAAACTATTTCGTTTATTATATTAGCTATATCTTTCGTCTATTTACGCATGAGATGGGATAAAAAGTAGGGTATGGTTGAGTTTGTATATCGAATATGATAAAAATTCGATAGCATTTAAGCCAAGATGAGACTTCGTTCAAAAATCGTTCACTTGGGTAGTTTTACAACTTACATATCAAGTTACATTTTGCCACTAAATAACTTGCGTTTTGCATGACCTTGTTTCAGACTGAGGGGTATGATATGATAGTGAAATTACTAAGAAATAATTATATTATTCATAGAAACCGTGGCACATGAGAGGTATTTAGGTACTGATGTTCGTGGCAAAAATCATATCTATAACAAGCAGCTGTTACCACTTGAGCTAAATCTAAATTTATTTAAACATCCAAAAAAGACTATCACAAAAAAAAAAAGATTTTATGGTGCAAAAAGTCGACTGATTGTAAATAGGCTTTGAGAGAGTGATAACATGGCAACATCAAAGCTGTTGACCCCATCGGCACGTACCGGCTAACACTTATCAGGATAAGTGATGCTGTAAATTCTAGTAATCTTGATAAAAGCGTTTAAAAACAATCCATTTTATTGAATTCTAATGTTATCTTAGACTATTTTATAGCTTTGAAATATCTCGAACTTCGTAGTTTTTTATATGTAATCTCATATCATACCATATTATTATCTCGTTTTCGAAAACTTGCGCACTTATTATTATTATAGGTAACTAAGAATGGAAAACAATATAATTATGACTAGTGACAGAATCAAGTATTTAGTATTGGAATGACCAAAAAAGTATTAATAAATTAAAAAATAGCAAATGTATTAAAAAATACTTGTAATATATTGTTAAATTGAGAACTTTCTTCTTTTTGAATATGTTGGAAAATAGAAAACCGTTATCGTATTATTATTTAAAATTTAACACGATAAATAATTTACATCACTGGAAACCATTAGGTATAATTATGAGAATATTAAAATTGAAAATATTAGGTATAATTATAATAATTAGGAATACAATTTCTAATGTGGAGGTGGGTTATATTATATTATAAACATTTACTTACAGTAATAAGTATTGAATTAAATTTCTTCTATTAATACTTGTTCATACAGAGACTACTCTTTTTATATTTTATAATATAAATAGAATTTTCGTTTAAATTATAATAAACTATTTTATTTAAAGATTCAGTATCACAAAGCGTGGGAAGTTGAAATTTCGCAAGTAAATAGGCCTTGCCTCAGGGAAAAACCGCAAAGTCCCTTTGGGAAGTGCTTATTCGTGATTTACTCGTAATACTTCGCTCGAGTTTTTCAAAAAAGAATGTATTACTTATTATTAAATAACTCGCTGTTACTCGTAAGTTTGCTCGCGTCGCGTGAATATAGACTTTTATTAGCCTATTAAAATTTCAGTTGTAAGTAGTTATATGTCATAGGTAACAAATCTTATCTTAATAACATAACTAGAAGATTTTTGTACCTACATGGAAGATGTTTAAGAAAAGGTAATATGAGGGGTCTTAATAAGACCAATAAATGCTAAAATAATAATAAAAAAAATGTCTGTCTGTCTGTCTACATGTTTGTTTCGGAATCACGCAAAAACTATTGCATCAAATTATATACATTTTCACACATGTGTTTCTAAAAGTTTAACTTATAATATCGTGCATGTTTCACCTTGATACATTATCTACACGTGGTCTATTTCATTGATTTTCTTACTACGCAATTCCCGCGTGCGAATAACGAACGAAAATCCAGTATTCAATAAATTTTAAATATTTATTACATTATGAAACAACTACCAAAGTAAGAAGGAACTCAATTAGTCTGATTTTTTAAAGATATTAATTTAATTTAGGTACGATAGGAGATGAAGTATTTTTCGAAGTAAAATCAGCTTGCCTACTAATTAATGAAGTAGAGAGAGTTTAGAAGAAAAGCGTAAATAATAATGAGAATAGGTATCACATTTCTCAATTTCGTACTCAACTCAAGTGGCTCTCTATCCGTTTTCGTCGTAATCTGCATATCCTGTCTCTTCTTTACACAATCCTTTTTAATCCTGCTGCTCCTGATTATCTAAAAGACCGATTCTTGTTTCTCAGTGAGGCTAATGATCATACTTTACGCAGTGTCAATAACCTCTGACTTAAATTTCCTACTCATTCTTCTTCCTTTTATTCTAAATCCTTTACTGTTCAGGCAGTTCGTCTATGGAACTCACTACCTACCTCTATTCGGTGCGCTCAAACTCTTACTAGCTTCAAAACCTCTGTTAAATCTTACTACCTCTCACTTTAGTACTATTTTCCTGTGTTCTCTCTTCGTTTTCCTTCGTCATTTTTTTCTGTTGTATGTATGCTGTTAAGTATGTGTATGTTATGTATATATTTAATTGTGTATATATTATATATGTATGTGTATGTATGTATGTATGTTATGTATATATTTAATTGTGTATATATTATATATGTATATATGTGTATATATGTGTATGTATGTATCTATATGTTTGTATATGATAATATTTATATAATAGTGCGCCACCTACTCTTTGTCTTTTTCTCAATGTCCTCTACCCAAAGGTTGTCTGGAAGAGATTGCTTAGCGATAAGGCCGCGTTTTGTATCACTTCTCATTAATATTTACTGTATTTGTTATTTCTCTTTTTATTTGGTGCAATAAAGTGTAAATAAATAAATAAATAAATAAATAGGTAATCATAAAATTCTATCGGGTCAAAAGGCAACAGGAGTATTAGTTACCGCATACATGAGACACTTGTAAAACGAAGTAGCAACGTCTTATTTTTTTGTATGCATGCTGTCTACCTATAGATTAAAATGATATATTTCCAGCGGCTTTTACACCATAAACAGAATTAAGAATTGCAATTTAGATACATTATTATTAGAGTATGAAAATCGTATTCCAATAAATAAATAATTTCAAACCTAGGTGTATATATTTGACAAACTGCAAACTTCTCACGGTCTCACAACTTTATTGCATACCTAAGTTATGTGCGAATACTTTAGACGGGTCAGAGTGATTTATGACTGTAAAGTATAGAATTGATAAAGTAAGTACCTGTTTGTTAACTGACTTCGAAGCAGTAGTAGTTTTTTTTTATGCAATATAGAACGGCAAACAACCTGTCGGCCCAACTGATGGAAAGTGGTAATCTTCGACTATAGATTAATAGAGCCATGAATATCACAGAATATTGCTACTCGTAAGTTTATAATCATTCCATAATACTCTTAATTTGTTGCTTTTCCTGATGAAATATGGTGTTATTTCCATTCCCTGTAATAACATGGCCATATCTCATATTTGAAAATGAAGGTTTCAATTCAACTTAATTCGGCGTGTCCAAAAAGAATAAGTTTTCATTTTGCCCGTTTTTTGTGCATGGTTACATGATGTCCTCGCCAATTCCGTACATATTTTGATAATTCCTTTGGCAATCGATAGATTCTACTCCCGACTTTCCATCTTATATTAATTTTATTAGGATTGTTAGAAATCGCTATTTTTTGCTGAAGGAAAATCTTAAATTATTTCTATATGTTACACAAATAATTTAAGATTTTCCTGTTATTTGGCTTCAGTTATTTTTTCTGATTACATTTATTTCTGTGTAATTTCGTGATGGTCTCGTAAACTCGATTTATTTTTAGTCGACTAAGAGAAAGCGAGGTATGGGCAGCAGCGTTCCTCTTAGAACATCTCTAAAACCTTACGGCGGTTGCCAATATGCTTGCCAAGTGTAGTAACTATTGGCAAAACCCCTCCAAGGGGGAGGCTTATATTCAGGAATACAGGTGATATACGTTTATATCTAAATTGAAAAAAATATTGTATATAACATATAATTATACTTTCAAATTACATCTTTAATATAATTAAAGAAATATATATGTAAGTACACGCGGAATGAATATATTGCAACAAAAGGGGGGGGGGGAGGATCATGATTGTCATAGCACTGCTGTCTGGTTGATGGTTATCACTTTTAATTGGGTTGTCAGCTTGTATTTCTAGTAATTTTTTTTTTTTGGTATATTTTCACACCGGGGATTTCATATAAGAAATAAATGTTTGAATAGATTTTTATTTTCCATCGATTTAAATTTATTTAAACACTAATGTAATACAGTGCATGTTACACACTGAATATGTAGCTTGTATAGATGAAATAATGTCTAATTTTTTTAGATTGCTCATTGCAAATAAAAAATATAATCTTTCCTTTTTATATCAGTAATATAATAATGTAGACAAAAGAAGATAATTTGACTTTATTGTGTTTCTTATATGAAATAAGCATCTAATAATAATGTTTATTATTATAACTCCAAATATTGGACTATAACTGTGGTTAAAAAGCACATAAATAAACTAGTTTATTTTTACAATAGTTTTGGTTGTTAGTTTCTTGATATTTCTTAAAAACCATTTTGTTTTCTCAAAAACCAATCAACCAAACTAATCCCTAAACAGCACCATTAATTCTTATTGATGATATATATATATATATATATATATATATATATATATATATATATATATATATATATATATATATATATATATATATATATATATATATATATATATATATATATAAATAAACCTTCTCTCTCACCCTAATGCACATACAGCTTTTTATGCATATTAAAAATTTATATATAGGTATACATATTCAAGTGTCGAGTTACTCGTGTATAATGTACTTTACCCAGAATTCTCATACATTTTTACTGAAATAATAAATGAACGTTTAAATTTTAAGTAAATCCAGACGGTAATATTTTTTTAGTGTGGTCCATTAACCAATAACTTTCACATTTCGTTCAGCGGGCGAAGTGTAATTGACACGGCATTAATCCACGTTGTGTATGCCCAGTTTACTGCGATAGCTACGTTCAGTATTGCCACGTGCGATTTTTATTTCTCCCCAAATTTCAAAACAATTTTTTTTTGTTTTAAGGGTGAATTATGGCAGTAAAATTACAGAGTATGAGGTTATAACACCATAGTTCAATGTCATAGTCATATAGTTATAAGTTACAAAGTTCAAGAGAAATGCCAACGCATGACGAGTACCGTGGGTATTATATTGTATTCTGTGATGACTATGGTACCATTTAATTTACTGCTTTTCATTTGGTCAGCCGGTAGCCTGTTTGCAAATCTATCACAAAAAAATATAAATACAAAAAGTCGTCTCTCTTTATACTACATCGTCGAATCCCTGTTATGTCTACAGTTGTATATTTTATTTACACGGTTTAAAAATGATAAAATATTATTTAAAAAAATACCCAAATTTCTTTACACCGATTTTATCTTCTTCCAAAAAATGTCCCCACCCATTTCATCTTTTCAAGAATGTAGAAATACCCAAAATTGCAAAAATAATACCCATTATGGCAACGCTGGCTACGTTTAAAACATTCATTTTATAGGTGGAAGTTTTCAAACAACCTCAACTCGAAATTAAATTCACTTAGTGGAATATTTAGGAAGCGTTACTATTATAAATGTTTGAGTTTGAACAGTTGCACGTAGTTAGTGTTGGTTTTATGCGATGCAAGTTATAGAGTTAAGGTATTTCACTTTGCTTAACATCTCGGGAACAACAATTAAATGTAGTTTTAAATCTTCAATATGCATCTACGAGTATCATATTTACACTTCTGTTGAGTACTAGTGTAGGTGTAGGACTACTTCAAATATATTACAGGATGTCAGTGGACGCAGACGACTTATGATCATACCTTTTGGCAGTAAATATGCAATCTATAAATACATTAAAAAATAATTTTGAACAGTTATTCTCAGTATAGGATTGAAATAAAATAGAGGCAAGCTACGTATTTAATCAATACCAATACATTTCCAATATTTAATATTATATTAATATACATATAGGACGTAGGTACATATGGTTAATACACACAGAATTTGCGAGGATGTATCTCTGAAAATGACGTCATATGTAATGGGAAATACCACTCCGCTTATCTGAAACGGATGGAAATTGCACAGAGCACGGAGGTGGGGCGGGCGCTTGGCGAATCTTAATTTTCTAGGAATAAAATGCAAATAAGCGAGCGAAACCAACCAGTCGACTGCTATGGCGCGATAATTCTGAAATGAAACATAACATGTTATTTTATCTGAACCGAACCAGAAACAGGCTGTCGTTTAATTATTTCAATTTGAATATGATGAATAAGTACATAGTTTGTATTGAGTATAGTTACTTCCTATTAATATTTATTACCTTATAAATCACCATCATATCTCGTTTTTACTTATCGTACTATTGTATTATGAATATAAAAGTTTATTTATTAATTTATTACATTCTGAGACTATTAATCGTTATAAAATTTGGTATGTATATATTATAGTATTTTGCACAATTCTCTTTATTTATTTGATATATTAATTTTTTATTCCGTTTTCAACCATACCTTACTTGATGTAGTACCAAATTTAAATAATATACCTAATGCTATAGTTAAAATCTTTTGTAATGAACATTTATGTACTCTTAAAATAGTTAAATCCTTTGTATACACATTAATATTAGACCAAATCAATAGACCACATGTATGTATGCCTGAAGTTAGAACATAAATTAGTAAACGATTTGGTTGCGACATACAAGTATTGCTCGTTACCTTGTTGATGTCTTCGTAATGTATTATTGTTTAAATAATCAGGCTTCTGTCACTGTTGTTGTTTCGAGCTGAATTATACTTTTAAATGACTTGTAAATATATAAAATGTATTAATTTGTATGTGTGTTAAAATGATCACCGAAAAGATTTTTTTTAAATTCATCATATTTATTTGAGTTTTACTATAAATATAACAGTCAAGTGCGAGTTTAGGAAATGAATAATGAAAATATTCAAACAAATTATAAAGAACTATGTATTTAAAAAAATTCAGTATTCAGTAAAACAATTCGTATACGCTTGTTAACTAATATGTATGTATGTATGTAACTACTATTTTTTTTATTAACTTTAAAAATATTAGAGTTTGTTACAGGTATACACTACTTACAGACTCGCGCTTGATTTTATTGTCACTTTTCGAGCAATGTTTTTTGAGAAAAATGTTTCTTTTTACATTTTCTTAACAGGATACTAATTACTCGTATTTAGATTATATCCTGTTTTTTTTTTCAAATACTTGATGCTAATTTATTGTTATCATTATTTCATAAATTAATATCATTATTTTTTAATTTAAATTTATTTTTATTTATTTATTAAACACAAAGAATATACGATATGAGTACATTGGATCCTGTACTAGGCGAGTCTGTATCGCGGCAGTCTATAAAGGGATTATCAAGACACAATGTTTTACAAATATTTGTCTATATAGACTGTTAAGCCAATTTTACAGAACCAAGCATGACAGAATGAACATTGTTATTAAATTACTTAATATAACGAAATCTTTTCCCCTTGCGAAACATGCACAATTATATTCAAATATGTAATTTTTATGGCATATTTGTAACGAATACTTTACTCCTAATTCAAGTCTTCAGACAGAACATGTACTTCATATTACACATGAATTTCAAGTAAGGAATTTCTCCCTCTTTCTTGTTTTCCGACAAATATTAAATTCCCTGACACAGATAGGTATTAATATTCTCGCTTTTTCCTACATCCAATGGTAAAATTCTTTCCGAGTCATTTGAGATGATTGCACAATGTGTTGTAATCATAGAAAATAAATGTATTGGTAATATTTCGAATAAGAATTACTTCATATTTTGTATTTCATTTAAATATTTTTGTTTGTAACCTGCATCGTGTGGTCCACCGTCGTGTAGTAAGAGGTGACTAAGGAAACTTAATGGTCGAGGGATGGGCAGCAGCGTTCTTCTTAAAGCATCACGAATTCCTAACTGTGGTTGCGAACCAGCCTGCCAAGCGTAGCAATTACTGGCAAATCTCCCCGGAAAGGAAAGGCATATGTTTAGCAGTAATGATATGATTGAAACCTTATTCATGTGACGAAAACATTTCTTGTGATAAACAGCAGCCAATTTCTTCCTCCATTCCAAATACTACGCTTATGTCAACTTTCATAACAATTAGTTGAGCCATTAAGATGCGAAATGGCAATAAATAAACGGGGTTTAACTAAGTAATTTTTTAGTGCATATAAACAAATGTGAAAAACAATTTTTAATTACTTATTCATAATTATTCTCTTAACCTAGTTTACCTACTGTAAATTCTTTCAAATTAGTCAAGATTTATTTTTATTTTATTTAGGAATAAAATCAATTAAGAATAAAATAAAAAGTCAATAGACAGTTTTAATAATATATTAGAAATAAATATATTTTACATTCCAGTATTAATATCCAATCCACATTTATTTTATAAAACATTAATGTGTATATAAATTATCTATTCGGTATCTATTAAGCAAATAACTCATTTTAGACTTGAAGTTTGGAAGGTCATCACTTCCTTCTAGTAACTGTCGAAACTTAGTTAACGAGAGAAATATCGTCAGAACAAGAATATTGATAGATTCCATGAAACAAACGACTGATGTTGCTAAGTATTGTTTTAAAGTATCTACATAAGAGATTGATTTCGATTTCTTAAACTAAGATCATATACTTTATTGCCTTTACGTTTTGTTCCACATTAAAACTTATCTCTCTCTCTTTATCTCTCTCTCAATCACTGACACAAAAACTACTTCATTTTGTAAATCAAACAAAAAATAGCAGAAATATGAACATAAAAAAATCTGTCAGCAAAGATGAACCAATATTTCAAAGTTATTATACATGATTTAATATAACAGGAAATAGACACTTTGTGGTGAAATATTTTATGATGTTTGGGTTATAGATTGGCAATATAAGAAAAAAGTATTTACGGACATAACACAACATGTCTCAGGCACAGTTATATACGCACTTCTGAAAGTAGTTTTTGATTTAGTGGCAAAGTTTGAATACAAAAACGGGCCGATTCGACATTTCGACACCATTTATTTCTCGCTTTGTCCTAGTCTTTTCGTCGTCGATATAAGGGCGACACGAAAAAAAGTTGAATTAGAGAGTTAGTTGAACGTGACTTGGATCGTGCAGCTAACTGTTTGACCCTTTATAAATTTAGTGCCTACATAAAACCTGAAACGAGATATTATGCTGGACAAAAATGGTCTATAATACATTAAATCGGTAGACTACTATATTCTCATGTACCAGCTCATACATATCTTGGAAGCAAGATTAGTGTGACTGTCTGCGTGGTCACGTAGACTTTGTGTCGAGTGTCGACAAGGGATGGTAGAAAGTAGGTATGCACGAAACTGAGCTTACCTACCTTATGCCACTGCACGCGCCACGTCTCACATCCTTTACCGCGCCAATGCACCACTCGACTTATTTTAAGTGCTTACATAACTTACTTAAACTACCTTGTATATGCCAACATTCTGCTTCGCAGTTCGGCTAGTACTAAATATTTAGATTCCTTGAATTTATAATATATATGATCTATAATATAAATAAATACTTAAATATAAAAGTAAAGTAAATTACACATCATCGAACCTCATAATTATGATCATTATTTCTGCTATTTATTATTCTCTATAACATACTACAAGGAATAGAGGAATAGAACTAAACTACCTTAGAATATTATTACTAGGTATTTTTTTCAAGTTTAGTGACATTGAACTTTTTGCATTCACAATTCAATCATGATTCGTATTTCTTAAGTGACACATTTTATAGGCAATTCGATAGAGCACGGCAATTTCATCTTATTATTACCTCGCTTTCGTTCGCAAACGGCATCGTAAATTGGCAAATGATAAAAAATGAAACGCTGTTTATTGAGGTTTGTTTGCACAATCGGATAATTAACTAACAGACAAAGATTTGTGCGACTGTTCAAATTGACTGTAACAATCAGTCCAATTTACATTAAACGAAACAATTTTATAATTTATCTCCCTTTGAAGAATTTGTTGAAGGGACGTCAAATTGAGTTGCAAACAGATTGTGTTCTTTTTCAACCGAATTAAAAAAGGAGAGGGTTTTCTATTCAATTATAATTTGCAGCGACATCAAAAAGGAGACAATCCCAATTCGGCTATATTCTTTTATTTTACATGTATGTGATGTTTCACGATACATTCGCCAATTATGAACTGATTTAGATGATTCGTTTTTAATCAAAAGAGTTAAGAGAACTTTGGCCCATCTCTTTTTTTCTGCTTTTAATTATATCTGAATGTATTATTTATTTGTTTTTTTTTTAATCAATGGAAAGGGTTTTTGTATAACAAATCTATTAAAATTAAGAAAATCCTTTCTCAAGTCGATTGAAAACAATTTTGTGCCCAACAAATCTACGATACGTAGATACGTTACCTGAAACAATATGCACATTTTAGATAAACACAAAATCAATTCGTTTTAAAATATAATATATTAACACAGAGCAAGTCATTACTACGTTATAATATTAATAGAATGATTTCTTCGTTGATAATCTATTAATTCCGCTTTTTAGAAAACGTCGAGTAATTCCCATTTTACAATACAAACACTGTGACTGACAGAGCTTTTTGCTTTTACTATAATTATACAATTATAATTTAATAAAATAGCCTCATGATTTATTTTTTTCATTTTAAGTTATGGATCACAAATATTAAAAATAGACTAGAAATCATTATTATTCAAATAAACTTACAAAGGTCTTCTAAATCATTATTTTATTATATAATAATTCCAACACTGCATTCAGAATGTTGATAATACTCGTATAGCATACAAATAGAATGAATTTGCAATTTCCAAATACCAAAGCGAATCGGATTACTTTTCGATACAATTTAAAAAGCAATAACATTATGTGTGTATTATATTTGACTGAAGCATCTGAATATTCTACGTTTCCAATACATTCGAGAAGTAATATGAATTTATAATAGCTAGAATATTTTTAATATCGTGGTTTCACAGGTAGAAAAGTTTCCCCCATCGAGAGATGCGAGTTCTTTGTGTACAACGTACTGTTTGTCACTGGAAAAAGAGGAAAAGTTGACGTCCAATCTGCTGTCTACTTTCTAAAATGAGAGCGTTGTCGGCCTAAAGAGTTACGTAAACTCGTGTCTAGCTACCCGTTGTGCTTTTTCTTCGAACATAACGATTTTCCACAACTATCTTGAGAATAAACAGAGCGGATTTAGCATTGTTGAGTCGCTAACGGTGCCACAGTTTATTTAGTAGCAGCATTGCGATTGGAAATTAAAACATGTTTTTATTATTTATAAGTTTTTATTTCATATAATTGAAAGAACTAAAAATAGCTTATATCATTTTATGTTTAACATTTTTCATGAGTCAATTAACTGTGTGGTCTCGACATAGACCCCCCCCCCCCTTCCTTACCCGTGGGTGTCATAAAAGACGACTTTGGGACGGCGAGGGATGGACAGCAGCGTCCCTCTAAAAACATCTCTAAAGCCTAACTGCGATTGCCAATCCGTCTGCCAAGCATAACAACTACTGGCAAACCCCCCAAAGGGGAGGCTTATGATAAGCAGTGAACAGTTAAGGGCTGATATAATGAGGTTGATGACGATGATTATGATAACAATTGGTTTTATTGTTAAGGAATTAGGATCATCAAATAAAAAAAAAAAACTAACTCTTTTTCATTATATTAATATTAATAAAGATTTTATTTTTTATTACACATTTTTTTATAATAGTAATAAAAAATCCACATGTAAAATATATGTTTATTTATTTATTGTTACTTGACATATTACAAAAAATATTATTGGTAAAGTAAAGGCCGAACATGTTATAGTATAGTATTTTCTCCCAATCGACCATTGGGTAAACAGAAATGTAATTATGCAGTGAAAAATATTGAAATTTGTTGTGGGTAAGTAGTTACAAACGTATACGTTACTTTGGTACATTATGTTCATATAAATATACTTACATGAATACATTATACAAATATTTCTCACATACACAAATATATATATATCATAAAACATGCACATATATAAACATACTGAGGTACACTATAATACATTATAAAGATCAAAAGTGATAATAATGATGATGAACTACTTTTATAAATTTCTTAATAGAAATTTATGGATACTTTTTAAAAACAAATTTAACCTTTAATGAGTTTTTCAACTTTATTTAAAAATTATTACTGCGGTTAAATTTAATAATCTTTATTGAAATTATGTACGTTAATGGATATTTCATACGAAAGCGGTAGCTTATTTAATGACAGAACCAACCACATTGTGATAAATAGGTGACATCTAAAAACGAATATTTTTAATCGCCGTCAAAACCTCGGTGATACTTTTCTTATTACAGGAAAGAATAAGGGTAACGGGGAAAGTCTAGACTATCATACATACATACTTAGACTACTATCTGAGGGAGGACTCAAAAGCCTGCAGAACGTATAAGTGTTGAATACAAAATATGATTCATCTTTTACATTTAGATCTTTTGTCTACCTCGTAAGGGACCTCGCATTCAGATCTTTAATAATGAATATTATTATTATATACCTATAATTACTATTCGCAGAAAACTTGATATTCTATTTGTAAATATAGACCAGTACCTGGATTCGTAGAGCCTATATATTAGCAGACCGTTTCTTGGGAATTGAACTAGCTATATATAGTCTATTGGTAAAATCATACAATCTCAGAGATGGCTTTCCGATATAGATAGGACCTAATGAAATAAATCTACATTCTATTTAAAGGGTAAATAGAACCTTTGTACCTATACACTGTATTATGCATTTTAACATGTCTCACGTCTTCATTCGTTTGTACAATATTGTCTCTGTACAATATTGTTAGCTTCTGTCATATTAAAGTAAATAAAAAGCTTTTCATTTGAGTTTTAAATCACATGTGTTTGCAGGTTAAAAATTCACTTGCCAGACTAGTGTTTGCGCATCTTCAAGTTTACGAGCGGAGTTTCGGTGTTGCTATAAAATCTGCTTTATGCGCTAGTTCATAGTGTCACAGCAATCTCAGACAATTCGCACTTTTTATATTACTTTTTGATGTTTGCCTCATCCGTATTGCGCCAAGTAGAAAGACCGATGTAACTGTGCGCTGCTGGCTATAAATAAAATAGAGAGAAATCATATAGAGATATTACGATATATAATACCATAGGTATATTAAATATTTAATGTTATTCATAGTAAACCATCTTGAACCTAAATTAGGATAATTAAGTATCTTATGTGTTAATTTAAGTTGCGGTCAAATAGACCGATATTGTATTTAAATTTAGTAAAATCATTAAGACGTTAAAACGGTTTTATAAATATACATTTATATTTATAAAAGCGTTTTAACAATATGTTATACAAATATCTTCACAAACTGTCATATTTATAATATTTATAAACTAATATTAAATCGAAAATGTGACGATATTTGATAGCTGTCTTCTAGAAAGGATTTTTTCTTTTCAGCAGAACTAATCCAGTTTTATTCTCGTTGTATCCTGTATAACTAACCAATTTGGCTTAAAGTCATCTTATTACATGGTTATTCTTATTGTACCCTGTATAATTTGCCAATTTGGCTTAAATTCATTACGTAGTTGCACCATAGTAGCCAACGAAACCTCTGCGGCTACATGCGTGAATATTCACACCAAAGTTAAAAAGGTCAATCTCAGAATGACTCAACCTAAAACTGAATACAAATAAAAGTGGAAGTTAAATGCTGAATCACTGCTACAGACCTCATCGGCCAATTTTTATAATTTAATATTCAAAAAGAATGATACAAAAAATAATACTACAAGCAAAAGCACAAGACAAATAGAAAACAATTGTTTTATTATGATATAATTTAAAAATAATTAAATTTCATGTAAAACGCGAATGCATCATCATCTCAGCCATTATCCATCCACTGCTGAAGGTAAATCTCCCTTATAGACTGCCATAAAGAACGATCCTGAGCCACCTGCATCCACTGATTACTTGCAATGCAAATGCATCATGCTTAAAAACATTAACTTATTAGCTTTATATGTTACTAAAAGGTATAGTTTGGACATTTAGATGTTTGGATGTTAGATTTTCAATCAAGTGATTTCATTTAGTTTGGAACACATTATGGATACTGATACAGATCGTATTCTAAATCATAGGTTTAGAAAATCACAGGACAAAGATAGTTAATATCACAGATAACATAATATCTACTGGATTTCGGATTGTTATAAATAATTAATTACATTGTATATGTACCTACATGTTTTATTAGTTTATTAAAGAATGTGATGATGTAAATAAAAATTTATAACCGTTTATCATATTTAATTACTTTTTGGGAGTTTAAATATTTATTTATTAGTTTTTACTTTGTATTGAACTATTAAAGGTAGGGGATATCTAAGAACTATCTCATTGAATGAAGGTAAATATGGGTTATATTTACCTTCTTTTAGTGAGATAGGCAAATCTCTACTTCCTATGAAAAACGCCATCACACCACTGCATTCTGTTACACCTTTTAAAAATCTTATTGCCAATAACTTTTAAACAAATGGCAACTTTAAGTATGATAAGGTGTAACAGTGTCTCACTTTCTCGAAGTCGCGGGTTCGATATGAAAATGTGTATTCCTCATGAATATGTCTTTTAATATTGGTTTGGGTAATTTTCATGTGTTTCTATTATATATAATTATTTGTATTTAAATAAAATAAATTGAGTAGGTAGATAAAGTAACAGTTGTCTAATCCATAATTATAATTCAAGTTCTGCTTAGTTTTGAACTACAATATGTCCAATTATATCTATTTCCCGAGATTTTGCCTGCATGAATCAATATATATTAAATTAGAATATAACCTACCCTTGTATTAAATTTAATTTAAATCCATTCAGCGGTTTCGTTTTCATTCAGTTACAAACATTCAATCAAATTTACAAACTATTATATTTTTGTTAGCTTATTAAAGAACACACACTGTTCATTGCTCAGTCTGTACGTAACTCGAAACGAGGAAAGACATCTGAACAAATTTAGGTTTATTTGACTGTACGACAATGGGTATTGTCTATCTTTAAATGGGTTGGGCTCGAGCCGAGGACAATGGGCTCATTTACTCCTGCCCTAAGGCGTAGACGCAAACTACGACCATGGGATTAACGGCTTGAACACAACAAAATAATTACTTTTCGTTCCACCAACACGTATTAATGTTAGGAGAATCACATTCAAATTATTTACCGTATTTGATATTTTTTATTAATTAGTAATCGCGTTAATTAATAAAAATAATATGAGATTGTAGTTTTTTAACATAACCTATACTTGATGTTATTGAAATACGTTAGGAAAAATAATTTATTATGTTTATACAGAATTGTTATTATATATTTAGAATATATTAATAAGATATTAAAAATTGTGGAGATAAACAAATACTTAATATTTATAACTATATTCTTTTATTTTTAGTTTTATTTAATTTATGATTATAATATAAATTTATAATAAAATTGAAGTCAACATCAAATCATAAGTGAATTAAAAAATATTTATTAGTAGTGTCGAATATCGTTCTTAGCTCTTAATTATTATCGATTATTGATTATCTACAATATTTTTTAATAATAACAATAACAACAAGTAAAATTATGATTTTTACACTGGGCTACATATAAACAAACTCTATAAATGAACCTTGAACGAAGTATATTATTTACATAGTTTTAGTGTTTATAATATTGGAGTGGAAGCCGTGAATTAGCAAACGTAGTACGGAACAACTTGTGGCTAGATGAAACGATGACGTAAGTAAGATTGGGGGAATAACTGGAAATGAAATACCAAAGATCGAGCTCAGTGGCTTGCTTTGGAATAGGAATATGTCCAGGGGTGGACTACAGTAGGCTGATTATTATAATTATGATTTTATTGTTTTAGTGTAAATTCTATTGAATAAACACTATTACAAAGTCTATGAACTTAGTTCAGAGCATAGCTATTTTTAAATATATTTAGACAGATATACGTAAATATACAGAGAAGGTGGTGCTACTATTCGAGTCCACAGTGGGTTATCTCCATATATCGCACTCGTAACGCATAAATAAAGCCCTGACACGAAACGGCGGGACTGTGGTTCCCTAGGTAAAACTGAAAATCCTGATTTTCCTCTACCTAAATACGGTATAACTTAGTTTATACAAGTATTGCTTAGTTAAATATTGTAATATATTACATAATAATAAGTATAAAATTGGTTATTAAATAAAATTATATCATACGAAGATACATATTTTTGCACAAAAAGAATGTATTGTAATACAACCTGAAAATTACTTCGCATCGTATAGAAGCGTTATTCCACTACATTGCATACCCACCTAGAATATTTCCATATTGTGCGAAGGAGTAGCAACATTCTTGGAAGAATTTTACCTTATGAATGCATGGTTCTATGTGAACTACAACTGGGACAAATAAATTTGCGAGGGTTGAGCAATCTTGAGATGACATGTTGGGATTACTCGTAAGCTATCAGCTGTGTGTCGCTGAATTCCTAGTATATTCGTTGTCGATTACCAAAGCTATAAACATTTCAGATATACATAGAAAGTCGAAGCAAACGGGTGACTGATACCTATCTCCAACGGGGAGTCATAAAACGGGACTCTCCAGTGAAACCCTTAGCATTCCTTCCATCATTTTGAGAAACCCTTGTCACTTCCATTACGTTCCCCGATGGGGGCAGGGGCGACCGTTCTGATCCGCCCGTCCTTCATTTACGGGAGTTATAGCCTTCTCATATTTCCTAAGTGGCATGTACTTTACTCGTGGCGTATTTGAAGACTCAACTTGATTGTTCTGTTACCGACTCGGGTACACGCATAAACGCATATATAATACAGACGTAGATTTTTTTTAGAATAATATTAAGTTTGTTTACATAATAGGTTTATCAAAATAACAACTAAGGTGGATTTAAAATATAGATGACTAAATTAAAAATGAATCGAATAAATAAATCTTCGTGCTTTTTTGACGTGAAAATATGCAGATTACCTATTAATCTAGGATATGGTATTTGTATACTGCTTTTCAACTGTTTGCCACTTTAGATTGTTTGAGTAATAAATTATACAAACATCTTCATACACCTATTTATTAATTTTATAACTTTTTGCTGTAGCAATATATCTCATACATCTTTTTTAGTAATATTACAATCTTATTATATTATATATCGACGAGTACATACATAAATTCATGGGAAAAAATACCCCAAGGGAACAGTGTAACGTATCCGTAATAGATATCATGTCAGTGCCTATACAAGATCAAGACAGAGTGACAATATTTATGAGCGTCAGCAATCAAAAACTTGAGGGAAACAAAATCGTCTGTGTTTCTCATAACTCTGTCATCCATGAGCGCGAGAAAAGCGAACTTGTAATTGATTGATTGCTTCATCTGTCGAACAAATAACCAAGCAATCTGTTGGCGGGAGTTAAATTAGATTTAGACATAAAGTATTCGAAGCCTCTAAGTTTGGTAAAAAGGCCCGAAGCTACGATATTGGTGTAATCTCCTATCCACAGAGAACTCTTATGAGACAAAAGCTTTTATAAGTTTGGCTTACACTTATACAGCAAAGCACAAAGACAATAAATTAATGTGAGTCAGTAGAAGAGCGGCCGCTAAGCCTTGGCCAGATTAACTGACTGAGGCCTTACCACATGAGAATTTAAGCATAAAGCCCCCTTTGTCTGATGTTCGTGTATCATAACAATTGAAAATAGGCTTTATTGACGTTCAACATTCATGCTTTAGTTAAGTTTTTAATTATGTAATTGAAACATAATGTGATATAATAATTTAAATAGAAGTTTGAATATACAATCAAGAAATAATACTTAATACAATTCTCAGTAATAAAAAGTATTAAGTTGCACATATTTGATTGTATTTAGCTATAATAGATACTGATATATTTATAAATATATGACTAAAATATTTCGCATTCAGCATTTTTAGAATGTAAGTGAAAGAATTTTTAAAAATTTCCATGGAAATCCGCAAGTAAAGCTCTAATAAATAAAAAAATTGAGTTATCTTTGTATTATTGCGACTGCAAATTCCTATAAATTTAATGTATCTACGTGTCTACCATAGCCATTTGGATGATTAATAAAGAGGAAAAATAAAATTATAATGTTTTGTTCTCTCGTTCGAAATAATCGTTTAATCCTTATAAATCTAGAGAACAATGAAAATATGAAATACAGCGCTATTACGAGATCAAGGAGGTAATGTCAGGAAATCGATACGTGATGATACTGATTTAGACTTGCTTATATTTTTCAATGAGGACGGACAATACCAGGGCTGACAATTTGTTTGTAATATTTTTGATTTATGATTTTTAAGAAAGATACATTATTTCATTGAATTATTGAATGTAATGACATTCTAACAATATGAAAATAAAACAGGATTATTGGATTTATGAGTTTACAAAGCATGTACTTTTGATAAAGTACACGCCTTTTTACAATATCTTTCACCATCGCATGATAATGAGAGTACTAGAGATTCGTGAAATACCTGGGGAAATCACAAAAGATGTCTATATTCCAATGTAAACATTCATGAATGATATATGTAATAATTGATGGGTTTATTCGACTAACGACTACTAAGACTTCATTACATTCCTAGATAATTTATAAAATCCCTAATATTTACATTTCTTTGGGACATATATAAATATTTTTATTGTGTTGTTGATACTGTGTAAATATTAGAGTATAAAAGCGGTTTGTTATAAAATCACTTTGTGAATTGTATAAAATTCTTTTTTTCTTTTTTTTTTTCAATATTTTCAACATGCGAATGGTGATCAGCCGCATATAAAATTCACCATCCAAGCGCATCTCACTGACAGCCCTGACCGATTGTTATACGATAATGAAATTTATATCAGATACAATTTATTGTTCGCTGACGAGGGTCGACAAGTGTGTAAAACAATTTGCCAAGTGAGTTAATTTAGAGTTGTAACGACTGTGAAAGTCTTATCCAACGAAGACGTCCAACTTTAGAAAAGTTGCACTGCATCTTAACATTTTACAGTAGTACATATTTTTAGTCCTAAATTTATACAGAAACATTTTTCAGATATTAAAATGACTTTATAATTACTGTTTAGAATAAATATTTTGCTATGTAATCTAACTTTAAAACATATGCCAAATTTATTTTTATACTTATAATATTTTTTATGCAACTTAGAATAGCAAACAAGCTTACGGCCCATCTGATAGAAAGTGATAACCGTCGCATATAGACATGAGCAGTAGCATGGACATAACAGAATACTCGTATACTGTTGTATTTTTATTTGTTTGTTTTGTACCTCCATGCGTTGCCACTAACTAAGGTGTTATGCCTTAGCACCATGTAAATTTACTGCCATATGAAACGGAAATACGACCATGCAAACACAACTGCTTCACAATTAAAATACGAATGGGACAGAGGTACCCATAAGGAAACGACTTTTGTATAAAGCTTTCATCTGGTATACCTATATAAGTTATATATTATTATATAATATATACTACATTTTCTAACAATGTTGTGGAAAAAGGAATACGCTGAGATAAAAAAATAATCGCTATCAGACTACGAAAACAATCTTGACTTGGACTCGGTAGCAAAAATTTTTTTTTATTTATATTATAACAGCCCTTTAATCTTAACTAGATATATTTCATGACCATCCTAATTACTAAAAATTTTTCCATAATATTAATTAATAATAAATGATTTTTTATATTAACATACCCATTTTTGCGTTCTTTTTTTAAAAAAAATTATGTTATTTAATTATTATCACAGTATTAATTTGTGTTAAAAAAAACTGTTAACTTCTGAAATTGTAATGACAAGATGGAAGCACTATATTTTAATAGACATTGAAATAATATTAAATTATAATAATTAAAAGATAAATGAATATAATCATATTATAAATTATTTATTTATTTACGTTGTGTCTGTGTTCAAACAATTAGAATATAGGCGTCCTTTGTGATTTGGACAAAGTCGACTACAGAATGAATTGACATACGAGTAGTCGCTTTATCAGTCTGTCAAGTAACACCACCATGCGGGCTAGTTGTAATGAAAACCGCACGCATTTGAGACAACTGGGAATTAGACTAGGATTATGCCAGTAAACATAAAACTGTGATAAAAACTTCTATGCAAGCATTAGATAAATTAAAATGTTATACTATATATATAATCTAACAATAAATAATATGATCTGGGATAAAATTCGAAACATCCAAACATTTTTAGTCAAATATAATTATAAATAACGTATAATTATTCTTAACGTTTAAATTTACGCGATGTGTGTTTTTTGTTTTATAAGAATGGGAAATAACTGCCGTGGTCACGAGTAGACTGATGTGTGCTATCATGTCATGTTTTCTAAGCAAAAGTATATTCTCTAGTCGCTCATAAATTCAGGTAAGGTGTCATAATGTACTTAAATTATTAAATTATCTTCTTATAACATTAGTAGCCGTATCAGAATAAATCTTTTATGTGTATATTATTATTTTTTATCTATTTATTTATAAATTTTTATTGATATCTGTCCAGCAATTTAATAATGATTGAGTATCAATATTCAAAATATTCACAATGTCTCCTATATGCACAGTATATACACATTCGGTAATTAAAGTATAATTGACTAACAAAAATTAAACTATATTAGTAGAATTTATATAGAATAATAGATAGCTAAGAAATTATGGATCTTGGAATGGATCTGAGGATACGAGTATAAATATGGATAATATAATTAGGTAGATATGTGAATCACCTAATGATTCATAAATTTTTGATGCGATATATATAGAAATGGAAGAAGGGACGAAGTAATAACATCCCTTTTATATTCTAAAAAATAATTTACGATGTTTAATTTTGTCATGCGTTTGGTTCTGCGTTTTAATTTTTTATCTTTTCAAATACACTACATGATTCGTATTAACATAGCTGCGGTAATTTAAAAGGGTATCTCGTTTTAAATGGAAATCTAGTAATTTAAATAATTATTAAACAACAACAACAGATATTATGTAATAAGTATATAAGATTGATATTCGTTATAATCATATAATAAATTAGGTTAATTAATAGAGTCTTCTCACATAAAACATAAGTCAACGCGGTACCATTCAATAGCAGATGCAACTTTTAACTTAGAAATCTGGGTCAGTGTAAGTTATTGTACTTTTCAGGACGGTAGTCATATTAGGAAAGCTGATAGGAGATGATATAGAAAAAATTCATATCTTTGGCGTTCAAGCGATAACTTTAATAAAATATCTAGAGATCTCGATTTAGATTTATTTAAATCGAAGATAGAATCCGCAAGACGTGTGCTGAGTCAGTGATTCTTTGATAATTCATGTTTTAACGTGTGATTTTAACTATTTATATCACATAATTGCTTACCTATAATGATTACCTTATTAATTATTACCTTACCTTTAATGCTGTTACGTTAAATTTAATTAAGTTAATTGTAAGTATTAGCGTAGTCATGTGAATTTAGTTAAATCTTGTTTTTATTTGTGGAAACCTGTAATTGGCTTTTTGTCCTACTGTCTTTTTATAATAAAATATTTTAGTTGTTGGTTTATCTTTAATAAATATTAAAAACAAATAAAAAAATGTATATCAGAAAGAAAATGTGTTATTTTTATAATGTTAGGATATATTTATTATGACAGTTTTAAAAAAAATTTAAAAGTCACTATTTACATTTAATCTGTGGCTAAAATCGATATTAACTTTTAATTAAAATTTTGAACTTATTTAGTATTTGAATTTGTATTTTTTATTGCATTTGAGATTCACAATTCTTTGAAAAAAAAGGTTTAAATTCACTGATAGAATTTTTTTAAGAAACTAATCACTTTTCTTAATTGTTCTAACCCTTCCTTCATTTATATGTCACATTTTATCAAACTTTTTTTTATTTTATTCCTATATCCACAGATAATAAGTCATAAAACTTGGTCAAACTTTATGAAATTTAATGACAAAGATAATTCTATATTACCAGTTCTGGACAATAGGATTATTTAAATAAATAAAAATACTAAAGTGTACAATACTTAATTAATTAACTATTAACATACAGCTTAAGTCTTAGAGTTAGAAACATGAAAAGAATAAGAATACAGAATAAACATGATAAGAAAGGATATCTTGAAATTCTTATCAGAAACGGGAGATAGCACAATTCACGCAAGCGAAACAGCAATAAATTTCTAGTGGAGTATACAAGTAAATACTAATTAATTACAGACTTAACTACGAACATAATTACGTGCATGAGATGTCCATAGTGGTCTATTTAACTGTACCACTTCATTGTACCCTAAAACGCTATCTCCTTGATAAGTTGATAACATGCCCAATGATGGTGTATGTAGTTCCCCCATAACAACGACGTAGGTTAGCATTATCGTAGCACGTGACCCGTTATAAGAATTACTGTTTACCATACTCTTACGCGCTCCATGCGCGTTATATAGGCGACCCTCGTTACGAGATAATGTTAACCTACCGTCTACGGGCAAAAAGTAAACAATATTAAATAATGCCCACAGTACACTTATATACATAATCATGTATCCTTATAAAATTTACTGACAAAAACCAAACATAAATAAAGTACAGATACGATTGTAAAGAGGGTTCGCTTCATTATTTTCTAGTAATTTAGCTATTTATCATAATGATGTTTGTAAAAAATAAATAAAAGGTAGTCTTAATAATATCTACGTATAGAATGAAAAATTCTTTAGTGGAAATTTCATGAAGGCAAACGCAGTGTAGAAGAATCCTTCACTATAGTGAAACAACGACCTAAAAAAATTATAATGCAGTCTGAGCAAGGTCTGAATTCCACTGACAAATAACGATTTAAAAGATATGATGACATTAAAACAAAGAATAAAATATAATTCATAAGTATAACAAAACAACAGTTTTTTAATTAGATATTTTTATTGCGACAAATAAATTAGTAAAGCAGTTGTGTTTGCATGGCTGTGTTTCGGTTTGAAGGGTGAGATATGGCGTGAATTTACAGGGTACAGAGGAATAACATCTGAGTCCTCAAGAATGGCAACGCATGAGGGGTATCATGAGCGAAACAATATACTCTGTTATGTCCCTGGTACTGCTCATGTCTATAGGCGACGGTTACCACTTTCCATCAGGTAGGCCGTTAGCTTGTTTACCATTCTAAGTTGTATAAAAAAAAATAGCTATCGTCGTTTTCTTTTCTCCACTAACCAAAGATTATCTGGAAGAGCAATAAGACCGCTTTAGTACTTCATATGTGTTATATATATACGTACGGGTAAACGTAATGTAGGACGACCCCCCCCCCTCACTAGATGGAGTGACCTGAAATGCGTTGCAGGTGGCTCAGGACCGTTCTATATAGCAGTCTATGGGGAGGCTTATGTCTAGCAGTGGACGGATAACGGCTAATTAGAAAAACAAATAAATAAATAAAACCACCTCCACCTGGTCATTATGGAAATAAGAATAAAAGAAGATAGTTTATTTTGATCGAACAGTCTAACAATAGTAGTCTAGAATTCTTTAATACTAAAGCTGAGCTGAGCAGTGTAAAGTGTTAATGTATAAAATGGAAGCTAATTATCGGACTCTTGTTCCCTAAAACTAAATTGTTTTTCGAATACATCCTAACACTAATGTACTTACTCCGATGCAATGTTATTTCCCCGTGGTAGTATAAAATAAAAGCAAATGTTGGAAACCAAAACGTTGAGATGTCGAGTCCTGTCGTTTATCAAGTAAAGCATTCCCTGAACGTATCTAATACCTCTTATACTAGTATTTAATGATAGTTTCCGAGATATGGAGAACTGTTCTTTTATCGTTGCTTGTAAGATTTTTCTATGTATGCCTTTCTTTAGTGTTCGTTATAACTAATTTTTTCACCCTTTTATTTAAGTAATATTCAATTATAGTTACTAAATTATTTTGAAAATTTTTCTTTACAATTTAACCGCTTCAAAATAATATATCGCTGTGTGATCCCGGCATAGATAGGACCATTCCCTTCTTTCTCGTGGGTGTCGTAAGAGGCGACTAAGGGAACTTAATGGTCGAGGGACGGAGAGCAGCGTCCCTTTAAAAACCTCACCAAAACCTAACTATGGTTGATTCCTCCTATTGAGGGATTTTGCCAGTTCTATCCCTAGTTTAGCAGTGGACAGTTAACGGCTGATATGATGACGATGAATATAATATAACGTAGATACTATACATTTTATTTAGCCAATTTTGTACTATAAACTATTGTTAAATATTTATAATATGTTAAATATTCCGTTTTACCACAATAATTTAAAACTTAACTACCGACTAAAACGACTTCGATTAAATTTGTATGGGATCTATCTAAAAACATAACCTTTCATATAAAAAAAAGAATTTTCAAAATCGGTATATAACTAACGAAGTTATGAGGTAACAAACAAAAAAAATATAATCGAATTGAAAACTTCCTTTTTTTAAAGTCGGTTAAAAAATTAAACTTGCTATAAATAGATGAATAAAGTATTATTTTCAATCAATACATTGAAAACCAGTATATAGAGTATATAATAAGTCATAATAAGTAGGTCACGCTTAATAACGCGGAGAAGCGACATTACGTATCCATGCCTTATAAAAAATAGCTACCAAAATAAAATCAAATTGACCTAACTCATATATACTTAAGAAAAGTATATATACTTACAATTTCTGTAAGAGTAACTTCAATTTATTATAATCACTACTGTTTCAGACGCCTAATCAAAATACTAAATTCGTTTAAGAAATCAATATTTTTCTCGCAATCCAGAAGCTCTTATTCATTATCACGTTAATTTTTTTATCCTGCGTTATAAAATAAATCTACATAAATTTAACGAAGATAACTTGCTAAAAGCCTGTAAATTTATGTATTTTATCACAAACAAATAAATAAACGGACAGGACTTTTCCTTATTTTAGAACTCCGCCTATTGCCATTTGTTATTGGGAGCGTCTCTAACAGATCTAATTGTCATAATAAGAAAGGGAAGACTAAATGTATTTTCCATCCAAACCCAACATCTCCAAAGCCGTGGTTCTTTACGCAGCGTAATTTGGACAAATGGGTCACATCCGTCATATGTCGCCTCCGATTGGGACACGACTGCTCTCCCACATTCCTCTGCAAAATCATAATACGAGACACTATCTGTGTGAATGTGATTTGGAAGTAGTCATATTAGTACAATTTTTTTTCGATTATCCAAATTTGATAGTCTTACCTATGGCATGCTTCCTCGAAAGTCTCTATGTCCAATTAATATCTGATATCTTTTGACTTTGGCTCTCCTTTTGTTAAATTACAGGCGAGATTAATTTTGATAATAATCCTTCTACCAAATTTCTGTGTCAAATGTCTATGACAATTACAATAAAATGTGTTGTTCTTATTTTTAGCAAAATCTCACCGCAAGTTCCTAAAGTTGTAGTATTTCTACCAATTATAGTTAAGAAAACTATTTTATTTATTATACCACTGTATTTTTCCAACTGCGACTTTAGCAAAATAACTCTTGGTGGCAGCCATCGAAACTAAAAAAATAGAAGGAATGTACTTTCCAGCAAATTTTCGGAAATCATACAATGACATCATGAGTTAGATTCACGTTCTACTTATGATCATACTAAGATAGAGAGTATTAATGACAGCTAGAAAATGCAGGAAAATCCATATGAAAACTCTGTACAGTTTAATAAATAACAGTAAGCATGATTCTGGTTGTACATATAAGTATAATTATAAAGGTATATACATATACATATGTAATCATGGAGATTAATACTCTTATAAAATTATTTATTCAAAATCATTGTTTTTTTTTTCTGTGTTCTTTATTTCATCTTTATTGTAAACTCAATTTTAATCATAGATGTATTTAAGGTGGAGGCAGGATGTGTCCATCCTAGGCCCATCCAACACCAAGATTTGTAGGGAACTTTCATATATAAAGATAGATCTGAGAGTGTATAATGTATAGATTGTCTATATTAACATTTCACGCTCGTTCAACTTTTTACTTTTTAACTTTTTAGCATTACGTTTGTACAAAGTATATGACCATGTACAAACGTAATGCTCTGTTAAGATTTGTAAGTAAACGTCTCTAGTAGCGGTCAAGTAGTTGGTTAAAATTTAATATACTTCTGATATAAAATTCCTTGGTTGAAGCATTGTAAATACTCATACATTTTTAATTCTTTGTATTTTGGAATTTTTAAGAGGCCTGCTCCTCTCTCTTCCCCCTGGAAAGTAACCTTAAATACGCCAATGATTTTAATCAATATTTAGTTATCATGACGGAAATACCTTAATAATAACGTTATATTATAGTTAAGCCATGTTAAAAATTAATAACAATTAAAAAATAATAATGTAATTGACAGACAGGCAATAATCGTATTTAATAAATATAGTAGAAATTTAATAAATATTATTAAGTAAAGACTAGTCACTATATTAAGGGTTAGGATGTGAATACTGTTTCATTGTAATGTTCAGATAATGCAAAGCCACTATACCAGTGTAGTCAGATCTGGAAAGATTTCGTAGATAATGTTTTTCGTTCAACTCCAGGTAAATCTAATATTTATTACCTGTTTTGTTTTTCTTCTAAAAGCTCTAAGGATTTGTAAAAAAATTGATTTAGAAGTAGGTATTTAGTGTATAAATCTAGTGAGATCCAGAAAAAAGAAAACTAATTTTAGTCCTACTAAGCCTAATCAATTATTCTCTGCTATGCAGACATAGCCAACTATTAGGCATTTAATATAAGCTATATTATATTATAATATAATCACAACTTTAAGTTAATACAAATTATTTATTTTCAAATTGACAGTAGATAATAATTAGTAATTATTTACTGTGATAATCGTATATAGTTAAAATTTACAATATCTAGATAGGTACTACTAGATACATCACTAAATAAATTATAATCATTATTACAATTACCTTTATAAAGTTTATCTTATTATTTTTCTTACCTATCGCACATATATTTTTTAATTTTTAGTATTCAAAATCTCAATTATAATTAAATTAAAAGTAAAAACAAAGAATATTTATGTAGACTGCAAAACGCTCGTTTTAAATAATAAATTGTGTAAAATTTTATGAAACTCACTTTCATTATAAAAGGGATGTTTCGCCATAAAATGACATTGTTAGAATTATTTAAATTGTTCCATTAAATACTTAAGATGTAATCGGAGACTTTGTAAGATAAAGTCAATGGATTTAATTTTTCATTATGCAGCCGATAGTGATCAAAGATTAATTGAATCTTTGTTATGTTGATAGGAAGTTAATACCATCTTTTTAAATGTACAAAATACAAAGACAGTAGAAGATGTATAAATTAAATTTATGGTATAAAATTTCGAAATTTATGTTACATATAACATATAATCCAATATTTAAATTAGATATGCTAAAATTTTTATGGTAAAAAAGATAATTAAGTAATTAAATGCCTAAATATATAAAACTAAAATATATTTGATACCCACACAGCCAGTATTTACCAAACAATATGATCATAAAATACAACGAACATCTGGAGCATAACTTCGAATATCCAGAGCCAGCTAACCAGTACAAAACATCGCTTTCTAAATTATGTTACAATAAAATACGAATTTAGATTCTCATACAATGTATTGTAGAATTGTAATACAGAAACTGACTATTTAATAGTTACAGTAACGTCTAACTGACTTCTATATTTAGAAACATAAGCCAAGCAACTACTACTACCTATATGAAGGTTTATGAAAATTAAACTATGCCAAAATATTTTTGACAGATATTCTTAACTTTTAGAATTAATTTAAAAAACTAGACTACCAAACCACTGAACTCTAAAGTCATATTACATATATAAATGTTCCTAAAAATAACACAACAAACATTAAAAAAAAATTAAACATAACAGCCCTACTGAAACCACACAATTGGCCTCTACTTAGATATGTTGATTTTACAAAATAGAAAGAATACCTTTAATATGATTATGAATATTTATAAAATATATATTATGCCATCCAAACCGTTGATATTGCATTCGTTGTATTTGTAATATTGGATGTGTACATTAGACATTATAGTGGAGCTTATATACCCGTAAATTTTTTTTTATACAACTTAGAATGGCAAACAAGCTGACGGTCCACCTGATGGAAAATGGTAACCGTCGCCTATAGACATGAGCAGTACCATGGACATAACAGAGTATACTGTTTCGCCCATGATACCCCCCATGCGTTGCCATTCCTGAGGACTCAGGTGTTATTCCTCTGTACTCAGTAAATTCACGCCATATCCCACCCTTCGAACCGAAACACAGCCATGCAAACACAACTGCTTCACGGTTGAAATACGAATGGGACAGAGGTACCCAAGCAATCGACTTTTGTACAAAGTCTCTCTCTGGTAAATATAAAATAAAATAAAAATACTACTAACTAAAAATATATCCCTTTCTGTTAGTATTTATAGCCTTGCTGTAGTCGATTAAAAAGTAGATAAAACTTAACCAAGTCGTTTTGGAGAAGAATTTATTATGTTACATTCATTTGTAGATAATGTTGACCATAAAGAGAGGCATTTTCTACTGGGTCTCCACCTACACTACCTAACAACGTGCGCCCCTCTGATATATTTTCATAAGTAGCACGAATTATAATATGGAAGCCTGTTTACATTTTAATGAAAGGCGCGCTTGTATTTCTGTATTTACGTCCACATACCCGCAGTTACGCTGAACCGCTTACTAACATAACTCTACATCAACGAAATAAAGCGCTAATTAGACAGAATACACTCTCTTATGATAAACACACTTATAATCAAGCTCGAAATTTGGTTTACGCTAGCGTTCGCGCTATAACAAATTGTTACGCAAGCGAAAGCTGAAAGGCGGGCTACAGAGACTTATTGTATTGTCAACAAAAATGGAAAGAATATATGAAATGTCAGTAAAAGTTCTGTTGTGCTTCATCACACGTTCATGCACAAATATCTCAGGAATATTTTTAGTGTTTAGGTAAGTACTTGATTTAATTAACATATTTCTTTTTTTTTGTCAAGTGTTTTAACTTATATGTAATTATTATTAAATGTACAAGTAAATAAAAAGTAAATGATGCAGTATTATTTCAAAAGATAATAAAAATATAATTTCTGATTTTTTTTACCCCAAAGGTGGCAAGCAAGCATACACTCCATCTGAAGATAAACGATCACTGTAGCCATTATGCCTGCAACATTAGAGGTGTGACGAGCGTGTTGCCGACCCTGAAAAAACCCAAATGAATCCTTTTTGAAGAACCCTGATATGAAAATTTATTATAATTGCCTATTTTTTAAATTAAAACCCCCTATACTATAAATAAATAAGTGTGTTATTCAAACTCTAGCTGAAAAAGAACATCATCAGTTATTGATTAATTGTCTAATCTCAATTTAGAAAGACTAGTCATACATAAGTTCAAAATTGGTGGATTCCTTTGCCTCAATTGTTATTTTCTAGTAACTCTCCAATGTCAACAAACTGAATTAAACTAATGAACAGTAAGCTCGCTCCCTCTGACATTGAATTCTATGATACTCAGGAAAACATGTGTAAATGTTAATTATTTCACTAACCACCACAGTAATAATAGAGACCGCATCTAACTGCTATTACTATGATTACATACGTGAACGCACTGATAATAAGAGAAAAAAAAATGAAAACACTAAATATTGTATCTCATTGTGGTACAAACTTTACTTCCTTATTAAGTAGATACTACATTATAACGCGTGTCAAGTTTCGTTGTCTCCAGATATTTTTCAATGTCAGCTCACGATAGCAGCTACGGTGTTCTAATTTGAAACACGATCCGTAACTGTAACCGCGCAGTCGTAAGAAAACGACTAAAGGGAGACTGGAAAGAAAGGGTGTACTTAAATCACTAAGATTAATTTTCTGCGCACATAATTTATATCAGAAAACCAGGACGCGGGTCGACGAGACCATGAGGCAATTTACAAACTCGAAAATCGCGGAAGTTCGTTAATTATTCGGCGGGAGCAGGCTCGGGCAGGCCGGGACTCACGTTTATTGACAATTAAGACAAGACCCGACCGCTTCACGCGCCTTATTGCTCAGCCTGCGGTCGCTACTGGCTCCCTAAGCTGGATTTCAAATATTCACTATTCAATAAAGTATATAGATTTAGAGAGGTCCAACTACTGTTTCCAAACCTTGCAATTTGGAATAATAATTGACCTAGATTTGCCATCTAGATATTCGAATACGGCGATAAGATAAGGGTATCCGAATTACAGAGCTACCTCTGCTACAATATGTAAAAGTTTATGAAGGTCTAAATTTAATATTATTCGTGGTTTAGATATATTCTAATATTAATATTTTCAATATATATTTAAGATTACCTATAAAAATAATTTGTCTGTGAATTTATATAAGGAAATTACTCAAATAATAGTAGATACGTCTATAATTATTTGGAGTTCCATCTAATTCCATAAAACAAAATAAAAATAAAACTTTCTAAACCCCATAATCATCATCTTCTTGCTTTTAACCCATATTACTTAGATTTAGTAAATTTGTGTAAAAAAATCTAAACACAATCACAGAAAAAAGTCACTAAGACACAGAATAGCACTTACATCTATGAACTCTTTACTATATTTGGGAGATTGTCACTTCACAGCATGAGGTCGCTCATACTATATTTTCCAGCACGAACTCTTTGCTTCTAATATTTTTTTACCTTTGGTTATTGGAGTGTGAATAAGTATAATTTATATAGCATATATGTATTCTCCTACTATCTACGAATCATATATCCTTGAAATCTACTCTCCCTGCATCCTGTTCTCTATTTTACTTCCCTATAATAAAAGAAAAAATATTAGATAGGTAATTCGATACGTATAAAGTCCAATGTAAACAACTAATACGGACTCCTAAAAGTCCTCTAAAAGTAGGCCATGTATCGTATTATGGGACTCCACTCTGTATTCATAGCGTCGGGACGAGCAAGCCGAAACGGGCAGTATAAAAATGAGTTAAGTGATAGTAAACGAGGATGACGTTACTCGAGGATCGAATCTTATAACTTTTCTGTGTAATAGATTCTAAAAGAAAATATCAGCGTATTATAAAATCTCTTGGTAATGGTTATATCCAATAATATTTTTTATATCGATCAAAATATAAAAAAAATACATGACTGTGTGGAATTGAAAGAAATTTTTGATGTATCCTAGTCAATGTACAAATAATAATTTATTTATTAATTTAAACTTTATTAACCATTAAAATGTGGTACAAAAGGTGGACTTAATGCTATAGGCATTCTCTGCCAGTCAACCTTTAGGATGCCCATAGATACTCAGTAATTACAATTGCCGCAACATATTTTTTCTTAATTGATTCGAATTAAAGGTTATATTCATGAATTTTGATTCGTTATTACAGAATTAATATTAACATGTTTCTATTCAGTATAATGAACAATGGAAAACAATCGAAATCATTCTCCAATTTATTTATAGAAAAATAAATATGAAACCTCCGTTTATTAAAATTATTGAATTATTATAATATTAATTTGATAGCAATTTCCTTGTGCGAAATATATTTTTGAGGAAAAATAACGAAAGCTATATAAAATTTTAATAAATAGCTACGTAAACAATATAAAATTATTATAGCTTTTTAAGATACAGATTTACATCATAACATTTAATGGTATAATTATAAAAACATTAATTGTATCTTGGGGTTTTGCTTAAGTCAGAATAAAATGTACTGGGTTGTTCAATAAAAGTGCATATTTTTTTTTTAAAGTCGGTAACACCTATGTAACGTCGGCACTTGTCGACCTTCACGCGGTTCTCTCTGGAAGGTATTGTGATTAATTCTTGTTAAATTCGTCACGATGTGTTAATTAATGGGTTTTAATTCATAATATCTATTCCATTTTCAACCACTGAAACATATACATCATAGTATGCTAAAAGGTTATAATGCTAATGAAAATACTATTAAAGTTCGTTCTATTAATTAAACGAGATTCGCCAATGATGACTCAGACATTGAACTAGATTTACTAAGGTTTACATAATTATTTAAATAAACCACTTTAAAAAGGGTATAGTTGTAAATTTGCTTATAGTTTTTTCGTGTATATTTTCTATCATATTTTAGTCAATCCGGAGCCGATTTTATTGTATGTTGATTTCTTTTTTATAATAATTGGGCTTTACAAGTATGTTAATTAAAAAAAAAATAAGGAGTAAAATGTTAAAATATATTAAGTGAACGTAAAAATTGCTTCAAATCCGATTTACGACGTTTCTATCCAAAAATTGTAATAATATAAAAAAAAATTACTGGAGAGCCAATAAAGGGGATAATAAAGGATTACATGAGGTAACAAAAAAGGAATACTGTAAAATGCACGAGAATAATTAAAATCTAAAGAAGAATATACAAATTGATAATGTAATTTCTTTTTTGAGGTTCGTTAAAAAGACAAGGTACATTTACAAAGTTCGAGGGTCATGTAAATCCAGTCAACAATGTAGAAAAAGTTTATGTCTAAATGAGTCGACAGGGAATTAATCTAGAACATATTATTATATAGTACGTATGTATGTTCAGAGAATATACGTGACGTGCGCAACACAGGTAATTAATTATAAATTAATGGTCATTAGTTTCATAATGGCTTTTAAATTACTTTTACACTATAAATAAGGTATCTTGTATATTTATTATAGTGTTAAAAATTATTATTTAAATATTTATATCTCACAAAAATTTATATGCAAAACGAGTTTTTTTCTAAGCTTTATTTTTATTTTGCTCCACAAAAAATACAGCGACTTTAATTTTAACAAAATTACTCGTAATATTGCTTTTAATCTTACCATCTGTAAATAGATTATGCTTCGGAACAAGCGAATTATTTTTTCCAATCTTCCCTAAATTAATATAGCATCAACATAATTATTAGTTATTATTTTTATATTGATATACATAGTTTACAGAAGTAATCTCTGTTAATTTAAAAAAGAATTACTAAAATCAGTTCATATAGCATACACACAAAATTTTACCTTCATCTACTTGTCTATCAATGACAGAAACATCGTTATAGATGATATTTTCAAATATTTTGATGCGGGATGACTTTGTTAATTTATGAGCTTTGTTATTAACTATGTTGTAGTTTTCAATAGTATTATTCCTTTTTTGTGTGCGTTCTCTCACTTATATTATGTATTTGTTTACAACTTTATTGGTTGATGAATTATTATTTAATTGTGTAATTGTCGTATAAGTCGTTATAGTTATCTGTTTACCTTAAATAAATAAATAAAATTAAAAAAAAATTTGAAATTCTTCTTCGACTTCAAAATGTGTTACTAATGTTATAACTTAGATTGCTAGTTAAGTAAGTAGTATAAATACTTTAATCTAAAACACAGGGATAGAATATTTCTTTTCTTTTTCGCACTTTTTTAGTATCCATACAGTTAGGTTAGGTACTTATAAAGGGTATCCTGTATAAGAAAGTTACGTATAGAATACCCCTGTGTATTCCTGTTTAGCAAAGGGTAGTATTTTTTATTAAGTAATAAAGAAAAAGGAAGACAATTTGGTCGGCAGTCAGCTTAAATCAAATACAAATATAAGGCACCAGGCTGAAGTTTATTGCGTAATTGACAAGTGAAATCGATGCCCGTAAAAAGTTACAACGGAATCGTAAAGCTAAAATGTTGAAAGAAAATGTGCCTATATCTATCAGAGTCATGTAAAGATATGTACTCGTAATTAAATTTTATCTTTAGACAGTTGAGTTAAATATGAAAAATAATTAAAATGTCAATTACCGTAAAGATTATTAAACAATATGTATACTTATTTCACTATCTTTACTCTTGTTTCTTTTTTTTTTTGCATCTTTTTTTCTGATCATAATCACGTCTCCTACGCGATTATATCATATGTTAATTGGCGTTCTAAATTCAAATATTTTTAACGTAAATGTGCGTTTCTTCATTTATTTTAATTTTCTGTTAAAAGTAACCAAATTTATATACCTATATTATAATCAATTATACCGCTTTGCTACGCTGCTACGTAATGAAATAATAGCTTTATTATAAGTACGTAGAGTAAACTGAAAATATTGATCGTGGGATGTCACTAGAGAGTTCTTTAAATTATGTAAAATGTACAGTTGAAATTATATAATTTATTTACTGTGGTTATTAGAACGATCTTACTGTTATATACTTAGTCCTAGTTCCAGTCTACGTCTAATATTCGGCGTTCATATTTCAATAAATACCTAAACAACAAAGCTTTTTTTTATACCACTGAGATGGCAAACAAGCATACGACCCACCTGATGGTAAGCGGTTACCGTAGCCTATGAACGCCTGCAATACCAGAGGAATTACGCGCGCGTTGCCGACCCTAAAGAAACCTCTTTACCCCCCTTTTGAAGAATCCCATGCTGTAGTCTCTTGGGAAAACCTCGGCAGAGAGCTCATTCCATAACCTGAGTGTTCGTGGGAAAAAGCATCTCTGAAACCACGTTTTATGCGACCATTTAGGCTGTAAGGTATGAGGTTGAACTCCCTGTCGATGGCGAGCCGTACGATGATAGAAAGTGGCCGTAGGCATCATATTGAATAATTCCTCTGAGCACAATCCGTCGTATAAGCGGTAGAACATGCAGAGTGAGGCAAAATCTCTCCTAAGACTTAAGGGTTCGATATCGCTTGCAAGCCTGGGATCATCGACAATTCTTATAGCTCGTCGTTGCACTGAGTCGAAAGGTTCACGCTGGTATCTAGGTGCTCCCGCCCATAAGTAATAGCAATACTCCATATGGGGCCGGATTTGCGATTTGTAAAGCATTAGTCGCTTTCATAGCAAAATAGTCAATCGTAATTTAATTTAATTAGACCATAACGAACCCTTAACTCTGAGAAAACTACATTTCATTTACACAGTCCGGAATTTAAAGAAACAAAGGCGCGAGTAAATACTAGTATATTGGGACATAAAACGCAGAGGGTTATCAGATTCAAGATGCTACATTACCGTCAATAAATTTTCAAGTCCACCCACACATCGACTTATCGGGATGATCTTCCATTATATATTAAGTAGTAGACGAATGTGAATCAGTTTGGATAAAAAACGTGCAAAAATTGCAAGTGTCTTTTATTTAAAGAAATATAATTTACGTACATACACACACGCACACAGACAACAACGCTCAGGTAATGAAAAGAGTTTCTTGTCGAGGTTTTTCCAACAAACTACAGCATGAGGTTCTTCAAAAAAGGGGTAAAGGGGTGTCTTTAGGGCCGGCAACGCGCATGTGAAACCCCTGGTATTGCAGGCGTTCATAGGCTACAGTAACCGCTTACCATCAGGTGGGCCGTATGTTTGTTTGCCACCTTAGTGGTATAAAAAAACCATAACAATGATCACATGTTTGGTGACATTATAATTAACAAGTTGTTATTATAGGTATAAACATGTTATATATCTACTCATATTCATTTAGACGATATCCTATCCGAATTGGTTTGATCGCTTTTATTACATCGAGAATAAATTACTCATAAATATTTGTTATGGGATTCTTACCCTCTCGGGAATATCAGTCGTATTATCGTTGTTATCATTAACACTTCGATTTTCCACCCTTTAGCTACATAAAATTTATTCTCGCTATCTTCTTAGCAAAACAATATTCTCTTTTCTTATTACTAATTAGTAATATGTAGACATTTTAATTTTAAATGTATGAACGTCTCATATGAATTTATAATGTCTTTATCATTAAATTTATTCATTAACATCATCACCATCATACCAGCTTTTAATTGTCCACTGCTGAACATAAGCCTCTCCTAGGGAAATTTTGCCAGTAGTTGCCACGCTTGGCAAGCAAATTGGCAACCGCAGTTAGACTTTAGAGATGTTTTGAGAGGAATGCTGCTGTCCATCCCTCGCCCTTCCTTAGTCGTCTCTTACAATACCAACGGGAAAAGAAGGGGTGGCCTATTCAATGTCGGGACCACACGGGATTTAAATTTATTAAACAAACGAAATATTTTAACAGTGCTATGCCTCCAAGGGTATCTTATAATTTTATTGTTATATCCCATAGGTACTTCTAACCGAAATAATCGTGGAACAGCTATGTGGCTGCACAATAATCATCATAACATTATATTTATTAACTATCAACTACTAAACATCTTAACACCTTCATTTAATGACAATTCTTAATAATATTATAAATGTGGTATTGCAGGCGTTCATAGGCTACGGTAACCGCTTACCATCAGGTGGGCCGTGTGTTTGTTTGCCACCTCAGTGGTATAAAAAAAAATTATAAATGTGAATGTCACTTTGTTTCTTATTTTGGCACATTAATGGATTAACCAATTACTATGAAATTTAGTACACACCGTATGAGATGGAGAATGACATAGGATATTTTTTATTCAAGTCACTGAACAAAAACCGGCCACACGGACGAAGACGTGGGTAGTCTTGTGAATTTATAATTCCCTACTGCCTAAATCATTCATATTTATCGTTATTAATAAACTATTTATACACGCAATAAAATATTAAGATATTAATACATTTCTTTTTATTTAAATAAAAAAGTTATACTGCGTAATTTACACAACTCCGATTCTTCCTTTTATATTTATATATAATTCTTAAGAAGAAGTTTCCGGGAAAATATTGAAAATTTTCTCATTTGAAAGGATTTGTATTACGGTATCAGACCCATAACATTCAATTAAATTCCAATAATATATTCAATGAACAAACTCTATCACGCCAATTATGTTTATTAGCTAGAAAATTGTATTTACGTCCAATGAAAATACCGAAAATATATAAAATAAAAGAATACATTCAATATCAGTGAAAGGTATGTACCAAAATTATACATTATATTAGAAAATGGTACCGTTGATCGTGATAATAAAGGATCGGTTACAAATATTAAATGTGAACCTTTTCACAAATACACTCCATGGCCTCTACTTACAACTAACATATTATTGTTCTAAAAATACTTGTTCTTTTATTTTATCTTTAACTTCCAATTAGTTTAATATTCTTCAATAGAGAGAGGTATACAGAATAATTTGGTTCATTCAATCGATGAATATAAGTAAATATTATCCATAACCGAAATATATCATTTATTTATTTCAGCCATGTTCTGTTTAAAGCATCAAACAATTTTGTGAAAGAAACTATGCTAAATGTTAAAACATTCTGGGAAAAGAGATTATATTATTTACAGTATAAATTGTTAGTATTTACGCACGCACGCACGCACGCACGCACGTACGCACGCACGCACGCACGCACGCACACACACACACACATATATATGTATATGTGTATATGAGAATGTGATTTTCTTTGTTTGGCGTCTTATTGGCTGAACTAATCCCTGTGTAATGTCTGTTCAATACACTTACTATATGTGATGAAGAGAGAAAGAAGCTACTTTTTATCCCAGGCAGTGACCATATTCTGGTCACAAACAAAGTTAGTAATATCTATATAATTTAATATTTTATCAATTTTCTTCCTTCATCATCATCTTTCTATCTAAACCCATGTCATTTGAGGTTAGCGTAATATGTTTTTGTCTTTCATTCGTTTCTGTTTGCAGTTGTATCTGTGTTTCTATATTCACTTCCTTTCTGACTATATCATTATTTACCTAGTCCATTGTGTACCCTTATAACTTTTCACAGCCATTCTTAATAATTTTATTGAAACATTATATTTATCCGTGCACAACACTTATCTATAACAAGATAAACGACGTTGCTATTTATGTAATTTAATGATTAATGATGTAATTAAGGATGGAATTTAATGGTTGTTCTGTGATTTGTATTAATTTGTCGACAAATAAGTCAATGTGTGAATATAACCTTACTATACTACTTATTCGTCATTAAGACAAGTAGTAGGGACGAGGGGAGAGCGTTCAGTACTCCATGTACCGCCTCTCGCATACTAATCCGTGGAAAATACTGATATTACGTGATTAAATTAACACATCACATAGTTTCCTCTAAATCTACTAATTGTCTTGCATCACTTGAATAGATATGTACCTATACTATTATAACTATTCATATAAGAGCATCGTGACTTAGTAGTATTATCCCGGCTTACAGACCGCTAAGGTTGTGAATTTGAATCTCAATTATTTCTTATCAATTGCTATAGATATCAGTTATATTTTATGATTACATTATATTATTTTTATCGGATGATCGCAGCGCACCTCATTGAGGTTATTAGTGGCCTAAGAGCTGGTAGATACTTTGTGCAGAAAAGCACCTAAGTGTAGTAATCTAAAGGGGTATTGCTACCAGTACCTTCGGTACGCTGTCCCGATATAGTGCATTGGGAGACTATTAGTGTATTCTTACGAATATTATGCCAATTAAAATTTACACCTAACTTTTCGGTGATAGTGAACCGATAACAAACAAAAATAATCCAAGCGACGACCCTCTGCTATGTAAGAATCGATATATGTGCTCCATGAAATTGGGCATCTTGCGTATTATATTCACCATAACAGTAACAGTCAACAAATGCCTCTGTCTGTCTATTAGCAATTATAGTCATGATTATGCATTGTTTTTTTTTTTTTATTTATTGTTATTAATTAATAATAACACAGAACATCAATAAATTCACTATAAAGAATGATAGATATTTAATTGGAACAGTAAACTTTATTACTCACTGTGAATGTAATATCAGTTTTAAGAAGACATTCATTATATTAATTAGGTATATGTAGAATCTATACAAAAGAAATCTGCATAATCTTTATACTTATATAAGTACGATACGCATAAGTAGATATACGTGAGTGTGGAAACAGAGAAAATATTATGGTAGGATAAATGCTAGTTACAATCCGTCTATGCCATCTGCTACCTCGAAGAGAAGGGCACGGGTTACGATAAAGTGACAATAAATATAATATTGTTCTCTTTATTATACGGCTGCCCAAAAAATGGGTTTCAGGGTTCGTGTATGTATGTGAGTTTCTTTATTTCACCATAACTTCTAAATACCTAAGTAGATTTTTTAGGAACTCTATGTTCCTACTCTTTGGAGTTAACGTGCGTCGCTAATGGGATACAACTCACGATGATGAAAATCTATTTTAATTGTTAGGATATTAGAAATATTATTTGAAATGTTGTTAAATGCATATATTACTATTTTAAGATGATATAATATTTAATTTCCTTCTTGTCTCTATTTTATATGAGTGCAATTTTTAAATTGTCGTTATGAGCCTATTTTCAGATTTGTTTTTTTATTTGTTTACCTTGTATTATAATTTTTAATTAGTTTTGGTTATTTTAATTTTATTTCAATTTATTATTTGTTTTTTTTTTTCGTTTTAATTTCATATATTTATAAACTTTTTATCGATACCAAATAAATAAATGTATACGCTATTTATTTCCATATTTCATCGTAGTGATTCAACATGTAAATGAAATATAAAACATATATCCAAAATATATATATACATTGATCTGTCACGTTGCGCTAGAGATTTGCTTATCATCAACGCGGATTACGTTATCCTGTCAAAGGGTGTATATGAAAGACAGCTACTTAAGCTACTTACATGAAAATAAGTTTGGTTGTTTCTTATTGTTGGCCCACATTGTATGCTCAAGACTAGGTCTTATTATAAGTATGAAAGTAAATTAACGTTTCAAAATAGGTATAGTTAACCCTAAAGTCAAACTCATTACTAGTACAGTATTTATTATATTATCTGTGGATCGTGATACCAGAAAATATTAGTATGTTTTATTTCTTGTTATTTTTGTCTTTGCTAAATATGTTACTGTAATTTTTAGAAGAATCAATATAGAGTATTTTTGCATCTACCAGATTAAAGACTATAAGACTGCAAAAGTCTTACAGCAATAATATCAATGAAAGGCGACTTATATTATTAGACTTATATTGTTACAAGGAAAGAAGTGACATAAATGTACCTCGACTGCCGAAAACAGATAGAAATGAACGATTGAAGAAAATTTAAGATGATTATGATGATGTAATCTAGTTACTTTGCGATATAAATCATGGTATCTGCTACACCAATAAAGAGTACCTGGAATTCTAATAAAACTAAAAAAAACTTCAGCAACACCATCATTTTCTCTTTGTATTAAGTACGGAAATCGGCGACTCTCTAGAGAATACGAAACCCGAGCTATATTGATGTGAATAAAAATTTAACGCTAACAGGAAAATTCGAAGCGTATTACAATGTCCTCAGGGTTTTGTCAACGAACAAAGTATCTATTGGTAGAAATCCTGGAAACTGAGTCTAATATCGAATTGTAAACTGTAGAGAAAATACGTCGATTTTTATACAACTTCAAACATACATTATTTTTTCGTCGATTCTACACTAATTAATTTTTTATCTTCAATCAGTAGCTATCTATATTTTCCTGTTGGTCCCATATTAATTTTGCTACAATTTTTATAGCTGTTTTTGGAACAAAATTGTAAACATAAACCCGTTTTAAAATCCTGAACTCATAAACTACCAACAGTCTCGTACTGTTGTTAAATCAATTCACTCACAAATTTGTGAGCACATGAAATGTGTCGCGTGTGATATAAAAGTGAACGTTTGAAGGAGTATAAATTATGTAAGACGAGCACGCGTCTACGCTGGAGGGCTTACTTTTGCAGAGGCTCATTTACGCTCACCAATAGCCCTTTGTGCATGTTTTTTTATACTCTCATTCCTTATCCCGAGAATATAAGAGAATTAGCTAGACTTCTTCCATTATACCTACGTCACGTACATTAAATAATTTATATTGTTATAAAAATTTAGTTCATTTAAAATTTCGTAATTATAATGTTCTCAGAAATACCAACAAGTAAAAATACGAGCGAAATCACAGTACATCTTGCGATTTTCATGATTTTTTTATGTTTTATTTTGGTACAAACAGTCACTATAAAGAAAACATAGTTACATTTTTTTTATTATATAAAAATAGACAACGAGTACCGACATATATACAATAGCAGAAATTTATGAAGTTAATTGACAAAATTGATCCATACGCGTATAAAGTAAGTACAGGGATGAAATGATTATATAGTAAAAACGGATACACACAGAGTTGTAGATAATTGACATATATGGCTTCACAACACAAATATTATTTAAACATTATAAGTAAATATAATATCAAAGTGAGAATAGGAACACCAACCTATCATTTAAAAAAAAAAAGAAACTTATTTACACTAATTGAAATCAGTTTATAGGGAAAATTAGGATAAACCGAGAAATATGTAACTTATATATACACACATTCCTAATCTTGTTTGTTATATAAATAGTTTTAAAATAAATCACTCAAATTCTGAATTTATTTAATTTAAATAAACGAGATATAATTACTATATATCAAATAAGCATTTTAAGATAAATCACTTAAACTTCGAGCTTATTTATTCTGATAACCGAGATATAATTACTATATTAAGCAAGTATTCCCGATCCCACTTCAATCTACAAAAAAGAAAAAAGTATAATTATATATTTATTATTACAGATCAAGTACATATAAAATTACGCAATAAAAATATTTTAGTATTGATATGTTTGTAATTATTAATACTTTGTTTTAAAAGTTATAAATAAATAGCAGAGAAAAAGGCCCAGAATATTATACACACAGATAATGAAAAGAAGATGAAACTAAAAGATAGCTATTCTATAAACTTAACAATTTTTTTATAATTTTTGTTTGAAATGTATGTAACGAGTTCGAGTAAATATCAACATCAGAAAATTACTTATTATATTGAACAGTACAGCGTGTGAAAAAGTTATTACTAGTAAAATTTCTGCGAGGGTAAAGAAGTAGGTACAAACATATTAACAGAACGCGAGGAATGAGCAGGGAGTCGAACTTTAGTTACAAAATAATTTTTGATAGAATTGTCGAAGATCTATCATGTTACTTAAAATTTTATATAAAAATGTAAGATCAAATTGTGTACGTTGATTTTCAAGAGAAAAAAAGCTTATAAATTTTGAGATATTCCTTTTATGAATTAGAATTTGTATTGTTACGATAATTTACAATTTTAATAAACTTCTTTTTAAATTTTTCTATTCTGTTTATTTGATCTTTATAAAATGGATTCCAAATAATGCTGCCAAAATATACAATAGATCTAACGAAACTAAAATATTTTTTTTTTATTATATATTCTTTATTGCACTTGTAAATTACAATGTTAATGCATTTATAAATATTGTGAGCAAGGGTGGACTTATCTCTGACAGAGATCTCTTCCAGTCAACCCAATGCAGTTAGAAAACATGTTGCTAGCGGGCAGCTGAAGTTCTACAACTATTAATATTTAGTATACATAAACAAATATACAGTTAAATAAAATATTAAGATACATAATAAAATATTACATAAATACATATACTATAAATAAATATAATATCTACTTACTTATACAGTGGATGTTAAAATAAATGAATATACTACCTAGAATAAAATTTAGTTCAATGATAAAGTTTGACAGTTCAATTATAAAAATAAATAAATTATGACTCAAAGGAAAGAAAATGTAACTTCAACCTTTTTTTGAAAGAGGTAATTGAAGGGCTCTCTTGTATGTGGGAAGGGAGTTTGTTCCATAATTGAGCAGCTCGATACGAGAAAGAGTTGCCCATAAAATGTGTTCTACACAAAGGTAGGTCGAGAATCCTGGACTGAACTTGACAGGAGCGTTTAGGACGGATTGGTGGTGGTAATAATTTAAATCGAGAGCGGAGGTACGAAGGAGAATTGGGGTTATTAAGTATGTTATAAAGGAAAGAAAGGATGTGCATATCACGTCGAAGTCGGATAGGAAGCCACTTTAACTGGTTGCGAAAGGCAGAAACGTGATCATATTTACGAAGACCAAAGATGAATAATGGCCAGATTTTGTAATCGTTCCAGCTTGTTTAGAAGCTCCTCAGTCACATCCAAAAAACAGACGTCGGCATAGTCAAGTATTGGGAGTAGTAGAGATTGTGCGAGCATGATTTTAGTATTTACTGGGAGAAAGTATTGAAGTCGCTTGAGAGAGTGAAATGTAAAGTGCATGCGTCTACTGAGCTCATTTATATGACATGTCCAAGATAGAGTGCCGTCCATTATGAGACCAAGGTTCTTAACCTTCTCGCTATATGCCACTGGAACTCCATCGTAGTAAAGTGGCGGTATCCCGGTCCAATTCAACCTGCATCGCATCCTGCTGCTGCCAATAATGATAGCTTGTGATTTAGCAGGATTTACGAGAAGACCAAATGTGTTAGCCCACGATTGTATTGCAGATAAATCCGTATTTAAGACAGCAATGGCATCAGACACTTCGGACAGTGCAAAGTGTCTGTAAAGTTGTAGATCATCCGCATACAGATGGTAGGGAGAATTAATGATCCGAGAAATATTGTTTATAAAAATTGAAAAGAGTAAAGGAGACAGCACGCCACCTTGAGGTACACCGGCAGTGAGTGGAGACCAATCCGATGAAGCATCATTGGCTCTGACACACTGCTGACGACCGAAAAGATAGGAAGAAAACCATTCAATAGCAGGAGAGGATACGTTTACTACACGGAGCATGGCAAGCAAAATGTCAAAATCTACTGAGTTAAAAGCGTATTCTACTAATTAATTTTATCTTCAATCAGTTTTATACTTTCCTGTAAAGTCAAGAAGAACAATAGCTGTGAGATTAGTGTCATCCATGGCACGCCGAATGTCCTCAGTAATATTAAGTAGTGCTCCAGTAGTGCTATGGGATGGACGGAAACCTGATTGGAAAGGGCATAACAGGTGATTGGCAGTGAGATACTGATGTAATTGATGATGAACTACTGATTCAAGGACCTTAGAGAGAATATGGATATGGGACGGAATTGGGAGAAGCTGGTCGGATTCAGAGTTTTGGGAAGTGGAATAATAAAGGCCTTTTTCCACTGTGTCGGGAAAACATTGCATTTCAGTGAGTAGTTTATAATGTGTGTGATTACGGGCAATATCTCATCCAACACCGGCAGAATCATATCGAGGCAAGTTGTCACTGCCAATGGCTTTGGTAGATATGGAACAGATAATTTTTCTGACAGCATCTGTGGACACTATACGGAAAGTAAATGAAGGGCAATCAGGCACTTCGGCATCAGAAAGATAAAAGAGAGTTGGCCCTAGCAGAATTACTTAAAGAAGAGGGAGGAGTAGAAAAGTGAGTATTTAAACCATTAAGGTCCAAGTTATTAAGAGATTGACTAGAGGATTTGCCTATGCCTAAAGATTGCAGAAATTTCCAAACTTGCGGTTGGGAGAGGTTTTGAATGGTAAAATGGATATAGTGGCGTTTGGCATCCCTACACATTCTGTTGCAGATGTTACGTAGTTTCTTATAAGCCTCAAAATTAACCTGAGACCTGTCGCGTTTATACCGGGCCTTTGCTCTATCACGCTTAGCCATAGCTCTTCTAATTACTGGAGATAACCAGGGAGCTGGTGGATGCCTAATACGAACAGGACGAATTGGAGCATGAGTATCGTACAGTTTTAGTAATTCCAGATTTAGGATATCCACCATTACGTCAACGCTATCAGCAAAGAGCAAACTCGACCAATCGATGCGCCCCACATCCCCTCTCAAACGACCCAGATCCATACGCCGAAAATCGCGAAGCAGACGAACCTTGCTCTTAGTCTTAGGAGGGCGTACCCTATATGAAAGATATACTAGATCATGGTGAGAAAAAGGAGAACACATTTGCCCCTGAGAAATGGCCATATTAGGATGAGAAACAATTGTGAGATCAATAAGGGAAGGTTTACTATTAGGGAAATAATGTGTCGGATTTGGCAATGTGAGTATTTGAAGATTTAGCGCAGTAGTTAAAGTCTTAAGTTTACTAGCTCTGTTGTCATTCCTCAACATACAAGTATTTAAATCTCCCATAAGAACGACATGATCATACTGAGTCACAAAATTTTCCAGTATATGTTCTAAGATGCCAAAGTAATCAGTTTTGTTGGAAGGACAATACAAAACACCAAGTAGAATCTTTTTATGGTGAATCTTCAAAGAAAGAAACAAGTATTCGAGAGAACCAATATATCATGTTACCAATATATTTTAATGTTACAACAGATTTTAAGAAAGGTTGGAAGAAACAGTTTATTTGATTGTTCAATTAATAAATATATATGATACTGTTCATGTTTATAGGCCATCGCCTATTTATCACTTTCCATCAGATAGGCTACATGTACCTGTGTGCTATTTAATGCGCATAAACAATGTTACCTGTAAAATATGTACTAATAATGTATACAGTAATTTATAGAAATAAATTTGAATAGAATTTTCGACAACTTCGAAATACCTGAAATACTGTCATCGACAAATTAAAACCCCAATTTCAACACACGGTCAAACTTTTAGACATAGTTACCGTATTTTACCTGAACCATTTTGACCGATACAATACAAATTGAGAAACCGTTGATGAAAGTTAATAATTACGAAAATTTTACATTACAATGACCGAAACATTTATAAAATTAGAGATTCCTACATGTGTCTTCTACAAGTATTACAATTTTAGATACCTATATCTATTATTAAATAGCAATATGTTATATACGCTATTGTAGTTTATATTCAAAATTTAAAAAGTGAATGCAATCTCTGATCATTATCATTTACATATTGTAATTGTCATTCCATCTTTATAGCTTATTTCGTATTAATTATATGTACTACGTATGCATAAGCTATGAAACTAATTCCTGTCACTTTCATCTGTTTAGTCAATAAAGAACCTATTTTTAACTGACTTAAGAAATATTAGAAAACACCGATTTGAGTACTTAATCTTTTTTGTCATTTTAAAAGATGAGGTTTCGCCTATTTTTTTTTTGTTATTACTCTTTTTTTTAATATTACTCAATATCATAACAACTTAAAATTCTCTGTGATTATATTATTTCCATGCTAGCGTAGCAAAATCTTATTTGATCTGTCATTCAATTATTAATATTTAATTATCAAAGAATTAACACATTTACGATTCTCGGCTGTTATAGAGGTATAACGATAACGATAAACTTCTATTGTGATTCGTTTATTGTATGTGGACGTGTTAATAAAAGAATTATTCTACATAACTTGTTCATTTTATTATCCATAAAAGTGAATATGGCATTTAATATAAGATATAATTATACGGATACTATAATTCAATATGCGGATAATAAAATAATCTATTATTTTAATAACACAAAGCTTCAAATCAAATATCTCTCATGTTGTTTAACATTTGCTAATACTATTATCAAACAATGAATCGAAATTAATCACATAATAGGCGATATTGTTAGTCAGCACAATGAATATCAAATATTATAATAGGCTTAATTAGAATATAATAAGGTGGTGGCTTATAGAGTTTCTATTGTTATGAAATATATAATAAATATAGAAGGATATTGATATGTTAATTACATTACAATAAAAACATTACAAGCTATATTCTTCTACTTCTTTTTTGTCTGTACCTGTCTATTTACAGTCGGTTCTTCACCTACACATGCACCAAAAGGGGAAGGAATTATTAGTAATAAGAAGATTAATTTCTATTGGTATAGATATACCAATAGAGTATGAGGTGTGAGGTCGACTTCCACGTGGTTCCCCCTGAAAACTATCATGACTAATTTATCGTTGAATTTGTCACGATGGGCTAACTGACCTACCTTTTCATCCTCAGCTATCACCTCTCACTGGTACCCCGCCAGTGTATACAAATAACGCAAGCGGGGCTACCATGCCATTTTCACCTACTAAAAAAAACTCATGCACTAGTCTATTAATTGTAAAGATTATATCTCTATCTATCTGCTAAGCCTGTACTCTGGTTTGCAGGTATTTAACCAATTTTAATGAAGTTTATATGCAATTAATTACCTCTTATAGTTAAAAAGAACTACTTTCGTCTCGTCCTTTAAAACCACCTCCGAAGAACTCGGCTTTGTCTCGTTGTCAGTAGACCGTCAATTGATTTACTTTCGGCGGCGACAGTAATGTAATAAATAAATAATTACAATTGTTGTTTAATTGTAATTTTCAAAAAGTATTATTTTTAAATAACAATATTAATAATGATAGTAAATGATTACTACTTATTCCGATTATTATTTTGATGATTCAATAATTTAAAACTTACAAAATATGATTTGGAATCAGTTCAATCGTATTTGATAACAAAAATAAAACAAATTGAGTGTTTAATTTCAGTTAGATAAACAGGTATTAAAGAACTTTTTAAAATATACAAATTTCGCATGCTTCAGTAATTATAGAACATTTTTGCGTTATCGTCGAGTTCTAATTTTCAACATTTTCTTGTAAATTCCGAAATTCAAATGTTTCATCTTCAGTTCGCAATTCATAACTTTCCTTTCAAGTTATCCAGACCGTCTTATACAATTTTATAAACTTAAATATTATATGTAAAATTAATATTTCATGTACCTATAATATTTTACCGACATATTCTCAGTATTTACCTTTGATTACGACATGTATTAAAATTTTGTTTTACATTAAAAAATACCTAAATTTAGAAACGCGCAGCACACCCAATATAATAGGAAGTTGAAGTAAACGTTTCTGGGAACAGCTGTGTAACCCTATCATGTGTGTACATAATATGCTCTGCTGCATATATACCCAAGACCCGGGCTACAAACCGTAAAACTTCATTGTTTTTGGTGTTACTATTATAGTTTCGCTACATCCTATTAATATCATAAAATATGTATATAAAGAAACAGGTGTTTATCACTCATAATTATTTTTTATTATAACTTGAGTCTTTCATTGTCGACTGCTGAACATAAGCCTTCCCCAAAAGAGGAATTTTGCCAGTAGTTGTCACGCTTGACAAGTAAAAGCTACGGATGCCAACCATGGTACTTTTTTACAGATGTTTTAAGAGAGACGCTACTGCCCATCCCTCCACCATAAGCTTCCTTAGTCGCCTCTTACGACACCCGCGGGAAAGGAAGGGGTGGCCCATTCTATGCCGGGACCGACACGACATTATTACATAATTTTATTCAATTCTGTCCAATAATTTTAGTATGTTATGAAACATACTAAAATTATTGGACAGAATTAAGTAAAATTTGGTATAAAGAGTAAATTGTATTAGTTTAAATTACCGACGAATTAGTTTATTCCCCAATCAAAGTAATCCAACTTTCATCATCATTAATAGTATTCCAGATGTTTACTATAAAATGTTCATTTATTTGTATATTTTACGAACAAGTAATTGATATAGGTATACATTTATGTAACGGCCGTGCATTCGTATGAGTCTAGAATATATAAATAATTCATCTAAATCCCGTCCGAGCTTACAGAGCGAATGGCAAAAATCGCTTTACGGGTGTGAGAGCTGGTGGACGAGCGAGGCGACGCGCGATTCCCCGTTGATATAACGCACCACAGGCGGCGGTGTAGCGCAAACAAATTGGATGCTTAAAATTCAATTTGAAGGTTTCGCGGTCCGCTTCATTCGCTCGACCCGTTCGTTACAAGCTGGACTTCCACATATCCAAACAGAAACGCAATTATTTTGCCGTAACTTGAAAATGTTTAAATGTTTATGGTTGGCAAGTGCTGCACTTGTTTAGGTAATGGAAGTTGGTTTATTTCCATCACAATGAATTTTTAAATGTAATACGTTTAGGGACGCATTAATCATAGTACTTCGCTTAGTAGTCGCTTACCGTAAATCTACTGATCTGTGTGTGTGTGTGTGTGTGTGTGTGTGTGTGTGTGTGTGTGTATATATAGTGATATGTGTTAAGAGTTATAATTAATTCGATGCTCCATATTAACCTATTTATAGGTCGAACACTAACAGTCTTGTTATAGAAAGTATAAAACTGCAAAACAAGAGTTTAAAATAAAGCGAAGATTGTGGAGTTGTACTGTAAAGAAGAATTTGAAGTTGAATAACTAGTGGGCAAAGTTTTCCATCCTCAGGCATACGAAACTTTTACGAATAAATTTAAGTTTTCTCATGCTGAAAATTGATGAATATTACCATGAATTTGAGAATTATACTATTTACATTACAATAGAGTCTACAGGTAAGCCTCGGTTTAACCTGGATTAAAATAACTGAATAATAATTTTCAATAGGAATTTACTTTCGTCAAAGAGTAAAATATTGTTTCATATATTTTGTATCATATTAGTTTTACTCGCAACTTCATCCATGTAACTTGGATATGTTAATTAACTGAGATTAAAATTAGGATATTTCCTTCTCTATCCCACATAATATATGTATATATCAAATTGTAATCATACAATCATCAGATTAATTAAGATGATTATAAACAAACCCACTTTCATACAATATTAGTAATAATAACACAATTATATTGGTAATGTAACACGTAGATACTGTGTATAATAAAGGGTGGACGAAGGAAAACTTAAGAAAGAAAATACCATAGAGATACACTTAAACTATGTAGTTGATGTTCAGTCTTACAGTGCTTTGTAGAAGTTTTCTAATTCTGTATTCTTTTCGTAAACTTTTCCAATATTGTCAACATAACAAACTTACATGCTACTTACCTAATCTGACACAACGAAGCACCAGAGACTATGAACTTTTCTTAAGATTAACTAATTTATTCATATTTTAGTGACAACCTCAATTTCTAAAAGTTTAATTAAAATATATTCATACTAGTGGCGGCCATAACTACGTTCGTCTTGACTTATAATCTTAATATAATATTACAAAATTATACTAAACTGTTTGTTCCACAAAAACAATCGCCTTCAATCGTGGCAAAACCTAACTTGATGTAAAATTTAAAAACTGAAAAGATTTTGATAAATTTTTTAAATTACCAATATTAAAGTATATCAAAGTACCTTTTAGATAGTACAGAATTTCCAAATCAGTTTATTAAAAATAGCGTTCTGAGGTAACAAACATAAAAAGAAATACTACCGAGTTGAGAATCTCCTTCTTTTATGTCGGTTAAAAACTATCGGTTGATAAAAAAAGTATCCTTGAGTACTTACAATAAACATAATTACCCAAACAACTCTTTAACATTATCGTAGGTGACATAACTCAATTTATTTGTAAGAACAGTTTGCAGAAACTGACAAGATTCCTTCTAGCTAAACTAAATAGATTTAATTGAAGGCAAAATACAAATAGGCGTACATGCACCAACTATTGATTGTAAACCGCAGGCATAGTGTCTCTATTTTTTCATGTACATCAAGCTGACCAGACCGCTGAGTGGTTAAACAAGTAGCGCACCACCATCAATATATAAGCAAGATGATAGTGCTACTCACCTGCCACCAGAGGATATTTCCATCGCCTCTCAGCCTACGTGGGCAATCCATCAAAAGTAAGCACACAGTACGTTACCTAGGAGTCGAGATGCACCGGCCGCTACGGATCACGCCGCTAGTCGACTACGCGGTCACAGGCGAAGACTGCGCGTGCCATGTTGCGACTGGTTTTACTAAAGATAAGCTATCGCTGGGAACGAAAGCCATCTTATACAAGACCTACATTCATTCACGGATCACATATGCCTCCCCTGTTTGTTGTGCACTGTGTTCGGCAATACAGCGGCGGAGAATGCAGGTTCAGCAGAACATCGCCCTACGTCTGTTTGCAGATACGGAACGTTACATTCATAATGACGGTATCGCCCAATTTTTCGGGGTCCCGTCGCTGGAGGACTTTGTTCGCCAGCTAGCACGTTCCATGTTCAACCGAGCGGACGACGGCTATCACTCCCACCTGAGGGATCTAAACCCATTCAACACATGTCCACATGTTGCAATGCCCGCTCTTCCTGTATGTAGCCTACTACGTGTACATACAGGACAACGGTTAACCGGCCCCGCGACGACTTGATGACATTCTTCATACTGTTTTCATACACTTTCCCCACAGCTGGTCCTATTTTATAATGGCACAGATCTAACACATTGGGCTTAAATGATTGACGCGAGGGCGGCAGACTTTTGTAGAATACCCGGGCAAAGAGTTATTAACTCGAGGCCCGCACCTGTACCGCATAAGGGCTAGCAAATGACCCTCTGTCTGTATAAACACATCAAATATGAGGCGTTAACATTACATAAGATACTTTTTATGCCGCTATCTACTTGATATGTTTATTGTTCACTTATGGGTTTCCACATATAATATGACACTTAATTAAAGAACACCGTAATAAAATGCAAAGAATATATACATGAAAATTGTTAAAATAAAATGGGCACCAATATTAATGGTCATTTAACTCTGATACGTTACTTTGAAATATATTTTTTTATTAATATATGTAAAGATGCAGATAAAAAATCACACTGAAAAACTATTTAATTCTTTTTTTATAATGTTCAAACATTCCGGTATTTTTAATATTTTTTGAAATATTATAGTAACAAAGTAACCATGATAATGATTACTTTAAGGTAGTTTTCTATTTAAAATATATAATATGTCTGTTTTTTATACACAACATAGAAACAAGCTTATTTTGAAATATACAAAATCATAAGTACAGTCATTGCTTTCTTTACAGCAGCAGCTCTCTACTGGACGTTAATGGTCACATACCCGACGCCCCAGAAATGGATGTTTATACGGTTGTTATTATTATTATATTTTTATTGTTATCTTCCTATATTTATCTGAATAAGTGGGCAATATTTTCTGTTGTAAGTATTCAACTCGGTCTTTTTATGATTTTCGTAGCAAATTAACTGTTCATTGCTGCTATTCAGTCGACATAAACCTCAATGTAATTTTCTACTTATTATTACAAAGACACCATACAAGTAAATCATCATAATATACTATGCTTATCACTATAGTTTTCTTGTATCTTTTAAAGACATGTTTCGCAGTCTGATATAACTTTGAAAAAGGACATAGAACCCAGCAGAATGAGAACATGAATGGCTTTAGAAGGAAATTGGAAGAAGAGATAGATGGATTGTGGGTATATAAAGGACGATATGCGTAAAAGGAAAGCGAATACTGTGGGGAACGAAATAAAGGCCTATCGTGCCCATCGTAAATTACGACGCAAAGTTCAAAACATAGGATATGATGATGTAAATATTTAGATGCTTTTTAGCATTAAATATTTTATAAATACAGTTCGATTATAAAAATTATATAAAAATAATAGATAATTTAATTGTTAAACAACTGATCCTATATTATAAAGTACAATACCTCATAATCTCTATAGATACTTCTAGTTTTTATTTTATTATTTGATAAAGCATTTATTCGACTTTAAAGTGTAAATTAATCGGTATCTGTTATATTAAAAAAAAGGTAAAAGCATTTGTTTAATATTTTATATAACACACTTTCTACTGATAATTTTTTACTGGGCAATAAAAGATTAGAATGAAATACAACACGAACTTGGCAGTAAGGTAGATAGGTGCTTATTCTTAATTCATTGGACGACTCGACACTTTTTTTTAATTACAAGTGGAATTTAGGCTTTTGACGACAATGATAATATGCGTATCCATGCTTACTAATACAATTATATTTAGACAATGTCTGTATATGGGAGATCTTTAAAAAAAATTAATACCAGGAGTCTTAAAAGATCAATAAAAGCAAAAACAATAATTTTAGAAATTTTGTCTGTCTGCTTATTACATGCAAAAACTGCTACACCAAATTAGATGGGGTTTTCACATATATATATTTTGTCTTAATTCGCTATCTAGAAATAGTATATTTCATTGAATTTCCTAATTCTGAAATCCACGCGTATGAAATAACGGGCAAAAAGCTAGTAATTACTAAATTAACTTTGACTTGGTAAATAAAAAATCTTTTAATTTCAATTCTTTATTCGACACCATATTTTATGCACTCCATTTAAATACCAATTGTAACAAAATGTTTGATTTCGATTATTTGTTATCTGTTACAGTCTCTAAACATTTCCACAAACATAAGAGTTGTTCCAAGAATTAGTACATGTTTTTATGTAATAATAACGTAAAGTTTCTTTCAAATTTAAAATAAGAAGAGATAATTTTTGTTAGATATACAAATTCCAAGAAAAACTTTTGATATAAGAAGCGTTCACTGTATCTAAAATGTAAATTAGAATTATGACAATGTAAAAGAGCCCTTAAGAGAGAGAGATGACTAGTCCATAATTTATATTGTGGAATTACACAACTATGACTCGTCAAAATTCGTCAAGTCAGTTAGAAAAAGATTCTTGTGTTTGTTTTTAAATTTAAAAATAATTCAATGAATAAATTATCTGAAACAACATGCATATTGTTTCCACATTCCAACAATAAAATGTAACAGTATATAATGAAAACCTTTCTAACAGTCTATAAAAAACACGAATACAATTAACTATAATAAATTATCGACAACATATACTTTAACAATTCCTCTGAGGAAGATAAATTTATGGTTACACTAAAATATATAAAATTCTATACATATTTATCAGAAAGACAAAAGATGTGCCCATGCGGAGGGTTAACTGCACTCAATCATCTTGTATGGATACAATAGACCCATGGGAAAAACGAATCTTATACATTCTCCAAGCAAATTATGTGTTAAACGCCTTTCTATTACAATAAATTACATTTATTTTACAGTATTTTTTGTCATTTCTATGTTTATATAGGTATGAATATTATTATTCTTCCAATCGAATTTAAATAATATAATATAATTTAAATTTTTCTAATAAAAACAGAATACAGAATTTAATTTCATTTCGATTAAACGACTTAAAACTAGGATAATCTAATAAAATCAACAAGAATATTAATTACAAATTTAAAAGTATTGTGTATGCAATAGCAAATTATGTTGCATATTACATTTTTCTATTACGATATTCCAATATAGAAAAAGTAAAAAGATATACAAACGGTTCTCCAGATTTATAAAGTTTTGAAATAAAATACCTATCTTGATCTGTTAAAGACAGAGCTTTTACTATAATATTAAGTTACTATTCAATAGTTACGTCTAACAGAAATGCAGATTATAAAGTTATGTATATTTCAATTCCACTAGACTCACAACTATTAACTACTTCTTGATCTGTTATTAACAAATACTGCTGCAAATTTTTACGCAGCGAACATTTTGTCACAATATGGATAATGGCTTTATTATTTAATTATTAATCACTCATCATTAGTTAATCGTCATCAATTCCTGTGAAGATAAAATATGGACGAGTACGCAAAGATTGGAGTTTTTTATTAGTCGACGAACATTTTATAAGTATCCTTCTAAAACTGCTAATATCTAGAAAACTAAATATACAACTAAAAAAACTACAAATAATAAAATATTAAAAGAGTAGAATAAAATATATTATCATACACAAATTAAAACAATATCGTTTTATACGAAATAAAGTAATGAACATTTTTTTTATTAAATATGACATAATTCTGTATACTACATTATTACACTCTGCACCTAGTTATTTAAACAAGGATGATGTGTTTTCTTATAGATAAACAATAAATCTTAAAAGGGACGTTAGTTATTTTCAATACGGCTTTTTATTATTACATCAATATAGATATTTAGTATTAATGGCTTATGTATTTATTATTCAACAAAATATATAACTGTCTACAATATTCTTTCAGAAATGTCTCTGTTTAGTTTATTAAGGTTAACCTTAGTACGTAAATGAATATAATGGTGTTATAAATGTCAATGTTGTATAAATTCTGATTAAGATTTATCTTCTCTTCTAGAATTCATTGAGTTTTATTAATTCATTCACAATCAAAACAATTAATATTAAAATTTTAATTAACTTATCAAATTGCGAAACAATGAGAAAATAATTTTGTTAAGGATATATTATATAATTATAGGTATAGAGAATTGTTGGTCTATTACCCTGATTACCTTTTAATTTAAAATGTATTTAATCATCAACTATTTCGTATTACTTTTTGTTTGACAAGAATAAAAATAAACAATTTACTTTCAAATAGGTACTCGTCCATTTAGTAATTAATTTTTAATATTTACTTATCAAAAACTACTCAAAATTAATACAACTCACTTAAATTAACTATACAAAAAATTACAACATACACGATTAATATATTTATCTTAACTTACGTAGGTACCAGAAACGTTCGTTTTGATAAAATTATGTACAATTAACGTAGATCTGTACTTAGTCTTTTGTCACTAAATTATTGTTATATTCACATTTATTAAATATGTTCACATGAACCTACAATTCCTTCATTCTACGTTCGAAGGTTGGAACAAAATAATATTGGTTAACATGTTGTATAATATATGTACAATAAAAAAAATGGTCATTCATATTTTATAGTAAGTGCCTACTAATTTATAGATAAGTATTATAAAATACAAGACCATACTGATTTGTAGTCACTATAAATTAAGCAACACGAAAGTCTCAAAATTGTTATTATTGTGAAAGTTTGTGATGGCATTTGATTAGTTATTCATTCACACGTTAAATGCTGAACAGATTTGAACTAAATTTGACACACAAATAAACTAGGACACCGCTTAATTTACGAACGAAAACCACTTATTGTAAGTTACGGGCATTATTAGTAAAAAGAAAAATAAAATCTCTTGCAATTTAATTTTATATTTATTTTGAGACATTATTCTTTATTAACTTCAATTGTGTAATTAATTAATTGACTGTAATTCGAGTAAACATAATATTTAATGTCATTTTTGTTAAGGATGATTAAATTAAAACTCGAGATAATCCGCTCAATTAGATGGCTGTCGTTGTCAGGTAGTGGCGTAACCGCAACAGCGTCCCGCGGGGTGTCGTGTCGTCGGCGACGCATAACAACACTAAAAGGTACGAAGTCAAATTAAAGTACCGTACTAAATTTATCTGGCTCATATAATTCATCCAGTTAATTGCGTTTAATATTTAAATAATAAATATTTTCACCAAATATTAGCGAGTCATTCAAACGAAGACGTTTCGTATATACTTCGTTGCGTATATATATATATAAAAGTATGTATATATATATATATATATATATATATATATATATATATATATATATATATATATATATATATATATATATATATATATATATATTAGGTACATAGAAGTATAAGTATATACATGTCTTGTTTTATAATAGAACTGGTGTATTTGGTACTTCGTAATACCTTATACTACCCTTAGAACGTAACCAATACCAAGTAAGCGGTCACGTTATCCCTTATTAATATATTCCAACAACTTCGAACTCATGGCAAATAGAGCGGAAAAGTGAAGACGTGTTTACATACATTCAGTCCTATTACAGCCATAGATTGAATATAAGGCCGAGAAGTCACATACGCCTTAAAATTCGCTGTACGCACTGTTTACATTAATTTTTATGTACACATATTATCATCATATATTGTTTAAACATACGATACTGATTTATATACATTAGATTTTTTAAAGATCACAATTTTGTCCGTTTATTCACAACAATTTCGGCGGGGTCCAGAAACTCTCATACAGATATTTCTTGTATTTGCACTCTTTTCTTCATGATGCCTGGGGGTGCAGGCGCAGTGGTAGCTGGCGGAACACGCAGTATACCTGATCCGCTCGCACAACCTGATTCCGAATCACCATTACAATCAGAAGCCGTTTCGCATTCCGAGGCAGGGCCAAATTTCACTTGCGTCGAACTATCGACAACTCGAGGTTCAAAAGTACTAGTTCGCCCCACTGGGTCCTGTGGTGGCCGTCCCTCCACTTTTTGAATATCTGGTTTTAGCGTATCTATACACACTACACTACCGGCCTCTATCGCACTACCCACACTAACATCTGGCAGCGAGCTACGCGCCGCACGATGTTTCTCGTCATAACAACTATATTCCCCGAAAGTTGGCTCCCCACAATCCGACAACGTCCGCAGATCGAACTTGGAGCCAGAGCCCCGCGGCACATGAGCCGATTTGCACTCAAAACCAAATCCTTTCCCGTCGAACGCACGCACTTCATAATCTAATTTCCCATCGTAATTGTCTGACGAAGATGAACTTCCTGCTTCGGCGAGATCGTCTTTTGAGCGTCGAGGGCGTGTTCCTCTTTGATGGTAAATACCAGCGAATATGAGAACATTCAGAAGCAGCAGAAAGCAACCCACTGCAATAGTGACAGTAAGAGCTGCAGTGTAAGATTGGTAATGTGACGATGCCAACCGTCGCAAGAGTGCATCGTCTGCTTGTACGGGTGTAGCAGTTGTGTTCGGTGGGCATTCCGTTGATGGGACTGGTGGCGCAGGAGATGGTCTGGGTACAGATGATCGGGGTGGTGGTGTGCTACGATTGCCGTCGGAACCTCGGGTATTATCAATATTAACGACGTGAGGAACGTGCGCCCTCGACATCGACTGAGGTCTCACCGCACCTGTTATTGTAATGAATGATTAAATTATAAATAACCCATAGACAAAGATATACGAAAAATATGTATAAAAAAAATTGTACCTTCGTAGTAGTCAGCATTGTTGTTTTGAAAGTGGTGATGGCGCATTGCCGCGTCAGGCATGTCGGAACCGGGCCGATGTAGTTGCGGTATAAGAGACAACCACAAAGACATCTTGTGGCCACGGTAGTGGCTTCGCATTTCGGGTTTGCTACCTGTGACCCCAGATAACAAACACAAATTGAAATAAATGAGCTAAATGAATTTAGGAAACTGGAAATACAATAGAAGTGCGAACAGCGACCCCAAACTTTGAATGAACAACTTAGTTTTGTACTAATGCTCTCTAGTGTAATTAATCGACTTTAGTGTCATTGAATATTATCGTCACACCATTAGTTAAGGTTACAACGATCAGGATCTTTTTAAATAAATTATATAATAAAAAATTATGCTTACCACTGTAATCCCTATTAAGATAGACAGACATATTGAATTTATCGCTGGACATTCCCACATTTCGTTAAGCATAATTATTAGAATCGTAGCATGGGGTGAAACAAATAAATATATAATAAAGTATATTAAAATTTTAATATGTATTTAAATTGTGTGAAATTTTATATATAACTTTATACAGTATATTTAAATTTCTGACTAACTCTTCAGTGATGTAAAAGACCGGTAAAAAACCATTATAACATAATCGTCGAAATGTGAGTATTCGAGAATTGCTGTTTAATCGATTAGAAATTACAGTAGTGAACATATTCATTAGCTGGTCAGATTAGTGCTAGTAAATAAAATAACTAATAAAATAATAATAATAAATGCAATAGAATTAATTTGATTTTCACGATCTCTTATATACAGTATCAATAGGAAGTATTTATTAAATTTTATAAGAGTGACGACCTTCGTGGTGAAGCAGTTTAATACATATTTTTGTATTATATACATATGTTCGATCCTCGTATATTACAAACAAATGTATTCAAGCTTTTCTCAGTTTTGAACTAGATGGTATTGTGTACAGTATAAGTTACAGGAACTTAAAAAATATAGAAGACAGTTACTCACTGATCTCCATGTACAGTTGATTGATGGTATCATAGGTATCCCAATACGGGGTTTGATCAGGACCAAGACGCGGAGTGTCGCCCAACATGGGGCTCGGTGGTGGGGTTGCTGAGGGATCATTAGGATTTCTGCAACAATAGTTAAAATATTAAATGTTATAATATTTTAACGTTTTAATTTCGTATACTAATGGCTTCTTAATCTTTACTAATATTATAAATGTGAAAGTAGGTTTGTTTGTTCGTATGCTATATATTTGCGTCTATACAGCCCAACTTATCGTCATGATATTTGGTATAAATGTAATATTATGATAGCGAAGGATATCGGCTACTTTTTATCTGATCAATAAATATATCCCAAGTACGCGGACGATGTCGCAGGTAATAACTGGTTAAATAACAAATTAAAGAAAATTATTTATTAATTTTCAATTTTGTCTTAATTAAACATGTAAACATTACATTAATTAAACATGTAAACATCGAATAACCTAATACATTACCCTAGCAGAAGAATATATTGGTTTTCTAAGAATCTACAAATTTCCTGTACATACTTAAAACATCAAAACTGACAAAATTCATTTTGTAATTAAACTGCGGAATTTGAATTTGCAACGTGTTTTATCAATTAAATGTAGCTTTTAGATTATAATTACGTAAACCGATCAATTTACAAATGGAAACGAATTAAGTATTATGTTATAACTAAATTAACTTTAAAGAGATGTGTATTTTGATCTTAGCTTTGATCACGAATGTTGTAGCCAGAAGATTGAAGCTTTCAGATGAACTCAAATTATAAACTTGTCTAAATAGAAACTTTTACGACTTAATTCAACGTGGACCATCCAATCTAAGATTTACGAACTAGCTAAGTTTCTGAACCTAGTTACGCTTCCAATCATGAATTAAAATACTCTGCAATTCGACTTACCCGTATCTAACAAAGTTAGCAACATAGTGCATACAAAGACGAGACACTCGCTGTTCCTGCTGTGTAAAGTTTTGCTGATGGTGAGCCTGTGACAATGGCACTCCAAGATAGTAAGGCATCTCTTCACCATGGACGGAGCCTGGACGCTGAACAGATAGAAATAACTTTATTAGAATGTTCATTGACGAACTTGCATCATCTACAATCCTAATATAATAATAATAATATAATAATAAAGCCTTTATTCTCTGACCATAATTTTACTTTAATTTACATACTATTTATTACTAAGGTACCCATATAAACTAGACAGCTGGATGCACCGCATCTGAATTTAATTTTTTTTTTGTCCTTTTGACTACAAGTCTAATCTAATATTACATACATTTTATTTTATTGTTCATATTTGTTTTATAAATTTAAAAAATACGCAACCTATTTTAAAAACTGTTTCACGTATAGAGAGCTACATTATCAGCGAGTAATAAAGTTTATATACTATTTAAATAACATTATATTCGCTAGTTACAAGTATTTACAATACTATTAATTTTACAGTCACCTGTGTTAAATTTAAGTTAAATAATTTTTTTATTGAATACATTGATTTATTGATATGTGTTCTTATTACGAAAGTAATATATTAAGGGTTAAGACTTATTCCGCTAGTTCCATTACACTCTACTAGATCAAGAGACTACGGCAACAAATCCTTTAAGCTGGCTCGACTTGAAACAGTGAGTGCAGTGCCCTAATTTTAACATCCGGTATTTTTATGTTATTCAAAGAATTACAAATTCGAGAATTTTCGAAATTAAAGAGCATAAAATCGATATCACGCTAATATATCGTTAGCACGTATTTTTATTTAATACTCGAGCACATAAATTTAACTTACTTCGCTTAAAAAATACAAAGTAATAAAATTATTTCCATAATATAAAAAACAAAAAAAATTGCAATACTTATTTAACAATGTTAAGAATTTAGGTGTACAGTTAATAAAATCGAATATATAAGTATGTAAAAATTATCTATTAAATAATAGTGTAAGTACGAAGTAAATAGTAACAATGACATTGCTTCGCAGTAGGTATAATCGACTTATACGTATATCATTAGGGTCTATGTAAATTTCAGTGGAAAACACTGAGAATAACCTAAATCGTATCTACATCAAAATGTGTCCACATTTTGATGTGCCGAATGTTATGTTCACCATGAAACCACTGTCCTAAATAACCATGTCCCCGACTGACCAGTAGGGGGCTCATTACTTGTTTTATTATTATTATTAATAATTTATATAAAATTAAATATATTTAATAATTGAAAGAAGAATTAATATTATTTTTAAGATGGAAAACATTTATTTATATAAGCAAACATAAACTTCAATAACATAAAGACCCGAACAAACTTTGTTTATAACGAGAATCTGTACTTTACTAAGTGTTCTTCACTTCAATGTAGGTGACCTTCTGCGATCCTTTACCGTACCTTTACCTCTTTATGTAACGAGGGTCAACGTGTACACAGCCAATAGAACACCCCTATGAATAAAATATTAATAGGCAGTGTAAGTTGGCTTACCTGCGGGTAATCTTTATCTTGTGAAAGGTGATGAAAATGTGTGAAATAAGTAGTGCCACCTCGTAAGGCGTGGAGGTAACCGAGTCTGATTAACGGTGCTGCGGTCCGGCCGTCACTTAAAACCTGAAAAAATATACACACTTAAAATTCAGAATATACAAAACTCATCTACTCGTATAGATTTTCTCCCACGCTCTTCTCTTTAATCGTAACTATTTTGATGTAGTAGTCTTATTGTTCTTACCGTGTGGTCTCAGCATAAAATAGGCCACCCCTTCCCTTCCCGTGAGTGTCGTAAAATGCGACTGAGGGAACTTAATGATCTAGGGATGGGCAGCAACGTCTCTATTAAAACAATACAAAAACCTAACTGCGGTTGCCAACCCTTCTGACAAAAGTGACAATGTGTACTGGCAAACCCCCCAATAGGAGAAGGTCTAAGTTCGGCAATGAATACTCATATGTACTCTACAGAAGTTCTTTAATAAAAATTGATATGCCCGATCTTAGTAAAAAATGGAAGTCAAAACAACAATTTTTATAACTTTTGTTGTATGTCTATCCATCTGTGTTATGTTCGTTCCAGAATTACAAAAAAAACTATTATATACCAAATTAGATGCGCTTTTCATAGTAATTTTCCCGAAAAACAAATCTAAAATCTAATGTATACGTTTATTTTGATGCACCATCTAGAAGGGGTCAATATCATTTTTACTTATTATTCCTACTTCCAAAATCCAAGCACGAAGTCGGAAGCAAACGCTAGCAATATATAATTAAATACATTTAATGCAAATGTGGCTATCTTAAAATCAGGTTATAATATACCTACGCATACAAAATATATGTGTAGCTACCATTCCACGAGCTTTGTCCTCATCTCGGGCTTTATCTCCCCTCGTTTCTATATAATCTCAGAAAATTTACCCATTATTCTGTGAGATGTACCGCATTGATTAACCTTGAGAATATACCTACTTCTATGTATATAGGAAATGTCATTTAGATAATGACTGCTAAACTTATATTAACTTTTATTACGTAATAAATTCATTTAAATAAATTCAATATTATAAATCTTCCAAAAAGGGTCATTATAATTAATGTAATTATGATATACATTTTTTTATCTATGCCTACCCCAATAGGAGACAGACGTTAAAGATATGTATGTATATATGTAAGATTTATTATATGTATTGATAATACAAAGCTTTTGCTCATAACGATTCGTGTAACAAAGAAACAGTTATGTTTTTGAAGATATTTGTTATTTTTATTCTCATTAGCGATCATCAATTATTTTCTTCCGTCATAAATTTATACCAAAAAATATATTTATCGATTATATAAATAAATTCTAACAAAAAGTCATAACAGGAACAGTTAATTATAAAAGTATTAATTAATATAAATTTAATAACAACAATGACATTATTATTTCATGTTTGATGATGCAAGTCTTTCCAATAAAGCCCTCATCGTACCCATCGTGTAATCAAAGTACACAAGCGTCATTAACTTCCTTTGTATGGAGCAGGAACGGTGGTGAGTTGCGAAAACCACTTGAAAGCTTAAATTGAGAACTACCACAATATAAGACGACTGCGCTATACGAGGGTTCGTATGCTTATTGTAACTAGTTACTAGTTAAGTGACAGTAATATAGATATTTCTTTTTATATCGTTTTACATCACTGTGAAGGCCAATATATCGTCATAGTCGTAGAATACTGACGGATTTGACGAAGATTACATATAAAGATCCATCAGTATTCTACGACTATGATGATATTACAACATAATTAATCGTAAAATGCAGGTAATTTGATGATATATATTAATGATACGGTAATTTAATAAATCAATCGATAATGTGAATTAAATGCATGAATGTAGAAAAATTTGTTGAATTGTCAATATAAAGAACTTTTGATCCTTTGCCTCACATCTCTGAATCTCCTAATACAAAAAATTTAATATTGAAAAGTGAAACATAAAATTTAATATTGAATTACACCAATGTTATCAATTGTGAACCGATTTTTTATTCTTTTTGCAATTGACTGGGCTTTCTTTTGTCTCGTTGTCCTATAATAAATTTATGACAATGATATCGTTGTTTTTCTTTTTAGAAAAAAATTAAAGTAAAAACCACAGAAGCAAAAAATACACGACTTTACAGAATGTCACGTACCTATATTTTGCTCCGTAAAATACATTCTGACATAAGCCTAAGTATAGTTAATTATAATTAAATTGATCCTTTCTTGTATTCTATTGTGTGAGTCTATAATAAGTTTACTACTGTAATCTTTTGGAGGAAAAAATAAAAATTGTCTTTCTATCAACAATAAAAAACTGTTTAAACAATAATCAAATACCTCGAGAGTTGCATCGCGGACGCTAAGTGGATTCTGTACAGGCTTGTCCCAATCCGTGTACTCGTTCTTCAGGGTTGAATAGATCTCATTCAAGTGGTAGTAGTAAGCGTTGCGGACAAATGTACGCAGGATACGGTCTCGACGGCTCTCGTTAAAACCAAATTCTAAATCTTGAGCGTTGAATTCCAAGTACGATTCTGCAAGCGGCGACATGTCCCTCATTAGCATAAATTCACTATTTAAATGCATCCTAATTCAATTTGTGCTCCTCTTTTAAAGACAACAGCTTATATAATTACTTTAATTATAATATTATTACAATTGTTTTTAATACACTTTAAGAAATATTGTACATTATTGTAATATATATTCATACTTTTTCTACGAACATAAGGAAATGAAAACGTAATTACATATGAGAAAAATATAGTTATTATTCTACACTATTTTCGAAATATGTTGTTTTACGTTAAGGTTTCTAAAGATTTTGATTATTTTCAAATCTAAATATAATAACAATTGTCTATAGTATTAATATTTGTTATAATTATTAAACCTTTGAATGAGTTTAACTAGAAATAAGGAAAGACAGTTATTATATTGGATGACTACTCCTATGCTAATGTTTATATTGTGCTCTATCTATACAAGTAGGTTTTCATTCTTATTTACACAGTAAATCTCATCGAAGAAGACTGCAGGACAATACGGTCACAGCTAACTAGTTCACAACTTTATAATACTAGATATTGATCGCAACTCCACTGCGCGTTGCGGTGCGTATTACTAGCGAACCGTATCTTACCAGTGGTGGTGAGCCCAAAAAGTAGTTCTCTATGAGAGAAGTCAGCCAATTCATGACCCGCTGCATTGGCTACAGCAGCTGCACCGGCTCCTAGTCGCGAACTATCCGTCGGCGGCGGAGCCTTTAAAAAGACAATATTATTAATAACTGTTATTATTATTCGATTATTATATATAATTATTAGTAGGTTGGGGCTATTTCAGACTCTACAGACGTGCCAGTTTAGAAAATTCAAGTGTTAAAAAAACATATATTTTTTTATGTTATTAAGAGCGATGGTTTATGTAATGTGGATTCACAATATGGGTTGTGTTTTCCATAGGAGATATTACGCTTGTGTACAAGTGAACTCTATCCACATAGGATAATGACAATATATCAATTAAATATTGTATTTTTTTATTATTGCATTAATTAGTTTACGAAGTAATTAAAATTAATCATTCTACCAAACTATGATTTTTTTATACTACTTTGAATGGCAAACAAGCTGACGGCCCACCTAATGCAAAGTAGTAGCCGTCGCCTATAGACATGAGCAATACCACTCTCTTTTTTTTTGTTTTATTAAACATATATATATATATATATATATATATATATATATATATATATATATATATATATATATATATATATATATATATATATATATATATATAAACAATTATGTGCAATATATTCACTAATATTAAAATTACTATGATGTTTTACTTAAATGGAATAATTTACACACTATGCATAATTTAGACTACATATATTATGATTAAAGTCAAGTATTTATAAAAGGATTTAAATAAATTTTAGCAATGTTTCTAAACATCATAGAAGTAGACCCTTATATAAAATAACATTTAAAATTTAGTCACACTTGACGAAGATATCACACGTAATACACACGTAAAACAATTGGTAATAACCAAGTAGCCAATAATACTCAACAACAGACAAACGTAATTATTAAGTAGGTAATTAATTATTAAGTAGGTAACACTTACATAATTATCATTATAATAAAATCATATAGCATAAAAGCTAAAACAACATTAAAAATAACAATAAAAACAACATCGAACGAGCCCCTTTACTCTGTAATAAAACGCTGAATTATTTTGACATTCTCTAAGAAACGGTAGATTAATTTCCTATTTACAATAATTAAAGTCTCATAACGATGCTTACACTTTAATTGTGCGCTCAGATATTTAACCTTTAACATGGAATCGCATTTCTGCCACCGCTGTGCTTGCTTTGCTGTTGGTTTGAAGGGTGAGGTACTGAAATTATTGGGATACGGATATAAATAAAGTAGTACAGTACGACCGTATTAGAAATTTGAAGGCGTGAGAAATACTATGAGCGTCATAGTATATGTTTTTATTTGGTTTATTTAACTTTATTAACTAAAAGAATATATGGTACAAAAGGACTTAATGCTAATAGCATTCTCTACCAGTCAACCTTTAGAATTAGCAGTGAATCACGAACGCGTTCATAATTGGTAGATAAAGAATGTAACATATATATATATATATATATATATATATATATATATATATATATATATATATATATATATATATATATATATATATATATATATATATATATATATATAACTTATAAATAAAATATAAAATATAAAAGAAGATGATATATTATGATATCTTCTGTATACTAATTCCTAAAGATTGACAGATTACTTGTTTGTTATTGTTTATAAAGATATTTTAACATAGTAACCAAATGAAACCCTTAAATCATATAAGGTTATCTTGCTATCAAACCGTCGTCTGAATGTGTATCACAATCATATACCAATATTTTGCAGTTTTATAAGATAAAAGAAAAATGATAAAATGGAAATTTAATACTGTATTTAAACTTCCTGTACTTTAGGTCTTATATTGTGGCATTATATCCTACAAACTAGGGTAAAACATAGGCACTAAAGGTTCATATATTATACGGATTAATTTATGTCGCTATGGGTAGACGTAGGTCGACAGGTAGTAAGGATTACAGCTGCTAAAGAAGAGAACGTACAATGTAACAATTTATTTGAGGAATTCTTGTTCATTTAATTAATCCCCATAGATCAGGGTTGAAATGTAAACAGTTGTTTTACAGATCTTTGTAAATGTTGCCTTCTCATAAATGGTAAATAACTTTACGTAGTTGCCCGTTAGCAAAATAAAAAATTGAATACAAGATTATGATGTGTTGTTCTTTCTTATGCATGCAGTATTGTATTGATTTTTATTAATTTAATTTAAAATGGAGTTTTTAATATAAATTTATTTTAATTGACAAAGTTATTTCACATAAATTAAACAACTGTTTCAATTCTCTCTCGCCCAAGCAAGAAATTATGTTTTCTAAATTTATAAGTATTTTTATCTGTGATATTAAATGTTTATTGTATAGTTTTGTCCTTATTATGCTATTATTATAAATATTATTTTAAGCATATCTTTTTCATTTTATAATCTAGAATTCGTTGAATTATATGAACAAAGTTAATTACTAGCCTTAGAAAGATATTTATAGCCTCGTATTATACAGTGTATGATCATTTATAAATTTTGAATTATTATTCAAATAAAATATATAACAGAGATATTTATAGAAAATGAAATCTAAATTATTTGTATTCTTTTAATGTAGTATAAAAAATAATAACTTGAGGTTAATAAACCTATTGTTTTGTTTTTAATTATATATTAAATATAATTAAAAAAAACAATGTCTATCGTCTTGAAACTAGTCAGTAAATTAAAAAGTATTCAAAAAGAATTAATTCTCAGTATCATGCGATTCACACAATACCATATAATTATTATTATAATGCGTAGGTAGTAAAAACATACCTATCTCAATTTCTTTCATATTTACTGCATTTATTTCTAATACCTTATTTAATTTAATTATTTAATTTTTAGTTATCCTATTCATTATATAAATGATAGTTGCTACTTTGCATTATGTAAACTTTCAGATTGTGTTTTATATAAGTTAGAATTACAAAAAAAATAATTATAATTCGATAGGACTGGATATATCTAAGAATGGCGAAATTAATAAAAAGAAATGGTTTCTTCATTGACAAGATACAGGCAGTTTAAACTTACAGAGGACGGATTTACAATAACAGTGCCATCAACAAACGGCGCGAAACCAGGCAGAAACCGCGGTGGGTCGAGCTTCACGGCAAGCAACTCGGCGAGCGGCTTGTTGCGCAAACACGGCGCCAAGTCATCTTCCACCATGTCTCCATGGCACCCTGTCTGTTCTGCTACCTAATTAAATGATATAAAAATTACATTTTCTATGATTTTCTTTACGTTTAATTAAAACGGCTTACTATATAGAATTATGTTCGCTTTTTTAAGTAGTCAATAAAATTAATAAATAAAAAATATTAAAGACAAAAACTAAATTATTTTGTGTCCTTTGAAGAGAATTGTTCTATCGAGAAAACTGAACATTTTTCTCAAAATAATAAACGATAAAATATTTTGCACACACGACACAGCGCGTTCAGCTGCCAATTTTGTATGCGAGGCTCAAAATTAATTACAGTATAAATCCGAAATTTATTTTCTTTTGAATATGTCAAAAAAGAGTTAAAATCAAAATAATAATAAAAATCTGATACACATTTTCGTACATTTGTATTTTAACCATATCCAAAATATTTCATAGAAAAACCAATTTTATTAACACACTTCACCTTCCGATGATCACAGGTTCGCCCACCACATAATACAAACATGTAAAGACATATTTTATATTTTTGTTTATATTCGGTATGGACATTTTTTATATTACCAAAATAATTTTCAAGAATATATAGAAGAATTTCTTATCTAGCATCCTCAGTACAAACTTTTCTCAGTTTGTGTCTAGAACTTCGTAATAGAATATGAATATTATAGCAGTTACCTGTAAGCAGTACAGATACTAGGTATCTACCGTTCGAACACCTAAAAAGTTAGTCTCCGAAAAAAGCTGGAAATACTCTAGTTTATAAATCACGATTTTCTTCAGCATCAATAAATCCCAACACCTTTACGGCAGCAATTACATTTATCTTGTCTCATACATTTAAAGACATTTAGGTACAATCGTAACCCAAGCTAATTCAAAGAGCGAACATAAAAAGATTTTTCTCGGGCCTTCCTTCAAATTGGCTGGGTAATAGGATCGCCAGTTTTTAAGATGGCGCCCACCCACTTCGTTTACCTAAAACTCACACTCAGTTCAAACTCGTTCGAAATGCGGAATTACCTACCTTTTTTTTTATCGTGAGCGGTTCCCTCTGCAAGGCCCAAGAGCTAAGTCCCGACCCGCTTAATAAGATGACACGCTTCAGTAGTTCTGAAACAGATATCTTAATTTAATTTCGTCATTTCGAAGAAAGATCACGAAGATAATGAAATCACTTCTAAAGAAAAACATTTGTATTTCATCCTTGTTTCCCGTGTTTTTTATTACAGGAATTTTAAAGAGAAAAATCTGGTGGAATTTTGACCTTATTTTTAAATCGTGTTGAGAAAACTCCCCTCTTGTGTATGCCTGATGTGACCCTTTTAATCGCATTAAGTGACGGAGGATCTAAACGGGATGCTGACACGAAATAATGAAATCTGCCTGGACCGGTCTAATTACGGACAATGGGCGACCATGCCTCATGCTCGTGAACGGCCACTGTTTGCGGGCGCCGCGGTCTTGTTTCATGTCTGTGGTGACACTTAATTAAATTATTGTTTTCTATGTCCACACGCATAATTGACATTTAACATTTACGTTTATTAGCATACGTTATGTTTTTCTGTATAGTTATTAAATTACTGTAATACAATGTAATACTTATGTAAATTTCTTATCAAAGCTTATGTGAGGTGATTTGAAAGAATATTGTTTTTTTTTTATTTTATCGTAAATATCACCATAGTTATTTAAACAGGTATATAGTATATATAAAAAACTCGAAAATTGAGAATATATACTATATAAAAATATATCAGTACGTATTGTAATATTATAATAAAATATTTAGTTACAAAATTTGTTATTTTAACAAAAGTTATGTATCGTGACATCAGCCAATCAACTACGGTTAAATAAATCACATATTTCCATGTGCAAATATATTCCATAGATATCGAGTTATTCAATTTAGTTAACACCAGAATTAACCACAACGAAATTAAATATTTGTACAAATATAAGTTATTTTATTGAAAATAAAATACAAAATATAATACTTTGATTACACTACGTGATCTTAAAACTTTCAATATAATTTATATATTTATATAATTTTATTATGTGTTAAAGAAATATATTGTACTCGTAATAACTGAATTTAAAAACTACATTAGTTTATATGGCTATCAAAATAATTTAAACTCTTTTTGGTCCCATTTTTGGTCTTGAACCCTGCATTTTTTTATACTACTGATGGTAAGCGGTTACCGTAGCCTACGAATGCTTGCAATACCCTGAAGAAACCTGTCTACCCCCCTTTTAAAAATCTCATGCTGTAGCCTCTTGGGAAAACCTCGATTAAATTGACCAAAATTTAAAATAAACGCTTTTCACAAAAGAAATTTAAAAGATGTTCTTTATCACCTGCCTTTATTTTTCACCTTAAACTAATTCAATTGCTTTAGAAGTTTGTGAAATCGGGTCGTTAATACCGAGATTTATGAGCTGACATACAAAAACCGACCAAGAGCCCATTCAACACGCATTAATAGGGTTATGAACCCCATAAATGCGTGTTGGACGACTCACTTATATCTCACAAAAAAGATGCTTAATAAAATAAATTCATTTTGCATTTTGGAAGACCTTTTCTATGACACCTCATTTAACAGGCCCGAAGAAATTTATTTTGGTATTTTTTCATCCAAACGGTTGATGTACGGTTTTAAACTCACATCGTGGTTATTTATAACGTTGTGTATTTTATGAAAGAGATTTTTTTAAGCGGCTTCTCTTCATCATGAGAGCATTATTTGCCATCAAATAATTTATATTACGATCTATAATAATAATAATAATAATTAACGTGAAAGTTTAAAAGTTACTAGTTCTCTTTCGGTAGAAATGTATCAGCACGACATATTATTTATACAATATTGCATATTTACACATTATTACCAGAATTATAATTGTAACTTTATTGTCTAAAAAATATCTTGTGTAATATACTCTCTCTATACTTATGTAATTCTCTTGTGTAGAGTTGTTACTCTATTTTACATTATAATATATATTATACTGTAAAATAAAGTAATATTATTATGTATTATATTTCATCTATATCTTAAAAGTGCATTGATATAATATTAAGCGTTTTTTTAAATAGAATATTACCTCGATACTTTTTACTCAACAAACCTCTAGCTACTGGCGATACTGCTAAAAAGTTTGCAAGAGCAGCGCCGGTTCCATGCCCCATAATGGTGACTCTCTCAGGGTCACCTCCGAATGCCGGTAAATTCTCTCTCAACCAATGTAACCCCGCCACTAAATCCATAAGTCCAAAGTTACCCTGCGCCGACCCCTTAGCACCAGTCTTTAAAAAACCTGCAATCATAAAATATAATATAGTACTCGTCCATGTTAGAGAACCAAATACACGTATAAATAAAAATGTGACAAAAATCATAATAAAAATACAGTTTTCTTTAAAGAAAACTAATAGGAACAATATGTTCATACGCGAAAAATCATGCTACCTTTGTTACAATTTATGATGGTGATGATATAGGAAAATTTTGTACAAAGTCATCTGCATGGAAATCTTTATCTCGTGTTTCCACTGTTAAGCAGCAGCATACTTTTTATATATCAAAAATGTATACATAGATTTACTTATTGAATCACCAACAATAGCACTAATTAGCTCACCTGGTATTACAGTTGAAAAAATAGTATTGTAATATTATTTAAATATCGACTGATGCTATCCAGTCGAAATCATATTATTAATAATATAAATAATAATATCATATCTTTCCTTAAAAAATTGGCAACTTACTTACAAAATTACGAATTAGAAAGTAATGCAATATCATCACTTTTAAGGGAATAGCATTTCATATTTATTTATATACATTTTCCGTAAGAAAAACTTTAGTATTAGTGCTTACTCAACAGTACTGATATATTGATATTTACTATATTATTATTTTAATACGTACTAGGAGAAAACACGAAACTTTGTATAATATTATGTACCTACTACTCTTACTGGACGTGAGCCAATATATATTATCTCAGACCCATCATGGAGGTTTTTGTTCAGATTAAAATATCTATGAGATACTTTCATATCAATCTTCACGTTAAAACTATCCAGCTTCGCAGGCAAATTAATCTATTAACGTCTCACTACCGACCGCTGGGCATATATTTCACCTGAGAAAGAGGGCCAAATGACTACGTATAAATTATTTTCCAATTCTAACTCTCTTGATGGTGTATTGTGTTTAATAACTACCTAATTTACAAGTAATGGAAAACTTATTCGCTAATTTATACTTTATTGTATACAAAAAATTACATTGTTATAATTTATTTTGAACAAAGATGTACAATGGACGAGCTTAACTCTGTAAGAACAACAAGCAAAAAAATAAACAAAACAAAAAAATAATAATGAAGATTATACATCAAAGACTTGTGACAATATTGAAAGACATAATTTACTTATTTCTATTCGGTTAAAGTCTATAATAAGTTATTTAATTTTCATATCAAATCAAACACTACTAAGGATTAACCAGAAGTTCATCAATCAAAGGTCAAAATCCAAAATGAAATTGGAGTTGCTAAACCCCTAGCTTAGTGAGATCTAAGTTTTGACTAATATAGGAAATTCTAAGCTTCAGGTTTTGATTTGATTATTTATTCACTTAGGACTTATTAAGCATCTCGTGAATACGGAAGGAAATATTACAGATTGCTGTTATTAAAATTCTTATTTATTATACACACTCAAAAATTCTACTGCAAAGAAAGTATAGAAATAATAATAACAATAGAAGTACACTAACAAAAATAAACCGACACCAATGATCTCAATTTTTCAAATCAAAGACTCTAACCCATACTGATGACGTTGTCATATATAATATAAAATAATATGAATAAAACACATTCAAATTCAGATATTCACAGAACAAGATATGAGAGGACGCATGACGCGGGTTCCGGATGGGTTTGTCACGTCATATTGAGGTATTGACGGGTAGATTGATGGCCTATTTTTAGCCACACAGATAAGGACATGTATAGATAATTTTATTGTCATCAAGACCAAAAATCTAAAAAATTACGGTAAATTAAAATCACAATAATAGTCATTTTTCAATCATGTTTCTTTGGAAAAACGTACCAGTTTACTGATAGAACCCTCCATTAAAATTATGCAAATTAATTTAATTTCACCCTGTATATATCATATGCGTGTGGTGGCTAGTAGTAGTGGTGTGGTATTGTGATGAGACAAGAGCTACAATTAGGTGATATTATAACTTTATACAGTCATAAGTTGTTCATCATGTTATTACAAGCAAATATTATCTGTCATCAGAAGGCAATCGAAAAGGCAAATGAACGAAAACTGAATTCAACACAAGTAAACAGGTAGTTGAGCCTTTATGATTATGATATGCTTCATAAACTCCAAGGTAAAACTTTTCTTCGGTATATAGGTATGTTTGTAACTTTGCGGTAGAATTATATACTTCAAAGACAAGTTAAAGTTTGATTACATTACACTGTCTATAAAAGAAGTGAAAACAAACAATGTAGGTATTTGACGACGAGAATAACATTGGCACAAATGAATAAATAATATATGTATTCTCAAATAAGTAAAATTATTTTTACATAGTGCCTAGTAATAGTAAACAAATTAACAAACCACCAGGAAGGTATTATAATACAGTAGATACTATATACAAAATTACAAAACTGAGGTTCTGATAATTTTAACTCAGTTTTATCTTCCGCTTGCAAAGTTTAGATATTATTTATTCATACTGGAATGCCATACAAGCGGACAGGGACTCATTCCTGAAGACTAAGTTGTTATGCTTATGTATCTTGTAACTTAATTGCCATATCCCAGCCGAAACAACCAGGCGAACATAACTTCTTAGCGGTAGAAACACGAATATAAGGTAGAGGTACAAGTCATTCATCATGCATATGACTAAACGATAAGTACTGGCCATTATGATCAGATGGATCATGCATTTTCTGAGGAATCAATCAATATAAATGAGACGAATTATAAAAGTAGATATTGCCTTTATGGTAAATTTTTAAGGCTAAAGGATCTGATGTGAATAAATATACTTACCCAATATACCTAATCTAAAGTTGATAGTCACTACAATTATGTTGCCATGCGCCGCCAGCGTAGTACCGTCGTATGCGTTTCCAGAACTCCACTCATAGGACTCGCCGTGTACAAAGACGAGACACGGCACGCCCACTGAGTTGCCTTCCATCTCCCCTCCTAAATAGTGATTCATAATTTTATAACGAGTGTAAAATATATGATAATAAAGATGTCTTAACATAGAAAATTTAAAAATAACATAAATTTCAGTTGGCATATTTTATAAGTACCCATTACTACGGAAGAATATTAATTTTTCAATATATTATTTGGATATGATTCATACTTTTAAAAATCTATATAAAAATCATGACAATGTTTATAATATTCAAATTAATATAGTCTAAATAAACTGAAAAAAATTATAATACATGTTAAAGATGAATGACAATCTTTTGAAAGAAATAATAATGTGTATGTATGTTTTTAATCCTATTGTCGTAAAATGGAACCATTATTTAGAAAAGTATAATTTCGTAATTCTATATTCAAAAGTGTTGTTTTCTTGTAATGTTGGTAATATTACAAGGATACAACAGGGAAAATACTTAAAACAGAAAACATTTCCTTATTATGTTGTCATTTACATTCAATACACGACGTGCGAGTCACGTCTAATTACTGTCATCATAAACAATCACAGTTGGTTCAAATTGTTTGACAGCACTTAATAATTGCTTTAATGATATTCTAATAAGATCTTATAAGGCTAAACTCTATTAAATCTATTAACAAGTAACATGATTATATTAAATACAATTACAAGGATCAATTACTTTAAATATAACAACAAATCGTAGGTAAACTATTTTACACTCCCTCCTTATGTATACCCTAAATAACTTTAGTTAATATTCTACTAAATTTTTTCGTGACATATAGTAGTCTGTGTGATTTTTAAAAATTAATTGGTAAAAACATACAATAATTTAATATTTTCTAGAAACTTTTATGTATACTTAACTATTTAATTAAAATATTAAAGACTTCTACTTGACTTATAGTAGAGTTATTATATTTCACAATCCTCCGAAAAATATCGATTTTAAGTTTAGCTAATACCTACTTAATAACAAAACTTCGTTATGATTGGTTATGTCCTTTTCTTGCGGTGATAAATTCTTAAAACAAAAAATTTGTGTTCCATTGCATATGTCTAATTTCCCTAATTTAAAAAAAATTTAATATATATGTTATTATTACACAATAATACATTTAATTGGAAAAAATATAGATGAACTATAATAATATTAAAAAATAATGAGTAAAATCGGCTCTTCCCATTTTGGTTCCAAAATATACGATTTCAAAGTTTCAAAGGTAAAAAATGTAAGTCTTTTAGAATTACAAATAAAGCAATATAATACCTAATGGTTCAATTTATCCGTCTAAGAATCAGACTACCAATTTATATTAATATTGGCTGGAATATTTTTTTCAATAAATATCTGGACTACTTTTAGAATTTATTATCCTGATATTTTAAAAATTGTTATTTTGATTCTATACAATACAACTCTAACAATTTATTATTATTATTTATTATTAATAATTTAGTGTAGTATTTCGAGACAAAAATTTAAGAATATTTTTATTCCCTTCAATATATAGATATATACCGGTCACACAAACGAAGTTGAGGTACAACTACTCGTAGTTGTGACATTATTTACTATTTTTAAATGAATAAATATATATTAAATATTGTTAGTTGAATAATAAATCTTACTAATATTGTAAAATAATATGAAACATTATGAACGTGTTTGAATGAAATTTGGTACACAGACTACGTTCTCGATTAACACACAATATTTCGGCATGAATTATGATAACAAATTGATAAATATTAAAAAAAAATGAAATTTAACATAAAAATTTAAATAGATGTTCTGTAGATGTACTGATGCTCCAAACAACTCTTGACCGTCGAGGTGTTGTTGTGGAATATCTCAACCTCACTTCCGCACTGCTTGCAGGGGGCACTATGCACTGCAATGCACTACGGAATTGAGGCCTCGACACCCTGACCCACTTCAGCTCCTTCCATTTGATTAATGTCCTCCTAAACTTTGTTGAAAAACGCTCGCTTTTTTAATTAAAACTCGTCCAAATAAATACAACTTAGTTAATAAACTGAGTTATAAAATCGGAGAGATGACAAATGAGGTGTCTGGAGTATTAAAGCATACTCGTACTAAAATTCAACTCTGAGTTATTTTGAATTATGAATGATATTGTGCTCTAATATACTATACATAAGTAACATAAGCTGTGAACAATGTAAAATTATAGGTATTATTCTATAATAATTAAGAAATAAAAGCCTTGAACATCGAATACATTTTTGGCAATCCGAATACAATTACGCACAAGCACACCAGTAGCGACTTGTATTATAATGTACGAAAATATTGTACCTAGATCTAAAGACCACACATTAGAATTGTGAATATTGTTAAAAAACAACTAATTTTTAAAGATAAATGTGAACGCACTAATTTTGTGGTTAGTTCTAAAACTTAAGACTTCCATTAAAAATTTCATGATATAATTAACATAAAGTAAATATTAAAGGCAATGATATAATAATATCTCTAATGCGATTGCCCTGTCTTATATTTCTGACGCGCAGCCTTTGGAACATTGTAATTTTCTTTGGTAAGAGTGAAACTCTGCATATTTGAAGAGCGGCTTATTTAACGGACAGTGAATTAGCGGTGAAATGACGTGAATAAATTATGAATAAACCGGCTGGCAAGGATTAACGAGCGCCGCGAGACCTTACCGCGAATCACCGCCGCAATAGGTACTCCATTATGTTGATATTATTGTTCTATTCTATCAGATGTTATTTTAATAGGAATACCGAGTTGAATTAATATTTTCATTAAGTAGACAATTTCAGCGGAACAAAATTAATTGTATAAAAGGTTATAATTTATACAAACTGTATTTAACTCTGAATTAATCTAACGGATATGTGGACAAAGCAACAAAAGATTTTCTTAGTACAGATAATCTAGTGACTTCTAACGAATAAAGTATACTTTGTTCTTTATAAGTTTCTTGATTGTTACAACAAACAAGTTTGTGACGTCAAACATTTCGTGCGTTACAAAGTATTTATATATCTCTCCCTCTCTCTCTATTGACACAAAACACAGAAATGATCTGTCTTAATATTACAAGTTTATTTTTTTATTATATCGTAGGTAGTTAGTTAAAAAAAAAGAAATATTTATTAATTTATTTTAATTAATTGAATATCTACCTATCCTATTATAATATTATAAATGAAAAAAATTGTAAGGATAGAAGGTGATGGTGATAATGGATGACTGGATGGCTAGATAAATGGATAAACGTTTGTAGGTAGAAACGTGGAGTTAAAGCCAATAAGGAAGTGATGGACTGTCATCTTTGCTTGCCGCGAAAACCTAAGAAAATTAAAATGTTTCCCAAGTAAATGCACAATAAAATTAAACAATGTTTGAATGGTACGAATTGAAGGATACGAAGCAGGCAATCTCATCATATTTCAAATAAAATGTAAGATACATTTGACAGTAATAACATTAGCATCGTTATGGAATATAAAAGAAAACCAGTCTGCTACATTAACTAGAATAAATTACAGTATGTAGCAAACTACTTCCTTGTTATTATTTAAACAGTTCCATAAGCATATTCAATATATCTTACCGTTAATGGGCACGTAGAGATTAACGTATAGACAGTCTTCGCTTTGATTAGCGAGCACAGGCAACAGCCTCTCGAGTTGACGGATTCGCGCACGTGGATGCATCAATAGCGCATCGTCGTGCGGTGCGGCCGCCGGGGGCGCCTGCGGACACGCCGGCCGCGCTGCGTCCGCCAGCCGCGTCTCACGCCACTGCGACGGTGTCACCGGCGGCATATATCTGTGTCATTTTACCGTATTTTTAGATACATTATTGATAATCACATAAAACAATACACAAGAGGGTTGCCATTAATTATCCTATCCAATTTAGATTTTATCTATTTATAGACTAAGCGTTATAGATATACAAGCCGAGCATAAAAGTCTTATCTCAAAAAATAATTTTTAAAGCAGACTCTTTAGTCAAATGAATGATAATTAAGTGCAATACTAATTTAATTATATGAGATACTTGAAATTTTTTTAAACGAGTATTCCGAAATCTCATAGAAACTAACTCTACGAGTATTAATCATAAAAACTAAAACTTTCTGGAAACCTATTTTCACCGTTTTCTCGTTTCCTTTCAAATTGAGAGTTTAGAATAAAAAGAAAGAGACAAAACAGTCCAATAGTTTAAATAGGTTTATGAACAAGAAAGTAAATTTGTAAACGTAATTACTCACCTAAGACTACCAAGAGGTGGCGTAGCATACGGTACACCGAGGTATGCTTCGACCTGCGGATGGGAGTGGACAACAATCCCGCGAAGAGGCCCGTACTTCGTGCGCACCACTCGCGTGCTGTATTTGTGCGTAGGCAACGCAGCGGCGCAGCATAGGAGCCACGCGTAGAGCGCGGCACGGTCCGCGCGCATCACGCGCACGAGCCGGGCGCGTGCGCGGGCGCGGTCGCGGTCGCAGGCGACGCGCCGCCGGACACGCGCGCGCCCCTGCGCATCACGCGGCCCGCCGCACGCTCATGCATGCGCGCCGCCCCATATGCCTCCACTTCATCCCGTAACGTCCTCCTCTCGCACACTCCGCCACTGTCATAATACCTAAACATTTACGGACTCAAAGAAATCAAACGAGTGTCCCTATTCATTTACTACCGATAACATACAAAAACACATAAAACAATACTTACCCGAATCATGTTTTTGGAGCACCGAATATACCCGTATATAAATCAACCGCTGGGTTAACCTGAAACAAATTAAAAACATTTAGTAACAAATAAAAGGAAAATAAAATAATTGCTTTGGTTCACCCATAACTACAATATACGAAAGGTAAATTTTCTTCAAATTTCCATTTTAATCAAATATTAACAGAATAAGCCGGGATACGGACAATGGAGTAGGTAACGGAAAATGTTTGCCTAACAGACCTAACCCGACGTTTGTATAATTTAATGTAATACAAACACGACAACAACATCGCATTTCTAAACGAAATTTGCCGTTTTCACAGCGAGCTTTATTCAGTAACGTACCGTCTGTTCTACCTGTAAAGAACGACACCGGCGCACCACCACTATACCGAGACTGATTTTCATTCTAATTAATCGAGTCTGATGATTGTAATTACAATATTTGTAATTGTCAACAGAAACAAGTTTAATATACTTGGTCAAATTCTACCAGTAAAACTGTATATTTTGACATGAGCAACGTGGATCGAAATGCAGTAAAAAATATTTAACCTCTCATACTAACACGACGCGTCCAGCTGGGAGGGTCAGAAACGTTTGTAGATTTTAAATTTTTAATTTACTAACATTTTATTCTAATATATTCTAAGCATGGGTCGATTTTTACTTTTACGTACTTTTGTAGGTATTCAAATAAGTAGGATTTCATTCTGTAAGTACTTTGCCGTAAGAATTCTTATTTTAAAATACCATATATATATATATATATATATATATAATAAAAATAAATAAATAAAGCAATATATGTAAAATAATACCTATCAATCTATATGTATACATCAACTCATTTAATAGAAGTGATAGGCATTGATCCCGAACCTTTGTATTGATATTTAAAGCAAGGCAAAATATTTGACATGTGTCAAATATATTAAAAGGATTTTTGTTGTTGACAGCGATATTTACAGGCACATTTGGATGCGCAAGCGGTCCACAAAGAACGTGGCAGAGCCGAAAGCCATCATCAATCACTCGCATGACAAGCAGAAGCATTGTAATACTTCGCCATTATGGTACCTATACGCACTTTTGATTGCGTCACATTAAAAACGTCTAAATTCATAGATTTTTTATTACGATATCATACAACATTTAAAGCTTTTATGAATTAATCTTATTCGTACTTTTGAGTTCGTTATATTACTAATATCTAAAGATATAATATTTTCTATTAAGATATCACGGAATATTTAAATACGATACGGTTCTATTATACAAAATCTAATTTAACTGATGCAGAATTTTTCATTCATTTATTTGAATTTTTAATATAATTATATAACTGAAGACTGATCCTGTTATTTTATCGTGATCTTTAAAAAAAAATCTTAGAAAGTGAACTGCGCCAACCGTTTTAATTATCGCCATTATTCACAGGAAAATCATTAGGGTTGCCTAAAAATGCGACTTATAAATTATTTCCACTACATTTTGCGACACAGACAATACAATGCTTCAAGAGAATAAAATATTACAAGTTATCGCAGCTCACAAATTTTCCTAGAATAAGTTGACTATTAAAACAGCAATGATTTCATAGTGTAATTTTATATCGTATAGAATAAATTATATAATATTTTTCTACAATGCAGTATGAATTTTAACAGATGGCTGAAAGGAAATTGTTTGACTGATCAACACAATAGGTGTTATTTCGTATGCATATTTAAGGAATAGAAATACAAATACAAAAAGTAACCATTGAAAATAATCAATTATTTTTAAAATATCTTCATTTTAAATCTAAACAGAAAGAATATTCTATTCAATTTGATAATTTCCAGTCCTAAACTAATAGATGTTATCGCTGTCGTATATTTATAAAAGAGGGAGCGGAGCGTGCTTATTTTCTAAATAATGGCCAATTTTAAAGACTCAACAAGCTCAATTTGTTATTGAACAGCTAATATAGAGTAATTGCATCATTGTGCAGCAACTTTTGCTACTCGATTTTCCCAACCAGTCGGTTGCAATTTGTAATATCACTATCGAACTATACTTTGTAATTTACTGTTTAAAGCCCCAGCTCGTTATTTTATACGGTGTTAAAATCTGAACGATGAAAAGCTTCAAAATCAGGAAGAAGGTAACATGTTAATCTTTTTAAGCGTAATCGAGCTACGGATGTCGCCTTCTACTCAAGATAACACGAAGCTATAGCACTGATGGTGATCGATCGCATACCTACTCTACCGCAACCTATAAACGTTATTACCATCTTAAACTTTATGTACAACATTGACACGGTAATGTGCTTAACGTGGCAGGTTAAGGGAACCATATTCCACATACAAAACGATGTAGAAATGTTACGTGAATTTCTAATGATCTTTCGAACAGGTGTTGCCTTCATAATATTACTTAAGTATGTCGATAATAGATGTCATTGCAAATTATAATACCGTTTTACGCTTTATTAAATTTTTAAATAAATATATATGACGAATATACACAATTATGTATTTGATGAGAAATGTATATATATGAAATGAGTACCTATTTTTATGATATGTCACATAATATATACTTAAAATAATTGTCTATGGTTAACTACTAGATAACGCTATAAAATGTCAAGTTTGCATTTTACACTATCTAGGCATATTAAAATTCAATAAATAAATATTTTTTATGCGAAATAAATTTAGGGCCTGTGATATATATACCTTATAATAGTTACTAATTCCAAATATAGAGCACATCTCTTAAGATGTCATCTATATATCTGAATTTGAAATTCTAAATCTGTAGGTCTATACCTAAGAATTTCAACATGTACTAATGCTAAAAAGGAATAAATTTCCGTGGCTCTACTCAGATATTGACTTCACTAACCAGGTAACCAGTTTAAAATTATAAAATAAAATAGAAATTATCTTTATTCAAATAGATTTGTTTACAAGCTCTTTTAAATAGTTATTTTAAAAAATTCTACTGAGTACGAAATATTGTTATCTGATGAAAAAAACCTACAAGAAACTCAACAGTTATTGTTTTTAAATCCTTTAAGTACAAGATAGTTATACATTTGTATGAGTACTGTAATTACAATTAATATTGAGTTCTAATTATATGTATTATGCAATGTAAACTAAACAAGCAAACATGAGCAGAACAGTTCCCACAGGCAACATCCATTCACGATTTACCCAATTTATATCAATACACTACCTATGTGGTAATCAAAATACACATCAATTACAAAACTTGAATTGACATTTACAATGATATAAAATGATTAATATGGTAATGTCAGTAAGTTCATATTGTAATCAAAATGTCAATTTTTATTTCGAATTATAATTAGTAATACAAACATAATACAATATTTTATATATAATTTGCTAAATCTTAATTTTATCAAATTTTTTCATTCATATGATCATCTACCCTGTAATATGCCTTTTTACACAAAGTAATTTTTTTGGAAGATTTAAATATTTTTTCAGGTAAATTTAGGATAGACTTAGACAGGTCTATATTTAAAATCTTACACAATCTCCAAAAAACGAATTAATGACTTTGTTCAGCCGACATACTCGTAGTGGTAGCAGCAATAATTCTGTAAGGTGTAAATTTTCGCAACTGAGAATGTTTGATTCCTTGAAACCGATACAGTCAGACGTTTAATTTATAAATTGAACGTCTGACTGTATCTTTTATTTTGGTTATATTTTTCCGATCGACCTTGAATAACAATCAGCTATCATTTCAACCATGTAAGGCAAATCATTTATGTAAACTAAAAAAGAAAAGGGCCTACTCGTAAAATTGAGCTTTGTACGCCCATATTTACTTTACGCTCTTTTTGATTATGCATCATCAATTTCCACAAAATTGTATTCTACTTTTTAAATACGACTGGATTAAACTTAGTCTTATTTCTAAAGCCATAGTTTAAACAGCAGTGATGATTCACACAATGAAATGCTTTTAAAAAATTATTGAACATCACCAATTGTCACTCATGAGGACAAGAGTTAAATATAATCTACCTTATATTTTTAACGATCTATACATATCAAACTGGAAAAGAATTATTCACGCACTGCCTGCTTCATGACAAAAATAATACAAAGAAATATAACAAAAATCGGACAAGACGAAATCCGCTTATGCTATCGTGATTGCGACAAACAAACATTTCTCTTTCTTTTATCATAAAAATAGTAGCTGCTCTCAATTATTTTTAAACTAGGCTTTCAATTCGCTTGTATTTTTTATTTATATAGGGTACTTAATATCTTTGCCAAATCTAAACTGACTTTAATATTTCTTTTTGAAATTGTTTACTTCCATATTGATTTTACTCGTATATTAATTTTGTCTCTGTGTGTCGGCCTGTGTTTTCAAAGCTTTTTTTTTGCGAAAAAATGTAAATTATGAAAGACGCAGACTATATGTTCTTTAATATATAATAAGTAGATATTTCGTACTCAAATTATTATCATTAGTTTTAGGGAAAGTTTATATTATAATCGAGTATATTACAGTGCATGGTAACGATCATACAACACACATGTAATTGATGTAGCAATTTATTTACAAAAGTTTGTGTCTCTCTCGAATGCGAGAAGTTGTATTACCTAACTCTTGTAACTCGTCGCACAGGTGTTCACCAAGTGTTAATTAATGTATGTACAAGGGAAATTTATATCGTGTTACACATAATGGATAAATACCAAAAGTAATGGTGACAGTAACGCGATGAATCGGTTTCATTACGTGCGAAGTATGCGGTACAAGTAATTCCTTGCAAACATATATTGAGTTTTTATTACTTTTCATCATTTGTTTGTTGAGCTTTTATTGAACTTCTGGTATTATTCGGTTAAATTAACTTTGGAAGCATTTCTTTTTATGGGAATTCATTGTTCGCATATGTACCCTATTATAAATTTTAATTTAAATACACACATACATATACATAAATATATACCTACATTTATGCATATACCTACATATACATACACATATACATACAATATAGATAATACATATATAGATAAATATATGTATTATCTACATATATAGATAAATAAATATATGTTCATAGAGATAGAAGATGCTCTTTAAGTCTACTCTTAAAAATATTTAGGGATTGACTCTCACGGATAGATATGGGAAGAGAATTCCACAATAATTCTAATGTTCATGTAAGCCGATAAATTATAAAAACACCGATATGAATAAGATTGTTTTTATAATCCTACATAAACATTAAGCATCGATGCGATGATGAAGAGAAACGAATAATTCACTATAAAATAGTCAGAGTAAGCCTACTCAATGCACTGGCAATGGGAAGTTACCATTCCGCGCGGGCTACCCACTTATTTTAGGAATGTAAAATCCGATTTCTGATTAATGTTTATGAAGATAAAATATACTTTACGAGATAACGAAACTGATATATATGAGTATAAATTTATATATAATATATATGTAACATCCTAATACAACGATAATTATCTATACAGCCGATATTACGAGAATTATCTCCCGGGTTTTGGCACCAAAAAGAATGTAAGGACTCTATTAAGCGGTGGAATTTTTTTTATATAACTTAGAATGGCAAACAAGCTAACGGCCCACCTGATGGAAAGTGGTAACCGTCGCCTATAGACATGAGCGGTACAATGGACATAACAGAGTATACTGATTCGCCCATGATACCCCCCATTTCGTATGTCCTTACTTCTAACAACGCTTTCCACCTTGTTTTGACTGGATGCTGTTAGATCATTATTTAAACAAATACACAACAGTATCTTGATGTTTTATAGTGGTATAAAGAAGAACTCCTAGTTGACTGTCGTCTATTTGTTCTTGATTCGCGAAGACGGCACGCGTTCTCAAGCCGAGTGTTAACTAACCGCCCTCCAAGTTAGTAATGATTGTAATCGCTTCACATTCGCAAACTGTGTGCACAGTAGCATAAGAATTGAATAATCGAATGCTTGAAACACCGCTTAGGACGATACAGGGGTATAGTATATTATTTTATTTTATTAAGCAAGAGATAATGATGTGCAACTTTACTAATCCCATTACTAATTATTCGACTGAGCAAATCAATCGGATTACTCGAATGATTTTCAAATAATTCTATTACTTATTTTATTCATTCGATTACTAATGTCAGCCGATTACTAATATCATTCGACTATCTACTAATTTCATTCATGAGTCGGTACGAACACAGCCGAGTCGACCCGATCGTTGGAATGTCTTTAACGTTTAAATTTAGTAAAAAATACCAATATTCAGTAGTAGTAATTAAAGAAAGTAGGAAATAATTATTACGCATATATATATATATATATATATATATATATATATATATATATATATATATATATATATATATATATATATATATATATATATATATATATATTGAAAATAGATATATTTGTCAGTGGTTTGTCGTCGCTCGTTATAATCAACATAGTGATATATTAGTAGTAGTACAGGGAATGGATTTGATAGTAGTAGATACAGACAGAAAAGACTGTGTTTTAATTACTTACTAATTAGTAAAATCATTTAAATACAGAATTTATATTCTTAAATGTATATTACTAATTTAATATTCGAGTTATAAAATCAGTAATTACGAATTATTTAAATAACAAACGTATTAGAATTCGCGCATCGCTAGTAAGAGATGAATATGTTTATACAGCTAGAGCTTATATTCATTACTTATAACCCACAGAAACTTCGTAACATGATGGATAATTCAAGGGACTTTGTGAAGACATCAAAGTCTGAAATCATGCCATCTATTGACAACGTCTATTGAAAATGTTAATCTCTGACAAGCACAATAGCTAAAATTGATGGGCCGATCTTAGATCATATACTCTAGATGGGGTGTCGAATATTAAAAAGACGTCGCAAAAATGATCAGCTAACGGCGAATGGGCATTAAGAAGTAACAAAGAAACAAACACACTTATATATTACAGACTCATAGTTACTATGAGTAATAGTAATACTTCCTAACAAAAAGCTATTAATTAGAATAGAAGATAACTCATCATTTGTCAAGAAACTAATAAATAATATTACTGAGAACGGGCGTCAGCAATTGAGAAGCGAGCCGTTTCAACAACCAAAACTGACAAGTTTTAGTGAGGTGCGGCAGCAGAACTAAGCTGGTTGGCATGTGGCGAACTGACGTCATCAATCACCAGCCGGCCGTCCGCTGCAGAGCTTTAGTAGGCACACGATCCTCTCGTCTTACGCCATTATTTACTCCAATTCTAGACTCGTTAACCAATAGAAACATTCCAAAGTTAGTTATCTAGGAGAGGTAACTCATATCAGTCTTGACTGAGAATAGAAAACATATAATTAATTAATAAAATCAACTGTTAAGATATAATTTACAATTATTTTTTAATAAGCACATCAAAAGTAAAAAATAATAAAAGCAATAAACTTCACATATTTATTTTGTCAAGTATACCAGTAGATGCCAACTACAGTTCGCATCCAGACAGCGCCCTCTAATGTCAAAAAGCAGTATGCAGTAAAAGCCTCTGATATGGTTTACCGGATGATGGATTTATGTGCTCGCCAAAGCACGAATCAAATGTCAATATTCGTTTTAAATGACCCGAACACAAATTTTAGTGTCTAATATACTATCCTTAAGTAGGATAATAAATTGGCGGCCATTTTCTCGGATTGTGTACACTCAAATTATGTTAATTTGTCTCTTAAAACGTTATGCATAAAAAAGCGACTTGTAATTAAACAAGAAAAAATCCAAGATTGTATCGCGAGACATTTGCATGGTAAATAGTTATAAAATCCCTGGCATTCTCTCCGTCTCAGTTTCAATGTACCCGTCTTAATGGACACCAACGCGCTAAATCTCGGTAGCTTAAGCCTTCCCCGCAAAATCCAAATTGGTTGGATACTCCTTGTCATTAGCTTATCTATGTAGTAAAACTTTACAAAATGAAATTTTATAGAAATATTCTCATTGGCCATGCATAGAGATATTACTTTATAAAGCTAATGAGTTATAGCTTTTATAAAATTATGGCCGATACTCCTCTACTATTTTCATATTATTCAAGAATCAAACATGTAATATTTTTTTTTGTATTAAATATTCTGTGTCTTTCTTTGTGGGTAGTTAAACGTGTTTTAAAACTAATTCACATATAGATTTACTCGTCAGACTAAGTGAAAACCGAAACAAATGTTTCTAGAATAAAGAAAACACCAATAATAATACTAAGCGACTTCCAAAAAGAAGAGATTTTTCAAATAGATCTCACATGCACATAAAGAAGATACAGAGATTCTTCACTATTTTATTTGCGTGCGAATGTGTGTATTGCATATCTTCGCCAATTCGAGAACGATTTCTTAATGATTTGTGCAATATGGGAGATATCACTCCCATATTTACTGTCTTCTCATTAAATTTGTCGTAATTAAGCCCTAGTTTGATTACGAACCGTAATCTTGAATATTTAATTAAATTTTTTCCAAAAATTCCAAATGTGATATATTAGTGTATAAGATGGATAGGAAAAAAATCGTAATTTTTTTTTACTTCTATTGGTAAACGTATAAGGATAAAACCACAAAGACATTGTCTTCCACAATATAGTCTTGTCGTATGAAATTTTTTATAATAAATTTAAGAGCAGATTTAACCATCCAAAAAATTAAGTCATAGTGTTAACAAATTGGTATAAAATAAACAACGAAGTTTTTCCCCGATTTCCTATAAAATAAACGATCAGCTACTGGCGGCTCATAAATCATTCCTTCTTAAGAGCTTAACTTTCATTATTTGTTTACACAAAATAAGTTATTTCTTTCATTCACTTGCAAAAATCATTATCTTTAGTGACGGATATAAGTGATGGATTTCGACATTAAATATTATTCTATTTAAAAGATACTGAACTTACTGACACTTGGTTTTTGATATAATCATATAATTTTAGCAGCAACCTCATAATTTCTTTTTTAAGGTTTATCTTTATTCATTCTTCGAAACCTCTACATAGATCTTCCATGTATTGTAAACAGAAATCTTATTAAAATGAAATTTCGACAACAATTAAGGGTGGATTTATTACTCAAATTTAAATAAAATTTAAGTTATTCTATTCAAGAAATTCGTCTTGTTTTCCATCGCTCAAAATATAAACATTTTATCACTAAATCGGCTTGAAAGCTATGTCTGGCAAGAACTCTTTTAAAATATTGCGATCATTTTAATTTCATATTTAAAAAAAAATTAATACCTTATGTATAATAAAAAAAAAACATTAATTTCTGTTATATTTTTAATGACGTAGTTCGTTTATTATAAAATATCTTTAAAGCAATTTTTATTTATTTATTTATCTATATTTATACAGAATATATAGAAAATATTATTTTTAGTTCGTAATTTTATTTACCATGAAGAATATTAATTTCCTTGCGAAAAAGCAAGTTACGACCTAAGCAATTAAAAATATTATGAGTTATAAATGAAGACGTTGCGATTTTGCGAAAATAGGGCTCGCTTTTAATTCTCGGCCGGGCTAACTCAGATAACGTTATTTTCAAAATTTGCTTTCACATAGCAGAAGATAACATGTTTTATGAATTCAGAAAATGGACGAATAATATTTAAGACGACTTCGTAAGATTATGTGACTTTTTATTGTAGCACGACATATGACCACGCCATTATTATACGCCGAAATTTACGATGTCGATGACTATTTTTCATCGATTTATGTATACGAAAAATAAACAATATAATAATAAATTATCCCTAAACTCTCCCCAAATAAACCAAAGATTAGTAATATTTGCACCTAATTTCAAAAACGGCCGTGCTGGCCGGTATGTACGATCTCTCGCTTAAAATTTCACGCATACTCAGAAGAACCAATGTAACCTAAGGATAAGCAAAATGAAGTGGTTATGAGCTGGTCACATAGCTTGAAAAACCGATAACCGATGGAGATGAAAGATTTTTGAGTGGCGACTCCATACGGGCCAATGTAGTGTAAGACGACCTCCCACTAGATGGAGTGACCTAAAATGCAATGCAAGAAGTCAGGGGAAGCAAGTGGCTCAGGACTGAACCTAATAGCAGTCTATAGGAGAAGCCTATGTTTAGCAGTGGACACATAACGACTGACATGGTGACGATGATATTTATCAAGATATCGCGTGATCGTGGGGAGGGACTGAGATCAGCTCAAAACAGGGACATAAGATAAAACTAGTTCCTGAAGGTAACAGCTTCAGGAACACCGTTGTAATAACTACATCCAATTTGGTATAGCAGTTTTTGCGTGATGCTGGACAAATATACAGATAGAAAAAAAAATCTATATATTTTGATTACTATATTGTAAACCCCTCATATCAATATTTATACACAGATAACGTTTAGTTACATTTTATTATATTAGAAAGGCATACTTAACATAATTAAGGTGTCTGAATATACTTACTACAGTTACAGAATAAATAAATAATAAAGAATTTATAGCAATTTATTTTATTTAGCAAAGAAGTTTCATAAATTCATAAGTTTTCTTTTTAGAGTAAACAAAGGCCTTCTGTAGTCTTATAGAATGTCTTTGTCCTGTCATACCATGCTTCTTCAACATTTAAACCTTTATCTTACTAATATAATAATATTATAACTAGACGATGTTTGCAGGTACATAAAAGATATTTAAAAAAATATATGTATAAGCGCAATAATTAAATATTTTTTTTATATAAAATATATATACTTACTCGAATTTAAAATCTCCTTTTTTAAGTCACTTGAGAATGGTGATTATTTTATTAATAACTCAAGTAATTGTGCCCTAACAGTGTACTTAAATTTAAAATGAATAACATTAAATAGTCTGCATAATACTCAGTAATATCTCTATGTACATTTCTACATAGATATTATATTTGATTATATAAGAAAATAGCACAAAATAAAAATTATAATTAAAAATAATTGAATTCTTATTGAAAAAAATATCCACTTCATTTCGGAAATTATAATTCAATTGTAAAAATTTTTTTCAGATACTTGCAACCATAAAAGTGGCGCGAATTCTGCAAAAAAAAATGTAAATGATTATAATAGTAATTGTGCTTAAAATTGAAAATAGTTACCGATTATATTTAGTGATTTCTTTATTAGTTCTATTTGTCATCTCATAATTTTTGCTCCTTTTCAGTGCGTAAAATCTCATTTTAATTAAATATAGACACGTCAAAATATATTGTAAGTATATACAACAATAATAAAAAAGCGATTCAGCAATTTTACAACTAGCTGACAAAAAGTTGACCCGTTTTTGAGGTAGAGCCTCTAGGGTCTGCTTTTCTCTAGCTCGGCTCTATCTATATAATCTAAAACTTTCATGTTCTTAAAATCCATGCGCACAATATCACGGGTAATAATAGTTTCTATTTTTTTTTAAATTTACTTCATTGTTATAGAAAAAAAAAACATAAATATATTAAGTAAAATTTATTTTGGGCAAAACTATAATTTTGTTATTGAGGACATTAAAATTTTTAAAAGAATAAAATACTAATAGCATGGGGCTGTCCTACTTCACAATAACCATATTCAGTGTACTAATTATAACAATTATGAAATATTTAACAAACAAAAGTTAGAGCAAGTAATTTATGTGCAAGAATAAAGGGTAATAATACGATAACAAATGATAATACCCTTTAAACACAAGGTGTGAAGACACTCTACCTACTTTGGTATAATACCAACACGTTGATATAACAAAGTTATAATCAACGGGATTATTAAAGGCATGGGATATTGCTTCATCCATATTCTCTGCTGCTAGGAATGCTTTAACTAACTGCTTTGTTTTCTAACCAAGAGTTTAGAAAGTTCACAAGAGTGAAATTTTGTAATCTATTCTTTGGATTCTGTATTGTTAGCTTCCATTCTAACTAGTCTATATAGGTTTTATTTTCAGCCAACTCCCACTTTGTTCTCTTTTTGCGTTCTAGAGCCACTTAAATCTTCCACTTGTCATTTATTTTCACACATCTATCCCAATGATCAACTGCTAGATTGATGTGATACCATTGAGTAAAAACTAACTCAAGTACCTCAATAAATAGAGGAAAATTATTTTTACAAATATTGCGGATGAGGTGATATTACTTATTATCTCTTAGTAACAGAATAAATAATAATACTCGTGCAAGTGATGGCGGCTTGGTATAAATTTTTGTATGAAACAAATATGTATTTTTCCGTAAAATAAAAACAACTTCAATAGTAAACACACATCCAACGATAAACAACGAAAAGTTTTAAGATACCCTACATTGTAAATATTGAAATTTATAAGATGGAAACTTGTGTTTACATATCGATTTTTCTTGCTTCATAAGAAGCAGTTTTTTTATTCCGCAAAGCTAAACAGCGATTTCTACCGTTATAAAATTAAAATAAAACCAACACGGGGGAAACCATATATTATTATTGCAAAAATAATTATCACAATCGATTTAGAATTAGCAACGTAATCATAATAGCAAATAGAAAATTAAACTAATGTATATAATTTTTTTTCATTAACTTACTGGTTCCTCGAACTGCAGCTATTGCGAGTGCAGTGTGAAGCGAGATGCTGCGACATAAAGTACCGTACTCCACTGTACTTGAGGAAGACTTCCGCATGAAATCGAAACAATTGTTAGAAACGACAAACATAGTAAGTTCATAAAACTCCAGTTATATATATAGAATTACTTGCGAATCTCCTTATTTTGAAAGTTGCTTAAAAAACAAACTACTTATAATCAATCAAAATGTCTTAGTCACGATCATAACTATCGATCCATTTCCATTATATACATGTAGTACAAAACAACTACTAGATAAATGTTAATGAAATATGATGTAATGTTAAACTAGTACTAGAATTAATATACGTAATACTTTTTACAGCGATGAAGTGTCTCATTCCTATGGTAAAATACAAAAAAAAACACAAGTAGTAATAAATTGAACGATATTGCGATATATCTTTAAGATCCTAATATGTATTATGCGGATAAACCAAACTATGGTCCATTAATCAAAACTCAAAATGTCAGTACCGTTTATAGGAGCTGCCTTCAACTATGCGCCGTTTACTTGCGAACATTAATCCTATAGTGATATTAATCTTGGACCTAAACAACAATGTAAGTGTATTTGTCTTTTAGTAAATATCTTAATGACAGCCGTATTTACAACAGATGCTTAAAATCATGAACAATCTTTAATTATTATCAAGACACTGTCTTTTTCTTTAACACCTTATTGTTGATAAATTTATATTATATATATTATTCAACTAATGTATTTAATTAATCTGTACTGAGTGTAATAAAATCATAATGTTAGAAAATTCTGGTAAATTTTTTTTACTAAAGTAGTTTGCTTGAATATCTTCGTCTTATTCGTGTATTTTTCTATCATGAAGCAATTGTGTGTTATAGTACAGAAGTATAATACCTTAGTATTCAGAAATGGCAATGCATGAGGGATATTATAGGCGAAACATTATACACTGTTATGTCCATGGTACTGTTCATGTCTATAGATGACGGTTACCACTTTTCATGAGATGGTTCTCCAGCATGTTTGCCATTATAAGTTGCCTAAAAAAAATCATGGATCTATCATTCTAATGTAAGTATATTTATATCATTATAATTTTATATTTGCAATTGAGATTTAAATTATATTCATATAATCACAATTAACTTTATAGTATGTTTTATATAGAACTGTGCACCTAGAATAAATAAATTGTAACTTAATATAAGTTCAGACAGGACAACCTTCATCTCTCTTTAGTCCTAACCGCACAAATACCTATAATGTTGGTATACCGCCACCTCTAGCTTTAGACGGATTGCAATTGAGAAGATATTGTGCTAAATTCTAATAGTGAAGCATGTCGAGCCGTTTTCCATTCTAAAAACGTAAAAAATTAAGATATTGGTTCAAAAATTGCAAAATACTCCATACCAATTTACCGTACTAAAGTGTCAGCTAACATCCAAAGAAACTACAATAAATAGGTCAAATTGAAAAAGACTACCATATTTTCCTCGCCTCTAACGATGCGGCAATATTAGGATTGTTTTGTTGCTTACAAAAATCTGAGATGCTATATCTCAAGACTAGTATATTACTATATTATCTCAGCCCGAGGTAAGGAAAGCAATGAAATCAAAACAATATTTTTTTTACTGATGTCGATATCAAAACAGTTGGTAACTTTTCTTAAGATCAAAAAGTAAATTTAGAATCTTGTTCATATCATTTTCGAGTTTGGCAACTGTTTATATTAAATAGATCCAAATACTTCCAGATTAGACAAATATAGTACAACACAAATATAGTAGATTTTGACGTAATGACTAATTTTGTATACAAAAAATCAATATCTTAGATATCTAAGATATTAGTATTTAGCCTAACCTGTGTATTGAATGACAAGCGTCGATGCAGTTTGCAAGAAGATTAATTAAGATTTCCCTATAAAATGAACACGATAAAACTGAATTTAATAATTCTATTAAAGGTAAAATTCAGAAAAAAATTTCAAGTCTGATAAAAAGTACTCGAATACGCATACAAGCACGATAAATACTTATCCGAGTCTCCAGATTCAATTCGTTAGGTTTCTATTCTTTTTATCCCAAGTACCAAAGTACTCGAATATCAAAACAAGGTTAATTAGACACCATACTAAATAAAAATAATCCGAATATGCAATGCTACATGTACAGGAATCCAACTAATATAGCGTATCTAGGCAACTTTTAACAAAATAAACTATTATTTTATACTAAAATTGCTATTTTTATTGGTGTCATCTGTTTATTGTTATATTATTTTGATCTTTAGTTATTATTCTTCTAATTTTACTGATTTCTTTTACATTATTTTAAAAATAATAGAAACCAGTCACGTACATGACTAAATAGTTAAAATACAATAAATGCTCTACAACTGAATACAAGTATTTTAAATGGTATCATTTATTTTGCAGAATACAGAGAACGAATTATATCATTCTTATTCAGATTTAATTACCATCACATTTACGATTAACGAGGTACAACATGAGTAAACGCGATAATTAAAACGGATTTGGATGAAATGTACAGGAATTTTTGAGGGTTGAATACCTATTTTCTCTGTGCCTTTAGTCCGAATGGAGGCTATCGATAGATACTGAACACAATATTACATTTTATACACATTTGTAAACACAAACAAAACCGCACAAATAAATAATGGAAACCCTTCTCCAAATACAAGTTAAATTAGATATTGTTTAACTTGAACGTATTTGATTATTTTCTGTAACTACAAGTGGAACAAAACATTGGAATATGATTTATTCCTTTTATTTCAAATCAATGAACACTGTCCAACTTAAAACATTCTCTGACAGAGTTAAACTCAATTTCCAGTAGAACGCTATGAAGACGCGGCAATTAATTATTGTCAAATAAAACAAGAAAGTTCATTCTAAATCTTGAACACTGTTAACAAGAATGTCTACATTAATATAAGCAAATTTTAAAACTGGAAGAGCTCGTTATGGAAAATTTCAAACTTAGAAATGTAAGAAGTTGTGGAAACGATGGTTGTTTCGTAGAGGTGTAGAACATTCGGTCGATATCTGTCAACTTGAAGAGCTGTAACAAGAAATGTGAGGCTATTTGTACGAGGCCGTCTCTACAAGTCGAGAGCCCTCCGCCACAGCCGCTTCACAAAACAAACTGGTCAACTTAGTGACCTCTTGACCTCCTCGTCATGTACGACCTACATCGTCATTGTAAATAACGTCATTTTATATCTGGCAAGAAGAACATCGATCTAAAATCTATAATACCGGTGTTTCATCATCATTACTTATACATCCATTGTCCACAGTTGAACATATTTCTACACAAATGCATGCCCATATTTTTTTAGGCAGAAAAACTTGTGGCTCTGCGACTTTTCCATGATCTTTTGTGCTCGCCCTTTTTTAAAATTAGGTGCTAATTCCTATTAGTGATAGGAATTTGAAGATGTTTTTTGTAGTGATGTTTTTTATCTTCTCAGGATATAAAGTGTATTTCCCAACGGAGATATATCGGTTGTCTGTAAATGAACTACAACTACAAATTAAGTGCTGCAGCATTTTATTCTTATAGTGTTTAAATCTGTAAACACTTTTTAGGCATAAGCCTATGGGCCATGTACTTGTTTAGTTTGCAGTATCTATTGAGAGCCCTTGTTATTACATACATATTATTTTTATTCAAAAGAATTAATTAACCCTGGCAAAATTAATATGTAAATTTATCATAATTTCATCCAGTACTTATCTACTAATCAATAAGTTATTTTGTAAAGATGTTTCAGTGTTTGTTCATCTATATGACTCAGCTATACGATTTTATTGTTTTACACATAGGTAAACGAACCATATCCTAGATACAATACTTTTTATCATTAATTCACGTAAGTAAAATCACAGGCGTAAATAGACTATAATATTTACGTTATTTATATAACCTAACTATTTATTAGATTTATTACACCAATTATTTTTCATCAAGAACCAGCTGTGTTTATCACACGAGATAAAAGTTTAACAAGAAAATAAAAAGAAAACCTTATTCTATTAAATGTTATCCACAGATGCTTCATTGTTCCAGTAGACTCGTACACTACTGTTTGTTTAGACTCGAAGGTAAAATAAATATTAAAAAAGAACGAAAATTGTAACACTGTATAGTAAATCCAAGATAGTATTTATAGTCTGAGTCACAAATACCAATACAGAGTCGACAGCAAAGTCCGCAATACACGTAAAATCAATTTGGTAAAGCCACATTGAGCCGCACTGACCCTTACAGGTTTATTCACAAACGAACCAAAAGCTTTAAATCATTTAAGCGTCATTTTATTTATTTTATTGACAGCTTTAATTCTATTTCGTCTCAGTGACTGGTAGTTCTCGTCTTGTAAACCAATATAAAATTACTTTTTGGATATTCGAATATCAGTAGTACATTAGATACCTAATACAAGTACTTAACTTGACACATTATCCGAAATATTAAAAGTAAAGCAATCATGACAGATTTATTGCTTAGACTTTATACCCTCAGTGATTATACTCGTATTTTCAAATTTAGCCACCAATAGTTAATATACTCGTATGAGTCAAAATATAACTTAAATTTTACGGTCCACTTGCTATATTTGGTACTTAACAAACCAAGAATTGGCTGTAAAAAGTCAAAAAGTGACGGTTGACTCTGCTTTACCTTTATGATTATGATAAGTCGTGAACATTCATTGACAGTTATGAACGTATATAGTTAATCTATAGTTTATTATAATTTGATAATATTTTAAAATACATTCAGAAATTTTAAATAATAGATTGAAATTTAGGTATATGTAGTTGTCTTTACATCGGCTTTTCTCACATTTTTTATTTTTGGGATGTCCGACTAATTTCGAACACGATAGAAGCTCTTATTTACGAGTACAGATCACGATTGTGTCGCAAGCAGCACTGCGCAACCAGCAAGCTATTTATCGCTGCGCGCGTGCGGTCGGCGGCGCTGGTGGTCATAATACGACCAATTGTATAGGGCTATACAGTCATGTTGTCTTGCCGTGTGATGTCAGCATAGAATGGGCCACCCCTTCCTTTCACGGGGGTGTCGTAAGAGGTGGCTAAGGAAACGTAATGGGCACCAGGTTCTCTCTTAAAACATCACTAAAGCTTAACTACCATTGCTAACTCGCCTGCCAAGCATGGCAGTAACTGGCAAAATACCCTTATTGAGAGGCCTATGTTCAGCAATGGACAGTTAACAGCTGATGTTAATGTGATTGAAGACTCGCGAACGTTATTATTGAAAATTTATACAATGTGGTTTCTTGATACTAGGGGAAATTTTTTCGACACATTGTTACTTTTTTCGTAAGTACATTATTACATTTATAATTTATTTTCAATTTTTGGATAATATCAATCAGCAAAGACCTTAAGATTTTATGTGTGTCCATACAATAGATGGGGCAAACTCATCAATCTCATGATCCCTTGAATCTATTCTAAAAAGCATACACCAATTTTTAAGTTAAAGAAATATATCTATGTAAAAAGGAGAGATTAATGAACTCATTGTGCTTTTGTTGTTTCCAACAATTGTTTCCACTTCAGTCGAAAGTCTTCTTTCTTTCAGGAGACGTTCAACGCTTTGCGTCACAGCGTCTCGCCTTGCACTGCGGACCGCAGCTCGCATAACCCGTGATGACGTCGTTAGGCAAATATCTAAGTTATGTTTAATTAAAATCTTTCCCGCTAGTTTCTCAACATAATTTTATAACAGCCTCCACGTTGGGTGTTCATTTTCTTTTTGATATATCGATCCAATACTATTAGGAGCAATTTGTATAAAGCAATTTTTCTAATTGTGTCGATACAACAAAATAAATGAAATAAAATTTAATCCTGTATCGATGGAAAACACAAATTGTTGAAATCAAAAGGATGGGTATAATGGAAATTAATCTTAATACTTATGTTGTTATAGTAGAATTCTTAACGTCAATTAAAAATCATTGTTTCTTGATGAATTCTGTTAATTGATTGAGGATTACATTTAATTACTTTTAGTATTCGAATAGAATTTAGGTCGCAAATGATCCCGAAACTAGCCGAGCTTTCACGACTAAAATACACGTAAGTCAATCCAATTAGTCTTACAGTTAAAATATATACTTACAACAGTTTTCATAATAAAATTCCAAATTGTATCCTTTAATAATATATTTTTTTCATACGAGAGAACCCCCCAGCTAAACATTATTTTACACAAATTTATTAAAACTATAAAATAGTGATTCATCAGTAAGCTCAATGATAAGATATATTTTTATACTATAAATGTGACATTGCTGATTTTTCTTTTTATATAATATAAATTGTTTCTTATGTAATTGTAAATTTGTATACCTCGATAGATGGGGTTGAATGGTCCTCTATGAAGAGGACTTATATTGTTTTACCATCCATTGTTACGTATGTATCACAAAATAAATAAATAAAATAAAATAAATAAGAAGGTTAAACTCCCCAACTGTACGCGGCAGCATTAGTTCTACTTCTTATTTTAGTGATTAAATCTAACTGGTAGTTTGCCTCGGTGGAGTTTTAACTAGATTCGTTGACTGTTTGAACGGAGTGAAAGCAAACTAATTTATGCAGATTTTGCAACGTAGAACGTTTACTTATTAATAACAATATCTCCAAAAGAAAATTAAGATATATATATATATATATAATCTATACATATTAATGAATTGCAGTATATAGAAATTTGTATTTTTTTTTTATACAACATAGGATGGCAAACAAACTGACGGCCCACCTGATGGAAAGTGGTAACCGTCGCCTAAAGACATGAGCAGTATCATGGACATAACAGAGTATACTGTTTCGCCCATAATACCCCCATGCGTTGCCATTCCTGAGGACTTAAGTGTTATTCCTCTGTACCCAGTAAATTCACGCCATTTCCCACCCTTCAAACCGAAACACAGCCATGCAAACACAACTGCTTCACGGTTAAAACACGAATGGGACAGATGTACTCAAGCAATTGACTTTTGTACAAAGTTTTCCTCTGATATTTATTATAAAAAAATCAAAACCAAGATATAATAACGCTCTTCTCTGATTCTTATTCTTGGTAAAACCTAATATGATCTATACATAAATAAATACATACATAAATTTAAAGGCTGTCTGAAAGATATTGCATTAGAGATAGGACCGCCTACAAAAGGTAGTTTTATCATATGCGTAATATATATATGGGTATATAACGCTATTCTTAAAATACAGACATATATTCATAGTATATCATAGTATATTTATAGAGCATACTGTGTCGACCATGATACCTGTCAGTTTCAACAATCATCGTCATGTTTTACTGAGAATCCCATTGCTAGCAATATACCCAACCAGGTCGACCTCCTCGCGATTCTCCCTGGAAACTATCGTGGTTAATTCCTGATGAATTCATCATGATGGGCTAACTGGCCTGTTTTTATTATCATCTATCACCCTTTACTGGTGCTCCGCCAGCGTATCCCGTTAGCGCAGGCGGGGTTACCATACCATTTCCATCCATCAAAAAAAAAATTCAATTGTTTTTGTTTGTTGTATAATATATAGGGATGATACAGTACTTCAATTCCTTTAATAGTAATCTACATGTATATATGTATATGTATATATACTCTTTTGTATTATATAGAGTAAATAAATAATAAATAATCAATATATATCTAAATAAAAATGAAAAGAAGTTTATAAGTCTGGGGATTGCAGTACAAAACATCGGATCGGATCCGGTATTACGGCGGATCCGACTTTACTAACCGTTCACCGGATCCAGTTACCGGATTCGGTGTTGCCAATTTTTGACAAAATCATATTGTTGCATGAATAAGGTAGGTAATGTATGGTGCGTAAGTCTGCGAATCGTTCTTTAAGCTTCATCCCTAAAATATCTACTTTTAATATGGGACTAATATCATTTAAAATAAAAAATATTAAATAAAATTGGAAACCTAGTTTATACACATACATCTTTATCTATTTTATAGATATTACCAAACTTATTCAATAGTCGTACACTTTTCTACGACCATTATTACTTCGATTGAAAAAAATGGCATTACTAAAGTTTCTTACTTTAGTAACAAATCGGTTGGTTAAAAGTATTTTTCTTGTTGTGTAATATTATTTGCATAAAGTTAATTTTCATATCGTTATACGCATGTAAAATCGTTCCATGCATCCTTAAATATGCAATAATTAAACTTGTATATGCATAATTACAAACATGAAATTGCAACCACTCATTAATTGGAAGGGAAATTTCAGCTACGGAGTATATAAATTGAAGTCATTTAGTAATTGCCTATAATATGTAGTTATATGACTGCTTAAATAATACACACATATACACACATAAATGCTTACAAATACTATAAATGTGAAAATGTGTTTGTTACCTTTTGGTGCTTTAACCCAATCATGACAAAATTTTGTATACACCTTATATTTGAAATGGAGAAGGTATAATTTATCTCGTTCATTCAATATATCCTAAGTGAACTAATTCGCGGGTAAAAATTAGTAAATAAATGCTACTGAATAAATTACCAAATATTACATAACGCCTCACATCTAACCTTCATCTAACCTCAAACTAAGTATAACTTGTACTATAGATACTATACAGCGATCAAAATATTATAAATTTATTTTTAAATATATACATATTACAAATAGATAAGACCTAGGCAAATATATACTAACATATTCATGAATAAAGTATTTACAATGTATAAAACCGCCATATCATTAAAAATACTTTGCAATACACAGCGAAATATTATAATGATGGCACAAGTTATCAAAAACGTGACTGTCAACTGGTAATATAATATAGTTATTGTACGAAAAAGAGGTTCTCAATTCAACGACTTTTTTTGTATATATGTTACGTTAATAGTCTCCGCCAATTCTATACCGATTTTGAAGCTTCTTCAAATAATCAATAGAGTTTATACTCCTGCTTTGTTAATCTCACGTTAATTTTGGCACGATAAAGTTGCCCATTCATTTTTTTTTTTTTGTAGAATAAAATCTTAAATTAAAACAATATTTAATTAATCAAAAACTGATGACAGCCGTTACGGTCCACTGCTGAATATTGGGCTTCTTCTATTGGGGGTTTTGCTAATAGTTGCCACGCTTGGTTGCCAACCCGTCTGGTTGGCAACCGCAGATAGGTTTTGGTGATATTTTAAAAGAGGCGCTGCTGCTTATCCCTCGTCCATTAAATTCCGAGACCGGTTATGCCGGGATCACATTCACCAGAAGGAGACTCTGTACAAAAGTCGTTAGCTTGGGTACCTCTAGCCCATTTGTATTTCAACCGTAAAGCAGTTGTGTTTGCGTGGCTGTATTTTGGTTTAAAGGGTGGGATATGGCATGAATTTACAGGGTACAGAGGAATAACATCTGAATCCTCAAGAATGGCAAAGCATGGGGGTATCATGGGCGAAACAGTATACTCTGTTATGTCCATGGCACTGCTCATGTCTATAGGCGACGGTTACCGCTTTTCATCAGGTGGGCCATCAGCTTGTTTGCCATTCTAAGTTATATAAAAAAAAGATCAGCCATAATCAAGAATTAAATCAGTAAATAGAATAAATACAAATCCGGTTGAATAAAATCAACGATACGCTGCCTGTGTTAGTTACGCAGTCTTATTGTATAAAAGTATCCTATTTATTGAGTAGTTTATGACTACGAGCCAAATAAGTAAGATCAGCTAAAAGCTTTTATACGATCTCTGGTTGTAAAGAGCTCTATACCTATTTCACTTAATGTTCTTAGAATTGACCAGGAATAGTTTAATGAAGAAAAAAGTTAGAATAAAAATACCCAATTACAGTCCAATTTTCAATTATATTCAAAATATATCTTTTCGATGTTTATAATAGGATTCAAAATTTTGATGAGTAAATCTATTTGAAACGATATCGCCAATAGATACGTCACTTTATAGATAAATATGTAACCATCTTAAGCACTATACTTTGATAAATTGTTATTCACCTCATAACTCCTTTTATTTCATACAATGAAATAATAGTATCAACCTTTGCCTGTTTTTTTTTTTATTATCACGCCATGACCCAATTTCTTTGTACATTTACTGCGCATACAATTTGATTTATGAAAACAATTTATTTAAATAAACATTATTAAAAAAATATTATTGATCGACATCAATAACATTTATGTGTTTATAAATAGGTATTATAATAACTTTATGTATTTTTTTAATATTTATATTTCTTGCTTTTCTCTTATTACAGTCACTCAGGGTCTAAAATATGTATTTATATTCTTTAATAATTAAGTGTATACTAATAAGTATATAAACATATGCCTTAATTATATATGTATAGCATCAATTACCGTAACTTAATTCAAATGCCAATATGTAGTATCATTGGCACACACCACAAATCTACTCAGCTTTCTTATAATACAAAAAAACTATTATTCTTTCATTCTCAAAATAAAGAAAGAATAATCTCCGAGGACTGACTCTATGGTAATTGATGTTTCAACGTCTCACTGCATGTCCATCTTATTTCAGTGATAAATTGAATCTTTTACAATGAAACTATAAGGTTATAATGATATGAAAAAGTAACCAATTATGTGAATTATTTTTTTGTTAGTTAATTACTTGGTTTGTAATTAATTATGTTCTATTTAGTTGCAATCTTATATTATATATAAATAGTAAATACTTGAAAACAGCTGGTCCATTTTTGCTAATTTTATTTATTTATTAAGGAAATAAGTAATAATTTAAATAACATCTCTCGAGTCAGGATTATATACCTACTCGTATATAATAATTTCTACAATTGTTCCTATTGTGTTTGTCTGAATGTAAACGGACGATAAATAGGTTGAAACAGTACTGTTAAGTCTCTGTCACTATTTACTGTAATAAAGTAGGTACTGGACTGATTTTAGAATTATATAAATAATAATTAACAAATTATTACTTGTTGTTGGAGTTCATATAAAAGTTTCACGAGATGTGTACATATAATTCTAAATAAACATTAATTAGATTAAGAATTTAATTAATGTCAATATGGACAGGAGTATTTCATTTGTCGAATATGTCCCTAAAGTATAGCAAATTCTATGTCACAAAAACATCTCGTATTTATCTTATTCTTGTGAATAACAGATGTTCAACGTCCTCACAATGTCATTTATCAGTGTCGCTTCTGTCTAATCATTCCGGCGTACATTTATCACAACAGTTTTTATACATATAACATTATAAATATTGTAGCATTGTCGTAAAATTAGACAGACTGTGTTGCATACTGAATTCAACTTGACTATTACCTAACTGATACGAAATATACAATAAATAGACGTAAATAAGTTCAGAGATTTCTTTTACAGTCATTCTTTTAAGATATTAGGATTTACTTAAAAATATAACTATCTTAACTGTAATTTATTGTACATGATATTATATAACTCTACTAAATATATTTTAAAATAGAGATAACAATATATTAAATTATTCAAATTCCTAATAAATAAATAGTAAATCCAAGGATTACAATGTTATTACAAACATTTAAATAAATAAAATTTGTTTTCATATTACCTATCTACGTAGACCTTTTACTTTAGATATTAGATAACAGATCAAACAAACATACTTAAATAAGTTTATATTTTTATAAATAAATAAAAATTACGAATACGAATGTTTGTATTATTTAATAATATCCACTAGCAACGGACGTTGAAGCAAATATTCAACCGCTACAATACTAAATGCTGAACTATTATATATCTGTGTAGGTATATAGTATAATACGATGGCACATAAATATCGTGAAATGTGTTATTGGACGAGGATGCTCTACGTAAGGTCGATGTACATAAAAACTAATTAATGAGTCCTTATTACAAAAGCTACGTCACGAGATGTCTCGAACATGAAAAGGCCCTGGTTTTCTTTTGGCATTTCATATAATTACATGAGTACTATCTAGGGAAGTTATTAATTTTGAATCAAACAGAAGGTAGACTTCATATCATGCTTTCGTAAGTCGGACATAACGTCAAGTTCCTGTCATATCAAAAAGCCATTTAACATTAATATGCTTCAAGTTGGATACAGGTATTAGAGAAAATCATTCTAATCGTTTTACTTCCTATATATTAATAACGATAACTCAATCAGACAATAGGAGATTCCGGACTGGAGATCCTAAGATCTTGGTAGACCTAAGCTTTTAAATTCATAAATTCATTTGTGAATCGTTTTAAAATTATAATCACTTAATTCATACTTCAAAGAGCACGTAAGGCCTTCATTTATAATAACAATGTTTTTCAAACTTTTTCATAACGCGACCCCCTTAGAATGTAAAAATATTTTGCGACCCCCTATCCTCCGCAGTTCCTAACCTGTATGTAGTTTATTTTATCACAAATATCAAATAAGTACATTTTTATTTATTTTCATAACTAAGTATCGGTTTAATATAATAAAATAAATAAATAATACATACCTAATAAAGTTCCTAAAATATAAATCGATTACGTTGCGAAACGCCTCAATGAAAAGGCGATTCTATTTGCCACTTTCTACGAGTTGACATTTTTTTTCAATAATTCTAATAAAAAACAAACAGAAATCGCTTAAATTTAGAAATACATTTATTTATTAATGTAGCAAAAACGGAGCTGCAATGGAAGAAATTGGTTAACGCAAAACAGGCACACACTTCATATTAATCTGACTCGTAATTTTTTTTTATGTTGTTAATTTGTGTTAGCATAACTACAATAAATGTCTTTTAATAGACATCTTTTAATAAAAATATCGTTTTGAACGATGTTTTTTTATAGCTCCGCAATCTTCTGTGACCCCCTTGTAGAGGCTTAGGGACCTCTAGGAAGTAGCGACCTACATTCTAAAAAAGATTAATTAATAACGAAGTGATTTATAAAAAAATTTAACACTGAAGGACGATACCCTCATATGAGAGTACTTATTCTACATATATATAAACATGTAGAAGTCAATTACATAATTAGAATTATTTTCAGTCTACTTTAAAAAAACAAGATTGTGTCTTGAATGTAACACAATATAATATTTGTCCAATTAGTTTTCTTTTTCTTTTTTGTTATTTTTCTTCTAAAACAAATCTCTAATATTTGTCCTGTACCAATTTTAACATATAATATTATTATGCACACTTTGATTTAAGATTGAATTTTTCTTTGTTTTTTGTAGAAATCTTAAAATATTTTTAGAACAGATTATGAATGCAGGTAAAAAACTTGATAACTATACAAAAGTCGTCTTCATGTCTACCTCTACCCAGCTCATATTACTGCCGTCAAAAAGATGTGCTGCTGAGACTATATCCAAACTTGAAGTGTATGATATAACATTAAAATTACAAGATACGGAAATATAACCAATATAACTTGATTATACTCTTTTATCTAGATAAACATTTATGTAAATACTACTTATATCAAAGTTTTGCTTCTTAGAATATAATGTACAATATTATTGGGTGCTACATTACCCTACTTCAGTACAATAATGATATAACAGCACCCAAACTCAAAACAAATACTTACTCTGCACATACAAATATTTGCACAATACCCAACACCCGGAAACAAAGGACAACTCCATGACACGTGGATAATAGTGACGTATTATTTTATTATATTGACTCCTTATTAACTTTCTAAGTTTTTGTTATTTTAGTTTTCACACTAAATCAAGTTGATGTATTGGAAAAGTACAGATATATTGTTTATATATATATATATATATATATATATATATATATATATATATATATATATATATATAAGCCATAAATTGTCGATTGTCAATATGAGAATTATATACTATATTACATCTTCCTAGATTAGGCTTCATAGTAAAAATTAAACGTTCTACGTCCAATAACTTGTTTATAAAAATAGTTTTGCAGACTATTTTATACGTTATTCAAGTTAAATTTATATTAGTATGTAATTGTATAAAAACAAATTAGTTAAATCTGAAAATTCACGCCTACTTTGTTAATTACGAGTAGGTAATAATGTTTTTCAATACTATTCCCTTGCTAGATCAATTTCCAAAGCATGAATTAAAAATTTTACTAATTAAAACTTGCAAAAAGTTATATCTAAAATGCTTTTTGGCATTTTTTATGTAATTTTATAACAATTTATGAACTGTCAAACAACAATTTATAGACTAATACTACACAAAGATGTTTCAAAAGATCTAGACAATTAATTATTTACTTTTTTGCTCTTAAGTATCAAGCACTCGTGCAAACTATTTTGTATTTTAATTTAAAACTCAAAAAGCACCTACTTCATTGAACCATCCTTTTCTGAAAAGATTTTCCCTAAACTTTTAAACAAAAACAAATAAGCACTACAAACTCCTTCATGATAATAAGACACACAAACAGTTTCCAAATGCTAAGTGTGACGCCTGAAACTTTGACACTTTGTAGTGGTTTGAATATTTTAATAGAAAATGCAGGAGACACAGCTACAGTGATCTCTGAACTAATCCATGTAACAGTGATGAAACAAAGGATAAGCGGCATAATCCTATCAAGGTCAAATTGAACTTGTAATGTTCTCAAAATAGGCCGCAGAGACTACTCAATACAATATCATGTATTTAGATAAACCCTTTAGCACATGAGTAGTTAACTGCTTACAGTCTAACACTGTTTAAAATTTGATTCAAATAATATAACCTAAATAGATGGAACTTGTATAATCATGAACTCTAGGAAATAGTCATTTCCCTTGATACTCTTATTTATTGTAATAATGTTATGCTTTTAAAAAAAAATCATAGAATTGTTTCTGCTGAAAGCTGTATTTCCTCTGTCTTATGATTCCTATGACAATATTAATCAACGATTAATTAGAATGAATAAGTAATGAATTCTAAAATAATTAAATATAAACATACCAAGTGCATCGGACCAGGTATACCAAAATCTACATTGATTTATCTAAAATTAATATTTGGAAAATTAAAGCAAAATTATCAGTTACTTCGCATTTACCTCGTCTTTCTGAGAGCAGTTAAAATTAACTGCTAAACTTTGTGTACTCTGCAGTTCGGTTGCGACCTATGTTAAATAAATAACATATTTTGTATATACTTTTATTTTGATAAATGTTTCGTAATGAACAATTATATGACAAATTATTTTTATATACGTGCAGTTTTTCACAGAAACAATAGTCTACAATCTCTTTTCTTTTTAAACATCGTATTTCTGATTCTCAATTTCTGACGTAGCAGTTACCAAAATAACCATTAGTCAACAGTTCGATTACTTTCTTCTACTTGTCAGTTGGGAAAATTTATAATTAACATTTGATTCATTTGATAGTACCTAACCAAATATCCTTAAATGTATAATTTATTAGAACAAATATAGATACAATCAAATATAATTCAAATATTTTTAGTTCTATAAATGGAATGTTAGCTATGTTTATACCAACCTGGTAGGTACTACTCATTTCATTTAAGAGGGTTGTCAAGAGGCGTTTCCTTTGTACGATGTAGACTCGAATACATATCAAGAAATGCTGCCACACCCCTTAATTGGCAATTACGTAGATATATAATACATAGGCACGTTTTATAAGTAGCAAATAAGTGAAATGGATAACAAATCTTCTGCTCTCCCACAACTGAATACTGTGCTGAGCAATTATTAACTTCGTATGTTAAGGAAATGTGAAATAAACTAAATATATCAGTATTGATCTTTGAACTCTCACGTTTCAGAATATTACAATGTTAAATTGACAAGAATAAAATCTGAATTTAATTATGTAAATACAACATTAGACCGTGAAAATATATGATACTCTATGATGTATGTAAATATATGATACGATATGATAATATATTATGTGTGGCAAAATATGCTTAGATAATGAAGTATATCTGTAAATATTTTATTATCTAAGCAAAAATATAAATAATATTGAAGATAGGGCGTCAAATATTCAAAAGCAATCTAAAAAAGACCAGTAAACTTTGTGCGATTGTTGTACTGAGGTAGTTAAAGGTCACTAGTTCGAATGAATATGTGGACTGTATATATGGATTAAATGAGTGTATCTAGATGAACCTCGTCCAAATTAGAAGCTCCATCAACCTTAAGGCTGACGTTCACAGATGTACAAAGCACTGCTGGTAAACACGCACGGCGATCCACTAGCAGTTTGGAGTAACAGCCTCTCAACGTTGGACAAGAGAACACTTTTATTTACACCGAACACGGTAAGCACGGCTTCCGGAAGACTATCAGTATATGATGTATTGTGAAATGTTCACACTTTACTTGAATCAGTAGAGGAGGCCCTCACGGGCGCTCTGCCATGCGTTCACCGAACAACTGTCATCGCAATATCCACTGATGACAGCTAACCACAAAATTGATAGCATAAAATGTGTGATTACCCACCAATATTGGATTCGAACAAACTTTTTCACTGATTTTTTCATACACTCAGTATGAAATAACAACCTGTCATAGTGAATGTATAAAAAACCACTTGAAAGTTACCTATTGACCTGACTGACCATTTTATTAGTCATTCAAATATCCTGTCAGGGTGCACAAAAATCAGAAAATATAATATTGATAATATATCTAAACAAATAAAATTATGGTTTGATTTGACAAATCACCAATTACAAGATTTAAACAATATTACAAACGCGCCATAGTGGATTAATTACTAATATACATACTCATACCTACAACACACTGTGTCTATAGTTTGTATGTTTTAATTATAATATAAAATAATAATTATAATAAATGTAAAGTTAAATTAAATTGCCAAATGATAATATCAAACGTCAAACACATAACATGTAATGTTACAAGGGTCACAGGCACGAAACTAAAAGTTATTCTGATCTCAAGGTTTAAACTGAGTATATTACTTGTTCCAACCTTAGCGATACAAATGGTGCATGAGGTAATATTTCATAGAGTATCCATACCTAACTCAATACAGATAGTCGTTCTATATATAGTATACTATAGCTATATACCACAGTTTTTTTTCGCATGAAACAGTATATAAAGTATCATATACATTGTTAAGATATAGCCTGACCGTCGACCATGTTTCATTTAAGTCCGTTCAGAAATTTAAACATCTGAATATCTTCACAAACTTTTATGTTCATAATATTTGTAGGATAGTAGAAATATAAAGAAGTCATGCAAAAAGATTGAAGTTCTGTGTTAAAAAATATAACTAGAGCTCTTAATAAGATATTTTAGGCAAGATTAAGTTATAACTCATTAAATAACCACATTAAATAATAATACAAATACGAATTTAATATCATGGTTATAAATTAATATATTTTATTGTCATAAAATTTTATAATGATATCCACAATCTTAACATTGTAATTTTAATTATACTAATTAAAATTACGTTACCAGGAAATTTAGCATTAACATTCTGACTATTGTACTGTCTGTATATACAACGTATGTCTTCAATGTAATGAGCAATACAAGAGGACGATGAATTCGTATATCGTCATAGTCGTAGAATACTGACGGATCTTTATATGTAATCTTTGTCAGAGCCGTCAGTATTGTACGACTATGACGATACGTTGTCGTTTTTGGAAAATATTATTATTAACAATACAATATGATCGATCATATATATAAACAATAACATAAAGTCAGTATCTACTATGATTGCAAGGCAGTAAGTGGGTACATCCGCCCATTTCAAAGATACCAAAGAAATGGAGTGGGCGCATTATAACATTTGGATTTTTTCTATCATTAAGTACTCGTAATAGAATACATTTACAAACCTTCACATTTGTAACTATAAATATCGCATAAACTATCTATTCCTAAACTAAGCAAATCTCGTACTGTAAAAACTGAAAAACTAACAGAAATATTTAAAATACTTTTTTGTAAATACGTATTTAAAACATATAGGAAACATCCAAAACCCTACAGATATACTGATTAATGTAAATATGTATTACTATTTTGTTTCGTGTGGAGATCGTTCGGAGCCCGGAAGGTGAAGCAATGTGTGAAACTACTTTTTGAAATTAACCTATTTAAAGTCCTTGATACACGTAACTTCAAAATTTCTCTTCAAATACCAGTAGAAATAAAGTTGACAAGAAGTAATAGTAAGTTTGTACATACAAACTATATCAACTTTCCGGTCACGGATGTGAAACACTATACACCGAGATACTATCATCTACACAAATGTAATATACGGTCTCGAGACGAAACACGTTCTATTTTTAATTAAAGTTCTAACAATAATGTCTTATTAGTAATGTGATCTTTAGAAGCTACAATACAAATATACAAATTGGCGAAAATAAAGCGCCACAAAAATATTTATATCTAGGTGAATTGATTGGATAATTGACTATATCATCTTATATAATTGAATATATATATATAATTTGTAAATTATACTTAAAATTGGGTTATGAGAGAAAAATGTGTTTATTACGGTATGAAATGATTTAAAACAGTTTAATGGAAATAAAGAGATTTATTAATGGACTAATGTGAAAATTTCTGGTGCGCTCATCCACGTCACGGATCGGAAATTATTAAGCGTTGCGTTTTATTTTAATACACTTTTATTACTCAATGTTGATATATTATAAAATTTATATCTACCTACCATGATTGTCTCTAATTTTAGATTTTACTTTATTAATAACTAGCTTTTATATTATGAGATATATATGAGTTATAGCTTTCTAGAATACGTTCACTGATCAAGATAAAAAGTAACCGATATTCTTCTCCATACCACATAGTATCTACATACCAAATTTCATAGTGAGTCGTTAGGCCATTAAGGCGCTCAGAAGTAAGAAACAAACAATCTCACTTACCCATTTATAATATTAATAAGTTTTAAAAAAATCACGGTTTTATATTAAAAATGAAGTCTATTAAAGGAATATTATTTACTAATTTTCATATTTTAAAATTAATAATTTTAATTTTTTTTTTAATAATTGTCATCATTACCCATCTTAAAAACTAAAAACTAGCTTTGTAAATTATAACTCATTAAACAATATTATTTCTTACATAATAACTGTCTATTGCGAATTCATCCAAGTGAACCAGCGCCGTGAGAATATCCGTAGGCGAAAAAATAATACGAGTATAAAAAGAAAATAAAATAGCTTATTTTATTTAAGAAACGCTTATCGTTGTATAAATGAATTGTTTTAGAATAAATACAGTAATTGTATTGTTAACAATTGCACAAATACACATTATATTTTAATTTAAGAACATTCGGATTACATTAAAATATTTAGTAGTTCTAAATATCAGTCCCTTGGGAGAGATAATAGAGATTTTTTTAAATGCTCAAGTCCTTTTACATCTATAAAATAAATGTTCATACTAAATGTCCAAGTTAGAAATCTGGAGAATTTCCATACAACCTAATTAGTTATCCTTTTTTCTCTTTAAGGGATGAATATTTATAAATAACTAAAATTCTTGTTGTGCTGCGCTGATTTCGCTCATTTCAAAGTATTATTTTATGATTTTGTAATTGATAGGTTTCTGCGTAAAAAATATATTAAACGTATACTACCAAGCAATGACACCTGTTTCTTCATATATAAAATACAATGAACTAAAAAGCTATCGTGCCTGTAATTGTTGATTCAATAACAATAAAAATTCTCTTAGACTCTGGTGCCTAATTTTTTTTTTATGTTATCTACAAAAAATAAAATCCGGGTAGGCAATTACGGAAGGTCGTTATCCGTTACGATAGGGGTGCCATCAGCGATGCACGCTTTGTGGTCGATGTGAAAGCAGCACAGCGCAACCCTGTTTATTCGGTCGCACGAGCAAACAGCATAATGAGTTGGTGTTGGAATATTTTGTACACATTTTGTATTTTGTACAGTGATACTGTAATTGTGCTATTCCATTTCGATTCAAATTGTGTCTACTCTACTGGCAGTAGTGTTTTCTTTGCAGGACAACGTAATTCTGTTGAAAGCCGTAATTAGCTCTGTTAACATTAATATATATTCATCATTTTGGAATTTAAGTATTTACGAAAAAGTAACATTGTGAAAACAACACCCAAATTATTCTTAGAATTTTAAAACTCGTACATGGTATGAACATATTATTTTTAATTTTTATACGGATAAACTTTCTGGTACAGTTATTACAATATTTTTTTTTATTCTTAAATAGAAATAATATTAATTTATCTCACAACTTTTTGAATACAATGGATACAATAAACTTTTTGAATAATATGAATAGATCAGTCATGTTCATCATATCATCAATTGTGGAGAACTGGTGCCTAAACTGGGTATCCGAAAACCCCGTATCACAAGTCACCAGGAACCCTCCCTACCATGCTACAATTTATGGTAATACATACAATGGAGAACTCAAAAGTTGTTAAGCTTAGTAGATATAAATACAATACGTACACATGAAAACACGTATACACAAATATATGATATTTAAATGTTTAAAAAGAATCAGTCACAACTAGATTTACAAGCAAAGGCATGACAATGCAATAATGGATACTAAGACAGAAAGAATAGAAAAAAAGTAATAATAAAAGAATAAAGATTTTAGGATGCATTAACTTTTCAATTTCATCATAAGTAAGCTGCTGAAACCACTCCGTATCTGTATATATATATATATATATATATATATATATATATATATATATATATATATATATATATATATATATATATATATATATATATATATATATATATTGAGGGTAAATATTAATATTTTTAAAATAATCGTTTTATCAAGATAAGGCCCAAAAAATAGGTCAGCGTGGTAAATCAAAAGTGTTGCTTCAATATTGTAGATAGAATAAATAATTGGCGCACTATAAAAACTTGGCCTGAGTTATAAAGATAGCGAAAAGGCTTGGGAAAGGTGACTTTGAGTATGGTTCTTTGGGCTCTTTCAAGACTAATAAGATTGGACTTAGCAGTACCGACCCAAGAAGTAATACAGTAAGTTTATTTATATAAAATTTGACTGGCTATAATAAGTACATCCTATGTTATAAGGAGATATATAACAGAGATCTAGAAGCATAATTTAAGATACATATTTAAATTACGAAACTTTGTGATGACATTATATGCTTTAAAGTTAGTTAAAAAAAGTTACTGGTGTGTTGCGTTCACCGTACAACCATAATAATCAATTACAAAAACTTGACAGGTTTTTGTAATTGATTATTATAACAATATTTTACAACAGAATATATAATCTAATAATTTATTTGATTTTTAATATGTAATACCGTAATGTAAACAAAAATAATTTATTCAATTAAAATTACAACTTTGGATCCTTACGCGCTGGATTACCCTCCCTTATATATCTTTTCTTATCAACACAGTCGGGTACAAGCCTCAGCATTAGCTATAAAATGCTTTTATTATTTTCCCTAAGATTAATTCAAGATAAAGGCTCATTAATTTATACCTATAGGTATGAGGAGAAAATTCACAAAAGCTCGTTGTATATTAATGAGGCCAAAGGTAATTTTATAACTTAAATGGGATCAAATAGAAAATTCAACGAATTTATGTTTTAGCTTTATCTTTTACCTAAACACTTTGCTCTAACAAGCCTTATGATAAATTTAGCTTATCGAGCACATGTTTATTAGAGTAATGAATTTTATATACCGTATAAGAGAGGTGAAGAAAATTATGCATATATTGGTATATTTTATAAGCGTAACCGTAGTTACGGAATATTTACCCTACCACAACTGGACATTGCATGCTGATCAGGTGCCACTCGCGAATGTGATACGTCTGCTCAATGAAGTAGTCGCAAATTTACAACTGGAGTTACATCACTGTTTTTTTTTTTTTGTTTTAGGGAGGCAAATCATTATTATTAATATTCTATGACCTTTGGTTTGTATTTAAGTAAATAGATATAAGGTTCACCAGAGATATGTATATATTCTAAACAAATAAATATTGGGAGCATTTCTCGATGCTGGGCATAAGTCTCAGCACGTTAGTGTATCTAATTTCACAGCAAAATTCTATGATGCGTTCAATATATAAATACAATTTCTTTAATTTTTTTGTTGTTATAAAGGTATGTAGTTTATTATAACTATTCATACTGTCGTCTTTTCAAGAACAAATTTAAAATAATAAGGATTCCTTTCTAAAAATTTTGCTAAAAACTTGACTTAACTCAATATTCTTTTTTAATTTAAAAGAGGATTATAAAAACTATAATAGCTAAGTTTATTACGGGTTTTAAATACTTATTTACAAATAGAGTTTACCCAATCTCCCAATATTTTAATATAATTTCTCCCGACAATTTCGAGATTAGAGCTGCCATTACTAACTGATAATAGTGATAAGAAAAGTATAATACTAAAACTGGTAATTAATTATAAATTCAAGAGATTTATAAACTTACGTTAACTTTTTATACTTGAAATTGTAAAATATTATACTTATTCTATGATTGAAACATTACAAACGTAGTCACAGTTACTTTATGAGTATATAAACTCTTTAGTCACTGACATGGATGAAATAGACAAAGAAGAATATCCACGGTAGCATTATTTATCTATGTTAGTATTTTTTAGACAACATCAATTCTAGTAATAAAGGAACCCGTTAACAATTTATTAAGTTATAAAAGGTACATAACAAATTTACGTACCGATTTTAAAAACTAATATAATTTCCTATACAAAATTTGCATGCTTTATCTGGTGTTAGCACCTATTTAATACCTAGTCGCAAACAAAGGTCAAAGTGTAGAGATAGTTTGCTTTGATGTTACTCAAGGGTTGGACGTTTGAATAAGCATGGGTCAAAGGTAAAATAGGTCCCCGACATCAAAGATAATTGAGAATAATTAAAAAATTTAACATAAAAACTTTCATAAGTAATTTTTGAAAAAAACACCTAATACCATCAACATTGTTAATGTAAAAGTTTTTAAATCTAATTGAATATTTATATATTTAGATTTATGTTTTTTTTTTCTTTTTTGTTATGTTTAACTCCACCTACATTCACATGTGTTGTATTAAAAATAAAAAGTCCGTAAAATTTTTATGTTTCTAGTCTGATTCAGCTAGTTTCTTCTTTTATTTTGTGGGTACTAGCTGTACCTATGACGTCGTGAGCGTGATCGAAATAAAAAGTAAGTTGTAACTTCTACTAAAACTGCCAAATATCTACGTATATGCCAAATTTCATGATTAAACCATTCTCAATAACCCATCAACTATACTTTACAACCGAATTCAAAAATTGAGAAGGTTCTGAATTCGGGTGTTTTTTTTTTTATTTGTTATTTCATCACTTCGTCAATTATAAACTCATAAGACAATTTTTTTTTATCAAAACCTTTCTTTTTTTACTTTCATATTGGTTAGGAATTTTGTCAAAATCGATTTAGTAGTTCGTTAGTTAGTTTTTAGTTCTGCCACGTTTGACGACGGTTTTTTTTTTTTTTTATTTTATAGCACAAACTAAAACTTTCATACTTTAATTTTTTTACATATATAATTTTAGTAAGGATTTATCTTCTGTCCGATTTATATTATGGAGATTTATAAACATCTATTATATTAATTACACATATAAATGAATTTGAGGTATACATAAATAAAATTGTTCGGAAAGTTCTAAAATTAATCTGCGAGCAAATAATAACGACTAATCGTTTTCCTTCCTCATTTTTCCGAATAAATAAATAAATAATATCATCTTTTTACCTTCACTGAGGCGCGAAATCATATGTAAACAACGTAAGTGTCTTTAAATATTTACACTTTCAATCGAATTATTTAAAAATAGTTGTTTAAATACTTACGAGTTATAATCATTACTGAGTTCCTAATCTGTAGGCGATTATCTTACCTGTGAACAGAAAGAAAATCTGTTAAATGTGAAATGATGAGCCAACAAAAATAGTTTAGAACAAAAAGATTGATTTACAGAAATTTCAGAAGCTTATTATGAATTAATTAAGATCAAGATCAATCATTGCTTAGGTTTTGAGATTCAATTTAATTTAATTTTGAGATGTTTCATAAATAAAATTATTAAATCTAACTTTATTAAAATTTTATAAAATTTTTACTACTCTTTAGAAAAAATGATAAAGATAAATGATAACAAATACTTAAAACCTAAAACAAATTAATTTCCATGTTCCCATCCACTGATTATGTAATTTATAGGTTATAAATTTCGCCTTCAGATCAAAATTATCTCCGATCTCCATCTTTTTGAAGCCGGTTGCAAAGTATTCATATTCTATATTAATCTAAATCTGTTCAACAATGGTTTTATTCCTCCTCGTTCTTGTAAACTGTGAGCGACCCATTGAATGCGGGCGGTACGCCGCAGTTTGACTGATAGCGTTCATTATAATATCCGCGATTATCCGTCCTACCCTCGCACCTGCTCTGATCTGCATGATCAACATTAAGATTTTTTTATACGAACTTGGAATAACAAAGATGTGATAGCCCATTTTATAGGAAATGGTAATCGTCGCCTATAGACATGAACAGCAGTATGGCTGACATAGAATACCCTATAATCCTTATAGTAACACACACAGATATTATATTGTATTTCACTACACATCTCACTTTTCAAATAGAATCATAACCATGCCAACTATACTTGGTGACAAAATCAAGCGGCAACGAGCTGCGTAAAACAAAGCTGTATAAAGCAAATTCTATTTATTATTATGAAAAAAACAGAATAGAATTACAACTGGATGTGGGAATACTCAAAATTCTAATTAAAAATCTGTAAATAACTGTAAAAAATATCTTAGGTTTTATACTACTTATTACAAAATGTTTTCACATTTTCGACTGTTTCTTTGGAAATTTTGGAAAACCTATTTTTAGTTTGTTACTAATTAAAATTAATTGTAACTAATATTATTAAAGAGCCTTCGTGCAAAATTTTATATTTCTTAGCAGAGCGATAAAGTAATATAGGTATTATACCAACTACATGTTTTTTTTAAATATAAAAACATGTATGCATTGATATATTGTAATATTTGTAATTCATTAAGATGACTATATTCAATAAATTTTAATCCAGAATTAATGAATCCAGTAATGAAATTTACAGGGATATAAAAAAGATATGTTTCGCGCGCTGCCTGCAAGGATTCCTTCAAGATATTGCTACTCTTTCCTCTCCCTAATAAGATTAAATTTTACTAATGAAACAGAAAATGAAAATTTCTTCAGTTGAAACGGAATTTGTTAAATAACTTTTCGCCATTTGTCTTGGTAATGAATGAATTTTTTCATGCTCGTTTCTTTCAAAAGCAACCCCGCGCCATTTATACTCTTAATACTGACATTGTTCTGCTTCATAAATAATAAACATCTTAGTTGTGTTGCCAACAATACCACTTAATGCAGTCCTACTTTTTCCTTAGTGGCTATATAATAATATTTATTCTATGTACGTACGTTGTAATTTAAAAGGAAAAAAATTAACTATGTATATCACATTAAGGACGTTTAACTAGCTAACATTAATCAGAATTACACTTATAATTTAGCAAAGTATATAGTTGATAATTAGATTTTGTATATTTAACTTTGCAACTGAAAGGAAAGACCGAGGCTCGCCCACGCGTACCCTAAACATGACATTCCTAAAACTCTTCCTTAGGGACGCATATGTCATACAAAGCATCCCCTGCTTAAATATATAAGTTTCTAGGTTCAATAGTTTGGGCTTAAATTCTTCGACCACATTACTAGAAATGCAGATAATAGAGACTTGTGTTGCAAGGATAAATTGAAGGCAAATAGCCTCGAGGGCGATGTCCCATCCGCTGGACAGACCTAATTAAGTCGGTTACCCATATAAGTATTACTTAATGTTCCCGTAATACCACTGACCATCTAATGGGGAAACAAATGGTGGGATAAACAATGTACACCGTCACAATCACGTAGAAGTTTGGATTGAGCGTTTACATATCAGTTACTCCTTCGATATTTATTAACATTTTTAAAATTGCTATTCCCTTTCAAAATGTGTTTCTGTATCATTAGATATAGACAGAAATCTTTAAAAAAACACTTATATGTCCTAATTATTACACAGTTACTATAATTACTTTATTTTTTTATGTAACTTAGACTGATAAACAAGCTGACGGCTCACCTGATGAAAAGTGGTAACGGTCGCCTATAGACATGAGCATGGACATAACATTATTTTATGCATAGTCCATGTTAAAATATCTAATACTACTAAATTAAGTAACCCTGAACCACTTGCATCCATAGTTACTCCATCTGGTGGAGAATTACCCTTCATTGGGTTAGCTTATACGAAAATTTTATTCGTAAAACAGTATTTCGAATTAAAACGAAAGTTACCTACTATAAGCGTCACAGAGTATCCTGTGATCTGCATAATGTTGTCCATATCTACAAATATAGGTGATAATTACGACTTTCCATTATATTATTCACTCAGTACGTCTGTCATTTCACGCTGAATTAAAAAAGAATAAATATGAACAATATAAAAAGAGAGCGACCAAATTGAAATTGGTAGGTATCTCCAATTTCCCAAACCCAAATGTGTAAGATGGGATTTTAAATGTAGGGTAATATATATTACCGCGGCGAGTTTACCCTTAACACTTGGTGTCAGAGGCCGATTTTAAACTTTAACTTTCTTAATGAAATGCTAACATTTATTTCGCTAGAATCGCATTCTAACTGTGCTCCTGAGCCCACAATGTTGCCTTGAATTTTAATAGATCTACTAACTTTTTAATTGAAATTCTAACCGGCATTGTTTTTCGTGTCCGTCAACATTCAGCTGAGGATTTTCTTTAAACCTACGTTAATTTAATAGTTTTTTGTCAACATCTAAAATACCTGAACAGGGTGGAAAGGGATTGTTAGCAATGGAGTTTGACAGCCCCATTGCTAGCAATATCAGGTCGACCTCCACGTGGTTCCCCCTGGAAACCATCGTGAACAATTCGTGTTGAATTCGTCACGATGGGCTAACCGACCTGCTTCATCCTCACCTATCATCCTTCACTGGTGCCCCACCGGTGTATACCGATAGCGCGAGTGGGGATACCATTCTATTATCACCCATTAAAAAGAACCTGAACGAATTAATTTATGTACTTACTAGATTAAAATAAAATTATCTAAAGGAAATAATAATCTACTTTGCTACCTTGTGTGAAAAAACGCGATAACTACGTCAAGTAAAGTAGAATCCCCTACTATCCCCTATTCTCAGATTTTTTATAGTATAATCTATGTAGGAAATGATTTTTAGAAATAAATTCATTAAATGAAAGACTATCTTTTGCACATTCAAGATTATCTCTTACCCAATTCAGCAAATTAACAAACATAACTCATAGAGAAAAAGGATAGAATGTATCACTCAAAACATATTACCTTAGGCAAACAACGATAATGAGGTGCTTTCCCTGCTCAGGATTATACGTTAATAAATCTTGTTGTATTTAGAACTCAAAATAGTTACCAATTTATACAATACAGTTTGGATGCTTCTGTCTCATTGGTGTTTCTATCGTGAAGCAGTTGTGTTTCAGTGTGAAGGGTGGGATATGGTAATGAAATTACAGGGTACAAAGGCATAATACGTTAGTACTCAGGAATAGCAACGCATAAAGAGTGTCATGAGTAACACAGTATACTCTGTTATACCCATGGTACTGTTCATGTCTATAGGCGACGTTTACTACTTCATCAAGTAGACAGTGAGTTTGTTTTCAGTCTAAGTTGCATAAAAAAATCTGTATAAATACGAATATTTTTTGCTCCTCTAATAAACGATACATTATTGAAGTATAAAGACTTACTCATTGTTACCTAAAAGCAATTTTACTGAATTCCATAACTAAAATAATTGTTATCTGCTTTTATTTTATACTAGTGATTCAAACCCGCTTTGCGCGAGTAAATAGATTTTTCGAAAATAATATGGCCTTTGTTACTCGCTAATATAGCTTTCTATAAGTGAAAGAATGTTAAAAATTAATTGATTTTTTTTTTATTTTATTAATTACGAATATTCAATCATCTTATCTCTTTATTATATCTTTAGGATAGACGAATACCCGGCAATTTGTCTACCTTTGTCCGCAAAATAAAGGTATTAGCCTTTTTAATCAATGCGCAGTAAACCAATGTAGAATACATTACGTGAATGAAGTCGTAGGCACAGCTAATAATAGTAAAATGGCCATCATTAGCTTTCTATATCGAGATTAAAGAGCAAAATTCATGTGTGGAAATAACTACTTAAAATTCCTCGCGTGGTTTGTAATTACCGACCCATACGATTTACGTGGGTTTCTCTTAAAAGGCTCAGTAAGGGGAAGGCTGCTTTTACGCTATATGCAATAACTAGAAACAGGATTCCAAAAGCATTCGATACTCCCCTTGGGATGAGCTAAGTAGAAAAGGAGCATACTAAAGGGACTCAGTGTTATATGTATAGAGAGATTTAAATTACTGTTTCCTAATTTTTTTTTAATTAAAACGGAATTCAAAACATGTGTACGTATGTGACAAAGTAAAAAAAACAGACTATTCAATTTTGGAATTTTATAAAATATATTTAAGAAAAAAAGTACTACTGTGGAACAGATAAACGAATCAGGTTAGTACATTGATTAAAATCCGTCTACTCATTTATACTACGCAATGCGCCCAATATCTAGATATTTATACATACGAGTACGACGAGTATATACATATGTGAAAAATATTATCCACCTTTCTTCCACAGTAACGCAAAAAAATCCAAAGAAAGTTTTAATAAATCCATATATTATACTTTCCCTCTAAATGGAATCGACAGTCGAATCCTGTTGGGATATAGAAATGACGTAAGTATTTTAAAAAGAAAAACAGAAAGAAATACTACAAACTAAACTCATTATATATTAATTTCCTAAAACATAATATTGAATACAATAATGCCTTACTTAATATTCTGTCTGTAACTCATTAAATAAGGTGATAACTTTTCATTCCATTTCATCTAAATATATATAATACGTTTAAAATTATGCACATGTAAGTAGTTACAAATGGTAGTTTAAAATTGTTCAAATTGTTTGCAGTGAACTCACAGTAAATAATTTGAACTATTCTGAACAAAACTATAAACAATGAAGCTTACACAGAGATGCTTTTGATGTAAAATTATTACTGGACATGTCACGTGGTAAACATTCTGTTAAATATAATAAATACAAAGATTTGTAACGATGGATGAATGGATGTTTCTTTTTGATGCGAAAACTACTGAACGGATTTGAATTAAATTTGGTGCATGGGTAGGTTATTTTCACACATAGATTACTTTATGTACTGAAACGTGGGTTAAATCGCAGGATACAACGCTGATATTTATATCAACTCTTTTTTTATCAAATCGCCAAATTACGGACATTAAAATGAACTCTCAAACGAAGTTTTCCCTTGAGACTACAGTATGGAGTTCTTCAAAAAGGGTACATTAAGGTTTTTTTCGGGGTCTGCAACGCGAACGTAACAGCCCTACTGCTGCAGGCATCTATAGGCTATAGTAATCGTTTAGTATCATGTGGGCTGTATACTTGTTTGCTACCTTTGTGGTATAAGTATTTTTTTAATATAATTAGGAGAACAAAGTACGTAGTCTTTCTGCTAACCTCTGAGTACACTCGTGCAAAGAAGGAGTATTTACCAGAGGGAGACTTTGTACAACAGTCGATTGCTTGGATACCTCTGTCCCATTCGTGTTTCAACCGTGAAACAGTTGTGTTTGCATGGCTATGTTTCGGTTTGAAGGGTGGAATATGGCGTGAATTTACTGGGTACAGAGGAATAACATCTGAGTCCTTAGGAATGGCAACACATGGGGGGTATCATGGGCGAAATAGTATACTGTTATGTCCATGGTACTGCTCATGTCTATAGGCGACGGTTACCACTTTCCATCAGGTGGACCGTCAGCTTGTTTGCCATTCTAAGTTGTATCAAAAAAAAATCTATCGCAGTCTTGACCCGTTCTGCCCATCTTATACCACCCTGACCAAGTTGCTTAAATAGATTTTAAAATTTTATTAACCTTGTACTATTATATTGTCATACTAATATTATGTCTTGTGATATTCTTGAAATGAATAGGAATACATATTGTAATCTACAGTGTGATCACACGAAATACTAGACACACTGTACTCTTTACTCTGAAAAGAGTATAGAGCCTGCATAATGCGGCAAACCGTTGAGAGTAAAACATTCTCTTTTCGATTCATCACACTCATGTATCATGTTGTGTCTGTGTTTTCTCAAGATGGTGCTGTCACATGTCGTGCTGTAATTTAAAAAATCTCTAGTACCTATTCTAGTCATTGCCCTTCCTTTCTAAAAAGAAACAACATCTTTTAACTATCTCCTAACTACTTTCAATTTGATTGAGTTTTGCTGACATAACTGTGAACATTCAGATAAGTTTTAATGTTAAAAGTTTCGTAAGCACACATTATATTTTAATGTAATATCTACTGATATAACTTATATTTAATTAAATCGATAAAAGCTGAACTAGTTTCGGAATCAATTCGTTTTCAAAGCACGGAGTCAGGCTCGTGTTCGCGTCACAGTCACTCATGACTAAGGATCACAAATTAATTCAGAAACTAGTCGTTCGTCGTAAGCGTTAAACCAGTAGCTATTACATTTAGTTCAATACCAAAAATATGGCATTCAATGATATGATTATGCAGTCAAATACATTTTACCTATATACCTATATAATTGACTATATAACAATCTGACAGTATATTGTGGGTGCAGAGTACGGACGTTTAATCATCGTGACAAATGTTGCATCGTACACGAACGCTGTCAGACACGTTCCCACAAATTGATGGTGCTTGATATGACATTGTTCGATTGTAACTGGGGAGATGTGATTTGTGAATCTATCGAAGTAATATTAATATCGTGAATATCTGCAACGCACGCATTGAATTTATAAAATCAAATGTTGAATTAAATTATATATAAATAAGTCTCAAGCATTGTATGGTAATGTGATGATGGTACGGTGTGTATGGGTATTAAAATCTGCTTTTAATTATTATATTATGTGATGTCATTAAAGTTCCATATAGAATGGGCATTCTATATGGAACATGACATTACGGAAGGAGGAAGACAATTTAGGACGGGCTCCTCTATTAATATAATATACTCAGCTATTGTTGAACGAACTGATACAATTCCTACATTAATTATACCAGTAGTCAGTCCATAAGGTCATGGTAATAATACCTATCATAAGAAAAGATCTGTAATATTATTTTAGGAAATGCATTACATTTTAAATCTTTTTCCGATGAAAAAACCATTAATTATTTTTATCATGACAGTTTTTTCAGCCAGAATTTTACTTTGGGCCACAGTGTTTTTATCAAGCTCTAGTTTCTGAGTGTCTCGATTGGAGATTAGGTTTTGTAAATACACGTTCAATGAAAAAATGAAATTCTTATCTTTACTAGATAATAACCTGACTAATCTGTTAATGGATAAAACAAATTCGATCTAAAAATTTGAATAACAATTCAATTTGACTAAACCGACTAAACCGTCTTTAAAAAAACGTTCATGCTCACTTTTTTACTATACCCGAGCAAGTACTTTATTTTAATATCATAATTTGATTATCATATTTGTACCACACGCAATATAATATGGCGTATATATTTAATTATAAATATATCTAGTGAACCCTTATAGATATAAAATTCCCTTTATAGTCATAACACAATCCTGATTTTGATGTGGGTTTCAAATAAAATGTATTGACAAACACAAACGATAAACTATCCTATGCGATGTCATTTCAAAACCAATATGTCGTATACATCAAAATAACGATTACGTATTCCTCTTTTTACAATTTTCCTCTATTGGAAATCTTTATCTATTTCTTCCAATAAGAAAATTATAATATCACTAGAGTTATTCTGTTTATATCATCATTTTCTTTTAGGTTTAAACTATCTTGCAAATAATTATTTTCATCAAGTAAAATAGAAACCGTATCTTTGGTAAATTATTCAAATTATGTTCAAACCTTATTGGAGATAAAACCCTAAATTCTAACATAAGTTACTTAAATGACTTTTTTATTAGTTCAATACCTAGTTAAATGTTAGGAAACATTTAAAATAAACATTAGTTAATCCTACTAATATTATTAATTTAATAATTTGTAAATATATACGTTAATTTGTTATTCAATCATGCTAAGGGATTTTAATTAAAATTTGGTACATGGATATAGTATATCTTATACTGCATTTACTCAAAAGATTTTTTATCGTAATTCATACGAACAAAGCTGCAGGAAACATAATTTATATAATTAAAACTTACGACTATTGTACAATCAAGTGTTTTTGTGTAAGAATGAGAATAATAAATATGAAGACATTTAAATACTGTTCGTTAAGTTATTCTAATGTAGTCTGTAGATAATTAACTTTCTTTTAAGACTGAGATTGACTGATAACCCCGAGGCGAAGTGAAATTGGGGTGAATTTCAAATTCTATTAATACGCACGTTTTCCATAATCTATAGATATTTTTTACTCCACCCAAATAGTGCCGATTAAAAAATATAAATATAACATTAAATGAATTTGTATTTAACATCGTATTATTTTTTATTTTATTTTTTTTTTTTTTCGTAATTTTTTTTTCTAATTTTAATTGCAAACATAGGCAATAGTTTTTATTATTAAAAATTTCTTAAGTACACTTAAAAACAATCGGATTGATTTACATGTATTTTAGTCGAGAATGTTCGAAGCTTTTTTTTATCTTTGCCGGTGTTACGAACGCCTATAGCTCCAACTCGTGACCCGACCACTCATGACTAAGAATCCCGATACTATCGAACATTCTTAATTAAAATACACGTGAATCAATCCATTTGTTCTTACATCAAAATATAGGCAATATTAGTATAAATAACCAAAAAATAAATATAATATAAATTACATGTTATTTAAGCAAATGTACTGTGTTTTTCATAAGCAACAACGCTTTCTTTACCTGATTGATATAAAAAAAATATAATTAGACTCCAAATATTCTCACAATTAGTGACTATTTCGACCAAAATGTTTTCAATTTGGAAATCTATTTAAGTCTGGAGCACTCAAAACTTAGGGTCATTTCAAAATAGATTGTACGTATACATATTTGTAGAGTTTTAATTAAAGTTAAATTTCAGTTATATTAATTAATACAGAAAACAGATTTGCAGTATTGATTATATTTTTCAAGAAATTTACTGTTCAAGTATTGAATTTAATATTTGTTACCTAACTCTAAAGTTGAACAGCGTTCAAGTAATGGATAAAGAGAATTTAAACTTAATTATCTTTAAAGCATGTATCTTTACTGTAACAAAAATGTAGATACTAATAAATATTTTATTTTTGCTGTAGATCTAGTAACTAAAAGATGAATTCTTCGAAAGTATGAATGAAAATTCTTATCACGTGTATTTTTAGGCTTAATTTTTGGTCTGTTACATAACTTTTTCTTAGTTCAATTTCTAGGTATTGATCAGGTAAGATCTAGAACATGAACTAATAAAAATGTTCTCATATATATACTCATGAATACAAATGTGCATTTTATGCGGAGCTGGAACCCGCAACCGTCAGCAGGTAAGGCGGTATGTTAAATCACTAGACCACCAAAGTCGTTCAAATATCATAATCATCATAACAACTCATAACTATCAACTACTGAACATAAACATTCCCCTTGGAGGCTTTGCCAGTAGTTGCCAAGCTTAGCAGGCAGATTGGCATCGCAGTTAGGCTTTAGAGACGTTTTAAGAGGGACCCTACTGCCCATCCCTCCCTTAATCCCCTCTTTCGACACCCACGGGAAAATAAGGGGTGGCCTATTCTATGCCGGGACCACACGGCAAATATAATTCACATTAATATAAAGTTTATCGCATAATAAACCTTGAATATACGAGTAATGTGACGTTGCACAATAAGCCTGTCATAAACTGAACTTGTGATATTAACAGCGTTGCACAGCAGTATTTCTAGCATTCATTATACAGCTCATAATAACGGAATTAAAAAGGTACTTTTTATGTATTCGGCACGTATTAATCTTAATTTAAAAAGACAATAAAATCTAAAGACACCAAAATTCCAAATCTACTAAATTGCTAAAAAAAAGTCGTTCATTTCGAATTCAGTTAAAAACGGCTAGTATATTCCGACTTCTTTCGCGTAATATATTATACTTAATGCAAAAGTTAGCAGAATGAGAAGACACTCACAGTATTTCAAAGCATCCGTTATTTATCATAAGGCGGCCGTCCCGTCGCCTGTGCGGCGGCGTCTTTTTACATAAAAATAAAACTTTTGTAAAGCCCACCTAAAGACGTTTAAATGTAATTTTACATTAACATTGTAATTGTAAAGTAACACCCACCGTTTGCACAGTTAATAATATTCAAGTAATGGCATATTTGATAATGCTTATAGGCAAAAGCTGGTGACACACACTCGTAACCCTTGTACATAAAAATTTACGAGGGTCTGGCTGGAATTTACTTAACGTATATTGCGGTAATAAAATTACTATATTCTATAGTTTCATATCATTTTATTTGGGCAACTTGATCTTGTGAATGAAATTGGTCTAATTTTAATTTTGTTTGTTGGTTATATGCTGATTGCGCAATAAATTTTTCATTATTTATTTCGTTATTTTTGTGGATTTTAAATAATATACAAATATATATAACGTGTAATAAGATATGTAGGTTTCGGCATACAATAGGCCACACGTACCTTTCCCGTGGGTGTCATAAGAGGCTTCCAACATAAGGGAGCTTATGTTGGAAGAGTGGGCACTTAAAACATCATCAAAAGCCAAGCTGCGGTTACCGACCCACATGCTAAGCGTAGCAACTACTGGCAAAACCCCCATTATGGGGGTAACTATGTTCGGCAGCGGACTATTAACGGCTGATATAACATAATATATAAAACGAAACATATGCAGATGATCATTATTCTACAACGGATTTTATCTTTAAAAAGTCGTGCGAACCAATTATGAGATAATTGGTTCGCATATATATAGTTACACCGTGGTAACAACATATATATATACAAACAAAAACAATGGATTGAAACATGTACACACACACACACAGCACAGTATACTCTATGAGTATACTGTAATGGGATATGTCTATCTTTTGAGGATGCGCGTTTACCGCAAAAAAGACGCCGTTTGTCGTATCTTCTCACTTTCAGAGCACTTTCCTTGGTAATAAGTCGAGTCTAGGGGTTCTTAGCGTTGATATATCTAGCGACGCCCGATTTTGCGGTCATCTGGAGGAAAAAGCTAAGATAGCTTTCAAAAAGTTAGGACTGCTCAATAGAATGAGACGGTATTTCACGCCGAAACACCGCCTGAAATTATATAAATATCAAATCAGGCCATATATGGAATACGGTTCTTACCTATGGGCTAAAACGCCATAGTACCAGCTCCTTCCGTTAGACCGCATTCAAAGTCGGGCGGCTCAAATTATTGATAGTCAACGCCTTACTGTGGACAGTAACTCAACCCACTGAAACTGCGTAGATATGTTGCATCTCTGTGCATCTTCTACCAAATTTATCATGAGGAGTGCTCTGTGGAATTGTTCAAATTGATACCTGCTGCTGATTTTCACCACCGTACAACCGGCCATAAACTAAAATTTCATCCCAATCATCTAAATGAATTGCGGTCTTTCACGGTGAATTTTTCAAGGCACTTTTTTCCACGCACAACAACTCTTTGGAATCAACTTCCAGCAGCAGTATTTCCGAACCGATACAACGTCATAATCTTCAAAAAAAGAGCATATTCCTTTTTAAAAGGCCGGCAGCACACTTGCAATGCCATTGGTGTTGTGGGTGATCATGGGCGGCGGTAGTCACTTACCATCAGGTGAGCCGCATGCTCGTTTGCCCCCTGTGTTGTAAAAAAAAAAAAAAAAACATATATTAATAATAATAATCTTAAGTATTAATTAAAAATAATAAATATATCTCAACTAAATGAGAAATGTATCAACCTCATAGTCATTTATATACAGAAATACATAAGTGACTATGGGATTGACATACTTTCACTTCGCAATATTAAATCCCAATAACCCACTTTTTTAAGTAAACTTTATAAACACCTACTTCTTTGTTACATAATAAGAGGGTCATTAAAACAAATATATCATTGTATTATTTAAAAAACGAAGTTTTTCAGACATATCTCAATTTTATGAAAAACGATAAACTACCTAAAAAAATCCTAAAAGAATATTTCATGTGATAATTAAGGATTTTCTAAGGCCTTATAATAACATCTAAAGGTTTTACGACAATGAATTTCAGAGAAAATGCTTTTAAGTTATATTAAAGTTAATTAGGTACTTCGTCGCCTTAATACTTGCGGGGCTTTAGTTATTATCTAGATAGAAACGGTAGCAGCATGTGGGTTTTATGAATTTAATATAGGCGAGAACATTTTTTGTCTAAATTTCCTGTGGAAAATGTTTACAAAATAAAAGTAATAAAGTATTAGCCCTTTTTATATTGCTAATTTTTATGCGGTCATTATTTAGTGTAAAATATCATAGTCTATTTCTACAAATTATGAAAGGAAAGCAATTTTACTTACCTAATTTTTTTTATTGTTCCCCAATACTATCGTTTCTCTATAATCAAATAAATATTTAAATTAATATGTACTCATTTTATACACTTTTTCGAACGATTCCGATATATCAAGAAATATTGCATATTTTTTTATATGGTTTCCAGTTAATTTTAAATTGAATAAGCAAATATCCCCTGCCACTGTTTATGTAAAAGAAATAGCCTTAATATTTTTTTTAAAACGTTTATATTCGATTAAACTAACTTTTTATCGTAAATTTCATGTATTAATATTTAGTTATAGTGTGAACTTATTTAAGGTAAAGGGTTGATACGCAAGTCTCATGCAGTTGTGAAAACCTTCGAAATTTATGTGTGTTACCTAACCACCAAAAACCATTTAATAATAATTATGTAGTTGTAGAATCCAGACAAAATAACTGCAAATTACGACGAATGCAGAAATAGCTTGTGTGTAATACCGTGTGAGTTTCTCGTTTTACAACGGAACCCTAAAAATAATCAAACAAGCATACGGTCCATTTAGTAGTAAGCGATCACCATAACATATATATGTACGCCTACCACAATAAACACGTAGCCAAGGAACTCTGGCAACTTTACGCACTGCAGAAAAATAACGCTACCAAAATTATAGCGTCATTTGGCAACGGTTATTGCAAAGCTAAGGTTCTTTCGCAATTGAGCAACTCCAGTTTTAGAGCGAGAAATCCCATTGTAATATGTTACTTCTCTTAAAATTTCGTCTCTCAATCTCTTATCCATTTATTTTTAGCCTATAGTCTTCCAAACCGTGACCGCCGACCCGTTAAGCCGCTTTGCTAGAGCACAAACTGATGCTACAGAGTAATCTTAAAAAATAAATAGCCCGCTACCAGCTCTGAGATTAATTAGATTTCTTAAGTTTTTATTATCACGGAGAAGTAGGTTATAAATTCATTTTTTATTTTTACATCTAAGCAAATATATATAAAATGATATTAATAAATACCTCTGGATATTATTACACAGTACCATCCAGTCCGATACTAAACCAACTATCGGAAAGTGAAGGAAGGAGACACTACTATATCACCAAAGTTGTCAATACAAAAATAAAAATAAAAGTAGTAATTATGATAATATATATACTAGACAAGAGTATGTTACGTCCCAAATTGCTTGATCTGTCGTATCATAATACTACAGTATTATATCAGAGCGATGATTTACTTATTTGATAGATACTATATAAACATGGACAACAATAATAACAAGATACAATGTGCATCAAATATTAATAACATAGATATTCTGTTTCCTTATTTTGTATACACACAAAACAAGGAAAATAAGAACAAATAACAATACACGGAAACCTTACTCCTCTTATACATGGTGATTTGAAATGTACTTAACTTTTAATAAATATAACGCATGTAACATGACACACAGAGTTAAGACGAATCGGTTCGTATATGTTTCATCAAAAATTTTATTAAAGAAAACAAGAAATATTGTTTCTATGGATATGCGCTGCAGATATATTTTTATGGTATTAAAAGTTATTAACGTGCAGATGCAGGTTAATTTTTTAAAGTAAACAACATTAGGGCTCTTTTTAATATTGGACGCTGCTATCATCACACACCTAGTCTTTTTTGCTCGTCGAAGAACGAAATTTGTCCAAAAATATTCCTATCATACACAAAATTATAATACCATTACACTGTAAACACAACTTATAAAGCTATATACTTGGCCTATCTGTAAACGCATCGTAGACAAACAGGTAAAGTAAAAACCTCACGGGCTCGATCGACAAGAATGACCTATAAAATGTATACGGACAAATAGCTAGAACGAAAATTTACTTTATGAGGCAATAAACAAGCGCACCGTTTGGAGTATGCGCCGACCACACGTGTGCGTATTATTTATATTTTGTTTTGGCCTACTCCGTAATACACACGAACAAAACTAGGCCAAATAGTTTTTGTAGCTGCAAATTAATAGTTATAAAAAAATTATTTGGTACACATTTATTATTTACTAAATTTTACCCAAATAATATACACATGTACCTACAACAAATTTCATGACGATTGGTTGAGCAATTTACATTAAATCATAATATCTATCTATTCAAATAGCTATAGTTTAATCATCAGAAATCTTTGTAAACGGTCCAATGTCCATATCAATATTTTTAAATCTTGTTTAATATAAAAACCAAAATTAATTAACAAGATGTAATGTATGAAATAATTTGTCTATGAATTAATTAGACAGATCACGAAACGCGAATTGCAAACTTTCTTGGGTAATTAAGTAAGACTCACACATAGCTTCGTCTAACGAACAAACTTGGCTGAAAATTTGTTTCAATGGGATTTCCCTTTCTAATGACTGTCATAACAAATGAAACTTAATTACCAATTGCTCCACTTACACGGTCTTGTCGCCAAACTCGGCTAAACTAAAACGAAGACAACAATCGCAACAAACAATAATTATACGAAACATATTCTATGGATCGAAATAATAGACACAATTTCATATTAAGCTTACACATAAAGTTTTTATTGACATAGTTTAGTTGGTAATTTAATAACGAACAGTGGGTAGTTCCCAACTGTATTGATGCTGGGTAGCAAATATTTTAATAGGATTAGGGAAAACGCGCCTCACCGCAGTACGCTTCCATAATAAAGCCGCCAAGGCGATACGTACCTAATCTATTATGATTAAGTTATAAACTGTAAAATAAATACATATAATAAAAAAAAACATTATGAAACTAAAGAAAAAGTCCGTGGTTTAACAATCCTTCTTCTTCTAATAGTGCCTCTTCAACTAGTTTTTTTGAAAGGATGATATTGAAATAGTAATCTCGCCTACGCTATCGGTATACACTGGTGAGGCAGCAATAAGAAATAATAGGTGAGGATGAAAGCAAGTCAGATAATCTATAGAAGCGAATTCATAAATAATTAACCAAGATGGTTTTCAGAAGGAACCACGTGGACGACGACCTGATAGGATATATTGCTAGCAATGGAAATGGTAGATCCCTATTACTGACAATCACCTTCCCCCAACTGGTGAAGGTACTATCAGCTCACGGAATCTGTCCTTGTCTATTGTGAGATGGAATAATTCTTTTACTAGCATTTTTGCCCAGCATAATCAAGTATAGAAAGTGATATCTGTTATATCTAAGTGCATGCTCAAGATACGAAGTTTTCCGCTTTTTATGACGGGTAATAACAATCCTTACTAATATAATATCTTACGTGGTATATTTACGAGTATATGTGATAATAAACTTAATTTCACGTAAATAGGAAGTGAACACTAAAGACAAACAATAGGCATTAAAAATATACATGTATTATTTGGAATGTTGAAGAAAATAGGTTACATATCCCAATCAATTAATATAATATTTGTATAGAGGGCCATATATAAATATATCAGGGGCCAATGAGCAAGTGACTAAATGGCCCTTTTATTATATCAAATGTGTAATATATCAAAGGTGCCAAGCTTTACAAAAGGAATGTTCTCTTTTCTTAAAAGTGACTATATGGTATAGGTTCGGAAATATTGTTATTGGGAGTTGATTTCAAAGTGTAGTTGTGCGTGGTAGAAACTACATGGAAAACGCACAGCTGGATGACAAATCCAGATATGCAAAAATAATGTCTCGATTACGTAAACGAAGTCGCAGTCAAAAACTAGTGAAATATTTTTAATTATTTTTTCACTTATGGTAGATGATGTGGTAATTTTAATTAGATGTAACGTATCTACTTATTGTTTCACCTTTACTACAAGGGTAATTAAATGAAACAAGATTAGTTAACAACATCGCACAAGGTTAACGACGAAGGGCGAGTACAAAGTTCAGAAATCAATTAGCGACCAGCAAAGCACGTCTATAATTCATGCGACTACACTGCTCTACCTGTTGCTTAGAGAATACTATACTAGCCCCATATCATTCTCTGTAACTCTAAAAACTTTGTTATTCTTTACTCCAATCGATTTAAGAACGGAAATGGTGACAAATTTTGAAAATCAATTATATACTGCTCTTGCATAACTGCTATTACCAAAATTTATTGCATTATTTATATTTAAAAATAACGAGTTGACAAACAAGTAAACTTACATTCACTTTTATAATGTTAGAAATGATATAAAATTATCAAACTAACAGAAAAAAAAGATATCTGTTGTAATAAGCCATGCCACTACAAATATAGCATTTTTCGTAGCTCTGTGGAACATCGTAGCATGTTCTTTACCTACGCATATAGTCTACAAAACCATAGTGTAGCATGTTTTATTCACCTAACTCAAATGTTCTTTCAACTATATACAATTTTTTTTTTATATTTCAAATTACACATGCCCGTATTCATTAATCAAGTTTTTATCCCCCACGTTCGTTTGCGTGATTAATTGTTTGGCCTAATGTAGCCTAAAAAATAAGCTCTATCCTAAACACTATGTGTATACGAAATTTGATAATAATTCATTAAGCCATTAAGGTCCCAAGAGGTAACAAACTAGCACACTTTCACATTTATAGTATTAGTCTAAAAAAAAACTAAAAGTCTGTACCTAAATCTATCATACGATATTAATAAATAAGCACTGTTACAACAAGTTTATTATATGCAATTCATAAAAATAAGTAATTTGTGCTCATAATAATTCCAATAAAATGAACCACAAATGACATTTGTAAACAGTGTTTCATTATATGACAGAACACCAAGATGTTTTATTAGTGTTCATTATATCATAACTTGTGTGTTCTTAATATAATTACACACACAATGATAGAATGAATGGCACAATGAATACTGCAAACTTTATATAATTAGGTAATCCATAACATAATAATACATCAAATATATTATATATACAGATGTGTGTCTCGTTATGAAAGGAACGAACTTGGATATTGAATTTCTTCTGAACTTTCTCTATAACTTTAAAGCCCAACAGCAAGGAAGATACTTGATATCAAAATTTTCGTTGGAAAACCAACAAAAACCTCTTACGAAGTCGTGAAATGTGATCATAAATTTTTAGGGAACCCCCAGACTGGCGAAACGAAGTCGCAAAAATTCTTATCTTTATGGACACAATTTTAAGGTATTCGGATCCGAGCCACGACAGTATTATGACCAAATATCCGAAGCTTAGATACTATACATGAACAGATTCAAACGTAGATATATCGTATTTATATATATATGAAGAAGTACCACTGAAGAACCTTTCTTTTCATCGGTTGTCAGTTCTTCGAGCTATGTGACCAGCGCACCAGACCAGTTATATAGTAATCATAACAAATGAAACATCAAGGAAATGAACTAAAGTTAAAATCGTTACTATCGTTTTGTAATTTAATAAAATCAAGAGAGAAAATTGAAATAGAGGTAAAATTGAGAACCGCTGTCAATCAAAATACGGCTAAATCGGATAATGGCCGGACATAAATATTTGTTACTCTAATTAATAATGCAGATATAATTTTAGTTAATATATGGTATAATTGATATTTAGATGTGTTAACTAATGTTATAAACATATGTCAAACAATACTATCGTTCTAGTTAACTACTCGTTATTTTATTGTAATACGCAGCAAAATTTTCGTTGGTAATATTTTGTTTGTACAATATATCATTGAATAAATTCGTATTTAGACACGACAAACCTAATAAATCCTTGTTTTTGAACACTCATCTTTACCGTAAAAACAAATGAACAATAAATAAATTACATAATTTGTTCAGAATAGAGCTGTACCGGTGGTACAGTGGTCGGATGAACTCAAGAAGTTACCCCATTATTTGCATACGCCAAAGCGAATGTGAATAAACAGCGGCGGCATGCGTGACTGGAATGAATAGCTACATAATATTCACGATGTACGAGGAACTCGCAAAGTTTTTGTACGCTCAAAAAATTACTTATATTTTATTCAATACAAAACGGTCGCCCCTCTACTTGAAGTATGTGAATGTAAAGATTGTTACCTGAAAATGTAGATATTTATACGATACTATGATTTAGGTAATGATTAATTCCCGACTACAAAGTGTATTTAATTAGCAAGTTCATATTTACAACTGGTTGTTGTTGTTGTTGTAAAATCAGTTACATGTAACTAAATTATGCTTCTCCTAGATGGATCGGCAAAGATTATAATAATACTTACAGATAGTTTTTTTTTTTTATACAACTTAGAATGGCAAACAAGCTGACGGCCCACCTGATGGGGGGAAGGGATTATTAGTAATGTCCTCATTGCTAGCAATATACCCTATCAGGTCGATCTCCACGCGGTTCTCCCTGAAAACCATTGTGATTAAGTCTTGCTGATTTCGTCACAATGGGCTAGCTGACCTTCTTTCATCCTCACCTCTTCATCTCTCACTGGTGCTCCGCCGGTGTATAGCGATAGCGCAGGCGGGGTTACCATTCTATTTTCACCCACACGAAAAAGGCTCACCTGATGGAAAGTGCCTATAGACACGAGCGGTACCATGGACATAGTTGAAAATATTGCTTAACACGGCACTATGGTGTGGTGACAAAATATGAATACTACGTGTTACCACTCTTTTACATTCCCAGTAACTTAATTTACTAATTCAAAAATGAGGCGCCATATAGTGAACATTTTGAATCAAATCCTATCGCAAACCATCTAGTCAGCATAGTACTACTACTTCTGATATTAAAATTTAATCGTTGTACATGAATACCTCCGACGTGGCTTATCGAAGGTTCAGGCTAACCCTCTTATTCATAAAAACGTCAAACAAACCTCTCATAAACCTATTTTACTTATTGAAGGGTTTTGTCTTTTTCTTTTGCGCTAAATTCTCAATTTGAGAGAGAGTGACAAAACACTTCAATAGCTAAAATAGATTTTTCCTTTCTTTTAGGAGATTTTAGTTTTTATGGATAAAGAAGTTAGATTCTATCTTGGATTCCCCAGACCGCAATAGCAGACTGTATCTAGCTCTTATAGACTGAGATTCATACCCATCAATAGAACATTATAGGTGGTTATGATACAAGTATGATGTAGTAACGGCAACAATCAACAAATCTCTCTCACACCTCTGACTTTCTAATTTGGTATTATAATCGTAAGCACATAATATTTATATATTATCTTTACGATGTCGTTCACGTACAGCACTAAAAATCTAAATAAGTAATTTATAATTTGTTAAATATTTACTTCCTTCATGGTATTAAGTTCTTTATGTTCCATTAAATGTACTTTTTCATTCATTACAATTTATCCAGTTTATTTAATTCCTAAACCGATGTATGTCGTAAGACAGAGACCGCGGTCGGACCGTTGAGTATTATCGCTCCTGCCTGACCCATTCATTATTCAGCTGCGAACGCCGATCGGAGCAAACGAGCCGACCTATTCGCATATTCCATTCATTCGCTCCTTACCAATTCACTCTTTAACACCTTCTTACGGCTCGCTTCATGGCCTGAATAAAATAGCAGACACACCTCATGAAAAAAGATTCAGAACCTTATCAAACTACAATAAGTTATCGATAGTCATTTGTAAAAATATGGATTAAAAAGTGACTTTTTGAAGTACTTAAAACAGAAATACATTCTCATTTGTTGAGATTTTTTTCGTGAGTCTTATCCAAGTGGGTGATGTTTTTACCAATTCTCACATATTTGTGCACTAACAATATCACGTAGCAGCAGCAAAATGCGTGAATTAGAATAAAAGGTTATCTATATGTTAATTTATTCAAATCTGGTCATCCTTTTAAGCTTGATTGAGTATCAAACATTCAAACATTTTTACAAACTTTTACGTTTGTAATATTTAATGCAATACAATTTATTCTTATTTTGAGTCCATATAAATTTGCTATATGAAATAAAAACCCCATTTGCTATGGCTCCGAAATTTCAGAACACGTCCGTTACCATCGCCAAAAACATTGGAATTCATGGTATTGACATTTCTAATACGATTGGGTTCCGAAATCATCTGAAAGACAAGGTCAAGCTGGCGTCCAAACAGCTGAGAGTGCTAATTAAAATGAAGCAGTACTTCACCCCAGGATAGACACTGCTATTATATAAGTCACAAGTCCGACCCGTATGAAGCACTGTTCTTACATGTGGGCGGGAGCTCTTGGATACCAGTTTAATCCTATTAATGTAGTCCAGAGTCATGTTATGAGAATTGTCGACGATCCCAGGTTAACAGGCGGTATCGAGCCCCTTAATTTTAGGCAAGCTTTTGCTTCTCTATGTATATACTACCGCCTGTATAATGGATTGTTTTCTGAAGAACTCTTTAATATGATGCCTACAGCCACCTTTTACCATAGTACCGCCATCGACAAGGAGTCTATCCTCATACCTTAGAACTAGAATTGTCACGCAAAGTGCAGTATCAGAGGAGCTTCCTCCCGCGAACACTTAGGTTGTGGATGTTCCTACCGAGGCTTTCCCGAGAGACTACAGCATGGGGGGCTTCAAAAAGGGCGGGTTTCTTAAAGGTCGGCAACTCGCTCGTGACCTGCCTGACGTTACAGACGTCCATAGGCTGCTTATTTGACAATATAATAGTATATACATTTTGTGTGTTTTGTTGAATAGCACCTTTTATGTGAAACAGAATCATAAATGAATTCCTAATAAAGAAATAGCTAATAAAATATTTGAATGTTTAGTTATTAGGACATAGTACTCATTAATTTGTTTAAGAAATTCATTCTGTGAACCTTGTAATTAGTTTCACCACAAATCCCCGAGTCATGCCTTTTTGTATGAAAAAGGTCAGGAGGTCTACCATTCAGAATTGGTCAACTAAGGCCGAGGGAGAATTTTTAAACTGCCCTGCGGTCACCGGCGAAGCGACGTGACGCGAATCACGGCAACCCTCATCTTAGTATCTACCCACTGAACATTTATAAGAAACATGCTCGTAATTTTTACAGGAAATTGAACCTCCCGCAACGCTGACCTATTTATTTTGTGGACATGCTTGGGCTTTCTTTGCAGATAAGGTTTCCATATTGATACCGAACACGACTGATGAAAACTTCATGCTCCCCGGGGCGTCCTCTCCTTTATTTCTCGAAGTTATAAAAAGTAATGAGGTATTTTATGTCTATAGCTGCTGCTTTCTATTGTTCGAAGTTTTCCGACCAAGACGGGCTTCTCAAATTGAAATTTGTGTTTAAGAATCTGGAATAAAAATAATACTCATAAACGAATGTTACAATGTACATATCTGTAACGTTTTATGTCTCAATAACAACTTTGCCAATAAAATTTTTGTGTAATACTAACAAGTCCATTTTAACATTACCATATTATTTTAATGCTTACAGAATAATATAATTCAATCCTTAGTTCATTTCAATCTACTAATCACTACTATATAAATCTAATTTTACCCATATATATCAGTTTACGTAAGAATTTGTAAGTTTCCTTATTGTGTGATGAGTTAATACTATGTATATAAGAGAGAGTAGTTAAGATTTTTCGAAACTAGCTTATACAATGAATTATAAACGTAGATAAGAAAAAGTAGAGGCCTTTGGCACTGTATTCCTTCTGTCTACCCCGAAACGCCTTAAGATAAAAACTGCTTGTATAATATCGAAATTAGAATTCTAATTTTTATAATAGTTAAAAAGTGACAGACGTATCTCACGTATGAAAGATACAAATTCAAAGATGTATTTATATAAAGAAGGACAAGGATTAATCAAATGTAGAATGAAATGGGTGTCATTAGCATCTTTTCAATAAGAGAATGTTATAGTGAAAGTAAATATTTACACAAAATAAATCAAGGGTTGAATCCAACAAAAAATTTGAAGACCATACTAACTAAACAGACAGTGATAATACGGGAAGTGAAATTATTGTCTGTCATTTATCGATGCATGATTTCTTGATAAAAATTGTCAGTGTCGTAGGTAGAACATTCTGTCAAATAGCAGTAAGAGTAGTGCCGTTAAATCACTAAAGTATTTTATTACTTTATTTATATATTATTTATAAGAACCTGTCAGTAATAATTAAATAATGTTGGATTACAAACTAACTTAAGTTTATAATTCTAGACTATTTATGTGTGTACTAATGTAACTTTGTTTTTTCTGTATAAATAACTAAATTGAAAAATAATACTAGTAAATTCGATTTCACCTTAAAGTACGTATATATTTGTGCAACGATAGTAACAACTACGTTACAATACCTATATAATATATCTTTTTATACAACATTAAACTACTATATAATAAAACAAAATATGTTTTATGGCAGAAACTATGTCAAGAGATGGCAATCTCCACAGCGCAGTAACAAGACGCGTTACTTTATAAGGCACTGGAATTGTTTTTCGGTCGGGTCAATTTATGGATCATCGCCTAATTTGCTCGGGTCGAGTATTCTCCCTAATATTGACAAATTTTAATAATACGTCACAGAGCATATACTTTAACGTAAAGTAGCATATACTTTATCATCATTATCATCATTATATTAGCGTTTAACTGTCCACTGCTGCACAAAAGCTTCCCCTTGAAGGGTTTTGCTAGTAGTTGCCACGCTTAGCAGGCGGATTAGCAACCGCAGTTAGGCTTAAGAGATTTTTTAACAGGGACGCTGCTGTCCATCCCTCGGCCACCCTTAGACGCCTCTTACGACACCCACGGGAATGAAAGGGGTGGCTTATTCTATGCCGGGACCACACAGTTACTTTAAAATTGGTCATTTTTATTTAATAATAATAATAAAATAGTTAGTCCTGATTGCTTCATCAACACACGGCCTAAATAGTAATGATTAAAAATGTGATATTTAGACAGTTGATGCATTTTATGATACAAAAATTCACTAAGGAAGGATTTTTAAAAGATTCACTCTTAAAGGGATAAAATAAACAATGAACGATTGTACAGAAACCCATATTTTTTTAAGTTGAAATTATGAAATATTATTTTTAAAGTAAGAAGAATGAAATTTAATTTAATATTAAAGGTTTTCGTTTAAAATAAATACATACGTATTTAGTTATTTTTGGACATACAACCCAAACCGGGAGAAATGGGGTGGAAGTAGGAGTATTAATATGAATTAGGGGTTGAAAATTTAGATGGATGGTCCGACATTTTGAAAGTAAATGATCATTTGCGTTAGAAATGTCGATATGATCATTTCAAAATGTTTAAAATTCCACCACTCAAATGAGCAAAAGGAGTAGTAATATATCTATTTTTGTTTTGAAAGGTAAACACGTTTGTGTGGATATATTCACTAAAAAACTTTATAAATAAACTTCTAGGTACAAATAATGAAATGCAAAATACAAAATGTCTCAATATCATCACCTAGGGAGATGTAAGATATACGTTTTCTTTATACAAACTTCGCTACCATAGTAAAGTTTATATAAATAAAATACATTTCTTTAGCAAATTAAAGAAGATGAAACTGTGTGTATAGTAAATAAAAGTATGCAAATTAAAATCAAAATATACTTTTTGTAACCAGAATGTAATTTCATGTCATTTCATTTCATGTACTTTGACAAATACAGACTTCCATAAAACCATTTATCCTTCATTCATAGTTACACGCGAGCAAAGCCACTAGTAGCAGCTAGTTGTTAATAAATAGATATAACAAATCAGATCAATTTTAATAATAATATACCAATATTAATAATAATATTTCATTGTTTCAATTATGTATTATTACAATAATTGTAATTAATTACTAATTATAAATGTGAAGTTTAGTTTTTTTTATACAACTTAGAATGGCAAACAAGCTGACGGCCCACCTGATGTAAAGTGGTAACAGTCGCCTATAGACATGAGCAATACCGTGGACATAACAAAGTATTTTAGTGTAAAACTATAGAAATTATTTTACATTAACGCTCGCATTTTTTTATTTTTCTATTATTTTCTAATTATTTTATTTATAAACTATAGAGAAAGAAAGAATATTAATATTCGAACTATATTATACTTATTGAAAATTTTTCAACAATTCTTATAGTTAATATTAGTGCAATAAAGTATTATATAAATAAATAGCAATAAAATTTATATTTCTAAAAGTTTATATCCACAATCTAAATAAACATGGAAAGAATTTATAAAAGAATCAAAGTGAATCGATCAAGAAATAAGACAACATGTGCCTACATAAAAATTTTCTTATTTCTTGACTAATCTTACTCGATATTAATTTGAATCTTATTGCTATAGTACCACATCTCTATAAAACATACACTAGCAACCTTCAATAGGTAGTTTCCCAAAATGTATAAAAGTATATATCAGACACATATTCATAATACCTTACTCCGAATCTAAAATGAAAGGCAACATCTTGAAATATAAAATTATAATCACGCCTCAGAATGCTTAGTTATAAAGTGTATAAAAATATTGGACTCGTGACAGGCGCGGGTCGAAACTCGCACGCACATAATCGGGTACTCGGTAGCTGGGACCACCGGGACTCCCTCAAAGAGACCGCGTTCACATTCATTTGCCAAAGATATACGACTTTCTCATAAATTTTCACACAAGTATGGACCTTACGTTTCAGAAGACCCGATGTTAGAATATTTTTAGCCTAACGAGTATGTTCTTCGAATGCAAAGCAGGCCTTTTTGCATTAAAAATAAATTGTGGGAAGTTGTTGTTATTGTATATACATGAGCACATGAATAAATTTATTAAACTGCTGCATTTAACTAATAGGAAGAAAGGTTCTTAAGTTATGACCCCGTACGGGCAAAAGCGGTGTAGGACAACCCCCCACTAGATGGAGGGACGACGTCAAATTTATTGTAAAAACTCCGTGGATGTAGGTGGCTCAGGATCGTTCTTTATGGCAGTCTATGGGGGAGGCCTATGTCCAGCAGTGGACGGATAATGGCTGAATTGAATGAATGATAATTAAACTAATCGAGGTATCTATGCGGTACTTGTATTAGTTATTAGAAAATGTTATTCACTTGTGATAATATTTCCATATTTAAATTTTTAATCAGTACTAGAGCCCCATGCCAGTATCGTATGAGTGTAAATTAAGATCTTACAAATATTTCGTAAAAATAGTATAACTCATATTAAAATACATTACATAGTTTAGAAAATAAGTCTAGAAACATACAAACGCGAACAGCAACAATGTCATATGCTTTAGAAATTACAAGTAACATTTAATAAGGTAATAAATTTATCCTATTAAAATTAAACCTAAAAATTGTACCTATCTACGTAATATATAGCTATTTAGATATATATTATGCCTAACGCAATATGAAAATTAATTAAATTTCTCTTTCACATCTCAGATTTATTGTTAGATTATCTACATACTAATTTAATACTGTATGTTTACCCTACTTAGTTAAATAAGAACACTAACATAATATAGACTTCTAAATTTACATAATGTATATATATATATATATATATATATATATATATATATATATATATATATAACAATTTTACTGAAGTTAAAAAATAAAAACAATGACACCAATCAGTGGCATATTGTAGTGGCATAGTCCTTATCATAGTCTCGAAAAGCACAGAGCAGATTAATTACAGCTATTCACTGAAGGATCAGTTATCAGCGGTGCCGCAGTTGATGTTAACAGTTTCTTTTATACGAAATACGTCCTAGGAGATGAAAGTTAACAATTAACACTAGCAGTGTATTCAACAATCAGACAAGATACGTAACCAATGTTAAAATTACGCTCGAAACCCTTATCACTACAAACTCCTTACCGTTTGTCATAAATTTTATCACTCCAATGAGCGGACGCAAACGAAGACCTTTTTCGAATTCTCTCCTTCGTTGAATTAACGACCCGTGAACTCGTGACCGAGTCTCCGAGTGTCTTTTTTCAGTCACAAACACGATCACTTCATGCGATAATCATACACTTATTCATATTTTAATAATACAACACAACACAAATTTTATGTACAACGGGCACCCTCACATTCAACTTTTTTTTTTATTTTGACATCTCGAATTATGTTCGATAGTACTATCAATGTCAACTAAAATAAAGTTATCACTTTTATTAAATCATCCAATATAACGTCAAACCTTCAGAGAAAATATTCTCAATAAGTTTCTAACAGTTTTCAAGTGAACAAGTCTAAAGCAATTCCTGTGAGGGGGCGGTTTGAGGATTTTCGAGTGTTATCGCGCGTTCAATGTCAAACGGTGCGGATTGGCGTACACAGACGTCATCGGCAGTCGCTCGCCAGGCGGCCGGCTGCGGACTGCGCGGGTGATACAGAGTGTTGCTGCGAGGCCCGCCGACGCCGCCCGCGCCCGTCGTCTCGGCGCACGCGCCCCACCGAGATCGATACACCCCGCCCAAACCACCACAGCGCCCGTCGGGGACCAGCTGGCCCACACACGCACACATACGCACAGTAATCTATGACTACATCCTTACATACAACTTCTGTTAGTTCTTGTCGAGCCTTAATATTTTTAAGTTTTCTTTGAAGACAGTCGGGACACACTAAACTTAGGCAGAGTATTTTTGAATAACGATCTACACATTTACCAATTATCTATAAGAATATACACAGCTATTTACTTATTTAATTTATCCACTACTTTGTGATATAAAAAAGAGTATTAGAAGTGTCGCATTTAACATAAACCTGTATAAAAATATTGGCGCCTGACGCTCACCCTTTAAGCAATACCCTTTCAGTGCGACTCGATAACTGCGACACAGTGGCGACATTTCTTTCAAATCAAACCGCAATAAACATTTCTATGGAATTATGATAAGATTCCATTACCATAAATTAAATAATTTATACAGATCATGTACTTTTTACTTAGGTACTCCCATTGTATGTAAGTAGTAAATTATCTTTCTAATGTCGAGAAAAACCAACGTTTCCAATATACAAAGCTACCTCTGTGATCCCAGGCTACACAATTCGATACTTACCATAAAAGCAATTGAATAAAATATACCCAAAGATTTTTTCTTTGCAATATCATCTCACAGAGTACTTAAGAGAAATTACCTAAGCGTATTCTTTCCAAACCGCTTTCCTTTTGCGGTATTTTTTTTAAAGTCAAATATTATATCTATACATGTCAAATAATAAATTTACGTATCAATATTATCTATTTTGTACAGATACGTAGTACGATTTTACAGGCATTATTTTGCATAAATATTAAGTATCAGATACAAAAGGCTACCCCAGGGATATCCCGATTTTGTTATTATCTCTTATCACGCTACGATTATAACAAGACTTTCTCTCGACTTTTATTAGAATGAAAACAAGTAATACGTACAAACAGAAATTAAAACGAGTGGGGTGGTAACGGTCTATTCATGTCTTCCAAGGAAGAAAAAGTTCTACACAAAAGGCAATCCAAATTTATTGGACGCTCCGTAAGACCGATAACTGTTTCTTCTACTGCCCACACCTAAAGTTACGACAGTGAGTAAAAATGCATGTATAGAATTCGCAAACAGTAGCTTCTTGGGTTTAAGCAATTTGAAGAAATGAAATCCGGCATGTCAGACACACATTGGTCTAGTTCCGTAGCTATGTTTTGACTATTTATTTCGGTACACTTTTAATGCTGTAATTTTCAGGTAGTGTAAGAACACCGCAATATTTAAGAAAATAAGGAATAGATATTAAATATTAAAGAGATTAAAGTTATCTTTATACATATCTCTACTTACCATATCTCTATAAGTTATTAATAAAAAATGACCGAAATAAGCAATTTTACATTGTAGTAAAAAATAGTGACATTTTTAATATACGTAGTTGAATAGTAGAGAACAAACTTCATGACACTAATTGGAACACATATTTTTAAAATAACACACGTATTCTAACCAAAATAATATTTAAAAAAAAAATATTTTAAAATACCAAAACATGGGTCTGCCGCGGGAAACTCACGCAAATAAATGAATACTTTGCTTCATTTTGTAACAAATAGCAAATAAACTTATCTATATAAAATATACAATTTCTATTACTATTTTACATATTTTTATTACATATGAAGTAATTTACATTATTATTAGCAACATGAAAAAGTATTATTCCAGTTAAAGCTCTATTAGAATAACTGGCTGTGTTAGAGTTAGAAAATTATCACTCCAATATTTCCATTTAGCGTTTTCTGCAATAATACCGTTTGATTTTATACATTTCTTGCTTTCGTTTTTTCATCGTTATCTGGGTTACCTCGGGGTGCGATCTCTAACTTAGACATATAATGGGATGAAAAAGCTTTGTTTTATATGAAGCAATTATCATCAGAACCTAATTTATCTGTAGTAAGGGAAAAAATATTACTAATGGGGCTCATTGGACTGATTTCCAGTATATAAGGTATATTACTTCCAATGGATCAAGTTCACCTCCATGCTGTCCCCTGGAAACCATTGTGGTTAATTTCTTGTGAATTAATTACGATGAGCCGACTGACCTCAGTCCTCATCTGTCAAACTGAGTTACTCGTATCATTCCATTTTCATTTCTTTAAGATTAAATTTAATACACACCAATTTTTAGCACTTATATTTCTTTCTTACACTTTTTATTTTTGAAAAGTCTAAATGTGAGTGGCTATCTTACGCCCCACTACTGTATTTCCCGTTTGAAATCACCAGAAGCGACAACATTTCCATTAAAAAATCTATAATAGAAGAGAAGGGATTTATAATAATGAGTAGTAATGAGATCAGTCAGCGTCGTAATGAATTTACCAGAAGTTAACTACAATAGTTTTTAAGAGGGACCACGTAGAGATATTTTAGCAGGGTATATTATTAGCAATGAAACTACTAAACCGTATTACGAACAATCTCCTCTCCTTTGTAGTTACAGATTAAGTCTAAGAAAATGTATTCTCATAGTTTTCTATAGTCATATAGTCATTCATAATATGTAATACTAGCAATATTTTAGTAAGGGTACCAAATAAACATTTACCAGAGGGAGACTTTGTACAAAAGTCGATTGCTTGGGTACCTCTGTCACATTTATGTTTCAACCGTAAAGCAGTTGTGTTTGCATGGCTGTGTTTCAGTTAGAAGGGTGGGATATGGCGTGAATTTACAGGGTACAGAGGAATAACACCTGAGTCCTCAGGAATGGCAACGCATGGGGGTATCATGGTCGAGACAGTATACTCTATTACGTCCATGGTACTGCTCATGTCTATAGGCGACGGTTACCACTTTCCATCAGGTGGGCCGTCAGCTTGTTTGCCATTCTAAGTTGTATAAAAAAAAAACAAGCACAAATATCTAAACATTGCCGTAAAGTCATTACGTTTTTATTAAAATGATTATGTTAATGTTTAAAGAGAATAATGAGATTACCCAAAATCCCAGTTGTATTAAAAAAGGTTAATACAATGTGAATGTTTAACAACCTGTTATCTAAAAAGGACAGAAAGACAACACAGTTGAATGTATATAAAAGTTACTGAAACGTGTAAATATACGAGCAACGACCATAGACCATTCAATCTCATTTATTTAACATCCCGTCTATTATATATCAATGACAATACAACTTAACTTTTTCAATCTAAGTTTGAATCTAAAGATGGTCGATATTTGAAACAGTCTAAACGCTACTATTATTAATTGATAACCTTGGTGATGTAACGATTTACATGTGTCTTAACTACCAATGGTTCTGGGTTCGATTATTACAAAATGCAAACATGAGTATATCTATATATATGTAAATAAAAATGTACTATAAACTAAAAAAACATATACTGAATATGATATGAATACTAATGTGAATTAATATACCAAAATATTTTAGTAGTTATTTTCAAATTAAAAGGTAGCATATTTTGTCTTATTGAAATTTATTTTACACATATTTTTTAAACATGCCATTTTTGGATACTCTTTACTCTGTCTAGATGTATATGATAGTATATAATTATATAATATTATTCAAATTTAATTATATAAGCGTGGAATGTACTCAAAATTTCATTTTATACGTTTATGAAACATACTTTTTCATTTGTCTTCAAAAGACTCAATATTAACATGTATTACATTTCATAATGTTCCAGGAGACTTTCTAGTCTGAAAAATATTCCATCCGATTTAACATCTAATGGATATGCCCAAAATAAAGTCACATGAAATGAATGTAAGTACTTATTTCGTACTTATATCACATAAATTACTGTTAATGCCAAAGATAATTTTATCCAGTTTAACCAACATCTGACTGAGTTGTATGTGGTTGAATTAACCACAAATGCGACAGTAGATTCGATAATGTTTAATACATTGTTATCACCATGTATACCCACAACTGTACAGGATTACCTAATAGAAAAAAACTTTGTGAACATGTTAAGTAATCCTGATCTCTTCGCAAACAGATTTTTTTATACAACTTAGAATGGCAAACAAGCTGACGGCCCACCTGATGAAAAGTGGTAAACGTCGCCTATAGACATGAGCACTACCATGGACATAACAGAGTATACTATTTCGCCCATGATACCCCCCATGTGTTGCCATTCCTAAGGACTCAGATGTTATTCCTCTGTACCCTGTAAATTCACGCCATATCCTACCCTTCAAACTGAAACACAGCCATGCAAACACTACTATTTTACGGTTGAAACACGAAAGGGACAGAGGTACCCAAGCAGACGACTTTTGTACAGAGTCTTCCTCTGGTTACCAATCAAATAATATTTTTTATTATAATATCATTGCAACTCTTGCAACATTTGTAATATACTAGTTTTAGCCCGTAACAAATTCACTTAATAAAAACTAAGGATCTACGAATGTCAATGACATATATTAATAACGCTTCTATAATACACTTTTCAAATTATCATTGACAGAAATTATTGATACAAATCTTATTTATTATAAATGTGGTAGTAAGTTTGTTTGGTACCTCTTGGCATCATAATGGCTTAACCAATCATCATATTTGACATACAAAATGATATTGAGTCTTTTTATTCTGGTCAAACTATATATCTTAATCACAAAGACGACTTTGCGAAATAAAATATAACCATAAAATGAATATGAAATTAAGTCGTTTGTGTATTTTTAGCGTAGTATCGGATCAGTCAATCATAAAAAAAAAATATATGAGATGTAAAGAGATATAGGTTACTTTAGTCCCAGTCACGCGAATAAAATCTCGGATACAGCTGGTTTGTAATAAATAATGAATTAGGAACCCATGGATAAAATGGAAATATTAGCTATCAATCCGTGGCGCCAGGAGACTAATTTAAATTCACATCCAATGCAGAAACAACGACGAACAAAAGAAATATCATGGGAGACATTTTTCATATGAATAAACAAAACACCTGTTACCGGCTGAATTCAGAACATGAGGGGCGCCACTTGTCACATTTAATTTAGGCATAATTCGTTGAGTGTTGATTCACGTGAGCTTTACGACTAAGGTAAATAATTTGCCAGGGATTCGCGTAAATTTAATCTTTTTGAGGAGAAAAGAAGATTTCGTTTTATAATAATTAAAAGAACAATGAAATCGTCGAGGAAAACTTCTTTCAGAGCCTCTATCTACGTTTAGCAAAGAAAATTGCATTGCTAAGCTATTATAATAATAAAAGAAGTATTTGCCAGAGTAAAAGCACATCTTTCTCAACGTAATCCAGTCAAATTGTAGATGTAATTTTCACTTAGGCTAAATCTAATATTAAAAAATTACAAAGACAAATGTCTTTATTGTAGATCATAAATCAAATTAAAGTATTACATCTATTAATAAATAAATAATAGTATCTCCATATCCTGCTATATAAACATACAATAAAAAATATGATATGAAACAATTATAAATCAAATACAATATGGTATGAGTATTAACAGATTAAATATGGATTATAATTCTGGGCATATCTAGTCTATTCATATAATGCGATTTATAATGAGATTTATTTACTACTCGTACATAATATTTCTTTAAAAGAATATTTGTGTACACATTCCATTAATTCTCCGTTTTCTTTGTATAAAATATTATGAGATCATTAAAAATATTGTTCTTTACTTTCAAACAAATTCTTAATTAAAGGTTATAAAAAGTTATATTTTTGTAGGGGCTTTATTGGATTTTTAATTGCCAGAGTTCCCAAAAAGTTAATTCGTAACATTGTTTTAACATACTTTTTGTAGAGTTGTTCTATAATGTTTTTCCAATTTTATCAATGAGGCCCTGAAATAACTAAAAACTCATTATGTGGCAGGTGTTTGGGCCGACGAGCAATAAAACAACTTTTATTGGTTTTTCTTTTACTGCTTCCTTATTCCATTTCTTTGGTCTTAAAAATATTTGGTTACGTATGCATTCTGTGTTTAATCACTCAAAAGGTATCTATTGGTTATCAATTGTATTATTTATTTTTAAATTCCATTTGTTGTCAAAACAACAAAATATATAACATTATTTCATTGTATACATTTCATTGTATTTCATTGTATTAGCATCATAATCACTCCTTTATCCCAAACATCTGGATGAGTGGCGGTCTTCTACCGTGCGTTTTTCAAGGCATTTTCTTCCATGCAATACCACTCTTTGGAATCAACTTCCAGCAGCAGTATTTCCGAACCAATACGACAATATAACCTTAAAAAAGCATTAGCATATTCCTTTTTAAAAGGTCGGCAGCACACCTGCAATTCCTTTGGTGTTGTGGGTGACCATGGGCGGCGGTAGTCACTTACCATCAGGCGAGCCGCTTGCTCGTTTACCCCCTGTGTTATAAAGAACAACTTCTCATATTTATACAACTGTATTTTATTATTCTATTTGTTCTTATATTTGCTATGTTTCACTCTAATACTTCAATTTAATACTTGATATAATTTAATCACCAATCAAATTATTGTAAACATTAAAATATTTCACATTCTTAAATGACAACTTCACAAATGAACTATCCTTTAAAAATTATTTCAGTTGACTATTTTATTTAGATTATTTAAATAAATTAATATTAGAACCCATTTTTTTAATGCCACAAGTAAAATTTGATAAGTAACTGGTTAACAACTTAATATTTCAATTGTCCGAAAATTATCAGGTATTGTTAAAATTCTAGTTCATCCCAGCTTACATCCCTAAAAACTAATAACAGTCTACTATACATAAACAGCGCCATGAACACCACAAAATGCACTATAATGTATATAAATCTGATATAGCTTTGTTCTTGATTTCCTTTTATAACATCTCTATAAAATTGATCGCTTTAAATAAAAATGAAAGCGCAAGCCTTACAAATTGTTTAGTCCGAAAATATTTTCATTTTGAAGTTTGTTTTAGATCGTTCTTGAGAACGCCTGAATAAACTTTTAACAAAGATCTCTTGCTACAAAGTAGATTCAATAGATTCACGGCTTAATGGATGACAAAAGCCGCATTAGGCTTCGCCAAATCAATAAACAGCATTCGATATTAGCAGCCGGCTCTTGCGCGGGCTACGCTTCGATACACACCAATGCCTATACTTCACTTCATAGTTGGAAATTTTACTTTTCAAAGCACTTGCTACAATGACTATACATTTTACACGTATCAAAACAATAATCAGAATCAATATGTGTTGTCCAGTTATATTAATTCTAATGATCGACTCATTCGATGATCTAAACCTTACAATACTTAAGCAACGTTTCAGCTTGTCGATACAGCGATGTACTACTAGTACATGAAAGGAACCAAATTTTTAACGTTTAATCTAAGATAAGTATTTTTTTATATTGGTATTTTGTAATGCTAATATTATAAAAGATTTGATTCTTTGTTTATTTATTTGTAATGAATAAACTCAAAAACGCTCAACCGATTATAAAATTCTTTCATCTATAGAAAGCTACATTATCAGAAAGTAAAATAAGCTATATTTTATTTTCAAAAATTCTATCAAATCGTGTAAAGTCAGGCCGAATCGTTAGTCTATAATATATTTATTTCCTTTTATAATAATGATAGAATAGGACATTAAGATAACGCCTATTTTAAAAGTCGCTTAAAAATAAATTCCTACATTATACTTATTATTTCTACCTAAATTATTTCCTTATATAAGTCGTGTTATTTTTGTACTTAGAGCATAAATTAGTTACATAAAAAAATATTGTCATAGCCATTATCTTTTGGACTATTTTTGCACTCTAGTCTTGATTAGATCATTCTGTATATTCTTACACATTTTTATTCACACAGATACACATTTTTATTCACACAGACCTGTCACCATTATAGGTCTTCATCTTCTAATCTGTATTCACTTTTAAACTCATCACTGCAGGTAGCCACTTTGAAACATTTGTTATCCCCAACTTTCGCATAATATAACAAATATTTGTACCAAAGGTTTAGTCACATTTGAAACAGAGAGCGAGCAGGTAAGTGCTCCTCGAACGATATTTGCCGCGTCCTTGCACAACCCTATTTTTGGTTCAAATACACACTTCGCAAATACTCACACACTCCACGGCTATTATTCCATGCGTCTAGATATCAAATATTTCTAAAGTCCCATCAATATGAAAAATGTTGGTTGGTACCCTTCATGCATTGTCATCCCTGAGTATGATAACGCCATACTCAGGGATGACAACGCATGAAAGGTACCATAACTATTACATCATTATATTATTAGATATCCATGATGCTATTAAATAGATTGTTAATTTATTTTCCATCTTAATTTATATAAAAATAAATACAAATTAATATTATATTACGTTTTATTTCATATCTCTCTTTTTCACTGAATTCATCCTATATTTTTAAGTACGTACATAGATATTACAATCAAGAATTAAAACGATTCTACTTGCCTATGTATGTATTTAATAATTCTATTCATTTACTTACATAGCAAATCTGAAAAACTACTTACGTATAAAACTGTTTGAGTGGTAGAATTTAGGATAGTTTGAAAATTTCCAAGGGAACAGTAGATAACGAGTTTCATACATACGAAGTGACGAAATGACGTTAGTTTTATATAATTTGGAGTTAAGCCGGAGTTTCGTCGGATAATCACAGAGTGTTTGTGTTCAGAGATTTAAGATATAGATGTTATTTCTATTATTGTTATGTGATTTAAATCTAATCAATATTATTACCTTTAATTTTACATATGTGTTAGTGTACTAATGCTTTTGTAACTGATCGTATCGGGATACTGTAAAATTCACCTAGTTCATGAAATAAATAAATAATTATATTTATTATATTCGCAAGAACAATTTGATAACATTATTTGGAAAAATGGAATCATTGATAATAAAGCTTGCGCACTAGATGCTTCCATTATAATATAAAACTTCTGTTACTGCTTAGGTCACAAAAACTCAATTTCTTTACCGATATTTATGCATCTATAATTTAATACTTTTTGAAGTTTAATAAGTATTAACATATACAATACTAATGAAATATATGAAACTATTTTTAAACTAGTTGCCATTTTAAAAATGCTTATTGTGATCATCGTTGTTACAATTATACAAATGTTTTTTTTTATGATTTATTCATACGTAAATCACATTGTAATGAGTCAATCATTAAATGAAACAATGTGATACATCCTCAAATAATAACCGCTCAGACAATAGAGAAATATTTTCGCTCCGGTAATGTTTGTAAGCAACATATGAAAATATGTAAACGAGTTGACGTGAAAGGGTCGGTGGAATGCTGATCGTCCGGCTACCATGAATGTGCCTCGCTTTGCATAAATATTTTCAAATACGTCAACAATTATAACGACTAATAAGGTCAATCACAGTTCGTGTTTCCAAGTAACATTACTTTTACCAGATCGAGCAATGTGGATCGAAGCATTTATTTATTGAAAAGAAGGCATAGTTTATTTTAATTATTTATTTATAAGTCTTCGTATGATTCTTAATAAAATTATATGTAAGTTTATAAATTATTAAATAATGACAACAATATTATTTTGAATTTGCGAAACTATTTAAAAATATTTTTCTGCCAACGCACGTACGCATGAATTTCAGAAGACGTAATAAATTAGATCAGTTCTAAAAGGCATATCATATAGATTAAAGATGCACTAGTTTTTAAGTTAGACCTTGTTGAATATAAAAATGAAAACCGCATTCAATTTAGTGCAGTAGTTTTTGCATGATCTCGGAACAAACATACAGACAAACAGCCTCACACAAACAGACAGGAAAATTTTCAAGAAGTTATTATTTTGTTACTATTGCCCTCATTAAGAACCTTCTTACCAACTTTTCTTAAATATCTCCTATGTACAAATCTTGTCTAGTTAAAATTTTATTATATTAGTAAGATTATTAATTGGCGCGACAAACCTTTTTTTGCTTTCTACCAATTATTGTATCCATTTTCAGGTTCCGTACCAAAAAATTCAAAAGAAACCTTTATGACACGACTTCGTTCGTCGGTCCGTCCATACGTTCATCTGTTAAAACATTATATCTCAGCAACTATAAAAACAAACAAAAATTATTTTTATTTTCTTTCGTAGGGGCTTAAAAACCAGGTACTCTAAATTTCAAAATTGACCTACTAATTGGGATATCATATAAAAGAGACAAATGAAGATTTGTACATTTTCATACTAATTTTATATATTTTTATCCTACATAGCTTTTTAGTTTTTTATGAATAACCCAATTTACATAAAAAATTACGTTCTAAAATTTCAAATTAATTTAATATAATAAAACATACAAAATTTCTATTTAAATCCCCTAGCTTCTACACGAAATATATACTTTGTCAACAAACTTTCAAATTAATAAGAATCACATGCAAACATCGATAATTCTAGAGCGTAGATTAGAGTGAATTTTATTTTTAATGTCACCCTCAGTAAAGCGAATTCATCCGAACATCGATTAAATTATAAGTAATATATTCTTATACAAAATTATAATATGATAATAAAACATATAAGCAAAATTAAAAAATACATTCTCGTATTGACAACCTTATAGCGGTTTAACATACTGATTCCATCACACAAAATCGATTTTAAAATTCTGCCTGTAAATTATGCCTGCATGAAAAAATAACATTACAGGCGTACTGTTATTTTTTAACTCAGTCCAAAAAGGAGTTTTTCAATTTGGTTTTGGCTACCAACCTCTTTCAAACCTACAGTTGTATTTTTTTGTTTGTTATCTCATAACTCGATTAGTTAAAAATCGATTTAGAAAATTCTTTTTATATTTGAATTATCCATTCATATAAAAAGAATTTTGTTTACAGATTTTATATTTAAAAATTGTATTATATCTGTAGCCGTTAACTATACACTGCTAAATATAGTCTCCCTCATAAGGAGGGAGGAGGGTTTGCCAGTAGCTGCTATGTTTGGCAGGCGGGTTGGCAACCACTTGGCTTGGCTTGGCTTTTGGTGATATTTTAAGAGCAACGCTGCTGACCATTCGTAGATCATAAGCTCCCTTAGTCATCTCTTATGACACCCACAGGAAAGAAAGGGGTGGCCTATTCTATGCTGTGACCTACACGGCTTACAAACTTACAGATTGGTCCCATAGAAGTTTTATCAAAATCGGTTTAGTAGTTTAGTTTTAAAATCAAAGTAACTGGTTTCCCAACATATTATTTGTATGTTAAATTTTGTAAATTTTATATAGCCTCCCTCATAAGGGGGGAAGGAGGTTTGCCAGTAGCTGCTAAGCTTAGTAGACGGATTGGCATCCGCAGTTTGGCTTTTGGTGATGTTTTAAGTAAGACGCTGCTGCCCATCCGTCTACCATAAGCTCCTTTAGTCACCTCTTATGACACCCACAGATAAGGAAGGGGTGACCTATTCTATGCTGGGACCTACACGGCTTAATAATTTACAGATTAGTTCCATATAAATTTTATCAAAATCGGTTTAATAGTTTAGTTTTTAACTGGTTTCTCAACATATTATTTTGTATGTTAAATTTTGGAAATTTTATATACAATTCTACAGAGAAGAGCAAAATATTTTACTACCTATATATATGTATTATGTATGATTAAAGTGAAAATAAAATATATTTTTGTATATCATATATAATATTTTGATTAATAAATATCGAAATATTTGTGCACATAATAAAAAGACATACGTATAAATATAATAACACAAATAACTCTCAGACATATTTCTGCGCGGTCACATTCATCTCTCCTTCTAGCTCCTAATTCATTCGTCTAAAAGACAATGAAAGGAATAATTCAGTCATGAATATTAATGGACCAGGATTCGCACTCACGCTTTTATTGCGTATTAATATAATAACTCTACAAAATTTTTATTTAATAGAAAAGTTAATTTCGATTACCAAGATATAATATCTAATACTCATAAAATCAATCATTCTATTCTCCTCTGAAGGAATAAGGTGCTATGAGAAATAATATACCTCTTTTTCCGGCCATTACCCTCCGAGGGTATACATTTTTTTTAATATATTATTTAATAATTTATCTTAACGGGGTTACCGTAGCCTATGGACGCCTGTAACACCAGGAATGACACACGCGCATTGCCGGCCATTAAGAAACCATAATACGCTCTTTTTGAATAACCCCATGCTGTAGTCTCTAAAGAAAGCCTCGGCAAGAATATTATTCTAAAATCTGAGTGTTCGGAGAGGAAACTCCTCTAAAACCGCACAGTGCGTGACCATTCTAGTTCTATATAAAGTATGAGGATGGATTTGTTGGAGTATTAATACTGGCTGTTGACACTGAAGTTTTTTAGAACAATGTATTATTTTTATGTTTGTTCTATGTCAGATTTTCATAAAACGTGTCTTGTATCTTTTGACTAAACTTATTATTTTATATCACTAATACATATTTTTTTATGTTTTATTACTGCATCCTGCTATTTACAACAGGATTTCCTGTCGAAGGCGAGCGATACGATGTTAAAAAATAACTGTAGGTATCATAGTGAAGAGTTCTTCACAACACAACCAATGATAATATAATAACTAAGACACATAACTCGAATAAGCGATAATATATTCTTTATTGGTGTAAAAAAGAAAAGTTTTCCGACACTCTACATAGGAAAACAGCACAATGAATGATTTAATGTATTTATTCATCTAATTTTAAGCGACTTGAAAAAAGAAGGTGGTTTCCGTTCACTTTTATGTTTTTTCTGTATATTTTACGCCTATTATATTTTCACCAATTCTGAATTGATTTTAATAATTTATCCGATTTATATTATTGGCATTTCTAAAATATAATCTGGCTACTTTGTTATCCGTGACGTCTGGCTATCGTGTATGCCCTGGCATAGAATGGGCTGCCCCTTTCCCGTGGATATCGTAAGAGGTGATGCAGTAGCGTCTCGCTTAAAATATCCTTAAAAGTCTAACTGCAGTCGCCAACTTGCCTGCCAAGCGTGGCAACTATTGGCAAAATTCGCCTTATAAAGAAGGCTTATTGTCCAGCAGTGTACAGTTAATGGCTAAAATAATAATAATTAATACAACAACATTATACAAAGGTGACCATCACTAAAGTAACATTTTTTTATAAATTCACAAAAATAACATTGGACCTCAATCTTTTTTCAATATTTGTCCAAATCAATACGGTGCTTCGGCCATATAAAACAAATAGGCGGAAAGTGTGACATTTGCATTTGTAAATATTCGACAAATATAACTAACGCACGTACTATAACTAGATACTAAACCTAAATTTAATGAAACTACTAATCGAAATCTAAACAAAATTAAGTACTTATGTAGCTCTGTTTTCAATTTGCAACTTTATGCTCTTTTGTATAAAGATAAAGAGAAACGCTCCAGTATGTTAGCAATGTGTATAGCAAACTGGAGTTGGAATTGCCAGCGTAGCGGTGAGTCGTAGCAAATGTTTACCGTCAACACTGTCTACGAGGGGCTACATTACGGAACGCTACGCTGCTACGAGGCTACGACCGGCCCGCAGCTTCACAGATACGAAAAGTAAACGCAATTATTTGCAGCTTTAAGGCTTAAAATCCCCGGCAAATAATTTAATTATACCAATTTAATTCATTCTGATGATTCGTTTATCTTTCACGGATTTATAAGCGTTGAATTTTAATCAAATTTTTGCCACGCGCGTTCTTGTTATACACATTTAATTTTAATAATCTTTACAAAGCAACCTGTTTATAATATGCTTAGCTCTTATTGCATTATAACTTTATTATGCATATATATTTAGGTTTATAATTATTTATTTACCCATAATCAAATAAAAAAATACTTTGCTTAATTCAAGAGATAGAATTCATATGTACGTACATCTATTAAGAAAGATAGTTTAAAAGTTTTTTAGGAATGGGAGAATTATGATTTCGTATAAGCATATATAACTATATTATAAATAGAAAAATTCCTGAATTTATTATTATTATTATTGAGAAACGGGCTGTTTCATGCAGAAAAATTTATGGCACTGTGACCTTTCCATGATCTTTTGTGCCTCCCGTTTGTTTAAAGTTCACTGCAAATTCCTATCAATGTAGGCATTTTAAGATGTTCTTTGTAACAATGTTTTTTATCTTTTATGATATAAAGTATGTTTTTCAAAGGGGATATATCTTTTATGTATGAGTGGGCTACAGCCACAAATTAAGTGCTGCAGCGTTTCTTCCTCATTGTGACGAAATCTGCAAATACTTTTTGAGCATAAGCCTAATTAGGCTGTATGCTTGTTTAGTTTGCAGCATCCAGTGAGAACTCTTATTAATACACACATTATTTCTACTCAAAAGATTTAGTTTCTTACAGTAGCTTTCTAAAAACCCCTTAATCTTTCTACATAACGGCTTACGAGTGTTTTTAATTTTTTAAGTTTGAAATATAAATTAAGATACTCCTCTCGTATCCTAAAATCATATCTCTATAAATTTATTATACATATCGAAACGAAAATTGAATACCATACTATGCTATGATGTCAGATAATGTTTACCGATTTTTAAGTAAAAGTGTTTTAAGTAACCAACTTAAACTTCAAGGCATATCCCGAAAAGTATTTTATACTTAACAACCTTGGTCTCCATTCCGATGGTTGTAGCGGTCGGCTTGAAGCCTCAAACCTCACACAATACAAACATTTGCATGCACGAGTACGTTATTTGTAATGGTCTGTTTTCTATGGATTTGAATATTTATAAAAAAATTTGAATGCTTCTGTCAGTTATCTCCTAGTACAAGCTTTTAGTCAGTTATCTCCTAGTGTTTGCTTTGAGATTGAACAACAATGTGTAATATGTATAGTAGTATTTCTGTATTTATTTAAATTTGTTTAAAAAAAAACCTTTCGCCAACGTAACTTTGTTCTTCATGCTTTCCAGGCAATTTTTGAAACTTATAATTTTATTCTAAACGAAAATATTACTAATGACTATTCTTATACTAAATATATATTTTCTTTTATAATTATCTATCTGTGATGTGACCTCTTGATGTATTGATTGTACACTTAATATTCTTTAATATATTGGCACTATAGTGGTAAAATATTACATCAGTTACTATGAAACTCAATAGGTATAATTATTTTAAACTGCCTTTTATTCACGACTTCATTCGTCTAATCGGGATATTGATTTTTTATTTTCATACAACATAGAATGGCAAATAAGCTGATGGCCCACCTGGTGGAAAATGATAACCGTCCTCTATTATATACTGTGTCGCCTATGTCACCCTTCATATGTTGCCATTCCATGACGTGTGCATTAACCAAAATAAAATGTAGCCTATGCCCTTCTCCATCCCAAATAGTGCGTGCATAAAAACAAACAAACATACTTCCACATTTACAGTATTAGTAAGGATAGTATTATAGTAATTTGTATTTTTATAAATTATTTAGTATTAATCATTAAAAAACAATCTTTGTTATTAATTTATTAAAATTTAATTAATCAGCATGAAGCTCAACGCGTAGCTGTAGGCAACTCAAGGCGGCGCCCAGCGTGCATATCGAGTTTAATAACTTGCTCAGCGCAAACGATTTTACAGAAGTTAATTGTAACCCCCTATAAAATCACCAAGTCATTAAGTAGTATCAACATTACAACTAACGATCCTGATCTACCTCGTTGTGGGTTCAAAACATACTACGTTTTGCCTATACATTCTTGCAACTAGATATATATAATAAGTATTTAGGACTAGCTTTTCCCGTAACTTCGCACGTGTTAATTTTGGAAATAGGTAACTAATCAAGATAGAACATACACTACATTTTAAGTTAAACCATTAGGAATATGACTGAAATTTGGTGCAGTGATTTTTGTAGACAAACAATAATTCTAAAAATTATTAATTCAACTTCTTTTGCTCTTACAAAAATTCTTAAAATGTTTTTTTTTTAATATCTTCATTTTATGTCTAATATGTATAATAAAATTATAATTACATCGTTTAATTATACCAGTTAATGTATGTCTAGTTACTATATAATCTTAGTAATATAATAAATCTTATTAAAATTATACACACTTAAAATCCAATATTACAATTACAATTTTATTTACTTGACATGAAAGTAAAAGTATTCTATAAAAAATCCTGTCGTCTAAATAAGATCAAAATAGACAAAGTAATCATGTAACAACACAAAGGAAATAAACACCAAAAATAACTCTCCAGCAATTCCTAACACTACAAACAATGAAGATTGCCAGAGACTTTTATTTACTCGTTAATATACAATAACAAAAACTTTTTGACTATCTTTCATTATATACATTTATATTACACATCTTGTGTGTTGAAAATTTGCAGTTCATTAAATATCAATTATGCTTGGCAAATGTATTCAATTGTCATTTAACTGTACAAATTGCAAAGTAACTTATTCGGCTGTCAATTGCTCCGTCCTATATATATAATAATATGGATCTTCTTTGGATACAAAGTGTATGTTATTATCATGAATAAGTTATAATACGAATATTAAATCGGAATGTACACTACGCATCAGAGCAGGGGCGCCACAGTTGATGGAATAATAAAGTAAGTTTTATAGTCTTTCTGCGTTGCTATAAATCTTCTCAATTGAACACAGATGCGAGTTGCGATAATATAGATACAGTATAGTCAACTGTAACCAAATAGAAAGATTTAGATTAAGACAGCGCAGCAAATTGAACTTTAGTATAATGTCTGTAGCATCAATGGAACTAACAAATGAAGATGTACATAGTTTTAAAAACTTATCATAGAGTTTTAATGATAATACTTAATTAGATTGTAGTTTTTCTTTAGACTATGTATGCCTGCGACTACATTTTATTTCATAATTCACTCACCTGATTCTGATTAAACATACACTAATTTTTAAATTAAACTAATACTGAATTGTAATATTTCTTAGAAATGCAACCAACTATATTCACATGATAATATCACAAATATCATACCGACCTCATTACTAAGAACAGCAAGTGAACTCATAAAAATAAAAAATAACAGTAGACTCCCACACCCATACTATTTCAGTGATAATTATATAGTAAATCGTATTGGCAGCAATTTTGAAACTAGAAGTGGTATGAAATCTATTAATTTTGTGATGAAATATAGAGTTACAGATTGATTTACTTACTATTCGAATCAAAGCGTCCTTAGATTTAATTAAGCGAAGCAGTGACAAAATTTATGTTGTAATCTGAGATCTCATCTCGTTTTACATTAATTGGACGTCGTTTGCAAAGGTTTAACGATAACTTGTTGTAAGTGTTAAAAACAATCTGTTCATTAAAAGGAAAGCAATATTTCTTATAGAATTTATTATACATTTATCTAAAGTATAAGATACTGCGTTGTACTCGTGACTTTGTTTACATGACCAGAATATTATAAAATGATAGTAGCCTAAGTACTTCTTCATCGTAAATAGTATGTATGGACCAAATCTTATTTTTTACAACACAGGAGGCAAACGATTATGCAGCTCACCTGATGGTAAGTGACTACTGCCGACCATTATCACTCAACACCAACGGCATTGCAAATGTGCTGCCAACCTTTTAAAAAGAAATATGCTCTTTTCTTGAAGGTTATGATGTCGTATCGGTTTGGAAATACTAATCTGATGACACTTTGTTGGGACATTAAGGCGCTAAGGGGTAATAACCAAATTCACTTTAACATTTTTAATATAAGTAAGGTACTAACCGTAACTTGCAATGATAAATTGAATATACCTTTATATCCAGAAAACATAATCTTTTACCCTCCTTATATCATTATCTCCTCTATTCTCTTTGCTTGAATATAACAGTAATATAATATAGATATACCACTACCTAATTGGACTATTATGCTTAAAAATTCCGCAAAAAGACGTTTTGTTTAAATTTATATTTTCTTTTCTCTAAAATCATAATCGTGATGTAGTTGTGAGCATATTTTTCTTTGTTATAAAAACATTATGAAAAGGGACTAGCAAAATCGGCCCCATCATTCTTAAGTACCTATACCGCACAAATGAAATCTTGAGAAATTATAACCTTTTTCTTTTCTTAAAAACTTTTAATCGGTCTTTTATGAGCATTTAAAAAATTTGCCAATCGGTCCCAGCGCTCTTAAGGATTAAACTTTTATATAGATATGTACAAATTATCTAAACTAAATAATATTTGCACTATATATATAGACAAAAAAAATTAAAAAGTCCCACAACAAAAGTCTCGAAATTCGCTATTTTAAAAATACGTACACTACGTTGGTTTATGTAACAAATAAATCATTCAGTCCGATAAATAAAGTTTATCTGAATGGTGCCTTTGGGAGTGGGATTTATGAGGTTTTGTTAAGCTTATCACAGGTACCTACCACACCACTCCACTACAGAATTATCTTTAAGTTATACTGTATTTATACTGTACACGAATAAACTGTGTAACTTGCTTATAGTAACCTAATGCTCATTTTGTAATTTTAACATACACAATGATCAGATTCAAATTTTATTAATTAGTATCCCTAATTTATTAATAGTATAGGTAACTTTGTATATAAAAGTACTATACCCGTATATAAAAGTTGTGATATAATAACGTAATATATATATTATTACGTTATTATATCACAACTTTTAAAATTTTAACTTATTTACCCCTTGCATGATAACCTTTATTGGTGAAATAAATCAAGGTGATATAATTCATGTTCAAAATTATAGAAAAAATGGTTAAAAAAATAAATTTGACGGCTATGTTTTCTTTTCTGTAATGGACCTTAAAAAGGTATCCAGACATGATCAACTTAAAGTGAATTTGTTCTTTTATATAATTTTTGGGCATTGAATGTTATGATAGAAATTTCCACTATTATGCAAAGAAGGTTTAACCAGTATATAGATTTCGATCCACATGAAAAACAAGTCTGTGAATCACATGAAATGAAGACATTACTAATTGTAGCGTCTCTTACGAACTTATATAATTAAATAAATCTTTACATTACCTTATAAAAATTTCAAATGATTTCTTGTAATAATACATATCAAACTATTATTATGATTTGTCAAATCAAAAACTTTTTAAGAATAAGTATTATCAAATATAATTTTTGAATAAAATTACCAAGAAACATTAGTAATTAATTCAAAATATTAAAATTCAATCGTAAATTCAACCAAATGCTAACAATCTCCACCATGAAAAAATTCCAAACATTGTTTTTCCATTTTTTCATCATCTCATTATACTCGTAAACTCTTCGACGTTGATAAATATTTTCTTCAGACAATTGAATTATTAATTGAGGTAAGTCAATAGTATTTACATTCTCTTATTAGTTTACTATCAACTGTTTTATGCAAAGCAACGTGAGTCTATTTCGCGTAATGCAAGTTATAACAATATATACCTAAATATAACAAATGTAACATAGATTTGGCCCTTCAAATAATCAAATAGAGTGGTTTATTTATATTTTTATAGCTGATGTGAGTAACAACTAATAACTATTTGGTATTCAAATCTTTTTGTGTAAATCCAACGAAAAACTTCCCCTTTCTATTTTATATTCACATAATGGCAATATTCAATTTCTTTGATACATTTTTGATAATAAAACATAGCAGTGACGTACCAAGCAAAGCATGCTTTTTTCAACCATATAACAATTTTTCTTAAACGCACCATTAACTTTGATTCCGAAATCCATCCCTCTTTCTTATAAGAATGCCAGATCAAAGAGAAATCATAGCTGTACGTATATTTTCTCACATTATAATAGTCCCATTCAGTCACAGTTATCGACAGATCCAACTGTCGTACTTTTTTTCTATGGATTCACATAAATAAATACTAAAGTATTATCGATGGTCTCATTTAATTATTATTATTTCAGACAAAAAAAACCTCTTTCAATTTTAATAAATTTGTGTCGTTTTAACAACCATTTCTTTTTAATTCCTACTAATATTATAAATGTGAGATTGTATAAATTTGGTATTTACGCAATATTTAGAATAAAGAAGGCTATAGACTACTATTTATCCCAGGAAACCAACATATTTTTAACGAAATTTTAACGAAACACAAAAGCAGTAAAAAAATAATTAAACTTGGCCCTTGTTGGCGATAAAATACCTTATTTACAATAAATCTTTTCGAGGACCATTTTTTGTAACACATAAATTACAATCGAATTAAAAAAAAAACTACGTTCCTATAAAGTCAGCAAAAAGATATCAGTTTCCGCCGTAGTACGTAGAAGTAATATCATACATATTTGCTAAATTAAATATTGTACTTTATAGAATATTCTGTTCTGTTCTGAAAGTTCGTGGAAGTGCGGACAAGAAACTTGGCACTTACTCTTTTCAAATATATTCATTAGCATCCTTAACATCTCTAATTTAATAATCTGTACTTTGAAAGTAAATACATTAACATATAAGATAATAACGGAGTCTCTTTTTAAGCAACTTCAGATAGAAACTTCTCTATTTGTCTACATTTTTATGAACATGTTATATTTTTGCCAATTCTGAACTGATTATGATGATTATTTTTACAATCCATGGAGTTTTGTCCAGTGTTTGTTCATGACACACACCTTATATGATGTATTTCATTGATACTAATCTGCTAAGTGCAGAAGGCTGAAATTTAAAAAAAATCTACTTAAAGTGATGCCCGATACCAAACATGTGTTAGAATTTAATAAATTAAAGAATGTATATTTGTAAACATTGAAGTATATATATACTGCTATAATAGTGACTGTCGCAAGTAAGGATGTCACTGATGACTCAGTATATACTTATAAACTGAACCTATACCTAAATCTTAAAGACATAGTAGCTTTTTCAAGCTATATATACCTAGTACCTACATGAAAGGTGAAGAAATATGAATAGACCAGAGGGAGACTTTGTACAAAAGTCGATTGCTTGGGTACCTCTGTCCCATTCGTGTTTCAACGGTGAAGCAGTTGTGTTTGCATGGCTGTGTTTTGGTTTGAAGGATGGGATATAGCGTGAATTTACTGGGTACAGAGGAATAACACCTGAGTCCTCAGTAATGGCAACGCATGGGGGTATCATGGGCGAAACAGTATACTCTGTTATGTCCATGGTACTGCTCATGTCTATAGGCGACGGTTACCACTTTCCATCAGGTGGGCCGTCAGCTTGTTTGCCATTCTAAGTAGTACGAGGTCTGTCCGTTCGTATAAAAGTGTTCTGGAATGCGAGAAAGAGGAGTGGGGAGGCCAGGTAAGCGCAGGACCCCTTCCTTATGTCCCTAACAATGCTTCAGTTCTGGTCTGACCGCCGTGCGGTGCGACCTGGCTTGTCACGCCATCTGTGAAGTTACCTCTTAACGAAACCCCGTCGGCATGGAGCCCGCTTCCGTTGAAGAGCAGCGCGTCGTAATCAAGTTTCTCTCGAAACTCGGCAAGAATGGCCGTGAAAAGCAAAGAGTGGAAGACATCCGGGGAACCACGAACAAAAAAATCAAGAAAATCCCGCTCAAATGTCAAGACAATGTTGATTGTTTTTTTCGATGTTCGGGGAATTGTCCATCAAGAATTCGTCCCTCCAGGCCAGACAGTTGATGGAAAATTCTACGTCGATGTGCTCAGACGCCTCAAAGCTCGTGTGGCACGAGTTCGTCCAGAATTGGCGCGAGAGGGGCGTTGGATTCTTCACCACGACAATGCCCCTGCCCACACCTCTCTTGTTGTCCGTGAGTTTTTGAGTAAAAATTCCATTACGGTGACCGAACACCCCCCCTATTCGCCGGATTTGGCCCCGTGTGACTTCTTCTTGTTCCCAAAAACCAAATTGGTACTTCGGGGGCGGCATTTGGGGGACATAAATGAGATAAAAAAAGCTACGACGGGGCAGCTGAGAAACCTACAACCAGAGGACTTTCAAGGAGCCTTCTCACAGTGGAAACGGCGTTGGCACAAGTGCATTATGTCACAGGGGGAGTACTTTGAAGGGGATAAAATTGATTTACCTGAATAATTGTAAAATAAAATTTTTAAAAAACTTTTATACGTACTTTCCGGACAAACCTCGTATAAAAAAAAAGATGGATTCCATGCAAAACTGTGGGCAATAGCTAATTATGTGCAATAATTTGAAACATCTAGCCAAGGGATCCTCTGTAGGGTCTTATTTTTCACTCCTTTTAACAAAATAATATAAACTAGTATTAAAGATATAAAAACTGGATGTAAAAACCCTATACCAAAACCACCTGGCCAATGCGACTATAGTATCTATATAGATTATAAGGTCTATAGTAATCCTAAAATACCATTTTTGACACATTTTTAGGACATTAATAATCGACTACTATATTACCTAAGCGAACATCAACGTTTAAACAACTCTGTAAATTGACAATTATCTACTTAAAAGCCTACTGAAAAAAAATTGTATTATTATTTATGGAACGCTCTCAAATTTTCGCTATAAACTTATAAATATGTTGCTTTAAAATTGTGAAATACGAGTCACAAGTAACGAGCACACAGGCGCCATGTTGACAATTAATTGGAGATTGCAAACACCCTACGGCTAAACATTATCACATTTCCAATAATCACGTTACACTGTAGGTGTCCCTCGGGTACGTTAGAACGATTTAAATGCATAATCATATTACTCGGTAGGACGCTGTTATGCTACCTGTTGTTCCGGCTATTTCATGGACAAGTTTTATTGGTTTGTGCGATATCACATAATTTACGATACCCTAATTTTACAAGTAACTAACCTACACCACACCCCAAAATACACCTATACTCCGTACATTATAGCATGGTGCGAGTGACAGCTCATAAAAACCACCGAAAAAATATTCAGTTCTGAAAAGTAAATTATAAAAGTTCAATAGATTGAATAAAATATTTGATTCTGAGAAAGTATATGACTATTACGGGTAGATTTACTTCGACTCCAGAATTTTACCCAATACAGTTATTTTACAATGAAAACTGTCAAAATGTCAGCTGTCACTCACATATCCTACTCTAAAATTGTTTCAAATAATGGCAAGGTTGACTGGAAGACAACTTTATTTGGATTAAATTCGGCGGTGTTGGTATTTGCTGTATATTATACTTTTATATATTAAATATCTGTTTATGGGATGTACAATAAAGAATTTTAAATAAATATACGAACACTACTACGACACATATAAAAATAAAATGATATTAAATATCATGATTACAAAAATTTGTATTCATATATTATATATATTATATAATTCATAAATATACCTGCATTTGTTTTTAAGGATTTGTGGTTAATTAAGTAATTAATTGGATCTATAGTTAATTAAGATCTATAGTTTTTTTTTTTTTATCAGAGATTATCACATATTGTAGAATTAAACATTTATTACTTGCTTTCATACAAAGCATTTTGATCCACCTCAATATGAATATCACATGTGAGCAGTTATAATACGTATTAAAATTTTTAAATTACATTATACCATCGATTCGTAAAATATAACTAGTAAAATTGATGTAACAAACTATTAGGTAACTAAGCTTGTTTTTTTAAATAAATTACACGCACGTAAATTTGTCTCGACAATGAGCGATGTATCTCTCGTTTTTGTAAATGAGTAGTCCTCGCCCTAGGCCGTTTCGTAGTTCGGCATGTCTATAAAAGTATTTCCGTAAAGCCTTTTGGCTAAATGTTCGTTGCCTCTCGATCTCTTCAACGAATATTGCAATAGGTATTCCAGTTCAAAGTAGACACAGACTAGATAGACATCTTCAGAAAATACATGCTGTGAAAATTTCAACATATTGACTAACTACTCGTATGTTACCTTAACAACCTTGTTCCGAAGTATTTTCCGCTGCAGACGATATTTATAGAACTTACTTGCAAAATGACGTTATCTTTAAGATCAAGCATATGAGTACAATATAACAATGTAGAGCGAGAATAAACATATAAAAAATAATGATAAATACCCAAGTAATAGTAATACCTTAAAATCTAATTACGTGTATACTTAATACTACAGTATATTATACGGTACTATACTTCTCCAATTTAAAATTTCATTTTGGTATATTTCTGTACCTGCCAACGAACGTCTAACTTTGTTTAGGAAGTTTAATATATCTGATTGTCTATCTTATTAATAGTAATCGTCAATCTCAGAAGAACAGTATAGTCTATTTTCAGTGTCTTCTTGGAGAACTGCTAGGAGAAGGAAGAGAATCGAAGAAAGATATTAATGTAAATTATTACCTAGTAAATATATTGAAATTATTTATATACTTAAATATATTGTAACTAGTGTAGTAGTAACTGCTTTTTACAAGATATAATCTACAAAGAAAAACCAAAATGTGTTTTTAAAAATTTTAAAGCGATCAACACTCGTTTATTTTGCTATTATTTTATACATATATTTCTTTAAAGACCGTGCTCATGTAAGTAATTATTTCGTTTTCTATTTCTGATTGGAATTAAGCTATTGATGAAATTGAGTTTATCGCAAAATGACATATTAAAATATTGTTTTTTCTACTAAATAAAAATAAGTAACGCGCAACTTTTTCATATTATTTGCATGAATCCTAATATTATTAAAGTGACCCTATCCACCCTACCCGTATAATTTATAATAACGGTTTCTTTAATTTGGAAAATACATAACAAGTTTAGAAGGAAAATCTCGTGGCAGTAATACTATACTCTCTGGTAATCATATCATCTTACCCTCCAACCATAAATACGCTATCTGCGTTTTTATTTAGAATAAGTACCTTTTTATGATAAATTACAAATACGTGGAGAATACAGCATTGTGGTTTTTTTTTTTAATTAAATATAATATTTGTTTTTTAATGCTGTACATTTTGTCGAAAGAGTTATTAAATATTCGTAATATTTAGTTCAATACGTCTTCAATGTTTATTATTTTAGTTTTGTTATATCTTTTATAATAATACAATCTCAATATAAGCTGAATTAATAGTCACTTAGTGTACCAAAAACACAGTGAAATTTAATGGAGGCAAACAATACGAGAATAAACCATATATTGAATGCAAAAAAGAATATCAAAATAGATTTTTTTTATACAACTTAGAATGGCAAACAAACTGACGGCCCACTTGATGGAAAGTGGTAACCGTCGCCTATAGACATGAGCAGTACCATGGACATAACAGAGTATACTGTTTCGCCCATGATACCCCCCATGCGTTGCCATTCCTGAGGACTCAGGTGTTATTCCTCTGTACCCTGTAAATTCACGTCATATCCCACCCTTCAAACCGAAACACAGCCATGCAAATTCAACATTGGCAAAAAATAGTACATAATATATAAGCATACAAATATATTTTGTATCACAAAGAATATACGACTTCAATCATAAACACATATACACCAACATGAACATTGAAATGTATTGCGGATACATTACATTGAAAATATTATAATTTAGAACGAGGATTCATATGACTACAAGTAGCTTTTGTTTCAAAATAAGCTGTTTATCTTCATAAAAATAGCAGTTACCATCGTCATAAAACTATATAATACCAACACGGGAATAAACTTCATCGATTGCAAAAATAAGTAAACGAGTTCAGAATTTGAAATAACTTATTGAAGTCGCTTAACAAGAAAACGTCTCAATATGCGCGAGACATGTTGATTTGGTTTTTCACAAGTGTAGTTTACAGGAATTTTCTTTGCCCCAATACGTCCCTTTCAGATCGCAAGGTCGAACTAATAGAAATAACATCAAGATAAAACTGATGTCTCTCAGATGTCTATATGCAGATATAAGAAACTTTGCGCGAGTAAACTTTATCTTTTACTACTTACTCGTACATACAAATATATTCGCAGTGAGAAAACTATGGAGTTATCTTGTCGTTCCCTCGACAGCGAATGAGATAGATCTTATGGATATCTTCCTTTATTCCGGATCATTAAATTTCATTATGGACTTACCTTCTTCAAACTCTGAATTGTTCGAATATCCGTAATACGTAAATGGGATCTTAATTGCGAATCAAATTATAGCCCGAAAAGATCTTTATTATAGACAGATATTTGTGAATATCTTATAAATTATTAAATTTATTTCTTAGTTATAACTTTAATAAGCATAAATAACCTTCCTAAAGTGTAATCATAAGACTAGTAATCCAGAATACCTTGTTCTTTTAAGATGGGGTAATATTGTATTTAATAGTGGCAAATACACATACAACCCATATGATGGTAATATGTTTGCTATAGCTATGGATGCCTAGAATACAACAGAAAATATACGTTATCAAGCCTATATGTAAATGCTATATAAATATAACTATCTGTCATGTCTATATACATGCACTACGGGAACTTTATGAACTTTATGTGTTTATCGTTTCCGAAGAATGTTTCGATTTCATACAATTGTCAAAATCAACATAGTAAGTGCATAAAGTTCCCGTTGTGCATGTATATTATAAACATCGTTAAAAAAATGAACATAAGTCTTCAAAATCTATCATGTTTGCAAAGTGTTTTTAAACTACAGAACTGATTTATCAGTTGAAAATTCGGTAAAGATTTTTTTAGCATTCGTAATAAATAGATTTAATGTATGTATATAAAGCGAATAATAAAAGGAACTTATAAAGTAGAATAAATGTGTGTAATATTCATACAAATGAGTCCTTAAAATAGCTTATAATAATGATATATACAAACTAATTATGGGGACTAGTTTTATCTGCAAATTAAACTGTAGAACAGCAGATAGGCTTCCTGAAGAAAAGAGTCATCAAATTCTAGGCTTCCTGAAGAAAAGAGTCATCAAATTCTTACTTTTAACTTATATTTCTATTAGAAACAAGCACATTCAAACAAATAAACTCTATGTATTTATATATACATAAAGTGGAAGAGTTTTATAATTTGTTTGACCAAAATCCACTCAAACTCTTCTCTAATTATAAAAGTAGAACTGACTTTTACAATAATAAGACTACATTCAACCGTTACTAGTGCATTTACACTGCAATTTGAGAGCGGCGCGATCAAAACTGGATTCGACTTTTAACTTTTTAAGCAACTGGCTGTATGCCAGTTTTCCTTCTGTACAAAGTAAGTACAAAAGGACTTCCACAGCCTAATTTTTTAATTTCGAGAGTCACATACAATGTGAGTATATATATATATATATATATATATATATATATATATATATATATATATATATATATATATATATATATATATACCTTAACCACTTAACCACTATGAAATTTAGTATAAACGTACTTATATAGGATACAAAAGAATATAGACTACTTTTAATCTCGGTCAGTAAACATATCTCGAACATGCAGACGAAGTCGCGGGTAAAGACAAGTACTCGATAAAGAGAGTAAATAAACAAAACTAATTAGCATACTTGAAGACGTATAATATAAGTGTTATCACTTTAGACACCACTTGCCGGAAATATGGCAGCAGAAGGCCAAAATGAAGGTTCGACAACATCAACAGTTGATTAGTTTTGGTTTAATCACTAGAGTTCGGACGTCCCTATCTAGTTTAGTTGTCTTAATTCAACTATCACAAACTGATTATTTCGTATCTAAACATCGTTATGCCGTAACTATCCCTTAATTAATTATATACATATCTTCTAAATGTCATGTCACAAATGGGTCAGATCACAAATGGAAATTACCTAACAAATGTTATTTATTTATTTATTTAACTCTTTATTGCACCATAAATAAAAATATACAATGACAAGTGAATAATTCAAGTGAAATTCAGTACCATAAATACAGATTGAAATATACACATAAAGGTACCAAAAGCGGTCTTATCGCTAGGGCAATCTCTTACAGGCAACCGATTAAAGGAGAACAGAAGTGGGCAGGTGGTGCTGTATATATATAGTATATTTATAATATTCTTTAAGTTTTTAATGTTGGCGAATCAAAGAACGCATTAAACACTGTGTTTATCAATTTCAAGATAAAAAATGGTATGGTATAATATATATGTACACAATATCTAAATAAGTATACCTATTATATATAATAAATTTCAGAAAGGTAATAAATATAACACACATGATTATAAATCTCTCCTAAAGCCTTCACAATTTATCTTACCATCAATTTATCTTAATCATATTAGATGTCAACAAAGCGTTGTGTTAGGTAAATGCGCCACAAGACTGATGTTTAGGGGTGTACGGAACACAAATAATCACATAGTAATTTCATAAATCCTTTAGCGAATATGTATATATAGAGACGACAACAAAAAACAGGATGTGCGACTTCCTTGCGGCAATGAAATAACGCGAAGAACGGAAGACGCACAGCCCGGAATCAATCCATTCTGATATTTTCCCATTTGTCGCCATCGACTGCGACGGAAGATGATAAAACGAGAATATTATTTGATCAATCATTGAGATACCGCATGGACCTTTAACGCTTAGAAGGATATAATTGTAGTCATTGTTATTACATCCTACTCTCTTTAATCCTCGTATTGTAATCAATGGATATATATTTATGTACACTTTATTGCACCATTTATAAAATAGTAAGCACATTTAACTGTAATAAGAAATGATACAAAAGGCAGCCTTATCGCTAAGCAATCTCTGCCAGACAACCTTTGGGTAGAGAACATTGAGAAAACAAAGAAAAACAAAGGGTAGGTGGCGCTCTATTATATTAGTACTATTATATATAAACAAATATAAACAAAGATATATACATATATATGTATATACATATATATATACATAAACAAATACATACATAAACATACACAAATTTAAAAGTACACATACAACAGGAGAGAGTGACACTGGAAGATGAAGATAGAACATGGGAAAAAATAATTACTTAAAGGGAGAGATAATGGGCTTTAACAGAGGTTTTGAAACTAGCGAGAGATTGAGCGCACCGAATAGAGGTAGGTAGTGAGTTCCACAGGCGAACTGCCTGCACAGTAAAGGAATTAGAATAAAAGGAAATGGAGTGAGTTGGAAATTTGAGACAGAGATTATTGACACTGCGTGAAGTTTGGCCATTGGCCTCACTGAGAAACACAAATCGGTCTTTAAGATAATCAGGAACAATGGGGTTAAAAAGAATCGCGTAAAGGAGAGATAGGATATGTAAATTACGACGAAAACGGATAGGGAGCCACTTGAGCTGAGTACGAAATTGAGAAATGTAATCATACTTGCGAAGACCAAATATGAAGCGAATACATAAATTTTGAAGACGCTCAAGTTTGTTTAATTGCTCTTCAGTAAGGTCTAAATAACAGGAGTCGGCATAGTCAAGAATGGGCAGGAGTAAGGAGTATGCAAGCGCAATATATAACAACAAGAAGTTAATAACAAAAGAGATTTCCTTCAGTTAACCTAACACAACCTAAAACTAACATTCATGTAACTACTGTAACAGATTATATATATATATATATATATATTATATACAAACTGTTTGTAACCAGAAAATAAACTGAATCTAAAATAATAATAAAGATACACTGATATGACATTTAATAACTGTACCATTTTCAATTATAATTATTACAGATCCGGTATTTTTTAATTTTTTAATTACTTTAAAAAAAGTGAAAGGAATGTAACCTATTCTGCCCAATTTAATTAGACCGATAAAGCAACTGCTGGCAGAAAAGAAAATACTATACATCGTTTTATTATCAGTATCGGTTACTATTATCCTTCTACCAATAAGTGTATTGGTAGAAGGATAATAGTAAAGTTTCAAATTCTGTCACCAAAAATATCACCAATAACGAAATAATTATTCCATTATTGGGGGCGTTATAATACTTTACGTACTTTATGTGTCAAGAGTATATAAGTATAAGTTAAGAATAGAACTAACAAACAGCTGTGGGTACGGTCGTTCAAGGCTGGAATATTTTGATAAAATATTCGGGAAGCGATCGAAAGGCGCGCGGCATCGAGAGCAGGCTCGGTCATTACGGGCAAATGAAGTCTATGCCTCGCAAATGATGCGATGCCCGCCCGATTATACCCGGATGCGCGGATGCGGGGCGGCACGCGTGACACACCCGGTTGATTCGTTATGAAATTGGGCGGCGCACATATTTGCACAGGACTAAATTCCGCGCTATTTACCCTTGAATGCCATTCACGTGACATTCGAATGCTTAAGTTCTTCATATGAGAAGGGTTGTTGGTAAAGAGTCGATTCGAACATTATACACGGTAGATATACGCCCGCTATATTATCAAATCTCTTTTTCATTAAATATGAGAAATAGGGTGCTTCTCATAAGGTAAATATATTGGTGCATATATTATGAAAAGTGATAATTCTTAATCACCTTTTACGACATCCATGGGAAATAAAAGAGTGGCCAATTCTGTGCCGGGACCACACGGCATAAATATAATATATAATTATACTCTTATTAACTCTATGAACTTTGTATAAGTAAATCTCCTTTCTCAAATCTTTGTTTGACACCGAGTGTTGAAATGACAAGCATGTTGTCATGCATTACCAAGTATCTAAGAATCTTTGCCAAGTACCTATATTTATTTGTTATTTTAGGATATACCGACAATTAATTGTCAATTGATTGAATAAAGTTCAAAAATCTATTTAATGACCAAAAAATAATCAGATGGCGAAAGATAAATCCTTTTACATTAATTAAACTTTGAATAAAAGAAAAATAATTGACATTATGTAAATCTATTTAACTACCCGTAGTTAGCATTAAATGTAGCCTTTTCATGGAATGAAAAATTCGTTGAGTCTAATAGAATACTGGTCGATCTTTATTATTATACCTATTAGGTATAATGATTCAAGCAAAAACCAACATTTATATTAATCATTCATGTTAAGTACTTATTAGATTACATAGCAGCTTTATTCTGTGGACTACAAAGTATACCTATAGGAAGAACTAGAGTACTATACTACAGTTGCACTAGTACCACTTTACAAAATAATAATAAAAACTTGTTGTGTGGCATACCATCTTTGATACTAATAACAAGAGAAACTATAATTTCATTAGACGTACGCCGTTTTTAATTAGAAGCCGATAGTTCATCGATATTAGCGTACCTATACCAACTATGACGCAAAGACAATTATTTCTAGTAACTGATTATTACATTTTGAACTTTATTTCATGTACACTAGGTACATGATGTGAACGTATAATAACGGGCAATGGCAAACATTCATACAGACCAGCTTGCGATGCTTAGCTATAACAATTCGTATCACGTAGAGACTATATGAGACACCGTAGTTTCACCGCAAATGAAGACGTGCCGCACGTCGATGGAACATCACTGTTTCTATTTCAAGATATTTACCGATAAGAATAGATGGAATTGTTCATTAGCTTTCTGCTTAGATTCTCTCACAATAGTATGTTACACAAATATACCTTTACCTATTCTAATTCTTAATCGGATAAATTTAAATCATGTACTTAAAGTAGATTTATTTCTTCTGTAAATATTTATTCACAAAAATGTCATTAAGAGTTCAGAGTATTACAATTTATTTAAGTTTTGACTTTCCATAGATGTGTAACATAATATTCATTATTTATAATTTATAGATCAATAAAATGTGATATACTGTCAAATGAAAAGGTGCATTAAGAAACTTTATGCCGGTTTATCATTGAATATACACGTATAGTCATTTATTTTATTAATTTTTATTGTAGGCTATATATTCCATAACATTTCCAAAACTGAAAGATAAAAAAATATTTATAGAATTAATTTTAATGTTTCATCTATAAGGTGCCTAACAAACAATAGCCACACTACACAATTGTCATAACTTCTAATACATAAATATATACTCGTAAAACAGAAACAACTGTGACAAGCAATGAGCAAAAGTAAACCAAAATAGAATTCGATTTCTCTATTAGTAATTATTACGTTCATACAATTTATTATCAAATACATTGCCACATAAGTTTATTGTGCCATAAACGTTTAGCGACTCGGTGTATCGAATGCAAATGGACCCAATTCCTATTGCGCGACCGCATTGGTTTCCAATAGAGATTAAATTACTATATTTGTAAATTTATTGTTAGTATTTGTGGATTGAACCTACCATCTAGTACTAGTTATACAGTTTTTTTTTACTTGAAATATCAACACTGATACAAAGATACCATCATCTACAAACATTTACAACACCATATATATCACAGATTCCATCTCCTCACTGTTACTATTTCTGCGGATTGAAATGTCATACCAGGATACCCAGTAATTTCATTGCCATATTTGCCCTTTGAAGAAAAATTTAACTGCTTTGTAAAACTATTTCTTTTGCAAAGCAGTTAAATTTTTCTTCAAACATGAAATAGATATGGGTACTCGTGTATGTGCCTTTTACAGGTTCCCTACGGTATAATGGCTGTATATGTAATAATGGATAGTCCCGTGTTGAAAATAATAAGCTCAGTTGGATGAATAATAAAAATGTATGTATTATGTGAAGTTTAGAAGAGAATAGCAAACTGTCATAAATTATTATATTGTTATATTTTTGTATTTAATATTTTGATTATAGAACATTAATAAAAACGACTATAGAGTTTTTACAACATCCCGGCATAGAATGAGCCACCCCTTCCTTTCCCGTGAGTATCAAAGGAAGCGACTACGGAAATTTAATGGTCGAGTGATGGGCAGCAGCATCCCTATTAAAACGTCGTTAAAGCCTGATTGCGGTTGCCAACCCGACCACCAAGCGTAGCGACTACTGGCAAACCCCCCCACCTTAAGAGGGAAACTATGTTCAGCAGTGGACAGATAACGGCTGATACAAAAATGCAATATAAATAACAAAATATTGATATTTCAGTTGCCATTATTATATATTTTAAGTTATGTAAAAATATTCATTTGTATCAATTATTATTATTATTTTATTTGAAATAATGTAAGTATTATAAAACCATTTCAAATAATATAAATATTATAATATAATATTGAAAGAAAGAATAACGTGAGGCATTTGTGATGTTTTTATTGGCAAAAATAACTTAAGAACCGATACAGATTTATAAAACAATAAACTACAAATATACTCGTGGTATTTGTTGAAACGATAACTTAGTAAGACATTTATTTAATGTATTTATTGGCAATGTCGTTTTCGGAAACAAATTACAACGATTTATAGGTAAGCAATCGAGCATAAACAGCATGCGGAATCCGGCGGAAGGGGTGGCCGGACGCCACCCATAAAGGGTTTGTAAAGGATCGTTCAGTTTGAAACCTAAGTATATACGGTTGTTTAAGTAAATACAGAACTAGTAATATTGGTATACTTGTTGTATACCGTGGCCTGTATTATACGATCAACGAAATCAGTAATACGATCAGACAACTTTTAACCCCAAAAACGGTTACATAAGTAGTGTTAATAACGAGTCACTTTATACCTATACATCTATAAAGATTTTAATAATCTATATAGATATTTTTAGTTGTTGGTAATAGAAAGGTAACCCCACTTGCACTATCGGTATATGCTGTATATCAAGGTACCTAGGAGTAATAATAGATGAGGAAGAATCTAGGTAAGTTATTTATGGTTTCCAGGAGGTACCGCATGGAGATCGACCTGACAGAGTATAATGATAGCAAAGGCGTTTACATCTTCATTACTAACAATCTATCTGCGAATAGCATTCAATCATTATGCAATAACAGCAAATACCTCCCGTATTTGTCGAATGAGACTGCCGCTTTATCACATTTAAATTATGTTAGTTTACTGTGTGATTTATATTAAATAAATATTAGTATATTCGTGAGGGAATTCATCCTCACATGCTAGAAGCTAAATTATCGCATATGTTAATGCTCTATGGAATGAGTTACATGCGGAGGTTTTAGAGACTACATTATAGAGTTCTGCAAAAAAGATGTAGTAAGATTTCTTCAGGGTCGGCAACGTGCACGTGTCACCTCTAGTGTTGCAGGCATTCATAGGTTTCAGTAACCGTTAACCATCAGACAGACTATATGCTTATTTGCCACCTTCTTAGTATAAAAAAAATTATCTTATCTTCGAACTTGCAATCTGAGTCTTAAGAGTCAAATTAGTAAATCACTAGGCTACAGTGGGTAGGTAAGTAACGCTATTACTTATTCATCATCCTCATATCATTAATCACGTATCTGCAAGTTCCGTATATGTATCCATACACAATATATGTAACCTGCATTATAGTCCACAATGCATACCTAGTATTATTATCGTTGTGACATTTTATTTCAGCCAAAAATAGGTATCTTCACAGTTTTACTATCCTTTGTAATACTGTCTTATCCTGGACATATATTTTTATGGCAAGTCAAAGTAAATTTGAACATAGTCGCGGGTACGACAGCTAGTGTAAGTACCTACTATAATATTCGAAACGCCGAGGGTTCTCCATATCTTAGTACCGATAAGATATTTCGCGAGCGCCTGGGGCTGATTTGTGGGGTGCTAAGCGAAAAGGATCAGACGTATCTGCATGTTAACGTTACCACACTCAATACTTTATATACTTTTCAAAAGACAAATTCATATGGATAAATATTAGATTTTAATGTGATATGAATTTGTACTTATATGAATAACACTGAAATATTTTTTTATTATTATTATTATCAATAAACAATCTAAACGTATTAATAAAAATACTCAATATTTTTTTAATATACCAGAATGGTATTTTATTATTTAAAATTGATCAAAATTTTGTTACATTATACACATATCTACATTTTATATAGAATAACGTGATATTTCTTTCTACATTATTTATGATCACTTGATATATGCATTTATGTACAAACATCAACATGTTTGTACATAAAATAACTCGAGAAAATTAAAAGAAGTGTGCTTATATAATATTATAATTGAATTTCAAAGAAACTTTTACCCAGGGACCTTCAGATTATGGAATGAGCTGTCGAAATTTTCTCAAGAGACTACAACATGGGGTTCTTTAAATAAGCGCCAATACACGTGCAATGTTACAGGGCAGGATTACATAGTCAAGCCATTAATATCATTTACTGGGAGATGCACTTTATGCTTTTTTGCCAACTTTATAGTGGAAATTATTTTGTTTTCCATTACTTAATATTTTTATGAATTTGATAATAAATATTTTATTTATTTAAGTACAACTGCAATTCCCAGCATGATTTGCAAATATCTGCAAGTCTCCCCAAAATTAAAGGTGTGGGGAGAATCGCGAGTGACATAGGTCGGACAGTTGCGGAAACATTTTTGTCATTCCTCGCCTTTGCATTAGTCTCCCTGCCATGTCCAGTAGTCACGACAGAAATAATCATTCTACAAACGATCTGAAACGTTCTTTATTCATGAAATGTCATTCTTTACTTTTTTATGTATCACTCTACTTATTCTATCTTACTTGTATTACAAACTAGCTGTAACCCACGACTTCGCCTGCATGAGACATTAAAATATTTTGCAATCCACGCATTACGTGATTAAATAATAAATATCTAAAAAAAATTATAATAGTAGGACTGTAGGAAGGAAAAGTATGTTTGGTTGTTTGTTCGTTGTCCTTAACTTGTACTTGAACGACCTGATTTAATTCGTAATTATATGAGGGACATAAACTAGTTTTTATCTCAGTTATAAAACTTTATGAAAATAATCGAGTATTCCAAAATTATAAACTGTTTTAAGAATTGATTGATATAATACCCACGACTACTATCATCGCACCGCTCACCGTCAACGAGGAAAACATCCTCACATCTTAGAATCAAAATGGTTGCAAACATTAAAGTATAAGATCTTAAAAAGAAAAGAAGAAGATAGAAACCTTAATTCCTTAGAGTTAGCAAGGTTCTTGTAAGAGCCCATAAGCTTAAATATAATTTACCTTGATGGTAACATGCTATATTCCTTGTTTGCCACCATTGTTTATAACAAACGTACCCGTGAGATAATAATCTCAGTACCTACTTATAACCACAAATATACTTATAATAGTAACAACTATATAATTTTTCCAACAAATATATTAATTAATTGTCAATACACTCAAAAAGTTATTATTAGAAGAATTGAAATCTATTTAGCTATTTATTTACTCGTAATAGATTTCTTTCACTTTGAAGAGATAATCAACTGTTCATCGACTTTTTCAAAGCATTATTCAGACACGAGAATACTCAACACGCCCTCTTTTCGCCTTTCTTTGCAAATATTTGATCCGGCACAGAAATCTACTCCAGCAATCTGAAGATGGAAGCCAGCAGACTCGTTTTGAGAAAATTGAATATAACTTCTAAATAACATATCTATCAACTGTTAAACAAGAAAAAGGATCTTAATAAGGTAATACTTTAAACATCGGGTGTATCAATACTACATCCACCCAACACTCGACTCTCATATTGTACTAAAAATAATTAATTTGCCTATTTCTTAACTTTCTAATTTAACTATATATCTCATAATTATATTAATTGCTACTAATCAAACCTACGTATACTTACTTCTTAAGATACTATTCTATTTATATAGATCGAATTATCTACCTTTTGAGCCCACTGTTTAACGAATGGAATTTCTTAGAAATAGTTTGTTAAATAGAAATTAATTAATTTGAGTGCTTAAATATTTATAAAAGGTATACAGTCTGTTTTGAGTTCAAAGTCTTACGTTGTTATACTTATTTAATTTGTATGCTATTCGTTTACGTTTACAAAATTAAAGTGTACCTTTTTATCTGTTATTTTATACTCTTGTTTAATTTAATGACTTTAGTTATGATTTATCATTTCTTGACTTTCTCCGTAATTTGATACATGAGGTTACTCTTATAATATTGTTACATGTAGATCTAAAGGTAAAAATATAATGCATTCAACTTATATGGATTTGCCGTTTCAAAGGATTTTAGTCTTAATAAATTGTATTAGAGTTAACGTATTAACGTTCACTCTTATAAAATATATCTACCTATTACCTAACCTATCTCTTGCTGAAATTTACGTTCTTATCGTATGATACTGTACCGGTTAATTTTACATTTTATAAGTTAAAAGGTTTCTTCCCATCTTTGTACTTGCCTACTTATAATACCAACTCACTTTTTTCCAGTATCCATCACCTCATCACTTATTCATGAAAATGCATATATCATCTCATATCGACTCTTAACAGTACCGACTGTCTTGGTAAAAACGAACGTTCATTATTATTCAAGCTGAATACGATATGTTATTTTTGTTTTAGTGGTTTTTATTTTTACTTTAACAAGTAGAAATAAAAACAAATATATTTTAAAATAAGTTTAATTCATATAGACTTTCTCATGGTCTGTCCACTAATAAAAGTATAAGTATTGTCACAACAAATAGAACAGTAGAAATCCATCTGTATTAAGAAACATGCCAAATTAACAATTTGTAAAAGATAATATTTTTAAGCAAGTAATTATATCAAAAACTTTAAATATTATTTTAAAATGTATATTCCATATATTAGTTTACATTATTAGATATTTTAACATTTATAACAGATTAAATAATTTCATTTACCAACCAACCGTCATGACGATTACAATTATTATTATGTATGGAAGGGATTGTTATTAACGAGAACTAGCGAGCATCATTGCTAGCAATATGAAGTATATTAGGTCGACCTCCACACGGTCTCCACTGGAACAAATCATAATGAATTCACTGCGATGTTTCAATAGACTGACCTACCTTCACATCATCGTTTCATCCTTCAATCTACATTTATTAGTGTAGGCAGATGTGTCTTTTCATCTTTATTCATTTAAAATAACGTATCAATAATACTGTGAAATTATAAATAAATATTTGTAGAGATAGTGTTACTCATACTGTTATTACGCTCGTAAACAAACGTATTTGGTGAGAAGCTGTCTCAGCCTATGATTCCAAGAAATAAAACGTTGTCTGCTAACCGTACCCAAAGGTAATCTCGGTTTGTTGTGGTGACATCGGCAATATTCAGGGAACCTTATCCTAAACTTACACAACACCGTCTTCTACAAAATGTATAAACAATGCAATAATTTTGTGTAAATATTCATGGCCATATTTTCAAATCTGTTGCAGATTTAAAGCAATACTTAAAAAAGAATGAGATTCCCTAAAAAATAAGTCAACATTATCAGCAAATATTATATATATATATATATATATATATATATATATATATATATATATATATATATATATATATATATAAATTGCGAGTTATGATAATAAATGTTCGGAATATCTCTATCTTATTTTTTAATCGTCTTCGAAAAAGAAAATGTTAAAACGACAGAATTTTATTTTATTTCTAACTGTATGTTATTATAATTGGCGAACAAATTATGTACATAACGTGATTTGTTCCTCAATTAACAACCTTCTACCTGCAGAAAATAAGAGGTAAGTTTATTCTAGTGTATATAATTAATTGTGTTATATAACTACTTATAGTCTTTAGCGTATAAGGTGTAGCTAAATAGATTTTATTGGATAGGGTGTCGAATGTTGTTAACCAAAAGGTTTCCCGTCCACGTTGATCCTATACTAATTTGATCAAGATTGGTGTTTCGTATGTTTTGGTAGAATATTCTACCTTCGCTCGGAAAAAAAAAACATTTACTAAACAATCATGACAAAATTAATCAACTTGAGAGTAAACCCTATCGAATGCAATTATTTTTTATTATTGCATGACATGTACGCAATCAACCGAAAAGAGAATATTCTACTCTCAACACTTGGTTGCATGATGTCGGCTCACTAAGTGCTTTTTCACGCTATGTTTGAAGGATCACGACAGATTATAGGACGACCGAAACACATCACGAGATTGAGGTAAGAATTGCAAACTTATTAATACGCTAACGCAGACGGTCTACCGTGTATGAATGCAGTCGCTGGCCTATCCTCATGGTGCTATATCGAAAAGGGAAATATTTAATAATGAAATTAAATTCTTCTGAGCGCTCCCTATGAAATAGACGGTAGAAAATACTGAAGAAAAATCTCAACGTAATTGTTGAAGTTCTAGAGTTTTGCTCACCTCAGCATCACTGACGATACGTACAGTTCGTTTCTGCAAAAAAATCGTGAGCGTGTAGTAGATACTAAGCGAAGCCATCCCAGAGATGCGAATAGTACTTTAAACACGAATTTACTTGTGCTTTATATAGCAGAAGGCTCTGCTCCGGTGTGAAGTATTAAATTAGTTTACAGTTATTGCGTAATACTAACATAAAAGAATATACACATGTAAAATAATAATATAATTCGACTTCAAAAGGAAAAAGGCTTCTTTTTTCAGTTATGTGCATGGCTACAATGCAAAAAATGAAGTGCTAATATTCTTGTAAATATATTACTATACAATCCCTTAAATACTTAGATGATGATGTTTACGCAATGTGAAATAAAACTGAAAATAAATCTTACTACCCTATCAGAGTTTACAATCGAGAGCATAAAAGTTGTCAAGTAAACTCACAATCCATAGGTCTTCACATCAAACCTATCATGTCTGAAATAGTATTTTTAGGTATTTATGCGAGTAAAAACCCATTAATACCAATTTTTATTGACCTCAGAGAAATTGTCTTTTCTTTCCAAGAATGAATGCTTGGAATGAAATATTTCATTATGTAAGTGTCATTGGTTTATTGCGAGTTATGTCGCCGGGGATCAGACGATGTCGACGCGGTCGGCCGGAGCTGCCTCTTGTTCGCTGGCCGCGATGCGGTGTTCCTAATTCTAACTAGATTACGGCTCGTCGGGGACTGTTTCGTTTACTCAGATTTATTTGAACTCGTTTAATTAAGTACAACAAGAGATAACAATACCACTTACAAAATCTTAAATAATTAAAACAGGAAAGGAAACCTAATATTTTGCTTGCGTCCAATACATTTTTTAGTAAAATTAGAATTAGAAATAATATTTTCTAATAAATTTAACTTATAACTTACGATATAATAATAATAAAAAAGAAATGCCAAGGTCGTACAAACACAATTCTGAAAAATTAAAAACTGAAATATTTAAATACATAATAATAAATAAAATTACCTTTATATGATAAAATCGTAAAGTCAAGAAAACTAAATGTTTCTGAAAACCGCAATTTAACTTTATATACGAACACTGCTTTTATACTAAATATACGTACATATTAGTGACTGATATAATATAGTAATCATGTCTCCTCTTACAGAAGCATATTAAAATGGCTCCCAATTCGTCAACGTCGTGATTTTCATCTTTTATCTTTCCTGTATTCTGTACTGTATAATTCTTCCTCTCCATCTTATCTTTGTGAACGTTTCACTTTCCTTGACCCCACTGGCATGTCCAGTAGGTCGAGTAAATCCCTTATTCTTAAAATCCCTCCTCATACCTCCTCATGCTATAGTGGATCATTTACGGTTCATGCGGCTAGACTATGGAACTCTCTTCCACTGCATATTCGTGAAAGTCAATCGCTGAATATATTCAAGAGCAGATTAAAAGAGCATCTTCTGTCCTCTTAAACTTATTATGTCTATGTATGTATATGTACCTATTTTTTTGTATGTAAAGAGATATTTTATGTCTATGTATATATGTATATGTATACAGATATGTATTTATTTTGATTTTAATTGTATGAGTTATTTATGTAGTCAACATATTTCATATGTTTTAATAGAAACATCAATAATGTTTCCTTCTATTATTGTACGCATACTGCCCGCTAATAAATAATTAATGCTCCTTTCCACTCAGGGTTTGCTGGAAGAGAACTCTTACAGAGTTAAGCTCGCCTATTGTACACCTTTATTTTATATATATTATATGTAATATTTTTTTTTTTTGTGTACAATAAAGAATAAATAAATAAATAAATAATAAGTACATACATATGCGCGCAAAGTGGTTATAACTAATTTTATACATACATCATATAATGATTTAAAATTACAAAAAAAAGGTGGGTTATGATTTTGACCGGTATGTATGTATGTAAATAATGTTTTCTTATAACTTCTAAACTCCTAATCATAATTTGACAAATTAGGTATCGTTAGTGTTATGATCGTCGTCTAGTCATAGGATATATGACGTCACATTAAATTGAATATTTAGACAACATAAAGTCACGAACAAATATATATATATATATATATATATATCTCTATAATAGATTATGTCGTACTGCCTAGTCTTGATTTATATTTGAATCTTATCATAATTAATACGTATTTATTGTAAATTTAATTCATACAGTTATATTCTGTCATTAATTCAATGTTGTGAACACCTGCTAGGTATGCATATCAATATGCTACACAAAAATGTTACTTAATTTATATTTAGTATGTATACAATTGGTTATTTCAAATAAATAAATATATATGTATATAGTTAGCTGTTACTCGCGGCTTACTTGCATGCACTTAATAATTGGGAATAATTTCTAAAATTACGCATCAGCTGTAAATCAAACATTTTCTTTCAAAATTTTAAACGGATCTGCAAATATTTTATCACGAAATTATTATCCCAAAATAATATAAATTAAAAATAAGTTCAAGAAATAAAACCCGATTACTGAAAACCATGCGAGGATGAAATACACATGTTTAAGTTTGTGCAAATGTCTTTAAAATGACATTCACTAACATCCATGTCGTAAATATAGGTGTATTAATTTTAGTAACGGAGAATGCCCTACTCTGCCTTTCTCTTGGTTTTTTCGCATCTACACATAGGTGTAGATGCGGAAAAACAACTGTCGATATAGATCAACAGTTACAGAAGCCTAGAAAAGTATGGTCAGATATGTTTCTGACCGGTTTTTATACGATAAGTACGATAGGAGTATATCTCAATTTATTAAACAAATGGAAGAGAAAGTGAATTGAGTGTATAAATATATTTAACACATAGTAAACTGAAAGTAAGTACCTATAAACTTTTATGCGACCATAAAAGTAGGCACGCAGGCAAAGACATCGACTTGGATGTCATTGTGCCTCGGTTCAAATGGTCCACTAAATTACTGTTCTCTAATATTAACCGCACCTTGATGCCGGAAACTAAACACCTTTAAATATTTTGAAATTTCCTGATTTTTCTATACAATATTACTTTCTTATGGAAATATTTTGCATGATTATTATATATATTTTTTAAATTGTAACTAAAAATGTAAGCGAGATGATGGGAAGTGATTGTCATTCATAAATACTTGTTTATAACAGAAGTTACCGGTACGTTATCTAACTTTGAAAAAGACTACAAACACATATTTGTAGTTTTTTAAACACTTACAAGGAAAAGCAACCACAGTGTACGTATATAGTCATTTAGTACTACAATTGCTGAAAAAATTACATAGGTAAAGCAAAAAAAATCAGAAGTACAACAAAGGTAATGTATCCTCTTTAATTATTCACATTCAAGTATATTAGAATATATATTTATATGTGTACTGAATATGCGTATTCAATACAATATTTTAAATGGAATATAAAATTATTAAACATAAATTATTGTTTTTAATAAGATTTGTCAATAACAGAGTCAGATAAATCTTTTGTACTCAAAACGCACAATATTTAACAATATATTTATATAATATAATAACGAAGAAGGTTTTCATTTCGCATATTTTTTCCCCTGCCTTAGCCATTAAGGGTCCTATTTCAAAAAAAATCAACACAAAGGGTCGGTTCTGCTAAGATCAAAGTCAAGGTCTAATGATGGGATCCATGGGAACCCTTTAAAACTCAATTTTTATACGCGAATATATTACTGTTGCTTAATTTTCTGACAATGTCAACAGTATAAAGTAACAAAGCGGTATACGTAATGGCCGTATATGTGGAAACCCAACACTTACAAAAAAATACTTTTATTATATTCAAATAAGCTTAATTATAGGCTATTTGAATAGAATTACTTTGTTTAATTTCGCTCATTATTAGTGTGTGTGACTGCCAACATTTGAAGACTCATCACCACTATTACTACCATAAGTTCCACAACCTTCCATGTCCTATCAACCGTTTCCACTCCATCTAACCACTGGTGCACATCGACCTCCCCCTATTTGGAGGTATTGCCAGTAGTTGTCACGCTTGACAGGCGGGTTGGCAACCGCAGTATGGCTTTGATGGTGTTTTAAGAAGAACTACCTTTACTATTAAGTTCCCTTAATCGCCACTTACGACACCAACAGAAAAAGAAGGGGTAGCCCGTTCTATACCGAGACCACACCGCTAACAATTTTATATATCAACCATCAATCTCCGACTGCCGTTTTTTCACGCACCTTTTGCAACACATGTTTCACCTCTAAACGAGTCACCTTCAGGCAAATTATTAAATTGCTGCACGAAACCTAGTGTTAACCGTTATATTTAATTCAATAAATATACCTATGTCAATTCATTGAAATAACAAAAATGTCAACTTACACTTACAATTTTAATAAATAAATAATGTCAGCAACTACTTTGCAATAACAGAAATTTAGTTTAATTCTAAGAACAAGGATTTACATAGAAGGAATGATAAAATAAAAACTGTAAATCATATGGTTGCCTCCTCTCTTCTTGTGTCAATATAATTAGTAAAATAGCACGAAAGATACACCATCACTTACTATTTTTGTCAATTCATAGCAGGCTAGTGTATAGAAAAGGTTTGATATGTTAATTAGTAGTCAATGGCAATTTGACATTACGAGTACTATATATTCGACACAGTTTATGTAAGTATGCAAGCAGGTTGTATCTGAATTTGGTAGGGTTATACGGCCGAATAACATTTTCTATACATTAGCCCGCTATGAAGTTTTCATTTTATCATTCCTTCTATGTAATTATATTATAAGTATAATATAAGTAAATATTTATATATGTTGCTAACAGTAGTTTGCGGATTTGCACGCGTGATTGCTTGTTCCTCTATCAAGTTGAAATACCCATTCAAAATCCTTTCTTAATAAATGCTTACTTGAACTTGATGCATCATTCTCAGCCTGGACAAGACTATTCCGGTCAAACCAACACACCAGGAGACGCGTAAATTTTAGGGAGTAACACGCTCTAGAATGTAGGAGAGGACGGTCGGTTAGCCGCAATCGAACGACTTCAGCAGTACTTACTATAACTATTCCTCAAAATAATACATGAAAGTCACCCATATCTCAAGTGGGTGCGGTACAGAGTAATAGATACTGAAAATCTTTCTTTATATGCGTCATTACTATATATATGAAATAAAAAATAAATTTATCAATATATGAATTAGTAAATGTATTTACTAGCGTTGGAATCACTAAAGAATTCAAACTACGCCATCTTAGATTAAGTACTTCAATCATGAAAAAAACTGTAACTCTGTTTTATAACATTATTTTGTAATATCACAAATGATCGTAGATACAATAAAGTGTGTAATTAGAAACCATGGATATACTGTAAAATTAAAAAACTAAGTTAAAAAATCTATATAGTTATATCCAAGATAGTATATGTGCTTAAAATAAAAAAAATATAAGGAAAAGTAACAATCCACCAACGTTTAAAAATAAGGACAACTATTTACAAGGAAAGAATGGTAAATATTTTGAGATAGTATCCTGCTGAAGGACAAAGTGAACCTCTCTCCAATCCTTCATAAGGGAAAAAATTCTTTCTAAAATTGTTTGATAAGGGTTTTTTTTTTTTTTTGGAAAATTTACTGAGATCCAAAAAGACTTTGTATCAGTTTTATAATATAGCTAAAATGTCAATAGAGTAGATTCAAGCCCCCTAGACAAAGGGAAAATCAATCTAATGGTATCTATCATTAGATTTTGTTTCGTTATCATTATGCATGTATGAGAAAGAACAAGATGTCAGATATTTCTGTCACATTCTATGTTATACAGTAACAAAGATTTAGTACAGACACGCAATGAATGCTATAAGTAAGTCTGAACTGACGGCCCACCTGAAAAAAAGTGGTAACCGTCACTACCCAAGCAAATTACTTTTGTACAAAGTCTCCTTTTGGTAAAAAAATTGTAGTAGGCAACATAAGAAGTGTTATTAATAATAATAATAACTTTATTTAAACAAAAATATGGGTACACAATATACTTATCAGTATTAATTTCACTAGACTCGCAGGCCTGTTTCGTAGTAATCGGTGAGTGGCTAATTAAATTAGTACATTTTTATTGCCATTTACAGTCCGGTTCTTGTACAGTTTTATCATTTAAGTATTCAAAATGGACTCATATTTGAAATGATATAATAATAGTAAATAACAAAAAAATAATAAAGAAACAAAAAGAAGTAATATAAAATAGAACAGAGGGGTGCGTGCGTGAGAGCGTACGTGCGGACGTGCATGCGTGCGTGCATGCGTGCATATGTGCGAGCGTGCAAGCGTGCGTGCGGGCATGCATGGGTACATGTGTGCGAGCGAACGTGAATGCGTGCGTGCGTGCGTGCGGCGCGCCTGCATAAGTGCGTGCCTGCGTGCGCTAACGCATGCGTGCGATTTCTTCGATCTAAAAATCGATTGGATTTCATAATCGATATTTATAAATAAAAATCTTTCATTACTAGTTTTTTGTTTGATGTATATACTACTGCTGCTTAAAATAATATACACAGAATCTTTTTTTAAACATTTGATAAATAAATTATGTACTCTCATATACATTCGTTCATAATTTCAGATTTAAACATTTTACTTTCAAAATTTAAATTTCATAGAGCTTATAATTCGACATCTAATGTCACATAATAACCACCGCAAACACTCACGGGTTGATTATCTATGAAATAACAACTACAAAACACCTCGTAACTATACTACATTCGCTCACCGCGTTTAGTCACAAGATTTAATGTAAAATAAACACCTAAACTTTGATAAACACATAACAAACTTTGATAAACACTTGTTCTACGTATATAATTAGTTATAATTTAACATTAATTCATTAATAATATATAAACTTCTATAATAGATGGTAATTGTAACTACTTTCCATCAGAAAGGCCTGTACTTGTATGCGCCTTTCTAAGTTACATAAAAAGCACACAAATTTAGAAAGATATCTACTTAACTATTTAGCAACTTTGTATAGATTACTGTACTTATAACAGGTACAATAAATCATCATAATATCCTAATAACCAAGGGAAAAAGGAACATATTTTGTAGCAGTATTGGATCAAAAGACAGATATAAGTGCGGCACCCTCGGGCCCTCTGTCGGCAAATAGTAATGTTATGTTCCGACGGAGTTGCACAACACCAGCTTCAGGATAACATTCGACCCAATATCTTTCCACTACATAAAAGAGTATCGCGAGCGTGCTAAATCTTTACGTCACCATTTATTACGGGGAAGTCTGCTGCGGAACTACACATACATACGTATATTGGTATAGAGAGATAATACAGGAACATTACAGTTTCCGAAATGCTGAGATCTAATTAGAACAGATATTTTATACGAGCAATGAAACACTAATTTATTTTTTGTTACGGACATAGATGGAGTCAGGCAAGTATATTAATAAACGTTATGACACTACAAAACTGCCTAATATATAGATAGATACTTTATAATATTACGAGAGTTATTAAAAAAATCCCATTCTATCTTAATATCTTAGATTTATACCTATATGGTTTATGTGTATCGCCAAACCGAAATTTGACCGAAATTCTGATGAGCTCCTGGAGCTTATTTTAAACAAAAAATTCAGGCTGTTAAGACATTACCAAAGGGAGACTTTGTACAAAAGTCGTTTGCTTAAGTACCTCTGTCTCATTCGTGTTTCAACCGTGGCTGTGTTTCGTTTTGAAGGGTGAAATATGGCAGTGAATTTACAGGGTACAGAGGAATAACACGTGAGTCCTAAGGAATGGCAACGCATGAGGGGTATCATGGGCGAAACAGTACTTATACTCTGTTATGCCCATGGTACTGCTCAGGCAACGGTTACCACTTTCCATCAGATGGGCCGTCAACTTGTTTACCATTCTAAATTGCATAAAAGAAATCTACTTACTTCTATACCTATATTTTATCTCTTATTATGGTCACCTATAAAATTATTATATATGAAAAATATTTTATGAAAAATATTTATTTTCATATTAAATATTGTAATTACTTCGAACGCAGCTACGTATTCATAATCTTTTTACGTATACGTCGACCTCAGATTTAATAAAATTTATAACCTGAACATATTTCACTCATTCCGTTGTTCGCGTGAAGGCTGGGCACATAAAATATGTAGGTACTCAAATCATTTAAGTTCAAAATTAATAATTTCATATATCCGACCGTAATATAGATTTTTGTATTAATGTAGCTCTGATATTAACGTCCCAAAATATATAGGTACGGAACTATAAAATATGTAGTAGGTAGTATACAAATAACAACTACCTCTAAGTCTTATATCTAACATTATACTACGAATCAAATGTCGAACTACGATATTCGATGTCAAACTAAGGCTCATGATTCATTTCTTATACAAATACGAGTATAATATTTTTTAAACAATTATTATAAATCGTTTATCGATTTCAAAGTTGTGGTTGAACTTAATAACTTACCAATGTACAGATAAAAATCTAATCTTGAAAACAGATGACTTACTAGACAATAGATAAATCTAAATAGAGCCCTCTAATGCAAATGTGTTCGAAGAAACCCGAGCCCAGGTAAAACTTAATGGATTAATATCACGGTAGCTGGCCTTAACAGCGCAATAACAAGCTTTACTGCAAGTAAATTTATATTATTCTAGTATTGTGCCAGTTTGATCATCTCAAATATATAGCGTGTAACAGAACGGATCTCTCGTTTTGCTCAATCTCTCCCTTGTATAAAGGTTGTGACCATAAACTTCCTTCCATTCAACACGATTCTACTTAGTATATATATAACCTCATAAATGTTGTCACTAACTTCCCTCTAAATAGCGTTAGACCAGGTTAATAGAGGACAGTTCCTCTATTCCTTCTACTTACCGCAATATACATAAGTAGTTTCAATAGATAGTACCTCGGTGTACACAAAATATTAGAAGAAGGTAAGGTTTTTCCAGGCTTATTACAGATAAACCTTTAGTGATATGGAGCTACTGCAATATATCCCATGTTTTTATTACTTTATTATTATATTTATATCATTATTAATTTCATTCCATGCTAGGGTCCGGAATGCTACGGAAGAATATATAAGAGTCAGAAAATTATCTCATAATACAACTAACTATAGAAAAAATCATATCTCTAGCACGCATGCAATAACTTTAATAAAATATCTAGAGATGTAGAAAAACATGTACTGAGTCAGTACATGTTTACTTTGATAGTCCATCTTTAAAAGTGTGAGTTCAACTTTTTATTTTGCATAACTACCTACCTACAATGTTTGTTCCTATTACTTCAAGTTTAATTCATTGTACGTATTTGCAATACATAGCAGTATTTAGTTTCATCTTGTTTTTATTTGTGAAAACCTGTAATTGGTTATTTAAGACTAACAATCTGAAATTTGCTGTTGATTTTTCTTTAATAAAAAATAAATAAAAAAGGTTTTGGTCGTTTTTTTTTTTTTATACCACTGAGGTGGCAAACAAGCATACGGCCCACCTGATGGTAAGCGGTTACCGTAGCCTATGAACGCCTGCAATACCAGAGGTATTACGCGCGCGTTGCCGACCCTGAAGAAACCTCTTTACCCCCTTTTGAAGAACCCCATGCTGTAGTCTCTCGGGAAAACCTCGGCAGGGAGCTCATTCCATAACCTGAGTGTTCGTGGGAGAAAGCATCTCTGAAACCGCGTTGTACGCGACCATTTAGGCTGTAAGGTATGAGTGTGAACTCCCTGCCGATGGCGAGCCGTACGATGATAGAAAGTGGCCGTAGGCATCATATTGAATAATTCCTCTGAGCACAATCCGTTGTATAAGCGGTAGAACACGCAGAGTGAGGCAAAATCTCTCCTAAGACTTAAGGGTTCGATACCGCTTGCAAGAGGTCGTCAGGAGAATTAACTTTTTTTTATAACACAAGGGGCAAACGAGCATGTGGTTCGCCTGATGGTATGTGACCACCGTCGCCCATGATCACCCGTAACACCAGAGGCATCACAGGTGTACACCGGTGTGCCGGCCTTTTAAAAAGGAATATGCTCTTTACTTGAAGGTTATGATGTCGTAACGGTTTGCAATTACTGCTTATTTACGCTTAATGCAGTCATTACATCTTGTGAAGAATATATATATATATATATATATATATTTGGACTACCTTGATGGTTATGGATGGTGATGGTTGGCACACGCTACTTCACATTCCAATAGACGCGAGTTCAATTTAATCGCAACTAATATACCATAGATATAATTATCACAATGTATTTGCTCTGCGTGATGTGATAACTGTGGTTATTTTATTTATTTGTGTTGTATTTCTATTTGTATTATATCTAAATACTGCTATAAATATATGCTAGGTACCTACTAGTAACACTCGCGTGCTGAGCATTAGCGAAGATCCAGTTTCGGGTTAGTTTAATCTCAAACAAGCAGATCGAATTACTATCCAAAGTCCCTTTTTGTCCTTCCGTTCCCATTTCGCCGGATGACCCTTACTTCTCCGTAGGTATACATAGATACCTCTTAGTTATTTGGACGCTGCCATTCTTTTATCGTTATTATACAACTTGTTAAAAAGCTATCCCAATTCTATAAATATGTATTATTTTTCTTAGTAAGGTAGGTATTTTGTAACATCATCATCATCATTATATCAGCCCTTGACTGTTCACTGCTGAACATGGCCTCCACCTTGGGGGGGTTTTGCCACGCTTACTTTGGTTATTTTGGTTAGTTGTTTTATCTATATATAGGAAAATAATACTTAAAGTTATATGAAACCAATGATAATATTTTTAAATATCATAAATAAACAAAACAAAAAGTATTTTTCGACTAAAATAAATTTACATTGTTTAATCAATTAGGTTTTCGGAAAATCATATCTATTAACAAATATATTTACTTAATTGCATGTTGTAATTCCTGAATATACAGTAATTAAATGAAGGTTGCTAATAGCTATTTATCTGTACCTAATTACCATATAAAAATAACTCTAACAAAACTACAATAGTTAATTTATAAACATACCTATATGAACCGAAGTAAGCAAGACATAACGCACTTTTTACTTGATTATATGTACCTATTATAGATATAAAAGTCGTAAAGGGAAGACATAAATGTTCGACCTCGATTTGAAAATATTAATAACATAAAAACAGGATATTTCATCACAAACTTCCTCGTAAAAATTGTCGTAAACAATAAACTTGGGTATCCTCGGAAGAAAAAAATTCTTTCATATGTTGAGATTAGTTTAATTATGATTAAACATTATCAAGTAATTTGTATGTTTGTAAGCGGAAGTGATTATTCAATTTATCTGAATTTATTAGTAAAAAAGTTACAAGACTACGTTGTCTAAAATTCTATTCCGATTTTTACAACACGTTTTGCAATCTATGGAAATTGATATATAATTATTGAAATTAGCATTCATATTTGCTGAACAAAAACAACTTTTCATAGTAATACAATTTCATATTTTTATTTCATATTTAAGAGCAAATTAGTTTTAAATAATTAGTTCGTGTTTAAATATGTAAGTACCAAGATAACTTGAAATCCATATGGCCCAGCTTAATCAGATTGAAAGCGTGTTAATCTAATTTGTATGAAATTATTATTATCTTATTGTAATTGAAACTGTTATTTTACTAAATATAATAAGTATACTACTGGAAAACCCCTCCAAAAAGGAAGCCTATATTCAGCAGTACACAGTTGACGACTGATATGATAATAATGATGAATAACTAAACTACAAAGTTTATTTATTCCATGTGCTTAGGCAAATTGCTTTTTACCTTTAATAAAAACACTTTTTAACTTTACATTGGCTGTGTGTCAAATTCAAGTTTCACAAGTCAAATAGAAAAACATAATAGAGTGTGGCAGGAAAATAACCACATATAGAGATATATCAGTTTACAAAAACAGCAACGTATTGGTGTCACAATCTATTCTCACAGGTATCGTCACAGAGTCAACTCTGCTCTCCGAAGATTGTATAACTTCGTCGCTATAGTGCAGGTACCAGGGATTCAGTTTCACGTTTAATGATAATTCTAGTGAAGATTGTCCATAAACAAAACCATAAGCCCTTTTTGCTTGCGTAGGAAAAACTTTATGAGATCCAGTATATACTCACTCTATGAACTCCTATAATGGATAATAGATGCACTTTATTTGCTAGCCATTAGCCTAGCCACTTTCTATCTGGTCTCTGTCAAGACAGAGCCTAAGCAAGATCGGGCCATCATACTGCAACATGCATAAGCATACACTGCCCCCCGCGCCGGTATGTTAGCTGGATACTAAATTACGTTACTAATTTAATGTTACTAATAAAATCTCAGAAGCCACCCGGGGTGCATCAGCTCCGATTATTATCAATTGAACCTCATGAACGTATTCAATAGAACAAGCAGTCTTACAATAGACATAACATTTCCATGGAGATGTCTCAATCCGCTGCTCAACCTCTTTCGTATCAAGTATATCTATAGGCATAAATAGGCGCATTAATGTTTGTATATAAAACCTTTATAATACCAATAGTTGTATGCAGCCACTTGCGGTGACGAGTCGTTGTAATCACACCGTAAGATACCGTGCTAGGGAACGACCGCGGTATACCGCTTCATTATCAATGGTAATGTCATTCGACACCCCCAAGACTAATACTCATCAAGGTAAGAATACCTAGTAAACGTCCCCACTGTAAATGTAAGCATGCGGCCACCGACATAAATCCCAAAGCATGCATTAGTCATAAGCTTAGAGAAATTGATTTTCACTTCGAGAAAAACACTAAAGTATACGTTTAACTAAAATAGGTGTCATCTTGCGTTACTATTATCGGTTTATTTATTTGTTATGATTGTTATTATTATTATTATTGGTCTTGATTTTCAATCATCGAGTGTTACTGCACACGTATTAATGGTAGTAGAATTAAACAACATAATTCAAATCAAATAACCAGCTTAACTTGGATTGTTATGAAAAAATCCTAAACTTGTATTTACATGATAATATTATACATATAAGCGTTACATACTGATAAATAAAAAATATTATCCCTAATGCCACACAATCCCTAATGGAATAGTCAAAGATTAAAAAGTTATTTTGTTATTTTTTTTTATACAACTTACAACTTATGAACAGAGTATACTGTTTCGCCTATGATACCCTCTATGCGTTGCCATTCTTGAGGACTCATTATATTATTGAGTATTTTTTGTGCACGTAGTATTTGAGATGCTTACATTATACCGAGTGAGCCTACCGGTATAACTTAGATTAATTTAGTTTATTATGGTACTAAATAACTAAATAATCGTAAAAAAAAAACAATGTATTCTATCAAACTGAGATAGATACAAAGTGGTGAAACATGAACTAGACCGCTTAAAAATAAATAAAAAGAATCTATGACGGCCTACTTCATTTCAACATACAAAATGCCTACCATATACTAAAATAAAATTGAAATGACCATTTACTTAATCCAATTATTAAATTGAGCTTTTGGATTTATTACTAACTTCATTTAAAGAGAATTTCTGTAAGAATTTCTACAAAATTGGGCTACTTTTTCATTAAGTTCCATTAAAACAGACTATAATTATGAAGCATGCTATGAAAAGTTAATGTATAAAAAAACTGTTCACAAAGTATTTTCCGGAATTATAAAGATTGTAATGGAAAAAGTTTATAAAGTAGGTAAGTAAAATTATAGTTTACTAATTCTTTTTGAGATTCCATACTACAACGGTAAAAAGAAACCTTTATTATGCTTAACAACGCTTTATTTCAATATTTCAGCTACTAATAACACTGAGGAGAAAGTATTATTAGTAATGAGAAGTAGCGGCCCCAATGCTAGAAATATATCTCAGGTCAGTTCAACTTTCACGCAGTCTTGCCTGGAAAACATGTTAGTTAATTTCAGATCAATTCATCACAATGCCCTGACCTGTCTTCATCTTCACCTATCACCAGTTATTGGTAAGTACCCTACCTATATATACCGACCGATAAGCTCAGGCAGGATAACTATTCCATTTTCATCATTAAAATAATCTATCAATTTTATATTCCTTTAGTTGACCCAACTTTGTTAAGTAAAAAATTATAAAATATTTTTTTTTGCACCTACAAAACACCTCTTTTGAACCCTTCTTTGTTCTACAAAAAAGGTACTCGAAATTTCAAAATAAGGTTACTATTCCAAGCACGGTATCATATCAAAGGACTTCATTTTCACCTTTTGCAACCGTTTTTTATGTCAATTTATGCGACGTAATTTTCGACTGAAACAGAAATTGAGAAAATATTATTCTGTGCACGGAACACTCGGTATACAAGTGCAAATCGCACTTGACCTGCTTTTTAAATTCGAATACGTACATTAAAAGATCTTGTATATACAAAAGATATAAGATAAAGACTACAATCTCAATTATTTGATGATGAATTGATGAACGACTTAAAATTCTATCTATCCTGCTATAACGGTAGTGAGTGCGATCCCAACGATCCCATCGACGGTTGCACACAACACGAATATTATTTATAAGTATATTTATTTGTATGTTATTATTATATTATGGTGTGATTATATTATCGCCATGTAGTCCTGGCATGGAATGGCACCCCTTCTTTTTCTATGGGTTTCATCACTATAGGCTAACTGCGGTTGCCAAACCGTCTACCAAGTAGAGCAACTACTAAAAACCCCCTCCCCTCCCCAAGAAGGAGACCTATGTTCAGCAGTAGGCAGTTAACCGCTGATATGACGATGATGATTGTATAAGGTCGGTCTTACAAATGTTCTGCGTGGTGGTGCTCATCAAGATGGTGTAAAAATTTATGTATTTAGTCAGAAGCTGAGTAATTTTCATCACGATGTATGCGTATTATTTTCCTCTTTAGTTAGCAAATAACCTCTTTTATAGTGCATAAATATGTATATATTATATAAAAAAAAAAATACATTTTATACGCTGTGGTATGTATATTTTCCTTTATAGTTGTAAATGTGTAAGCAAGTAAAAATATTTTTTGCTGTATAAATTATATTGTACTTCTTGTATAACTGTCTATGATTTAATCATATTTTTGAAGAGTTAGCTTGAACAAAACGTTATTGCAACGTAAAAATTAATGTATATAATAAATAAATTATACTGTTACACAAAGACAAAAATTATTATTAATAATCCGATTCACCAATGAACAAAGAAAAGGATAAAAATGTTCCGTGCCTGGTCCGAGACGAGAAAGACATTCATTTCTCAGCTATAAATTAAAAATACCATCTGCTTCCCTTCACTGAATTCACTTTTAATTATTTTATGGAAAGATTCATCTCGTCCGGAAAGAGACAAAGTCTTTAAATAATCTAAATGTCCCTCGGCCGGGTTCGTGTCATACTTCCTATATTATTCCATCTAATACTTACTCCCCTCGATTTCAGGAAGTTTCGGTAAGAATCATTGGTTACAGTCATATTTAAAATATTTCCTTCCTTCCTTCCTTCCTTCGCATGCAGGCGACCTACTTAGAGTGATATAGTGATTAGCTATATCTATATAACAAAAGATGATAAGATGATAAGCATATGATATATGCTTCAAATAAACACTGTGTCCAAATAGTATAACGTAAAGTGTTGTTTTGAGTTGATTTAGGTTTGTATATAATTGTTTTTTTTATTAGCTACAGGAATAACTAATGAAGATACCGAGAATAACCCTCCAAATGGAAAATAATATATACTTAGAGATATGAAAAATATCATTATCACAGAGAACTTTATGGTAGCCATGACGCGTTTATTTTCTGAAGACTAAGGTCTCTCACCTTTCAGTCCACATCATAATAACGCAGCATTACCACTTCCAAGGCAGAAATATAAAATGCTATGGACTAGCCTTACTTACTTACCTAAATGAGTTAAACAAAGCTTTGTCACCAATAATAATAACATAATTAGGATTCCTCTATATAAGAAACCAAGTCGAGCATTTTATTTCATTGCGTACTGGGCAACTAATTGAGGATTATGTTAACGTACCCAACTTTATTTATGGGTTTGTTTATTGCTCGACTCTTTCCATTACCCATGGCAATTTCATCAATGGAAACATTAAACAGACAAAAATAAATATGTACACAAAAAAAATTGTAACAATCGAAAAAATAGTAAATATAATAACAATAAATATTATTTTGATTTCCGGCAAGTACAGCTAAACTGCTAAAAATGATTCTGATTTGAAAATTATTAATAAAATAAGGTAATCGGTGTATTCGGTAACAAATAATACCACATATTAAGACACACTCACGTACCATCCTTTGTTTTCCAATATGATTTAAAAAATATTCTTTATTTATTACATAAAATAAACTAAAAAAGAATTTAAAATTAAATTATTATGTGCAAACATATTATGTTCATCTTTGTATTTTATTACAGCAATATAAAAAAAAGCAGAATATCAAATACAGAGCAACAACCTTGGATGGCCACGCGCCAACTGGCGGTTGCGGCCGAATTACAACTATGCTCTCGACTCAATTCAGTGGTGGCATGAACTACACTTTGCCCTCCATATATCGTATACACTTAAACGTCATAAATAATGGTTAAAATATTATAATTACATAATTACTCTTTATAACTGTTATTGTATGTTATATTTATGTATTAGCCATAATGAAGTCAATTATAATCTATCGATCTTCTACTTCAAACTACCAAAATTTATTCGTTTGGTTAAATTACTGCCGTATAGTTATGATAACTACGTAAAAGAACAGGTATCAACTTTAAATTTCTATTTATAAAATTAGAACAAGTTCCTAATAATTAAATTTATTATTACAATCAATGATTTTTCATTCAGAACTTAATCATTATGTTTAATTGAGGTGTATTAATTTGACACTTATTTAATTAATACTAATCTTATTGTATTTCCATAGTCTAGATTATTTTTACTTACTAAATATATTTTAGATCTAAAAATACTAACGCCAATCTTTACAATACAAACTTTTCCAAATAATATTTTCTATAAAAAAAAAAATCTTAAAAAGAAACTATCATGATTTTTAGCTGCAGTCATTGACGTTGACGTGAGATAAAAGGTCATAAACATCACTACTCTGAAAGAAACTAATAGTCCTAAGTAATTATAAAATTAAAAGTACTTAAATAAAAAAAAATATATTAAATCATAGAAATTGATTAAATCAAATTAAAAAAGATTATAAATATCGTAATACCTTAATGCTCTTTCGATTTGCGGGATATCTCGAACTAGTTACACGAGGAGGCCTGTATTTCTCCCATTGTTCTAGCAACAATTTCCTGATATGAAACCCTTTGTTATAGTGTGATGCAAGCAGCTGGCTCGTCGCCAGTTCTCCTACATGTTTCATATTTCACTGTATCAGTGCGACTTACTAATAGCTATATGGATATCCTTATGTTTTTCCAACTGCAACTGTTTTTTAAATAAAAAAAGTATTGGACTTTTTTACATTAAATAATTCTAAATTACAGCAACATACAACAACGATAAACGCAAAGCCCTGACATAAATGAAGTATCGCTGCAAGAAATATTAAACAATTATTTTATGACTATTACATTTAAAATGGGCTCGTCGATAATAAATTACCAGAGTGAGACTTTGTACAAAAGTTGTTTGCTTGGGTACCTCTATCCCATTCGTGTTTCAACCGTAAAGCAAATGTGTTTGCTTGGCTGTGTTTCGGTTTAAAGGCTGGGTGAATTTGCAGGATACAGAGAAATAACATCTGAGTCCTCAGGAATGGCAACGCAGGGGGAGTATCATGAGCGAAACAGTATACTCTGTTATGTCCATGGTACTGCTCATGTCTATAGGCGATGGTTACCACTTTCCATCAGGTAGGCCGTCAGCTTGATTGCCATTTTAAGGTGTATAAAAAAAATCAGCATACTTTTACTACCGATATACTTCTGTATTAACTGGATTACACCAAGTATCTTTAACATAACAGTATTTAACTGATATCATATTAAACAAAGATCTTAATTTTTTTATAAAAAAACTAAGATTATATTATTACTGATTTATAAATCAAGTAACTATTATTATTATACATAAGTAATATTACCACTAAACTATTTACTTATCTTAACGTCATTTAAAAGCTCGATTTCAAACCCCTTCCTGTACTTTGAAAAATATTATATCTTATATTTTTTCTATATAAATTTTATATCTATAGAAACTTTGCCATTATCGAACGTTAATGAATGTAATACTTAAAAATACTATTCATGTCTATAGGTGACGATTACCACTTTCAATTATAGGTGGGCCGTCAGCTTGTTTGCCGTTCAAAGTTGTAAGTTGTTCTAAGTTCTAATATTTTCTCACATAACAATGATTCTAAATGTTATTAAAACGAAATTGAACAATTCGGCTCGTTGCTTGTACATATACAATCGAGTGGCAAATGGTTATAGAAATGGATTCCCACTCTATCATACGTTAACAGTATGTATTCCCTATCTGCAGTTACGGCTACGTGAATGAATCCTTGAAATATGTTCTTTCATATGAATAAATTTTAATTTTATTTACTATCAATATGGATCTTATATACTACCTACAAACAAAAAGAATTGGCTGCTTATCATATTTTTTAAACATTACATATTTTTTAATATTCATTTATTGCTTTCTGAATTCCCATGGCAGTACTTATCTGTTATATACCTACAGACTGAATCCCCACGGCGTTTCACCTCTTCACATTCAGGGCCACGGGTTCGCTTTCACAATCTACTGCAAACCCCGGTTACCAAGGTAGGGATCATTTATGTAAACGTATTCTGAAATGGAAACCGCGTATCGGCCTACGCGAAATTGCTAGGAATGATTGGAAGCGTAGAATACAAAACCATACAATGTATCGTGCCTTGGCTTATGTATAATGTCCAATAATGAACTGGTTGATGACGATACTTAAATACACCAGGTAAAAAAATAGTGGTCAATGTGTCACATTAAACTTCCATCAGATTGTTCATATGAGGTAGAAAAATATTAGTGGATATATAAGCAGGTGTTTTTATGCAACTTACAAGCTGACGGCTCACCTGATAAAAAGTAATAACTGTCGCCTATAGACATGAGCAGTACCATGGACAATAGAGTATACTGTTTCACCCATTGTTTTTCCTCATACATTGCCATTCCTGAGAACTGTGGTGTTATTCCTCTGTACCCTATAAATTCACTGCCATATAATTCAAACCGAAACATATCCGAACAAACATCACTGCTTCGCGGTTAAAACAGGAATGAGACAGAGGTCTTGGGCACCTCTCAAACAACTTTTGTACAAAGTCAAATAAAAATCTATATGAAAAATCTTCCTGTCTGAAGGTTTTTCTGGGTATCTTATCTTATATCGTAACTTCCAAATACATTAAATTTGAGGCTTTGTAAATTTTATTTCAAGTCTTTACTATACAAATCTGAAGAATATAACTTGATTATGCAAATTAATTAACTCTGCCTGTTACATTTTGGTGTCTAAACCGTATAACCAATTTTGCCAAATTTTGCTATTTTAATGGATTAGACCTTAGAGAATGACAGGCTACTTTTTATCACGAAAATACTGGCAGAACTTAAAGGGGATGAGATTAGGTATGAAAGTTTGTATAAGTAATCAATCATTTCCCAACGCAGGCTAAGTCACGGGCATCAACTAGTTTAAAAATAAATAATGCGGTTAAACTAAGCTATCACATATACAAACAACTCTGAGGCAATTACTATAAAATCAAGGATTTTCTAGAGCAGACTACCTACTGAGATAATACCCCATTATTAACTCTGATTCACATAATTACGCCAAAATATGTTTACGAGTAGTATCTCTAAAACTTTTACTATTTTCTTTTCAGCCTATGAAGAAAGTACTTTATTATACATATATATATATATATATATATATATATATATATATATATATATATATATATATATATATATATATATATATATATATATATATATATATATATATATATACGTTACATATGTACATATATGCAACTTAGAATGGCAAACATGTTTACGGCCTACCTGATGAAAAGTGGCAACCGTCGCATATAGAAATGAGCAGTACCATGGACATAACAGAGTATGCTGTTTCGCCCACGATAACCCCCATGTGTTGGCATTTCTGAGGACTCAGATGTTATTTCTCTGTACCCTTTAAATTCACTGCTATGTCCCACCCTTCAAACCGAAACACAGACATTCAAACACAACTGATTCACGGTAGAAACACGAATGGGACAGAGGTGCCCAAGCAAACGACTTTTGTACAAAGCCTTCCTGTGTTAATCTCATAATTTATGAGTTCTAAATATGTTAGGAGACAATTTTTATGTGTTTTATATAATGTAAGGTTTTATAATAGAAGATAAAGCTGTTTTCAATAACACACAATATACTCATATTATACTCGTAATTGTATATACTGCACAATTACGCTATTAAAATATGTTAGAGAAAGCTACTTAATATAAAATATTTATTTTCTTATCTGCACTACAATTTTTATTATTAATCTGTCTTAATAGGTATCACAGTACTTATTATATTTTTTGCTGTAGAACTAGTACTTTGTATTAAAATAGGTCATTGACCGTAACAATCCTGCATACCGCAACACTATCAGAGCACACCATCCCAGTTTCATGCCTTATCATTTGCTTAATTATTTTCTAACAGCAAGCGATTAGCCACTGAGATTAGTAATTAAAACTATCCGTACTTTGTTGCTCAACTTACATTTTAATACCTACTATTAAATCACTAATTAACAAATATATAACACTAGTAATCCGGTCCGGCTTCGCTTGGGTAGAGAAGTACCAGAGGGAGACTTTGTACAAAAGTCGTTTGCTTGGGTACCTCTGTCCCAATCGTGTTTCAACCGTGAAACAGTTATGTTTGAATACGTGTGTTTCGGTTTGAAGGGTGGGATATGGCGTGAATTTACAGGACACAGAGGAATAACATCTAAGTCCTCAGAAATGGCTGCGCATGAAGGATATCATGGGTGATACAGTATATCCTTTTATGTCCATGGTACAGTTCATGTCTATAGGCGACGGTTACCACTTTCCAACAGGTGTGCCGTCAGCTTGTTTGCCATTCTAAGCTGCATAAAAAAAAATATTTCAAAAGAAATTATTAATATCATTATTATTTTCAACAAATACTTCAACAGACCGGCAGTGATTGAATACATTATTTAAATTTCCCTCCAAAGTCCATTATATGGTTTCTCATTATGCATAGGCCATATGAAGTCACATTTAGACCAGGCAATTTTAAGAAACTCTCTAAATAAAAATAGCTACATAAAATAACTAAATATTTTTTTTACAAATATTAATAGGACGTCACTGCCTAAATCATTTACCAAGACTAAAACTTTCTTTCCTATCAACAAACAGTTCAAATCTCTCAAGTTTCATGTGTGTGTAGACGTTGTATATAGAAAAAATCTAAAATAATACCTACATAAATTATATTTAGTTAGAAATTCTCAAAACACTTTTATTTCTTTCATGTATACATAATGACAAATAATGTTCATAACATCAGGTTGCAATCAAATGTATTCACTCATCACTCTCATCAATAGAGTTCTTGATCCAAGCAAGATTTTATATTAGCCTATAACTAGTAACCAAGTGCATTGTAGTTAACCAAAGAATGCCAGTTCTATAACAAATATAAAAGCCACTTAATTACTTTAAAATGTGTTGCGAATACTTCATATATCTAAATAATAAAATTTAAATAGATTCAATAGACGTATCTAAATTAACTATATATGTTTAAACATTAACTCTATTATTTATTTACTTATTTAACGGATTATGTTTAAATCTGACATGGTGAGGATTCACCGCAATTTGCAATAAATAAAACACCTATTTTTGTAGCGAACATAAATACAGTGGTGTTTGTTGTGAGAGTAAGTAGTTTCCACACCTCAGATAAGAACAAAAAGTCTTGAGAACACTGCTCTGCAGGTTAATATTTATTGTTCAGTCGCACGAAAGTACAATCCACACAACAGCTTTAGTATACCCACAATATATAGAGTCACGGCACGAGGAAACTTCACACACCGGTGCGCTTTCGGTGGTTTAGAGTCAATAGAAGACATACATTGACGAGTCATTTTATATACAACAAAAAGTGTTTTATCATCGCCACTTTAACAATGTCATTGTATCAATGATTGTACTTCACGTCAATGTTATTAAAGCAACCTCTGTACTTACTGTTTACCAATATATAGAATAATGGCAATAAAACATACGTTTTACATATAACCATTACATAATGGTATAAACGCATTTGGTCGTAGGTGAGGGTATTTTCCGAACCGATAGGAGCCGGCCGGAGGATGGGGAAGCACGAGCGCGGCGAGGAGACAATCTCTGCGATGGCTCATTCACTGCTGCAACGAGCCGAGTAGAGAATTGAATTGGAAGCAAATGTGCCGTACGAATACTGCCGTCGAATATAAACTGAACCACTCCCAAGTAAGCACCCCGAAACCTCTCTGATCAAATTACGAGGGAAATAAAGAAAGCCTCTGAAATAAATTTTAGATACGTTGACTGCTTTTTAAACAGTCTAATATTAAAACTTTATGGTAACTACCTCTTGGAGTAATTCGAGTATTTGTTAGCAGGTAGTAAAAAAGCAGTTTTATTTGAAAATGAACGTGACAGTGTCACGAACTGTGCGTGTACAAGACAGATACGTAATGAGAATACGGTGACGTAGTGAGACTGTCACTGCTTTTCCTAACAAATATATATCTCGGTATTAATACTATTATACCTTTAATATTATACCTACTATATTTTCAGACCAAAATCTTTTCTTTATCATTCTGTTTAATTGTTAGCTTATTTATGCATCAAGAACAATTAAACACATTTCAAATCATTCGCATTAATTAAAATCGAACAAGCCATTTAATATCTACGAATACCTTATTAAATTTACTAGTATTACTTTTAAATATAATAATAATGTAAACTACTAATTTCCATCAATTTTAATTACTGAAAAGCGGGAGTCACATTTTATAAACCTCTAACTATAATTTTATAATAAGCAACCCCCCTCGAACTCTGTTTTTAATCCCATAAAATGTACTTTTGCATTTTTTTATACTACAGAAATTATATTTGGTAAGTATAACTACGTAATTTCTGTTTTAAATTTAAAATTTCAAGTCTATAACCTTTATAGTTATTGAATAATACGAAAAGATGGACACCTAAACCACTACGATATTAATACATAACTGTAAATAACGATTTATATAGTATTGTATCCTGCATTGTATTAGCTTGTGTGGGTATTGTGAACTATAAAGCAAGTATATTTATGCGCAAACATTGTAAAGTAGCTGGCGATGGCAGCGATGTGATAATACAAGCTGGGGTTGCGTGCTCAACAAGGAAACTCCTATGGGCTGCTTCATTTCCTGGCGTGCGTTCGTGGCCGCGCCCCAATTTCCTCTTCGTTTATGTCATTTATGGCTCCTTTAGTGACCAAAGTCACCAAGTAAACTTTCTCTTGGAACAACTGAGCAAACAATTATCTGAAAATTGTTTTGATGCATCAAAGATTTTTACAAATTTAATTTTATGTCACTATCTAGGTATATATTTAAAAACGACAATAAAAAACAACAATGAAACTTCTGATGGTAATCGTATAAAAATAAATTATAAAATAAAACAACAAATTCATTGCGGTAATACAATTTTTTTAAATAAACAAAAATAAATTTCTAAACGAAACAAACGTTATGATATAAGATCAACATCAATCAAATTGATATTAATGCGTCGATCAATAAACATGATAAACTTTTGCGATAAAATGTTAAATTCAGAATAAATTTTATGCTAAAAATAAGGAAAAATTATAAGAAAGCATATTATGTTATTATAAGCAGATATATATAATTAATTCGAACATATTGTACAAGCTGATTTTTCTTATATAATGTGCATAGAATAATCCTGGCTACATACATTTCAAAAACATCAGAGTAATTCTCTAGTAACAGAAAATACGTATCGTTAAAAATCCAAAATATACTGAAGGATGGCTGTGCGACCTTTTCCCCTTCCACATTGAATATTCTATCCACTGTCGCTATTGTAGCAAATCTAAATACCTAACAATAAACTATTTATACTTAACTACCTATATAGACAATTAACCTGTTTCTGAACCATTGATACTATCATATTTGTCTCGAGGCGAACTCTATATGCCGTGGCCCGATAGGGTTATTTGACAAGGTTATATTTACTTATTGAATAAGCTAAGCCACAGATACGTAAATAGGAAGTGGGTACAGGATAGGTACTCACTTTGAAATATATTTCCATTCTGTGAAGTAGAAAATTAATTTGGTTGGTCGGACCCACTACCCTACAATCAAATAGATGAGGGCAAGCTCCAATAGCCGCTTCATTTGTCATTCCTGTGAGCAGATACTGTTTACGGATCTAATCTCGACGTACTCACAATTCTAATATTGGCTTATTAAATGAAGTAACTTTTTAATGGAAATAAACCTATGTAACACATACTTACCTATAGGTGATTTTAAAATCGTTAGTCTTACAGGTAACTAACAATCTATCCATGCTATTGAACATTTAGGACAGAAAGATCATGAAGTGATTAAATGAAAATACCAAAACGACACAAAATATTGGGTCCCCCATAGTAACTTAACAACTGAACACGTTGTTATTTTTTTTTTTATTGAAATGTAGAGTTTCCCTAATAGAATACTCTCTTAAAAGGATGCTAACGATATCTTCCTGTATTTATATTGCACCACTCTCCGAAACACAATCTGGAAATAACTTCATCAATTTACAATAGGCTACAGTATCAGTATCATATCGTATAAAGTACCTATTTTTCCAATGAATTTTATTAAAGAGTGAGTATAAAATATATTTTCTTTATGTATCTGTAAAATATTTAATGTTTCCAAAAGTGCCAGATAAATCTTTGAGAAGTGTTGCTTTATATGGTCGATTCTAGATACCGAACCGGAATTTGATAGACAAAGAAGGAATATTTTTGTTGTATGTCGAAAAACAGTAAGATATTGAAGTTACCAATACTAACTAAGCAAATAGTGTGAGTCAGTAGCAAGTAGTAAACTTTTGGTTGTATGATATAACAATTACTGATCAGTCTAAGAAAATACTGCACCAAACCTACTTTGATTGATAACGCATCGTTTAAAGATGTCAACATTTATTATTTAATAACATCGTAAAGTAGATAATTAGTTTACCTATCAAAAGGACGCAGCCAGTCAGTATGTAATTATTTGGACCACCTACCTATAATAAAAAATATTAAGCAATAAGACCATCTTTTGAAATAGCCTTATAAAGGAGATATTTCAGGAATGTTTGCAGCGTGGGCCCAGTCAATACAGGCATAATATAAAAAAGATACTACAAAACATACCTATTTGAATTTATCACATTTTCTTGCAATTTTTACTTTGTTTTTCGACACAAAATAAATTCAGAATTCTTCATTTACAAAACAAAATAAGACATGATGGAATTACGATTCTGATTTCGCCTGTATTATTTGTATGTGTACGTCATAGACTTAGTATGACATTCGGTATCTAAGGTATACATTACGCTCGTATTATATACACTAGATAGCATTGTGTTATTTGTCCAATGTTATTTATACGTTATAAGTTTATTTATTATTAGCACTTTGCCCGCTACTTCGTTCGCGTGGATTTCAGAAGCAGGAAAATCAATTAAATATACCACTTCCAGATGGTGTATCAATATAAAATGTATGTATATGTGTCACATCTCCCATATTTAGAACTAACAAAATTTTTCATCGTGCCTCCCACCAAAATGTTTATAATTACTCCTCTCCATTCAAAGGTTGCCTGGAAGAGGTCGCTCTTAGCGATAAGGTCGCCTATTGTTTTCTCATTGTGATTATTTCTTGTAATTATTTATATTTATAATAAGTTTACTATTGAAATCTTTTGGAGGAAACAATAAAGAGTATCTATCTATCTATCTATAAAATATACACCAGTTTTTAAGTTAGACCTTCAAAAATAGAGTTGTGAAAACCGCATCAAATTTCATGTAGTAAATTTTGCATGATGGCGAAACAAACATACAAACAAACCGACAGACAAATTTTCTGAAGATTGTTGTTTTGTCTTCTATTGATCTTATTAAGGATCCTCACGTCAATATTCCTTAAATATATTCCATGTACAGATATTGTCAAGTTATAATTTTATTATACTCGTATTAGTAAGATAAGAAGTAAGATTAGTAAGATATTTTTTATAATTATTTTTACAATCGATAGGGATTACTTCCTAGTAGGTACTTAGTTTCCTCTTCATTGGTTACTTAAGATTAATTCCACATTAATATTACGAAAATATATGCCAGTGTAAAAAGAAAAAAAATTATTGCGAAGCAAAATTATATATTCATACCTACATAATATAGTACATGTATATTTTAATGCAATAAAGTATCTATTTTATAACTAAAATGAATAACCTATTAAATTAAAATATATAATGACCCATTCGTTTTTTTCTGTCCTTATTGCCATACATTTTAAAAGTGACAGTTACTTGTTACGTCTTTTACTTAAAAAATAAAACATTTATTCGTGCCTCATTATCAAATCATTATTGATTAAAAAACCAACTCTAAGCTCTTATAACTAATTGTACTCGTAATTGTACTACGACAAATATAGCGGAAGGAAATACTCGTATCCAATCACAAAACAACCAAAATTGATAGGTACAACATACTACAAGACAAGGCCTCCTGTTTTAATAAGTATACCTTAGTGAGGGATGATAGGTGACAATAAAAAGGCAGGTCAATAAGCCCACCATGGTTGGTCTGACATATTATTACTACGTCTCCATCATTTTATTAGTACATTATTATCAATCGCCCCCTCCCCCTTAAGAAACTAATAACAAGGGCTAATAAAGCTTCGAACAGAAAGTGCAACTATTAAAGTAAACCATCATTACATTGTTCTTATTCATTACTTGGGATATCAGCGCAGTAAATTTTCCTCTACCACTGATAACTTTATACCTGGCGTCAGACTTTTTTCTACAGATCTCATCTTCATTCCATAAATCAAGCATCTTTTTTTCGGTAGTCCCCTCCCTCTTTATGCATCCTTCTGCTATCGTATACTTATATGATAGAACCTATTTACTTTACGTTATTAAAGTAAATACTTAAATAATAAAATTAATTTGTATGATCTATGTAAATAAAAACTATGAACCTCTACACGTACAAAATCAGAAATAGGTACATTACTGGAATTATATGTATTTACCTATTTAAATATACGCCGTCTAAAATGTTTATTTTAATCAATTATATTTATTTTATTTCATACCTTGGTACTGTATTATTCATTTTTGTTACTTAAAATTATCAACATTAGGGGAAAAGGGATTGTTAGTGATGGAAACTGAGAATCCCATTACTAGCAATATACTCAACTAGGTCGACCTCCTCGCGGTTCCCCTGGAAACTATCATGGTTAATTCCTGATGAATTAATCATGATGGGCTAACTGGCTTGTTTTCATTCTTATCTATCACCCTTTACTGGTGCTCCGCCAGCGTATCCCGTTAGCACAGGCAGGGTTACCATTCCATTTTTACCCATCAAAAAAAAAATTATCAACATTGGGTACCTACCAATATAGGTATATGTACTTACTTAATATTCATAATGTTGACAGTTTATTCATACAGTTTTCCTCGTTGTCATTTCAGGGCAAATAAGCTTTTTGCGAGCATTTCATCTAAGCTGCGACCCATTTCTCGCATCATTGCCTAAAGATCTCGTATACAAATACTCTGGAGATTTGATTAGTCTGCATTATTTTACGCGTCGAGCGCGCATCCAACAAGAAATTGTGATGAGATTACTCTACGAGCGAGTTATTGGATAATGAAGTTGATTAATATTTGGCGAGTGAAGACTGTTCTCCCAGGTACCTATTAAAAAGTACTTAAACAAAATTTATACTTTCATCAACAATTTGTACAACTCTTCACCTCCTATTAGACCTAGACACTTATAGATATCTATACAAAATAATGGTAATGAATCATATAAAATACAATAAATTTTCATGCAGTGTGTATAAAATTACCCTCTGGTATAGTCTTCTCTGTAGACGTATAGTTAGATATATAATACTACCTATACTAATATGACATATCTAACTACACCAACGCCAACATTTTACCCGGCAAATGGAAAGCTTTTAGCTTGTAAACGAATTTCTATACTATTCGGAACGGGTCCGCTGAGCCGAACGAGACGCATCACGCGACGAAAGATTTGAAGTATCTTATAAAAGACACGTGCTGCTATAAATAAGGGTACAGGCAAACCATTTTTCAAGACGCATCATTCTATATACTATATAAAGTAAAATATACTAAATATATAATGTAATTTTTCATCAAAAGAATTGTAACAAAAAGATATTATATTGTCTCCTTACTAACTCATTTTTATGGCATAGATTTGTTTTTCACTTGAAACAAATACCATGATTTCACCCTCCCGGAACCTCTATATTTTCCATTCCAGTGCGCATTTTATTTTGTTTATAAAGGAAATGTACTTAAGTTATAATAAAAACAAATACACTGCATATGTACACATTAAGCGATTTGATATTATAAGGATCTTCTAAAAGGAGGAGGTTATCAAATTCGTCTCTACTTTGTGTCTATATTACATCGCCAATACTTAAACCAACTTTTGTAATTCTTTTTGCAGCAATTAAAGTTTACTTTATGCACAGCTAAATCTTTTTTAATTTAAACACTTCATATTCGCAATTTAAAAAAAAATGAACGTCTACGAAATATCTTGTGATCAGGATTGAAATAACTTTTTCAAAACAAAATGTGCTTGTTTTAATCATATACAATCGATTGACTAATGTAAATATTTCTCCTATATGTGTGCGTATATTAGATCTGGCTATTTCTCATAACTCGATATACCTACATACTTATAAACAAAGAGTGAGCAATCTAAAAAGTCACCCCTATCAGTAATATAAGCACATCCAATACAACTGCCCCTGAGGACAATTATTTCTAGAAACCTATAAATCAAAACATCCCAATATTAATAATATTACCAGTGACAGATAATAGGTGAAGACGAAAGCATATCAGTTAGCCCATTGTGACGAATTCCACAAGAATTAACCACGATGGTTTTTAGGGAAAACCACGTGAAGGTTGACCTGATATTGCTAATAATGGAGCTGTAAGATCTCATTACCGACAATCCTTTCCTCCCAAAAGGGAAATATTAGCCTACTATTAGATTATAGATTAAATAAAAATTTCATTTCAAATATACCGTTTTTACACTAATGTATTAACCTTTCTTCTCTTGATACAAAGATTATGACGTAATATATTTTAATACATTATTCTTTCCAAGAATCACAACGTCGTAATCTCTGACAAATTTTGCAGGTTTGTAATATTGTTATTTTACATAATACATTAATTCCGTGATTGTTAATCATCTTTCTCAGATATAGGGCCCGTCTGTGAAAGCTAAAAATAGATGGCACATTGATCGGTCTACAATTGTTTTTAAAATCGCTACATGGTATGAAACAAAGTCGCAGTCTGTCCATCCCTATGTATTCTTAAATTTTTAAAACTACACAACGGATTTTGACGCAGTTTTTTTAATAAATAGAGTGATTCAAGAGAAAGGTTTATATGTATAATACATGCATAATATAGTAGAGAAACACTTTCAATTTTAGAGGTTTCTAATGTGATGTCGTAAATAAACACATTTTTTTACACTTACATTACAAACGCTGACTGAACTCCGCGGGATAAATCAAAATAATCTCCTACAGTATTGTACACCTTAAAAAGGTCAACAAAAAAGTCCACGATGGTATATGTCTATCTCTTAAGGATAACCCGCAATAACCATTTTTTACGGAAAAAGTGGCTTATTTACGAAGTGATTTTAAGCAATACAGCATTAATTTTTATCCAATTAAGTACCTTTCGTACATTGTCCATTTAATATAAATCAATATAGCCCATTACAGTAGTTTAAATTAATATTTTCGAAGATATTACATATATAAAATGCGGGGCATAGCGGTGCGGCGGCACTGGCCCGGCCGGCGGCGCGTGCCTATATAATAGCGTATCGAAGACCGCGCTTCACCCTATAACACTTTATCATGTTTGTATTGTCTAATGATAAAAAAACTGTAAACGTTGTTTATAAGGACATTCTGTAGTAGGAAGGTATAATTAGTATCAGCATTGCACCCGTGCGAAGTCGGGGCGGGTCGCTAATTATTAATAAAAGTAGTACATAAAATTATTGCATATATTTATTGTCATTGTTGGACTATGTGAGAGAGTTAGCTTAAAGTAATGGATGAGAACCCTATTAAAACACTTTATAAATTATTTCATAATTAATATTTTGTAATCAACATGAATATAAATAAAATGCTGTTGATTGTTATTGTAAGCGCATAATACCTTAATACTTTATTCAAATTATTAAATTCTATACTATCATTGTAACACTGTTCGTCTGAAACTTAAAAATTTTAAGTGAGATAATTTATATCGACATACAGGTAAAACCTTTATCATTAGCATGCTTTTAAGGGATTTTTATTACATTAATAAAACTGAACTTTTTTATAAGTTAAATTTTTGAGCTTTCTAATATAAGCATAATAATTTTATAATTTGGCAGTTACGCGCTGCGTTATTATGAAAAGTTCATTCTTTTCTCGTATTATAAGAAATATATTTAAAAATATATATATAATTTCATTTATAGTAGGTATACTCTTTTAAAAAGATGCAAGTAATTTCCATTTCATCCTACACCCACTTCTTCCTATTGACAGCAGTAGGTACCTATGCGAAATGCAAATGTGAATTGTGAACATATGAATATATTTGTCTGTTCTTTATTCAATTACTTGTTTTTATGTAGAAACGGTTAAAGGGATTTAGAAATTAAATTTACTTCATTAATAAGTAACAAATAAAATGCGATTTGAATACTTATATCGCATAAGAATTTTTTTAGTAAACCACCTCTACTTTATACGCAACTTCATACTCGTACAATGATATCAAATGATACCTTCGACCGATTTTAATACAACATACACCAACGAATAGTGTGCATTATTTACCTAGGATTTAAATTATGATTTTGTCATTAATAATTTAGTGATCTCAAATACAGAGTACATTTAAAATACCGGACTTTAAATTGGACTAATACCTACTCAATTATAAAGTTTTATTGAAGTCCTTGCAGCCGTGATAACGTAACAAATAGACTAAAAGAAATTTCGACCCCTACAATTTTATTATGCCGAGTATAGGTGTGTCACATAAAAGGGCTAAGGATACTTTTTATGACTACTTACCTTATACTTTATCAATTCTAATAGCATATAAATAATCTGAGAGATTTTTAAAGATAACCAAATTTTATTGAAATTATACAAAAACTCTCTTTAAATGACATTAATAACAGATCGAAAGATCAGCAGACTGTTTTATGATCGGGCCAATTATTAATTTGTTTAAATTTACATTAGTTTTAATGAAACGGACTGTACGTATTTATATCTTGGAATTCCAAGATACAATTTGATAATAAGTAAACCTAAGTATTATATAAAAATAATTTATTGGATATAGTATAAGTTGTGTTAATATAGTAGAAATATTTAATGAATTTTAATATAAGGTCACAAAAAGCAAACGACATTGGAAACTATTGTCTAATATTATTTATATTTTACTGGAACACTTATGTAGGTATACTATTTCAATTTTCAGTTTTCGTATATATGTAGATATGATAGATTTAAATTAGGGAAATAACACATTAGGATACAACAAATATAATAAACGAGATATTTCATATTGTACATAATAGTTGTAGACTATCTCTAAAATACGTAGATTATGAAATGAAACGAAAATTCTAAGTAAGAAAATAATATTTTTACCTAGTCGATTGTCATAATTTTTTTTTATGCAACTTAGAATGAGAAACAACAATAATCAGGAAATCTAAAAAGAATAACAGGAAATTCCGTTTTTATGCTATCGATCTTCAATATGCCTTGCTTTTGCCCCAACCAAAACCAACATAGACGAAAATGATATCGTGTTTGTTTTGTGCTGTAGATATTTGCTTGTGAATATATTATATAGTAAATGTACCATCAAAAGGCAAGCGCCTCTCCTTCCCGTGGTTGCGGGATAGCGCGTTCAATCTTTGTAAAATATAAACACTTGAGAGTATTCAAGAGTATATTGATTTGCGTTGGTCTGAACGTTTCTATGTATCTGTTATAATGTAAGTATTTACAAAAAAGAAATATTTAGATTCAGGTATTTCTAACAGTTGTTTTGTAACCATAGTACAAGATCTACTTATTTATAAGTACTTATCAGTGTCTTCTGTCTATAACAAGTAACACCAAAACCAATTACCATTACCGCTGACCGTGATTAAAAACACGTCGATCCTTTCAGTTTATTACAGCTATTTATTGTTAGGCAACGTAGATAATGTTGATGCGATACAAGTAACGAGGTCCTCGCCGAGTGGCAGCCGTTCCCCTGAGACTCCAGACCCTTTAGAACGATCGCCGCTCTGGAAATATCCATACGTTCGTACTCAATTTGCTCTTAGAAACCTTTTATACATTTTCTTCTTATACGCACGAGTGTCAATATCGATACGAATACGTGGTCCACCGACTCGTCCCGTATTCAGAAAATGTAATAATATAAAGTGACTATCACCTCTGAATAGAAGCGGCGAACGTGATGGAGTTATTTGTTGTTTATTAGAAGAGAATATAAAAAAGAACAAGGTCCCAGTATATATTCAGTAAATTGATGACGTATCAAAAGCATGCAGTGTATTAGCAAGAAAGTTAGGCAATTAGCGGTAAAAACATAAAAAGCAGACGGGAGAGAACGTTATTGACGACGTCATCCATTTCAAAGTCCCATTAACCGCAGTGAGGGAAGCTAGCCAGCTTCAAATAGCTACCTATACCCGCACGCTCCTACTTTGCGGTGTACCCTCTTTTTACAATTTACTTAGGTACGTATAGGCAAATACACGGAAAATAAAGCATCTAAATTAAAAACATGACCCTACTGAGTTTATAAATATAGGTAAAAGTTTGTGAAATGTTTGAATGTTTGTTACTCAGTCATGCATAAATGCCTTTCCTAACTCACATAATACCTACTCGTAGATAAATAAGAAAATTATACCCATTTTCCTACCTCTATACAAGTACTTTTATTATATGATGCTAATCATTTTCTTTTAGTCTTTTTCTACTCGTAAAATCTTTAGACATCTCAAGAATTTGCAGAGAAACAGTTTAAAGTCCATACTTAATATGCCATCATGGGTGACCGCACATATAACATTTTGTATGACATCACTAAGCGTATTTAGCGTATTATAAAACGTCAGGTTTATTGTTAAGTTTAGATATCTACTTATAAGAAGTTGTAAATAGTTACCTAAATTAATCAATAAAGTCTATTATTACATAATTTTAATCATAATTAAAATGAAAACCGAACATCAGAATATCAGAACACTGTAAGAACGATCCAAATATAAACGACGCCATTTCCGGGTCTATGTGAATGTCATAAATTCAAATGAATTATTTCGCTAAATTTACATAATTATCGAATTAACATTGTCCCGCGTTTCCAGCTGTAATCACTTTAATGAGGGAAGTGGCATCGTCTCTCACTTTGGAGCCCATTTTTGAAGACTTTGAATGTTCATTTAAATGTTAATTATAACAAAAAATTATTCCAGCGGCATTACCTAATTTAAAAAAAATTAAGAATTAAGCTGCAAGCAATGTGCACCTATTTGTACCCACTACTACTTTATAATTTATCGTAGCATAGCACGATTCCATATGAGTTTCCCGTCACTATACAGAAGGTGACACGACTATATGAATAAGCATTGAATTTTCTGTGACGAAATTGTAAATATACATAGCATGATGTTATTGTAACGGTACAATTGTACGATACAACGTCGAATATTGTGACGTACTGAGCTAAATCCTAAAAAGCGGTACATTACAAAGCGCCTATGAAGGTGCACGTTAATTAAACTGCATAGGGTAGTGACACCAATAAATGAACAATTAAGCTACTTTAGTCACTTAAATATTAATTAATTGTAATTACTTTTTCACAGATTTTAGTTGCAACTACGATCAGTCTATATATTTTTTTGGTATTATCAGATATTCCTACTCCTATTCCTATTACTATTCCTATTTCTACTCGAGAATAGAGAAAAAGAATTTAGAACTTAGATAATTTTTATTCTTCAAGCATAGGACAGGATTACTGAATATATCAATATAATCAAAAAATGTTTAAACAAATAAAACTTAGGAATTAAAAATAACAATCATAAAAATCTCTAATATACTTTATTTTTCCACAGTTCTGTAAATTTGTATCCCAAATATTATAAGCTAATGTTAAAAATTTCCGCAAGGATAACATAATACATCTTACTTCAAGATAACAAATATTTTGAAAAAACTTACTTTTGCTGGACAGTAAATATCTAAGCAACAATATACTTTGATCTATATTTCTAATTTACTAGGCGACATTCGGTTTTTCTCATAAATTTTTCAATACTTATAATTCGGTATAGTTGTACTAAATAGAATTGATTCATCATAATCATTTTACCCAGTATCCGTCCACTGCTGGACATAGGCCTTCCCCATATACTATATATATATATATATATATATATATATATATATATATATATATATATATATATATATATATATATATATATATACTAATAGAGTTCTATTGAAACAGGTTATACCTATGCAACTTATTTCTTTTATTATAATATTATTGTTTCTCTTAAATTTATTCAATTCATAATGGTGTTACTGTCACTGAAGAATTGAATTTGATGCCTATTCTTTCATGGCATGGATTCCTATCCACAGCGACTTCATTCACTGCATGGAAACAATTTCGTATATTTTTAGAATAACTTCATCCCAGGAACGTGTGGACTGTATGTATGTACTACAAAATTAAAATAAATTCATATTTCCAAGAACAGAAACATACACCTAACATCTCTGACCTTCTCGACTGTTTACTGATATAGTATTATAGTATAGTTGATTAGATATCACTTTATAAGCAAATATAAAAAATTTTGTATTTGTAATTTATTTGCTCATTACAAACTATTGTAAACTGTATAAAAATAATAATATTAAAGTTTCAACTTTTATTTCGGAACGACTATGGACTTATTAAGTAATGTAATACGTTGGCATCTCAATGTGGTTTGTGGTTGCAATGCGCGACTTTACTAATCCAACTAATACTAAACTACTAATTATTCGACTGAGCAATTCATTTGGATTATTCGATTGATTTTCAAATTATTCGACCACAAATTTCATCCTACTATAAACTTCATTCAATCTACGTTTCTACTAATCGCTAAAACTATTCATTATTAGTAATGTTCAGATGTGGGTTATAACAGGACAAACATAATATCTGTTATTACTGTTACTCTTACGCAATAATAACAGATACCATTATCTGTTATTAAATAACAGGTTCTTTTTCAACCACAGCCCATTATGAAGGAAATAACATACAAATATGAGTTTAAGTATAATATTAGGTGCATCTCGTTTTAGCAACAGTATATCAAATGGGTGTGAGTGAGCTAAATTAATCAACGAAATAACAGATAATACGATCTAATTAATATTCGCTTTTTAAAGAGGATTTCTTCTTATGAAACGAATTACTATAATTTTGGTTTATTTCAAATAAATACTATGTATGTCTCGTTTAGCTAAAACAATATGGCAATATTATACAAAAGACAAAGACAAGAATAGTTGTTTAATTTTTTATTGGTTGTTCTGTTATTTCAGGCTGTATTAGTGACCGGCTGTTATCGAATACTAAATTATGTTGATTGTTGACAGTGGTTGAATAACATGAGTATAGTGAATTAATGATATTTTTAACAGATATAATGGTATTGCAAGAACAACTGTTATCTGTTATCTTCGAATACTTGTGATTTATAACTGTTATAATAAATACGCCTCACTCCTAGTAGTGTTCATGTACGAATCGGTACGAACGTAGCCGTGTCAACCCGATCTCTTGGAATGTCCTTTTTTAGTTAATAGTCAAACGTGTTACCAATATTACTTATATTTTGTAAAAAGTAGCAATTTTAATACTTATCAAAGTAAATTTGTAGTAATTTATTATAATCTATATCTAAATGAAAGGAGTCGACCGCTGGTTTTTTTTTGGACATCTATTTTCACCTAGGTAAGGTAATGGATAGGATAGGATAATCATTATTAGTAGTTTAAATCAGATTAATAATTAGTAAAATCATTCAAAAATGAAAATTAATATATTACTAATTTAGTAGCCGAATTATAAAACTAGTTATTATTCGAATAACGAAATCATTCAAAATTCGCGCACTGCTAGTTTGTAGTAACGATTTGCAATAATTTAAATAGACAGGCACCTACGCTTTGTTTAACAATTATATCCGAGTTATTTAAGTCGACCTCAAATAATAAGTTATTTATATGGCAGCTACTTCTTATTTATATCATATCGTATAAATACCTATGTTTATTCTAACAGTTTTATACTTATCTATCAAGTTGGACGAATTATAAGGAAAACTTCCCCTGTCAGATATAAAAATCATGAAGCGTCTCGATATTTGATATTTACGGTATTATATATTAGTCACGTGTGACACATCTGCGGCACCCTATATTTACCTATTTACTTATTTTTGCCAATACTACCATAGTACTATTACTTATACTATGTTAATACAGTAAATAGATTTCTCCACCACTGAGATGAGAGCTTGAATATTGTTATTCCTATCAAAAAATCATAATAAATTGAGTGTATAGTACTGTAGTTAATGTAGTGTATTTTAATTAATTACTTCTGTTGCTGCCGTCAAGTAGCTGAGTTTACACCAATTCGTTACTGGATGCATAAAATACAACATAGAAAACATTGTCACAAATCACGCAGTAGACGGAATGTTTGGGACTTCACAAAAAATAAATTAGACGGTACCTAAGTATTTATTTTCTACACTGTTTTAATGATTTTCATGCAATCGAATTTAGTCTCCTATTTTTGTAGAAAAAAAAACTTTTAATTATTTTTTTAATATACACGAGTACCTTGTACTAATAATTGTGTAAAATGCGCATAACACACTAAAAATGTGATGACGTGTGTAGTTAAAGGACCGTTTGTATTTGTCATAGAACAAAAAAGACTTCATCTCCTTTATTACAATAAAAAAATAAAACAAATTTAAACTGGCGATGTATTGTTTATTTCATATCATATTCTTCAAGGGTCAACAGTAAAAATAGTACTTACATATACTCAATTAGACACTTAAGTGTAGCTACATGTTACCTATACGATTAGTACAAAATATTAGCACCATGTTATAATTAATAAAAGCAACTTAGTATAATTGTTACAATAGTGAAAGAGTTAAGCATCTAAAATAATCAACAATTGTTTTCATTACATGAATCGGATTTTTTTAATTTCTCTCGGCTCGAAGCAAGTTCTCCCTAGAAAAATATTTTTTAAATCTTTCACACTACATCGACCACAAAACCATACTGTTCGTATTAATAATTCAAGTACCCAGAGAGGGGAGGGAAAAGAAATTTTAATAACGGAGACTAACAGCCCCACAGTCGTCGACCACAAAGCGGTTCTTCGTGCAATCTATCGTATGTAATTCCTGAAGTATTCATCACAATAAGCTGACAAACGTGAATTTATCCTGATTTAACTATCACTCACTGGTACTCCGCCAACGTAAATCAATAGCGCAGGCAAGATTACAATTCCATTATCATCCATTAAAAAAAACATTTCATCTCCACCCTGTCGTAAAAGGCGATTAAAGGAACAAAGCACAATTATACCTACGCCAATTCATGACAAAGAAAACTCGAAATGAAACCGACCAACCAATGTTTTTGATATTCTTCTCTTACGATGTGATACCCATGTTCAATAGTGGGAATGCATATATATTCATTATAATATTATAGCATGATAGGTTTGACCTATACATACTCTGTATAAGAATGATGAAAAGCCATTAAATATACAATCAATTTAAGTACAATGAAAATTCTATGATTATCTTCCTATAATGCATCAATCTATTGAACACCATCCTATTATTAAGTTCTTATATCTGTGTTCAAAATTTCGTGGATTCTTATAAAAAAGCATACTAAATGATAAATAAATACTTGTAAAATTAATTAAACTCGTTTTTCTTTCTGTAACACTGACTAACAATTCACAGCTATACCGCTGAGATTAAAAGTTTTAAATTTTACACAAATATTACTATGATATAGGTGAGATTAAGAAAAAAAAACTAAGCGATTTTCTCAAATTTCCACGGCAACGTGAGCAAAATTGCCAGTTACAATGTGACAATATTACAATCTTCTCGGAATGGGAGAAAGGGATTGTTAGCAATGGAGTTTGACAGCCCCATTGCTAACAATATCAGCCCTAATCAGGTCAACCTCCACGTGGTTCCCTCTGGAAACCATCGTGAACAATTCTCGTTGAATTCGTCACGATGGGCTAACTGAACTAATTCATCTTCATCTATCATACTTCACTGGTACCCCGCCGGTGTATACCGATAGCGCGGGTGGGGTTACCATTCCATTATTACCTATAAAAAAAATATCGGAATGTAAGTGTTTCTGTACATAAGTTTCATTTTAATAATATAAAATTTACATCTATATATGTATTAATGTACATAATTCACATAAACATTAAAATACATATAGTCCACATTGTTATATTGTAAACAGCTTTTTTGTCAGTAGAAATGTATAAAAGATGTAGGTATTTTATAATACAACAGATAAACAAATTTAACCCTTTCTATGTCAAAATTGGCGCTAGTAATGTAGAAAAGAGCCATCGGTTATTTGATGTCTGTAACGTCAATTATTTAAAAACTGTAAACACGAAAATGAGCACTTATTAATACAAACATTTTAACTAACCTAAATCGATAGGCGTAAATTGTATATTTTAAAGATATAATTTTCATATTTCGAAATTGCAAAATATCATGTTGAATGTGTAATCAAAAGACGATAATAATAATAGATATAAATCACCGCCTACCGTTGTCAGCTCTATGTTATAATTGTTATATTTTTACATTATATTTATATAATTAATAATAATTAATTGTTTTCCAGATATTAAGATTAAAAGTTAAATAAATTTATCATTTAATAGGAACAATACAAAATGGATTACGAACTTTATACTATACTAACAAAACAACGACAGTCATTGACGTTATTTATATTATATAAAAATAGATAGTTGATATAAGTAGATAATAAAAACTAATGTGCTGCATCTCATTTTGTGGTAAATTACAATAAATCGCTTAGAAATATTCTCCTTATTCATAAGTACCTACAAATACCAATTAGTTAATAATCTGTCTTAAAAACATAACTGGTCAATTTATAATAATCTAAATAATATACTATATTATATTCCATTTTTTTATTAAGAGGACTATTACAATACACATATTATCACTGGCTTTTTTTTTCTAAATTCTTTATTTTTTTACAAGTTTAAAAATGTTTAATACATTTTTAAACTTCATTATTTTTAAGCAAAATTCTTATTGTTAAATGTTTTTCAAATGCTTTCGGTCAGATTTAGTAAAAAGTAGAATTCAATTAAGAACAATTTGTTTAGATTAAGAATAATTACCAAGTTTTAATTACAATACCATACCAGTTTTACATGCAAAGTTAAGTAAAGTATTGTTAATGTAAAGTTGTCATACCAGCTTCAGATTAAATTTGAAATAGAACTGCTATAACAACGACCCCAAACTTCTACATATGAGCGTTTTTTAATAAACGGTTTTGGAAATTAGAATTAAATTGATACATAATAATAATGACAAAATAGAAATTTAAAAACGCTATCATAAGAATAAATCCATCTATTTATAAATCAGGAACCAAAATGTATACCAAAACCCTTAATTCTTTAGAAGCAGAACTCCAAAGATCCCGTTTTTTATATAGCTTTATGCAAACAAGACAAATTTTAAAGGCCTCTTAACATAGAAATGTTTATACGACATGAAAAAAGTAAACTAATTACCTCTTACTACAATTAAAAACCAATTAAATCAAATAACTATTAAAATATAAAAGCTTTCAAATATAAAATGACATTTTTAATACGATTTAATTTAATAATTTGAGAGGTACAATGCCACAAACAAATATAAAACAGACACAGATCTCATAGTGTAGTGAGCAATCACTACACTACGCCTCATTTTGCTCATTGAACTCATGAATAATAAATAGGTCACTGATGGTTGTAAAACAACTTAACAAAATTACAATACCACCATTCCGCCAATAGATATTACAAGTATATATAACATCTAAGATGCTTTTAACTTTTTAACAAAATTGCTAAGAAATCACTTTAAGGAAAACAATAAAGTCGGCAGCAACTGTGGGCGTTGCTCCCCTACAAGTAATAAACCATTAAGGACATTAAGCAATCTACGCATAGGCTCTCGATAAGACGATCGTCGATAAATGAGCTCCATCACCAGAGTGATAATGAGAAAAGCATTTACCGTTTTTCTCGAAGATGAAAGATTAGTTTAAATTTATTTATATTTATATATTTATAACTTCGCATACTATGTTAACAGAGACGGCCAAAAAATTCCCAGATTTCACTTAAAAGTATTGCTGTAAAAGAATTTCAATTAGAAGTATACGCATTATATTCCTACTTTGTGTACCAGTAAATATTTCTCTAGAATTAATAATAAAGTGCTAGTTAAATACTTAAGTACGTAAAAAAGCATGATCGATATATTGAGAGCATTCAGACTATAGCTTACACAAAAATTAGGTACAAGTTTGTACGTATAAAGATCAAAGAGAGAAGAATAGAGTATGTAGAAGTAAGTATGTGTATGTGAAAACTTGTATGTATATATTTTTCTTTATATTTTCTAAGTAAATGCTCATGTTTTAATATTTGCCTACAAATGTAGTTCTCTTTAAAATTTGGTACATACAAGAGACGTCTGTATGTGAACGCAGCTTTAATTCTCAGGAGTGGCATATAGGAAGCTGTAAGCAACACAGTACTACACACACTATACAACATGTTCTATCATATCGATAATTTAATTCGTGTCTAAAAACGATGTTTACATATTCTAAGACTTTCCAAATACAACAAAGATATACAAAACCTTAAAATATAAAGTATTAAACACGCTCAAATCGAAAACTAAAAACATTGCTAAAAATTACATTTAAAAATACATGATTAAAATGGATTATTAGCCGTTATCAAATCTATTGCTAATAGACATTCCACATTTTACATTCCAAATTTTCTATGCCATTATTTATATATTTATTATGTTAACGCTTATTATATATTAAACAATAATCAATAACATCTACACAGATAGTAATTTATTTAGATCTACAACAATATCTTAATTACAAATTATATAATTTTATTAGGCGGATCCTCTTCGTCTATGACATACGTAACAATGAAAATTCGGTCCCAAACCATAAAGAGGTAGATGTATAGTACGCGCACTCAACCAACTTGATATTTTAGTTAACCTAAAATATTGTTGGGTTAACCTCAAGACAATAGGCATTTACAGTAAGTAAGATTTACAGTAAGCTACATATCAAATCGATTGAGTGTACAGAGACCCTGTTCACACTGCAACATATACACTTTTTTTTTAAGACAAAACTCACCGAATAAGCAAGTGGTAGTAAACCGAGTATCTGTTTATATAACCGTTGATACATTGTTTAGCTGCATATTGTTTTCTGAAATTTCCGTGAGAATGAGGCAAAAGCGGTTCGACTCGGTCACCGTCACCGACTGGCGCGACACCGACGAGCATACTCGGGGGCGACCTGGTGCAACCACTGGGGCTGTATCACGGAAACCGTGAGGAGGTAGGTGCGGCGGGTGTGCAGCATCTCGGAGTACAGCAGGGCAGGGGGCGAGGGCCGGACCGCGTGAAGCACGCTGGCGGGGTGCACGCTTGCCGCAGCCCCCGCGCCTGTCACGTACCGCGCCCCCGCCGCCATACCTGGCCCGCCGCGCAACCACGCGCAGTTTGTAAACAGCCCACTCAGTAAGCACTTTAGTAACTGAAATAATGAATTTACTAATCACTAATCTGGGTACACATACATCATGAAAAACAAATACAAATAATTTTTTTTATGCAGCTTAGAATGGCAAACAAACTGACCGCCTACCTGATGGAAAGTGGTAACCGTCGCCTATAGACATGAGCAGTACTATGGACATAACAGAGTATACTGTTTCACCCAAGATATCTAATAATATATACAATTGCAATCTTTTTTAAAATCGAATAAGGACTTCGAGGATATCACTACGCACTTTATCCCTGCCCTGTATACTTTTAAACAGACCAAGTAATTTAGTAGTTGCAATAATTAATTGGTAAGCAAGGGCCAAAATCGTGTTTAGTGGCGTGCCTTTGGAAAGGTCTATCCAGTATCCAGTACTGGACTGCAGTTGGTTAATTACCATAAATAACGAACTTGCTTATAAGTCTATCAACATCGTGATCGTAGTAATTTTTTATACATCAATATCGTCGTTGTATTCTAATTTTTATTATATTATTAAGTATTAAAAATATTTAAAACGTCATTGTACCTGGTCAGTAGCGGGCCCACAGCTGGATACAGATAAATTTAACCTTTGACAGACGGTAAGTAACTGTTGTCGCACCTCACACGCATACGAAAGATTTTTATGATTGAGAAAATTCTCTTTGCACCATTGCTAAAATAAAAATAAAATAAATTACATATAATTTTCTACAGTACACGACAATTTCCTTTATCAATTAATTTAGTCAATAGTGATACGATATAGCCTTGTTTTACTATATAGTTGTAATTTATATTTTCTTAAAAAAAGTAAACAATAATATAATATATTAGCATAAAAACCTTTTTCAGTGTTGCTTTGCAGAAAGCTTTGTATACATTCAGCAGAGTGAGATGATCTCCTAGAGGTGATATGAATTTTTGTTTAACCTTAAATGCTTCTTCTCTTTTGTGCATTGGCGAATAAAAGATATTTTCACTTGATAATACTGCTACCAAACTTAAGGCCTATAAACAAAAGTACATAATTTTTATTAAGTTTATAGATATTACAATTTATTATTTTTATAAGTTTAGCTAACGATATTATAATAAAAAATAGTGAATATCTTACAAACTACAACAAAGAAAGTCATTTTCACAACAGTTACTTTCATATTAGTAAATATTAATAAAAATATTATTTGAAAATACTAGTAAGTAGCGCCAAATTAAAAATAAGCGCATGAACAAACAATAATTAAGATATCAATAAGATATATGTAGTACTGCAAAAACCTAACTGATTAATATTCTGCAATAACGGTCAAAACAAAAACAAAGTTAATAAATTCTTACCTCCTCTAAACAATTATACTCTGGTGCGCTTAACAAAACCTTGGCATATTTAGGATCAATAGGAAACATAGACATCTTCTTACCGAGAGTGGTCAATTTAGGATTTACATCATTATCAATAGCACCTGAAATTTTACTTGATTTTTAAATTATCTGCATCAACACAATGTACAATTACAATCTGAGCCTTATGTTTATATAGATAAAAACTGTTATTACTTGTTAATAATTAACTTGCCAATAAGGTACATAAGGTGATATTATATAATATATAATTTCTCCTGAACATATGATTTAATAAGAGATATGATCGTATACATTATGTTAGTATTTTGAGCTAAATTGATAACAGAAACTTACCTAATTCTTTTAATAACAATAAAGAAGATTTGACAGAATCCAGCGGTGGTGTCTCGATGAGTGGGAACGTGTTTGGCTCTATACCTGCCGCTATTAACAGCAGTATGGTCGGTGCTAACGGACATCTGTAATTGAATATTAAAATAAAAATCGAATCTATACCACAAAAGGGGGACTATGTAGTTATCTAAAATTACAAAATGAATCGTTTGATTCACTTTCTAATCTGTCCTGTTCTAAACATGCATTTGTATTGCATTCATAAATAGGTAACTATGTCTGTTTGTATTGTGTAGGTGTTGTCTATGTGTAAATCATTTAGTACCCACAGTACAAGATCAATTTACGACAAGATAGCGCTATGTAATATATCCAGTCCAAACAAAGCTATTTATTAGTGGCACCTGGCGATCTCCGGCGTGGCGTGCAGCGGGCGCGCGGCGAAGTCGGCGGCGGTGTAGAGGCGGTAGGCGGCGCCGGCGGCGGTGCGGCCGGCGCGGCCGGCGCGCTGCCACCCCGCCGCCTGCGAGCACGTGCTCACGCGCAGCCGCTCCGCGCCCGACGCGCCGCACCACGTCCTGCCACGCATCCACTCATATACTACCATGTCACCGTCGGGTTAGTCCCTGTTGCTAGCAATACATTCTGTCAGTTAGATCTCCACGCGATCGTTATTAGAAACCGTCGTGGAAATTTGTCATGATGCGCTATCTAATCAAACTAAATTCTTAAGTGAGTTCAACAGAACCTAAATATTTGTTGGAAAATTAACCTGAATTTCGCGAATCAGTGACTGGCTTTAAATTTATTTTTTAAACAGTTTTAACATAGATATTTATAAGAAATCGATAATCTGTAATAATAAAACAGAACACTGTACATACGCACGTAATCAATATTACCTTTCTTTAACGACACCCGTATCGATAACACACTTTATAGTTGGAATAGTGACCGATGCCTCAGCTATGTTAGTCGCTAGGATTATTTTTCGCATGCCCGGTGGAGTATCTTTCCAAACTTGCAACTGTTTCTGTGCTGGGAGACCAGCATATAATGGGCACACTCTAATTGGAGGTCCTGGTGCTTCCTGCAATAAAAAATCAGCCACTTGAGCAAAGACAAAAATAATGTTTATTTATTAAGTAATTTCAAATGTATATTTAGAGTTCTAAACTTACTTTAGCAATTTGTTTTATATTATACATGACTGTCTCTATTTCTTCTTGACCCGTTAAAAATACAAGGAAGTCATGACTGAAACATTAATAGAATAATAATTTTAGCAATGTCATATTCTTATATTTCTTTATAAAATGTGTATATTTAAGCTTCGTATCTATATATCTGTGATATAAGCACCATATTCAATCTAAAGTTTTAGTTTAAGAAAACTTTATTCAGAATTATAATTCTGAATAAAGTCAAAGTAATAAACAAAATAACTCCGGAGAATAATTGAAATATTAATACTAATTGTGAACAATTCAAACATATTGTTACAGTGATTAAATAACGTTGTTCAGTTTCATAAATACCATGAACAGAATTATGAATATTTATTTTAATTATAACCTACCTGGATGGAGTGGTTGCATGGAGTTGAAATATTGTACAAACGGCAGCATACTGATAATCTTCTTGTTTCATTTTTGAATGATAAATAGTCACAGGATAGGTTCTACCTTCTAAATAAATAACAGGACAATTATCATAGTATTGTCTGAAGGTATCTACATCCATGGTGGCAGACATTATTATCACCTAAAAAATAGTAGTTACAAGAGTGTGACTCTTAGGAATTAAATCACTGCAAACATAATATTCTGCTGTGTAGGTCGCGGCATAGAATGGACAACCGGTTCCTTTCCCGTAAGTTTCGTAAGAAGCGACTAAAGAAACTTATGGTCAAGGGAAAGCCAGCAGTGTGCTCTTAAAACATTTCCAAAAGCCTGACTGTGGTTGCCAAACTGCCTGCCAAGCATGGCAAAACTGTCCCTTACGGGGAAGGCCTATGTTCAGCAATGGACAGTTGACGGCTGATATAATAAACATAATATTATAATTTTGAATGACAAACAAGTTGACAGTCCATCTGTTAGAAAGTGGTAACTATCACTAATGAACATAACTAAAACTAATAAACAGGACCATATATATCATAAAATACACTGTGACGTCCATGGTGTCCATAATGTGTTGACATTTCTGAAAACTGATTTTAATGCCTCCTTCCAACTTTTTGTAGCAAAATTTATAAAATATAATTGTACTTTTGTTTGTAATTTATTATCTAGTATAACTTCCTAATACAAAGATACTTTAAATGTCAGCTGCTATTTTGATTATTTACAAATTTATATAGAGTATCAGGTTAATATGGCACACCCCTCCAATGTTTTACTTTAATGAGTGGGCCATACACTGACAAGGTGTTCTGTTTATGTTTATGAGGAAAATACCTCCAATTTTTTTTTCTTTATATTTTTTCATTTTACATTAATAATCTCATGAAAACTTTATTTATTGTCCCTACTTATCAAATATTTAATTTAAGATTTATTAGCCAATTAATCGTAATTGAAAAAGTCATCATTCATAGAAAACAAGCAGCACCATACTATTAATTAGGAATACAACATGTCAAAAGACAAATCATTGTATTTGTTTAAGTTTGATGTCTAATTTGAGTGTATACATTTGTGCGTTTGATGACCGAAACCTCGTAAATATTTTGACTCACACATTTTTATTTCTTTAGATTTTAAAGAGGCAAACTATGTTATCATAGACAATCTTTATAAGTACATAACTAAAACATACCTTTAAGGGATTTAATTTTTTTTCATTCCTTTCCTTTTGTGCTAATTTAACTATACCAAATAGAACATCAGTGCTAACAGTGCGCTCATGAGCTTCATCTAATATCACTATAGAATATCTTTTTAACAATGGATCAAGTATGGCTTCTCGGAGTAACATACCATCAGTCATATATTTAACCTTAGTTTTTATGCTGGTAACATCTTCAAACCTCACACAATATCTGAAAATTTTATTTATTTGAATTAATTATGTAAAATATGTTAACATGAAAAAAATACAAAAAAGTAAACTAGTTTTATATTTCACTCAATTCTCTAAAAGAAAAATTGTTATGAACTTTTTGTTTTCTGGATTTCATTACAAGTATATGTCATAAAATATGGCATATAAAAATAATTCAGAGATATATTACAGCATCAAAACCCACCCAACTATGGCACCAATTTCAGTGTTCATTTCAGCTGCAACACGAAACGCTATTGTGATAGCTGCTACCCTTCGTGGTTGAGTTATGGCTATAGCTCCATTACCCTCAAGTCTGTATTCATGTATCAATTGGGGAATCTGGGTAGTTTTACCACTACCTGTTTCTCCAATTAATATCATAGTTTGATGTTTCTTTATCTCCTCTATTAATCTGAAATATAAAATATCATTAATCTTAAGAACTGCAATAGACTGCTCATTCTTAGGCTGTGGGGCATTATACAATTTTGTTTATTTGACTGAAAAGAGCTTCATGAGTAAAAGTATCAAATTATAATCTGAAAATTTGCACTTTTGCCTCCATTGGTGTCTGGATGCTGCTTTCTTTAATGCTACATAAGCATTCCATTGTAAAACTCATGTTAATACCTAACAGCTGATAGTCCAATAGTAAGGATTATTTTTGTTTCTTTTTATGTACTATGTTGATACCTTAGAAAGCTTATATCCTCATAATAGATAAATTATCCCTGTGTACTGCAAAATAACTCAAATACATTTTATGTTAACACTCAATGAAATCAAACTAATCTTTTAAAAATTAATTGAATTATAAAATTATGAAAATTTTTTTAATCATTAACTTAACAAATGTCTCCTGCCTCTTAACAAGGTATTGTTTCTACTACTAGAGGACTGTCTGTATATTGTTTGCCATTGTCATATGTAGAGATGTGTTTTAAGTATGGCACCAATGAAAAAAGAACTCTCAAAAATTTTAAAATGAAAAAGGAAAACATAATTGAGTGTTATTGAGATGATTGATGAATAAGATGGCAAAATCTGTATCAAAGTCCGAATGTTCTGTAACTAAAAAGTTGACAATGGACCAAGTAATATTAACTGGCTAATCCAAATATAATTAGAAGGGAATAGAATATTGCACAAATATGATTCGCAAATGCTTTTGAAAAACATCAAGACCAAATTCTTGATACTATTTTATTTATCTATTTGTATCACATTTCAATAATCACTAATTAAATTATAATGAGTCCGATTTTAAAGTGTAAAACTCAACCACTTAAACTTTCTTTTATTGAATGTCATTTTTATTGATACTAATTACATTTAAGATTTCAAAATTACAGTTTCAGTATGAATGGAATATTATAAAAAGACTAATTTTTTTTGTTCATTTCTTTATTGTTCAATTACTTAGAACTAAGCTCCATAATTTTATGAAATAAAAAAGATTAAATTTTGAGGATTAAATAGTATTTTTCACTTATGTACACAATTTCACCTGACATAGGTCACAGTTCTCTATACAGATTTTTCAGAAAATGCATATTATTTTCGAAAGTGAAATATTTTTGTTTCATCTCCTATATATTATTAAATATGTGGATATATACATTTCCTAAATAAAATATAATTATATATAAACATCCAGTATAAAGAGAAATGCCCTTATAATATTAATAAAGATTAATACCTGCCACGAACAGAATACACGGGTAATTTTCTCCTTGCCTCTTGAATATCTTCACTGGATACAATTTTAGGCAAAACTTTAGTTTGTTTTTCTTTACCATTTTGAAGCACGTGTATATTTGCTTGTGCATTTTCTTTACACAGTTTTAATTTCTTTACTTTTATATTATCAACATTTGCTGCTTTCTTTCTGAGCTCATTAACACCTCCAATTGCCGCATATTTAGAATCCATGGCAAATCTATTAAAATACTATTGAACAATTATTCACAAAAGTGTAATAATAACATGCTTGCTCCCTCGGCTCGCCCGTGTATTATACCTTATTCTTTTGACAGCCAGCGAGTTATCAAACTATAAGCGCTGCGAAAACACTTTTTATTATCACATATTCACTCTGAATAAATATCTTCACTGGAATTTAAAATGTCAAAGAAATGGTCAATTTCAAATTTAAAACAAAATTCACACAACCTACGTCTCTTCTTTAGCCATTTGACATTGACATTACAGACGAATAGCATAAGCATTTTCTATTTTTTTTTTTCTTTTTCAATATTGGCAAGAGACTAGTGTTTTTTTTTTTTTAATGGGTGATAATGGAATGGTAATCCCACCCGCGCTATCGATATATATATATGGATATATACCGGCAGTGCACCGGTGAAGGATGATAGGTGAGGATGAAGTAGGTCAGTTAGTCCATCGTGATGAATTCAACAAGAATTGTTCACGATGGTTTCCAGGGGGAACCACGTGGAGGTCGATCTGACAGGATACATTGCTAGTAATGGGGCTATTTTACCCCATTACTAACAATCCCTTTCCCCCCAAGAGACTAGTGTTGTCCATTAAACCACTACAAAAAGAGGGAGACTTTGTACAAAAGTCTTTTGCTTGAGCATTCATATATCAAGGATATCATGGGCGAAGCAATATACTCTGTTATGATGTACTGCTCATGTCTGTAGACGACGATTACCACTTTCCATCAGGTGAGCTGTAAGTAACATAAAAAATGGTGGCAAAGAAACACACGGCCCTCCTGTTGGTAAACGCCTCCTATGAATACCTGCACTATCAGAAGTACTACAAACATGTATATCATATAAATGTTGCGTATTTTATATATTCGTTTTATTATTATTAACTGTCCTCTGCTGAATATAAACTTTGCTCTATTGGAAAAGTTTAGCCACGATTGACAGGCGGGTTGGCAATCGCAATTAAGCTTTTGTAATTAAGTAATGCTATTCTATTCATCACTCCATTAATAAGTTCTATTAATAGCCCCTTACAATAAAACGCGAAAAGAAATTGCGGCTCATTCTATATCGGGACTACATCGCAGCACATTTTTATATGTTCACTGTTATTTTTTTTTTTTAATAATTCCTGAAGTTTACAATAAAAAAATAAATTGTTAATTTGATTTAATTTTAATTTGTTGATATATTAAAATAATAAACTTAATTTTTACCAGTGCTTGCCAAAGCCAAATAAGAAAGTAATTCCTAATATCAGACTGACACTCTCAGGTCAAACTGACACTATCAATGTCAAATAATGGATAAAAATTTTATTATAAACTTTTTTATAAACCAAATAAAGTAGAAAAGTCACTGAATTAAATAAAATAAACATTTATAATGCTCTCCGTTAAATTTTTCAATCATATCGTACACGCAAATAAAAATATACTAAGACCTTACAGTAATAATATCCTAAATTTATGCATACGACATTATAGAAAAGATAATCCTTTTGTTAAAACTTGGAAAGTAGTTGCAAAAGATGTTCCAGAATTTCTAGGTATTAATAAGAGGTCGACTATTTATCCTGAACATGTAGACATTGTTATTATTGGAGGTGGTTTCATTGGTTCAGCAACAGCGTACTGGTTGAAAAAAAGAGCTGCTGATGGTTTGTCTATAGTAGTATTAGAAAAGGATATCACTGTGAGTATACATGATACTTAATAACAAGTACCTATTATGGTATAATTAACTACACAATTATTAACTGTTAAAGTTTACAATCCTACATCATGCATTTATGCATTCTAGCTATTTCCTGCATGTCAATAAGAACTGGAATTAATGGATTTTGTTCTGAAGAATTGTTTGAAGTGATGCCCACAACCACTTTTTATCATCACACCACTCACCATCGTAGATGGTAGAAGTAGATTTTTTCAAAAACAATGTATTAAGATTTCTTCAGGGTCGACAATGCACTTGTGACACCTCTAGTGTTACTGGCGTTTATAAACTTCAGTAACCATTTGCCATCAGAGATATATTTTTTATTTTTCCACCACAACCATATTACAATTCAATTGGCAAAAATAACATGAAATAAAACATAGTTGTGTGAGACTGGGGTCTAAATTGGACAGTAAGCTGCCTGTATCTTAGATCACCAGGCCCCCCTCCTCAGAAATAAAATGAAATAAACATAATTAATATATCACTAACTTCAATCATCATAAGGAATAACATAATGTACATTAATATGTTAAAATGCATAATAATATTTTTTGAACGTACATGTTATTTATTATACTTTGTGTGTATGTGTGTGCATGTGTGCGAACAAGTGCACCTATACTTATGATCATATAATTATTTTAATAATCAATTTAGAATGTTTATTGTATAATAATATACATTTTACATTATTATTCTTTCTAATGCCCAGATAAATGTTTATTCATCAAATTACAATTGTATATAAGTGTACCAAATTAATGTTTGATAAAAATCACTATACTAATTGCAATTTTAAATTTAACACCCTAGCTAATAAAATTTATCACTTATGTATATACTTTTACATATTACTATTATCTCACAATTTTTGTCTTATAGGGAAAAGACAGGTAAAATATTGTATACATTAGAGTCTATAAAGAATTTTTTATTTCAGTATACAAATATACAAAACAATATATCACTTGGAACACTTACTCGACATTTTTCTTTGCCTGAAAATTTTTATTTGTCCCAATATGGTACTGAATTCATAAGGACAGCTAAAGAAAATTTAGGTAATGATGTGGATGTTCAATATAATCCAAATGGCTACTTAGTATTAGCTGGTGAAAAATATGCAGATAAATTAGAAGAAACTGTTACTATACAAAAAGAATATGGTTTCAAAAATGAATTACTGACTTCTGATGAAATTAAAATAAGATATCCATGGATAAATACTAAAGACGTACAATTAGGTAAGCTGGATTATTATAACTTTTTTAAATAGCACTTGTACACACTTATATTAATGGACTTAAAATGACAGCAGACTGTAAACACTTATTATGTATAAATTTAAATCTAAAAATATATATATTTGTTAACAAGCGCAAGCCGCTGTCGTGTCGAGGTTTAAAGGGGTCATCCCATGTGATGGTCTGTTTTTTAGGATTTTTTTTCTACGACAAATAAATAGACAAAGCTTTAAGTTCATTATCATTTATTAACATATATATCGACAGTATAAATATAAATTTTAAGCTAAAAATATTGTGTAGAACATGAGTTACAATGTCCTGAACACCTCCGCCTCACACGAATGGGCCTCGCAAAATGGGCTCGCACTTCCTCCACGATTCCAACTAATTGGCTTATCTGAAACAAAAAAATAGCGGCGTTTTAATCTGTAAGCCTGAGTGCACTGAATAAACTTTTAACAAATGAATATACCAAAAATTTGACTTTTGGTAGACATTTGAAAAAAGTTGTGAATTTTATGAACTATTTTATGTTTTTTTTGCTATAAAAAATCTAAATTTTGGGAATTTTTGACTGGTTCATTTGTTTGTATATGCTGAGTGTACTCTACAAATTTCAAGTCATTCGGTTAAGCCGTTTTAAGATATGATGGAGAAAAGTTTGAAACACCCAGTTTTGAGAAAAACGTGTTTAAAGTTTCAATTCCACTTAAATCTTAACTTACCCTCAATCAGCGATGCCTGGTCCACTAAACTTTCTTCTTTAACTACGACCAGAATAAACATTTCCACTTGTACTTCCTTTCCGTCCACTCATTATGAAAATAAATAATTTGTTTCTTCGAAGTTAAACCAAGTTTAAATATTACTTCGGTAAAATATTTAATAACTATAGAAATTCCTTTTTAAGCCTGTAGAAACTTGTATGAGCGTATATATGTATAAAAGAGTGCCCGGTATCGAGCCGACTGTACACAGTAGGCCCGGACTCCGACTGCCAAGTCAGCGCTCCGAACAGCTCTTTGTTCTAACTGCTGCATCTTTAAAACGACTTCGAATTTTTTTTAAATCACTTTACTACCGTATTCTAGACATGTTAAGAAAGCAGTTTATGAAAAAAAAAAACTATTTTTTGAGCCCATCACATGAGATGACCCCATTAATGCCTTATATCTGTGTTATACTGGCTTTTCCTTTCACAAAAAAAAAAAAAAAAAACAAATCATATGTATGGTGATGCTTCATAATATAAATCATCAAGATAATAAGCAAATGTGAATGTATGATAGTATGTGCATTTACTCAAGATGAATGAATCCAAGGACTCGATACTTTACTATTAATAAACAATATATATATATTGCTTATTGAATATACCTCTGAATATTGGAAATATTTTATAATGTGAATACGGGTACTGCTAATGCTTTCTTTTATTCATTATGTATTTTTAAATAATTCATATTTGTTTTAAACACGAATTGTAAAAAAATAATATTCCTAGTTCTTACTAAATAATTATTAAAGCTGATTCAAGTGAATCCAAAATTGACGGAATAAACTGACTTGTTTAAGGTTGTATTGGTTTGGAATCAGAAGGAGTTATTAATCCTTGGGCATTATTAAAAGGATTTATACAAAAATCACAGCAACTTGGAACTATTTACATAAATGGTGAAGTAGTTGGATTTGAAATGGAAAAACAACGTGATGTTCTAATGGAAGGTGTAGCTCCTGGAACATTTGAAAAAATTAGTAGAGTTATATATAGAACACCTGATAACGAAGAACATACTATCAAATTTGCTGCGTGTATATTGGCAGCAGGGCATAAGTCAGGAGAGATTGCAAAATTAGCCAAAGTGGGGCAAAGTGACGGATTACTATCAATACCTTTACCTATAGAATCTAGGTACTTATTTAATATTTAATTCTTATATATTTTATATTAAAAACTTAAGAGTGTTGATGCTGAAGACTGGCCAAGTCTGCCTTATCAGTCAATTTAAAAAAACAACTTTCCAATATTTCTGAACGACTTTAAAAATAGTCTTGTTGTGAACTTTGTTATGAACACTCTCTTCTCGTGATTGTGAATGAACAGATTTATATTTAATAAATCTGTTTTATACTAAAGATTCGGTCTTAAAAAATTTGATAATACAAAATTATTTGGAGATGTATAACATATTATTTTCTAAAAAATACCTCACTTAATTTGTGTTAAACTTAATGGGCTTTACATTACCTTTCTGAATATATTTATCAAGCTAGCTGCAAGTTTTCCTGTTTTTTTAAAATAATAAATTGTATTTCCAAATCATTTCGTGAGACGCATCATATGATTGTACTTGCTTCAGTAGTACATATACTAAAACATATGGTATGCATTTTCTCTATCTTTGTTAATAGGTAGATTGTATTTACTCAAATATAATTTATTTTTATTTTCTTTTTTCAAAGAGAATATGAAGTGTATTCTATCGAAAACGAAGCTAAAAAAACTGGTCTTAATACTCCAGTTATTATGGATACCAGTGGTTTATGGTTAAGAAGAAATGGTTTAGATGATGACTTGTTTTGTGGGCTAGTCCCGTTAATGGCAGAAGACAGCAAAACATTATCCAAAGAAGACTATTATAAAAATATAATAGAGCCATCATTAAACAACAGATTTCCAAATACAATTGGAACTCAGGTACCTATATTATAGGAATAAAATAAAATCTTTAAGGTCACTGGCTATATAGGTGCGGCGCCACCGAGTGACATCAAAATGATTATTTCTCGCAACCGCACTTGCGCAATTTTTCTGTATTTTGTACAATACATTAAGTTTTCCCGCAACTTCGTATGTGCGGAATTTGATATTTACTTCTAGATGGCATACCTATCACTATAAACAGCACCATGCACCAGATTTTAAGTTACATCTTTAAAAACACAGCTCTGTTAAAACGCATCAAATTTAATTTAGTAATTTTCGCGTGATGCCTGAATGTATGTTTAATACAAACAAACAGATACAAAAGTTCAAAAATTACTGATTTGGTTTCTATTGCTCTTAAGGTTCATATATTTTTTTCTAAAATATCTGCTATGTAAACTTCAATTTACAATTTTATTATATTAGCTAAATGACACTACACATTTATTTTTATATATATTTACTTTGAAATCTAAATACAACTCAATTTTTTAAAATATGTATTACAGGTACGAACATTTTCTAGCGAATTACAAGATTGCAATACATACGATGATACTGGTATTTTGGGCCCACATCCATATCATAACAATTTATATATAGCGGCGGGATTCGGTAAATATGGTAAGCAACGCAGATTATTTTTCAACACTGAATGTTATCTTTATAATCTGTTTTTCTATATGTACTTAACGAATTTAGTGATTCAAAACTTAAACAACTAATTATGAGCATTGGTGTATTTAGTACTGATGCCCGTGACTTTGTCTGCGTGGTATTTATTATTCCTGTTTAGTATGTATCGATGTATGTACCTACCTATTTATTATGTCTGGGAATACTGAACTAAAATTAACAAATAACGTGTCGATCTCACTCTTTGCCTTAAGTCAAAATGACTTAAGTAGATTGTGTACAAAGCTGTATAAGTTACTATAGTTTAACTATCGCACAGGAACTCTAATTTTTCGTGAATAAAAGTATCTAAAAAGTTGACCAGGAATGTAAAGTACCACCATGCAAAATTCATGTTAATCGGTCCAACAGTTTCAGAGATTAGCCTGTACAAACAGACACCTAAATAAAAAAAAAAATTTAAATAAATATATAGTATGGAAATAGTTTTATTTCGTCAAAAACGAAATAAAATTATTTCATATGGCATTAAAAAGTTTACTCTCAGATAGTAACTACAAGTGCAACCGTAATCATAAAAGCGCCCCTTAGGTAGCTGAGTAAAAGGGACGTGAGGACGCTGTCTCACTCGCACTTAGCTAAAATGACGTCATTAGAAGTACTCTTGGATTTGTCCTCGACCATGCGTGAGTGTAATGCATATTAAAAACTCCACTCCTAGTAAATTTCGATTCGTCAGTTCACAAAATAGAGTTGATAAAATCTGGATCATTCCACTTCTGATCATCATGATCTTCTGAACATCTGGGGGTGTTTAGAGAAGCCCTTGGACCCCCTCTATCGATAGTTTTCGTTTGGACCACATGAAACCCGACACCCTGTATATCAGTGATTCTCAACCTTTTTTTTTGTTGCGCCACATATTTAACGATTTCAAAATTTGGCGGTACACAAAGAAAAAGATAAAAAATATTTACTTACTACAACACACTGCATAAATAGTTTATGACAAAAATTTTTAATATTTGCAAAATTTGGCGGCACATAAAAGTGCCGCGGCACAGTGGTTGAGAATCACTTCTGTGTATATATATATATATATATATATATATATATATATATATATATATAAGTACTTTCAATGCAATATTGTAATTACTATATGTTTCTTTTAGGTTGTCAACATGCTCCAGGTATAGGGCGAGCTATTGCAGAATTAATAATTGATAGTCATTATTCGACAATAGACTTAACGAGACTGGGATTTGATAGACTACTAATTAATGAGCCATTAGTAGAGTTCAATATCTATTAGTCATAGTAATTTACAGTCATATGTGAACTCAAAATTGGATAATGTAAATAATACAATTATTGAATTAGACACATTTAATGATAATTTTAAATAAATTATTGAACAATTTAATTTCTATTACTTAAATTGCGCTGGTGGGGGTGCAAACAGTGCACCTCCTTGCTTAGATGCTGCACGAGATGGAGCAAAACCTAAAAGTTTCTGAATGTTTTGTCTGTAAAAAGTAGAAATTTATTAGTATGATGATCACAAAATAGAATGTTCTTTTTTATATTATTGAGGTAGCAAAGCATACGGCCCACCTGATGGTAAGCGGTTACCGTAGCCTATGAACGCCCGCAAAACCTGGGGTATTACGAGCGTTGTCGACCCTAAAGAAACCTCTTTACCCCTTTTTTGAAAAACCTCATACTTTAGTCAGGGATCTCATTCTATAAAATGAGTGTTCATGGAAGAAAATATCTCTGAAACGCGTTGCACGCGACCGTTTAGGCTATAGGTATGTTTTTTTTATTTTATCTACATTTTACACCGGGCCCTATGAGGTGTCGGTGCGATATAGGTATTTCAGTGTGCCCTTTGAAAAAAAGATGAACCCATAAGCTTATGTGTCAAGCGGAAAGAGGTTCACGTAAGTGGGCTATCCCCGTTGTTACTATTACAATTATATTAAATTGATATTTACAAATCCACCTGCCAAGCGTGGCAATTATTGGCAACAAAGGGGTAGGCTTATGTTCAGCAGTGGACAGTGAAAAGCTGATATGATGATGATGATGATAATTGTATTTACTACATTTTGTCACTACTTTCTTATTGTAACAGTAAAGGTCCATGCAGGAGGACTTCTTTTAGGACAAAACTAGTATAAAATAACTGTGGACTTGCACAGATTCATGCAATTTAATGCATTCTACAATACTTTAACAGAAAAAGAGTATGCTAAAATTTGTCTCTTATCTGCATAGACCTTAATAGATTATTATTTTACCTTATACTCATTGTGCACAAAATATATAGGAATATAAATGAACAATCGGTATAATCATCGCCTGATAAGTTTCTATGGCTTAAGCCCTGTATCCAGGAAATTGGGTAAAATGGAAGCTTTGCCACAACTCGACCATCAAATCTGCAAAACAATTATACACATTTTATTATATTATTATGATGTGCATTTTATCACTGGTTTTTTTTTTTTTTATACAAAAGCAGTTTTAATACACAGAGCTTAGTCTAACTGAAACAATCCATCTTACTTTGTACTGAAAAAACATTTTTTATTTAGGAAGATATAAAAAGTATGGCATTAATATTATTACAAACTTTTATATATTATAATTATTGTTTTTTTTTTTTTTTTACTTATTCATATAATACTAATTTAGGATTCATCAAAGCAAATAAAATAGGATCTGTTGGAGTTGTTCTTTACTTCTTGTTCATAACTTTTCTCTCAGAAATCTATTTCAACCTTGATACAATAAGTTATTTTACTTATTTGTATTTTTATCAGTTTAGTGACTTATTTTAATAAGTTGTGAAAAAATTATCATGCAGGGAGGTATACATTTTTAGTACTATGTTAATTTTGTAACAAGTACATTTTGTTACAATATTTTTGCATACATTTTATGCAAACTCTTAAAACTTATTCAAGATGTATGTAATTAATAAAGTTTATATATAGGTTTTGAGAAAAATGGCTCACTTACATACTATTAAACATGCTAAGTAAAGCTGTGAAGGCAAAGCCAATAGCAAACATTGACTTCATTTTTACCAAAGATAGATCTCTATTATTATTCTTTAATCTTTCCTCCTCTCTTTCAATTTTCTTTTTATGCTGTTTATCTAAAGAATCACCATGAGCTTCTTTGCGTTTTTCCACTGTAAATAATTGTTAAATTAAAGGCTAGGATGTATTTTAATATTATTAAAAGCTGCCTCTGGGGTTGTTTGAAGAAAGTTAGACTTAAAATTGCAATCACTACAAAACAATCCATGACCACAAATTCAAATACCAGATAGTCTAAATGCTGCCTTTAAATTAAATTACCTCATAATCCTTCCCTTCCCTATAAAGAGTAATAACACAGATGGTGGTGCTAATGGCCCTATAATAGCAATATACCCTCAAATTGGAGGCAAAAGGATTATTAATAATGAAGTTTTGATGGCAACATGTCAGGTTAATATATGGTAAACCAATGTCTTCATTTATCTCACTGATACCACCAGCAAATACCAATAGTGCAGATGGGATTACCATTCCATTTTCATAATTTTATAAAAAGTCTATTTAAGTCAACCACAAGAGATTGAAAATCATTATGGTTAATCCCCAATAAATTCTTCACACTAGATCAACTGATCTGATTTAATTCTTGGTTATCATCACTAGAAGAAATATAATTATGACTCATACATTTTTTACTCTGTCTCTCTACTTCCACTTTCAGTTTCTGATATTTTTCTGTTCTATAGACCAATATCCAAGTCAAACCTGTAATGATAAATACTTAGTTAATAAACACATTGACATTACATGTTCACAAATATTAACCATATCCCTTTAGTAGTCAATAATTTTGTTGAACATTGTTTTTTTTAATGTATGATAATGGAATGGTAACCCCATCTGCACTATTGGTATAAGCTGATGGGGCTCCAGTGAGGGATGATAGGTGAGAATGAAAATGCAGGTCAGTTAGCCTATCGTGATGAATACATTATGGAATTCAGCACAAGGGTTTCCAGGGGGAACTATGTGGAGGACAACCACATTACTAACAATACCTTCCCCCCCTGAACATTGTGATTATGATAGCAATAGACTTGACATTTGACCCCCAACTCACATATTTTATTTTACTTACACAATTATTTTATTTAAAATAAAGAACAATGCCTATTGCAGGTTTGATAATGATATTAGCATCCCTAATATTATCCTCACAAATATTAAAAAAGTGAAAGTGAGTATGTTACCTCTTGAGGACTTTATATGTCACCCATTCTTATGTATTACACACAACACTAACCTAACCTAACCAAATAAAATTTATCTAATTTACCTCATTAATAGTTACCCAGAAGACGTGGATAAAAACGTAAGAATGTGCTCATGATTGTAATTGATGGGATGTCGAGAAGTTAATGTTAACTATTATTGTTGCGATAAAAGTAATGTTGTAGATATAATCATTCTAATAATTTATTTCGATTAAAAGGACTCGATAATTTACATATTTTAGATATGTACACTTTACCTTCTCCCAAAAACGCTGTACAGATTGATATAAATACAATTAATAAAGAGTCACTCCACATTATATCTTATTGCAAATTCGAATTCTTAGAAGATTGTCTTTTTACTTGCTGTATACTTGTTCAATAAATTTGATTTTTTTTTTTTTTAGTACGTTTGTTCCGTTTGGAACAGGCTAAGGTCGGAGACCATGCTGCCTAGTCTTCAAAAAGATAATTTGTCTGGAATACACAATAAATTTGAATTTGTTCTATTCCATTTTTTTTCCAGTACGTTTTTTCCGTTGTGGACCAGGCTAAGGTCGGAAACCATGATGCCTAGTCTTCAATATGATAATTTGTCTGGAATTTTAATTGTTCTATTCCATTTCTATCTACTCTGTGGTTGCAGACTTTAGTGAAATCGAGTGAAATACTTGTTCTTAGGTAATATGAACGGAGAGAAAAAAAGTTGATTTGTTGTTATTTTAAAACTCATCAGAAACTAAATAGACAAAGAGCATGACCTATACCAGCTATATTCAATTTTACTAATACACGAACAATTATATAATTATTCAACTAAGCAATTCACTAAAATTATTTAAATGATTTTCAAATCATTCAACTAGTAATTTCAGTTGCTGTACGCTTCTACTAATCCTTTAAGTAATTCATTAGTAATTGCAAAGATTCTGTTATTCCTTGTTTTTAGAGTAATTGTTCGTATAAGAGTCAAAGGTATATAACCAATATGAGTGTGTACGAATGTAACTAAGTACAGACGATCGCTATAACATCGATTTTTTGTTAATAGTCAATAGCGCTGCTAATCAAGTATATTTAGTAAAAAATAGTAATTTTTAATACTCATCACTATAAAGAAGAAACTTGATTTCGGAGATATATCACACAGACAAAATAATCATTTACCCTCATTTACCACATAGCAAGTAGTAGAACCGATTCTGAGTTGTTATTTCTCTTTTGTCCTTGCCCTCAATAACTCTAACATTAGTTAGTGTTATTGAGGGAAAGGACGAAGACTTGAGAGGTGTCGTTAGGTTTCTGACTTTTGATGACGGATTCGCTCTTTGAGATTTGGATACGCTACTGCTTTAAAATATAAACATCCTGCGTCGCCTCGCAACTTGTCCTTTCCTACAGAACCAGATCTCTCAAGCCCAGACCTTGCGGTTACAGTAAAAGAAATTTTGGAAGTTATAGGTTCGGCCACAGCATTTGAAGGAACTCACAACATTGTTTGTCGAAGATAATGGCATTAGATTAGCAAAATCTTTAACCAATTTATATAATTTTTTTTAAAGAGTTTGCTGAATCCCGAAATTTGTCCGGTTCGGATAACATTATGTTATAGCTAGATATTAATAAGGCCTTTAATACCATGAAAAAAGATGTTATTTTATCAGATTTTTTTTTTTTATTTAATAAAAATAATTATAACATGAAAGAGAATGCATCCCTAGTCGTTATCCTTTTCTTCATCAGTGTAATTTTTGGCACCATAAATAATTTTGCAAGTCAACGTCGTTCTCGTCGCAGATCGGTATGCAACAGAGTGATCCTTTGGGCTCTTTGTTATTCAGTCTAGCTATACATAAACGTACCTCACCCCTTGAATTATCACTGAATATGTGGTACTTAGATGATGGTACAATTTGTGGAAGAGTAGATGAAGTGCTGAGGGATATCCAATTAATCGTTGATAAATTTAAGGAGATAGGCTTAGTCATTAATACCAACAAGTATGAGTTGTTCTCATGTAAGAATGAATAAACTTTACCTACTCAATTACAGTATATGTAGGGTTATACCTATATAAAAACTGTGCATAAAATAAGTTATTCTCTGCTTGGTGCACCAATTTTTCCTGACGCAATTTCTTTATCTTTAAAAGCCAAAGAAAGTGTTATTTTAATCTTAGAGCCAATTTTATTCACATTGACAGCTCATGTAACGTTGACTCTGTCGTAGTTGTTTGTCCATGCCTCGTTTAATTTCCTTTTTGTGAGCGTCTCCAGTTTGGTTATTTCCGGATGAAGTTTCTTCTTTATACAACGTTCTTAGGAACGTTCTTAAGAATATTCTGAATGTAAAATTAGATCAGGGTCAGTGTCGGCAGGCGGCTCTACCGATCAGATATGGTGGTCTTGGCATTCGTCGCGTATAGAACACTGGCTTTCCGGTTTTCTTGGCATCTTCGTATTGCATTGCAAACCTCGTCATTCGTATTCGTAATGGTGATGAGATCACTTTGCCCTTTGCGAATAAGACCAGTGTTGTTGCAGAATTCTTCTGGCGCAGATTTGGCGAGAAATATGGTGGCTTCTGTGTCAGAATTTGGCATGTGGTCACATGCCTTACCTTCGCCTCATTTAGGGACTTTACTTGATAACAACTATTTGCCAATCGCAGTAGGGCTCAGTGTTAGATGCGTTATTGCCAAAAAGCATCGTTGCATTTGTAGGGTACTCGTGAATTCCAGGGGTCATCATGGACTAAACTGTTTAAATTGTACCGGGAGGTTTCTCAGGCACCATGCTATTAACAACATCATTCGTAGGATAATGTGTAGTAGCGATATCCCTTGTGTACTGGAGCTACCAGGATTAAGTCAGACGGATGTAAAACGGCCTGATGGTTTAATTTTTGTCCCACGGAAGAGAGGCCGCTGTTTGTTATGATATCCAACCTTCGTGAGCACGTTTGTCTCATCTACGGGATACGATTCACATAGTAAACTCGGCGGCAAAAGTTGCTACCAGACTTAAATATTCGAAATATAAGATTCTCAAATCAACTTATTTTTTTGTTCCTGTTGCTTTTGAGGAAACAGGCGTATGGGGAAGCGGAAGCGAAATCTTTTATAAAGGAGTTGGGTCAACGCATTGTAGATAGGGGTCATGGTCATTATCGCCGTTTCAGTTCATATCTGGCTCAAAGGATATCACTCAATCCAAAATGGAAACGCTAAAAGCGTCATGGGGACCTTTGAGTCGCGTACGGAACGTGAAAATTGTTTTGACTGATTGTTAGTTGAAAATTATATTATTTTTAGATTTATTTTAAATTCACAAATTAAGATTTCTAAATTATTTATTGTGTATATAATTTTTGGGACATGTTTATATTGTTGGTTTTATGTTTTAGATAATATTTAAATATATATAGTTAAATATTATAAATTAATATAAATATAATATTTTAAGTTACGACCTATACCTATTTAGATAATCTAAAGTAATAATACTGCCGCGTACAAAGTGGTATGGCGACACTATCCTTATAATCTAAAACCAGAAGTAAACTATCCTTAATCTATGTTATAAGGAATCAACACACAAATCATTGGAAACCTAAGAACATGTAAATATAGATATAATGTTTACACATCTTTTATTATGTACTTAATCTAAAATTATCATTCATTTTTTTTCCTTTTTCTTATTTGCAAAATCAAATTTATTCATTCTATTAATGTAACCAACCTAAAAATTTTCCTATAATTCATGGAAATGTATTTTTTAGTATTAGTTATGTGGAAAGTCGTTATTATTAAACTTTACATACAAATAATCTAAATATACTGAATAATAGCACACAAAGGATTATAAATTTCTAAAACTACGAATGAGAATGTTCACATAACATTGGAATAAATATTATTTATTACTTGAGTTTACGATGAATGCTATATGAATGACAGCCCTTCTGTTAATTAAAATTCTTACTTCAAAAATACAACCATGATCTAAAATACATCATACATCTAATAAACTATTTACAATCTATAATCACTGATACATCCACAAAGAAGGGGTAAAGGAAGATTTATACAAGACCTTCTAAAAGATAAGGGAGCTCCTTATTAAAAAAATATGTCACATTATTAACGGACCTTTCTAGACCTTAAACGTAGATAGCATAATGGCACTAAGTTAATTGCAGACTGGAAGTCCAATAACAGAAAACCAATAAACAATTATAATCACTAATAAATTATATAGGTGGGCCACGCAATATTGTTCGTGACAGTCATGCGAAATGCTTATAAATAAAAATCAAAAATAAATATTCGTTTCGGACTGAATCTATTATTCAATAACTATAAAAATGAGTCAAACGTAAATATATGATAATTTTGAAATTAAAAGAAATTGCTCTAAAATATAGAGTGTATTCACGTATTTTATATTATTTTAATTTAAATTCTTTTATATTTATACCTTTAGTAAATCCAAAACAAATTTGATTAGCTTCCTATTTCTTTAAAAACGAATATTTTTTAAAATGGCAACTCTAAGTTTATTTATTTTATCATTCATTCATTCATGTAAGCCATTTTATTCTTCGGCCACACTGCGTTAACGCTGAACGTCGAATCGAACTTCTTATAATACTTCTCCTTGGCCTGGAATTCTGCCAACTCATTGATTTTTTTAAGTGTAATAATTATCAAAATATTGAACCCAGTACCTAATTCATAATATAATTCTTTATTGTCCAATATGTCTGGTAATGTTAGAAATACATTGTTCTAACGCTAATAATTGACAAATGCAATAACAATAGATAACAGTACATTGTGTTTAAGACTGAATTTATTATAAGGTTTCTCTTATATTTGTGTAAAAACAATTTACATGAACTATATTTATAAAAATTAGAAGTAGTGATTAAAAACGTGCTTGAAATAAAGTACGACGCAGTATGATCCGCCATGTTGCATGGACTTATTAGGGCGTGGCGTTCCTTGTGGATACTTCTATTGTGTAATGTCTTCAAATATTGAATAAAAATGGTAAGTTTTCAGTATTAATTATATTCATATGTATAATCGCTATGACCAAAACGATGAAGTAATAGTAATGGTATTTAATTGCTATTTTGTAATTATCCAATATTTTGTTAATTACATAAAAATATTCAGGCAAAATATTTCATGAAAATATGTGAAACCAATTTATAATTTCTAAGCAAGTATTCATAAATTGGACTTTGTACCCGACGTCATATTTGTCCGTCACGGTCGGTCGATACGTCATCATGGTTAATTTAACACTACTGTTTTTCTTTTAGACATTTCTGTATAGCAAAAGTAAGCATTGAGCAATCTTTATTTCAACGATTTTTAGTTTCGTATTTCGCATATACATTATTTACGTCGTAGTTTTTCTTACGCAGAAAATTATTTATTTAACACTTTATTGCACCGACATATTAGGATTTGTTGAACAATTTTCAATAAGTACAATGTAGTACAAAAGGCCCTCCCTCCATCCCTCCTCTAGTTCGACGACGAGCTTCGTTTTGCCTAACAGTCGATTCTTTAATTTTTTAGTTTTTTTTATTATTATACCTATTTATTTTCATTGTGAGCTGCGCTCGGTACTGGACAGTACTTGGACATTGCAACTTTACGTTATTTTTCTAGAATAAAACATTTTTTCTAAAATACACATAGCCTAAGTTACTCCTTATTACATCAGCTACCTGCCAATAAAAGTCTCGTCAAAATCGGTCCAGCCATTTCAGAGATTAGCCAGAACAAACAGATACACAGACAAAAATTGTAAAAAATGTTATTTTGATGTATGTACCGTATATATATCCATATACATGTAGTAAAAAAGGGTTATTTCAATATTACAAACAGACACTCCAATTTTATTTATATGTATAGATTATTTGGTGCCATAAAAAGAAATATCTAGTGATTTTTTTTGTCACTGCAAAAAATATCTTGTCATATTTTAAGAGCAAAATGAAAGAAATGGCAAATTATTTTGTGATTGGTTTATATTCATAATATTCTTTGATATAAGTAGGACAATTTTAGTTTATTATCAGAGCATTTAATCATTCAGAAATTAATAAATTTAATAATTTTAAATAATTAAGATTTATTATTTTAATTCAAAATTTAAATTGTTGAACTAATTTTAATAACATTTATTTATTTATTATTGATTCATATAAAAAAGAATTTTCCAAATATGTTTACAACTGTCAAAGTTATGAAGTAACAAACAAAAAAATAAAACTGAATTGTGAATCTGTTTTTTAAAGTCTATTGATAAGACTTTGATGAATCATTTTGCCACACTCCCATAGGTATTAATCTTAGAACATGAACTATATAGACTGATAATGTAGAACAGAGAAAATATAATAACCCATATGTTAGAGTGATATAGACAAAAGGACATTAAATTACACAATATAGGTATGTAGATATGCTAGAAGCTGATTGTGCAGGAGTATGAACAAAACAATTTCTAATTATTTTTATGTTTTGAAGTGGAATTAGTTTTAAGTGAATGTAGTTAATAAGAAATAAGTGTGCTGTACCTGCATATAAATAAATAGCAGAAAAACCCTTCCATGATCTACATGTATGTCTGAAATATTTTAGTATTATTGTTATGACATTATTAAATTACTTAATAACAAATACATGATTATGTACAAATTCTAACTATAATTCTTTAAAGATTGCCAATAAGTGTCCATGATATCTTATCAATAATATTTGCACAACAAATTGATGAAAAACAACAGGCCATTACATATGCAGCTATAATAATTATTATGTAAATTAAAGCAAAAATAAATTAAAAATAATTTTTAGTTAATCAATTCTATTAAAAGATTAAATCAAAGATACATTATATTTTTTAAATGACATGAATGTTTTTCAATTCAATTATATTTTTTTATTTGTTTATTATACAATATCTTTGTTAATTTGAGCTGATTTTGATAAGTTTTATTAACCAAAGGGTTTTGGTATTTGTCATGTTATTTGTATTTCCATTTTAAGGATGGAAAATTACATTAAAATGACAAAATATAGAAGAAGAAAAAGTTTTTAAGAAGGTAATATATTCATGCATTGATTATAACAAAATCAGTTATTTTTAATAATAATAATAATAATAAATTTATTTGCTTTAAATAGGGTAGGTATCGGTGGTCTTACATTACATAAAGTTTCGTGCCTATTTAGCCATTACAGAATAGCATGCAAATGTCACATTTTGACAGGAATTGATTAATTTAATTTATGCATCGACAACTATATTAGATATTTATCTATTCTTTCTTGAAAAATTCGTCAACAGAGTAAAAACTTTTGCTAAGTAACCATTTACGTAACACAATTTTAAATTTATTTATTTTATTTAAAAAACCAAATTATTGAGCAGATTTTAATATAACCTTTTGGATAAAAAAGTTTCAAATTTATTTATAAATGCTGGAGTTCTGACGAGACAAACATAAAACAAATATAATCAAATTAAAAACCTCTCGTTTATTTAGTCTGTTAAAAATACAATGTAAAATCTATAATGTCCATATGTTGTGTAAAGCCCATAAAGATATTTTGCTTTCTAAAAATATTAACAATTATCACATGTACAATTTATTACATGTATACTCAAATAAATTATTGTTAAGTTTTAAGATTATAAATTGTTAAAAAAGTTGTTTATTTGTTGTTTGAAAGTTTTGAATTAGGATTTATTTATCAGTTTTAATAAATCATATAACAATAGAATATGCATGGTGCAGCACTATTTCATACTCATCACACTCACAAGTGTAATTTCGCTTTTGTCTCGCTTTTTGTGATTGTATTTCTAGTCAGTTAGTATAACTATGTTATATTAAGTCCATGGTATGAATACATTTAAATATTTTATTATTCTTATTTAAATGGCTGCCACCAATTTTGGTTGGTGATTTTGCCATTTCATGGTTCGGAAGGCACAAAAAAATATTCTTAGTTCTTGAATTTGACTAGTAGTTAACAACTTGGTGTTTTTCTTTTAATGGATGATAATGGAATGGTAACCCCACCTGCGCTAATGTAATACGCTGGCAAGCCACCAGTGAGAAATGATAGGTGAGGATGAAAGTAGGTCAGTTAGCCCATTGTGATGAGTACACTTGGAATACAGCATGAATGTTTCCAGAGGGGATCACGTGGAGGGCGACCTGATAGGGTATATTGCCAGCAATGGGACTGTTAGTCCATATTACTAACAATACCCTCCTTCCTCTTCCCCCAACAACTCGGTGTTGAAATTGCATGCTAAAAACGAATAATTTTTTTTTATGCAACTTAGAATGGCAAACAAGCAAAGGCCCACCAGATGGAAAGTGCTAGCCGGCGCCTATAGACATGAGTAGTACCACGGACATAACAGAGTATACTGTATATTTGTATATGCACATTCTGTATAAATACTCTTTGTATACATCTCTGTGCGCAATAAAGTATTATTATTATATATTTAAGATATGAGTGATCCCGGTTGTACATCTCTATTGCAATCCGTCGATCTCCAGTTCGGAGCCCGACGGATCGCGATCCTCCGCGGCAACGTCTTAACCACGTCTTCCTCCGGCATGGCGACGCTCATGTTCCACAGGTGGCTTCAAAGAGTTTATTATTATTAGTCTTTGTCCTGTGGGCTGTAGTTTTGGGCGCTCCAAATTATATTGTCTGTTGATACCTCTCAACCCTCTCAGAGTACCGTCGGAGTCGCTTCCCCCATCAAGGTTTCATATTATCCCTTTGGATATTACGTCCAGCCCGGGGCATTTTTGCGCCGGTATATCGGCATACTGCCAACGCAGCGCCAAACAGGATTGAACTCGTCTCTCCCATTCACATCTCCCCATCTATATCCGGGGAGGAGAGGAGATGGCAAGTTATTATTATTATTATTTAAATTTCCCCCGGCAGAAGCACAGTCGGCCGAGGTTCTGGGTCCCAGGGAGAGAATACTGTTTCGCCCATAATACCCCCAATGCTTTGGCATTGATGACTTGGTCTATAAGCTACGGTTACCACTTTCCATCAGGTGGGTTGTCAGCTTGTTTGCCATTCAAAGTTGTATAAAAAGTTGTGATTTGAACCTATATAAATAGCTGAAAGGATTTTAATGAAATTTGTTTACATCCCAACTTGACACAAGACAATTTTATACTAATTAACGCGAGCAAGAGTGCGGAAGATAGCTTGTTTCCTATATTAACTTTTTTTAGTGAAATTATTCCAAAGAGAATTAAAGAGAGTACAATAATTATTATTATACATCAAAAACATGCACAAAAAAAAAAACAACATTTAATAAACCTTGATCATCTACCGGTTTACATCGCTTCATCTCCCAGTAAATTATTATTTAATCACCGCACAATAAAAACATTGTATGAACGTGAATGACCTAAATTGGTCTATTTTAGTCAAATTAAGCCAAACTTAGTTAAACTAAATCAAATTAAGTCAGTTTAATGTATGTTAGCCAAATTTTGCCAATATATTTTTTAATGCGATTAAAATAAAATATCCGGTAGTCTCCCGCCTCAGTTATCGATACACACTAGCGGGGTAGAAATATGAATGAGACAGAAGTATCCAAGCAAACTACTTTTATACAAAGTCTCGCTCTCTTAAACTCGCACGCCCTTATAAAAATTAAAACCTACAAATCTATTTTATCTATTGTCTAGTCAATGTCTTTCAAATTGGGAATTTAGCACAAAAGGAAGGGACAAAAAAGCTCAATAGCTAAAGTAGGTTTATAAAACACGATAATACCTAATTAAATTATGTTTGTAAAAAGTTTCTGTTTTTATGTGTAAGGGGATAAATCTGAATAAGTCTACGTCTATTTTCAGTCTAAATTCTACATCTATGATCTACGTCTATATATGTAATTAAATTGAATAAATATGGTACACTTTAGTACATAAACAAATATACTACAGATACTCTATACACGTAAATAGGTAATGCACATAGGTAGGTAGGTAGGTACATCTACGTAGTAAATGTGTCATAAGTTCTACGCGATCTAAACATATGTACTAATTGTAACTTGTAATAAATATCTTGTAATGTCATAATGAAATAATATAATTTAATTACTCAATGAGGTCTTTAAGATAGTTAAAAAAAATATTTATATTTTTTTATTATTGTTTTTACATACTCTGCAGTGCATTTCATTTTTTTTTTTTTTTTAATAAAATAGATTTGCGCCTTGTAGCCAAGCTTTGCTTGCTTAAAATAGTGTTCTTGTACCAACATACTTCCTGTTATCTTTCTGGGTGTATTTTGTGGTTAAAAGATATGGAATCTTAATAGGACGGGGTATATGACGGTTACAGATCATACTATGGAGCTGTTAGTTTTGAGCAGTCAAAAAACAGGTGTTAAAGTGTTCCTTCGAACCACATTTCATTATAATTTTTTTTTTCCCGACTAAATGATAATTGTTGATTCAAATTGAATAACTAATAAATTGGCCATAAGTAAAAAAGTGCTTGTGCTGTTTAAAAATAAAATGTTTCATAAAAAAAAATTATTTAAAAATCTCGTAATGTTATAGAATTACTTCAAATTAGGTTTATAATTTCTAGTTACAAAATTATAAAAAAAAAAATTAAATAACCATCGCATTACAACTACTTGAATTTACACACAAATTTGCTAGTTTTTGATCCTAAAGAATCAGTAAATAAAGAATTTTTAGCAACATATAAGTCGGGTACAAAATTAATAATAAATTTATAGAGCTAGAAATTGTATTTTTACAGCACTTTATAGTGTATTTGCAGTTTACAAAGCTGACAAATACCTATAATAAAATTTTATTACTTGTATTATTGGTTTGCCTTATTAGATCTACAAATTTTATCTGTGGTCGACTACTCGTCAGCTCTCGACCACCGTTTTAATGTCATAATAAATCTTTAATAATATGTTATGATTCTGCACAAAACAGTTTCAATCGTATTCTTTATCTTTTATAATCTCTATCTATTGATTACAGAGAGGGACAAAAATATTTCTACTCTTGTTTACAGAAAAGCATAGGTTAAAACATCATTTCCATATCACGTGGCTGTAAGCTGACAAAGATATGTTGTCGTTTATTAATTGTGCCACTATCTATTTAGTAATTACATATATCGGATTTTAATTAAATGCTGACTTATAGTTTAAATCAATAAATATCTTGAAGCTCCATAACATTTAGTTCGAAAATTTATTAGAAATTTTTACGCATTATTGAAAAATATTAGCCGTGTGGTCCCGGCGTAGAACAGGTCTCCCCTTTCCTTTCCTGTGGGTGTCATAAAAGACCACTAAAGGAACTTAATGGTAGAGGGATGGTCAACAGCGACCCCTTTTAAAACATTTCTAATAGACTAACTGCGGTTGCCAACCCGCCTGTGAAGTGTGGCAATTACTAGCAAAAGTTCCCTTATGGGCAAGGCTTATGTTCAGCAGTGGACAGTTAACGGCTGTTAACAGTTAATATGCCTTTTCATTAGTTTTTTGCAAATATTAGATTATATAGAGGAGCATCAAAAGTTGACGTTTGGCTGACTAAATTTTATCACATATATTTTTTTAAATCGCAACAAAGCGTCCATTGTGCAATAATACAAGAAATAGGACTAAAAAAATTTCAGATCAAAGCCATTTTTTAAGTCTGTATTTAGATTTTATATCTAATCAGTTAAAAATAAGCATCATTATGAATGATGCACTCTTCATCTTATTCAAATACATTCATAAAACTTGTATTCCTTTTATTTTATTTAACTTTTTTTATTAAGCATTAAACTTTAATAATTTTAATAGATGTATATTACGCTAACCCCTATACATGCACATAGAGATAAAAATGTTAACTAACCGACTTCAAAAAGGAAGTTCGCAATTCGGTTGCAATTTTTTTTTTATTTAATTTTTTTACCTATTTTTTAATATTGTCATTGATAGTCAAATTATTTACTGGATTACTTTTAAAAGCTTTTTTACATACGATATGGCTCGAAGCCATACGTGTGTAAAAAAAGCTTAGGTTTAAAAATGTCGTAGTTAATAAAATTAAATTAAAAAAATTAAAATTAAAACAAAAACCATCTATAATTTTAATAAAAATAAATATATTAGTAATAATTATTTGTAATAATTATTGTTAGTTTATATTAAAATTAGTGATAAATATATTGCTAATCTATATATAATATTTAAAAAAAAAATTACGATTGAAATCCATTTAAGCGACTTCCGAAAGATGTTCAAGAATATTCTTCTTTTGGAAATGGAAAAAAAAATTCAAAATAATTAAGATTTGTTTAAATGTTTTTACCATAATGTAGCTAAATCTGAACATATTTTTGGTTTTTTTTAGGTTTTCGTGTAGCAAGAAAGTGCTTATTGCGAAACAAAATCTATACGTAAATACAATACAATGTAGTTTTACAAAACAGCTCTTTTGTCGGTGACTGAAATACTTTTTTTTTATTCTTATTCTATTTATAAATTTTTTTGAAAGTGAGTTTGTTACCTCTTGACATATTAACGGCATAATCAATATTTGTAAAATTTTGTATTCGCATACTATATAGGTTAAGGAAGACATTGACTACTTTTTTTCCGAAAATGAACATATTCGTTACGCGGTCGAGGTCCTAGGTAAAAGCTAATACAGCAATTTTTGTATCAATTATACCACCTAGTACTATAAAGTAATAAAAATAAAGGGATTTGAAGTTGAATAAATAGTAAATATTTACATAATTATTATTTAAATCTTTATTTGTCGTCCTCCCCAATTGTAAATTTATAATGGTTCTATAAATTGCATTGAAAGAACTTATTGGTCGTAGGTTTAATTTCAGAATCCATTGTCATGTATTGTGTGATTAATTTATTGTATTTAAACTGCGGTGTAGGTGCATTATATTTAAAAAGCACAAGAAGAACTAATGTATGTATGTAATGTAACTAACTCCGGAAGTAAATAGGTATTCGGCCCAGTATATTATTTATATTTTATCTCATCTTTATATATGAAACTGGGTATGTGAGATCAATTCGCACCTGAATAGTTTATTTCTTTTTTTATTTTTGAGTAAAATATAGTTCAATCATATATTGAACTATATTTTAAGATAAAAGCTGTTCTTCTGCCTTTAATAATAATTAAAAAAAATAATTAATAATAAAGTTATTTACTTACGTACTTTTTTTTACTTAATGTAATTTACTTTTCATAGTGGAACTGAGATGTAACAATTTAAAGTTATCAAAATAGTGCTGTATTGACTATCTCTTATTGTTCCCTCCATACTTACATACATTTTTTACACTACAAAGAATAAAAATCGCTTAACTTCTGTAATATATAAAGATATACTTACTCTTATACGTTCCTCAGGAATGCATGAAGACATAAAGTGGTTTGCTTATGTATTATATGACTGCTTTCAAACTGAAACACTTGATAACGCTTACAGTTAACAGCTGACAATTGTTGAAGCCCTTTTAAATCCCCCTAGTAAAAAACTTAGATTTTTTTGTTTGTTACCTCATGTCTCCATCAATTACGAACCGATTTGGAAAATCCTTTTTTTTTATCTGAAAGGATATCGCTCCCACAGAAATTTTATTAAAATCAATTCAATGAGAATTATGGGTTCAAACAGACCAATAATATTTTAGTGTTAGTAGTTGATAAGATATAAATATATCGCTGTAACAATTGGACAGGTAGACGAAACCAGAAAACACACCCTGAAACCCTAAAAATTTACGCACTCTTGCTATTCTAAATAAGAAAGTAACACTTGTGTTTACCACTTGATTCTTTAATTAATCGTTATAAAACACACTAATATAAAACACATTATTTGGCTTAATCTAAGTTATATTTAATATATTTAGAAAAAAATCAAAAACAAAATTTTTAATGAAACAACCCATTTCACTTGTCGACCACTTCCATTGTTTTCCAGATGTTAATTTATCATTTCTCAGTCGCCATATTTTTTTGAAATGTTGCCTTAATTACTGGTTAATAGGGTCTACTGTATTTTTTTAATATAATGTTAGCATTTTGATAATCAAATAATAAATTCATCTTAGTTATGAATGAACGTTCTGGATCTGTATCCCTGTGGCCAGAAACTGGATAAATTGGTTACTTGATTATGTGTTCTTATAGCAATAAACCACTATATTTTTTACTAGTTATTAAGTTCAATAATATACATATACTCTTAATTTTGTGTTGTCTTATAGCAACTCATTCTTGGCCATTAACTTTATATATCTTATGACATACAAGTAACAAATTTTACTCGTCTTATAGAAATTCAAACCTATAATTATTAAATTTAAAATTAACTAATCTTTAAAAAAATCAGTAATTGGACTTGTAATTTGTACATATAAGGAAGTGGTTATACATTTAAAATCCAATAGTTTTTAGCAGTTAAAATTTAACAAAATAAGACAATACAAGATGTTAAATCTTCGTTTCACGGATTTCCAGATTATGAAATAAATATGAGCATTAGTAGTAACATATTTATTTAATATTAGCTTCTTGCACAATACTTTATATGCGTGTATTTCAGAAATAGGAAAACCGATAAAATAGACCACTTATAAATAGAGTATCAAGTTAAAACATAACCAGTTTTTAAGTCAGACCTGCAAAAATACAACAGTGAAAACCGCATCTAATTTAGTACAGTACTTTTTGCAGGATGCCAGAACAAACATACAGACACAAAATTTCTAATATTGTTTTGGTTTTTATTATTATTTAGTCTTATTGAACCCTCATATCATTTTTTTTTTCTTAAATATATTCCATGTACAGACATCGTTTAGTTACAATTTTATTATTAACAATTGTCGCTTTAATGGCATTTTGAATTACACGGTTTTTTTATGCAATAATCGCAGACTGATTGATCAGCACGTGTTACGCGTTTGTTTCCCTTCCCCATCTAATGTATCTAGATTACTCAATGATCACAATGGCCAGACAATGTGATAAACAATGACACTCACTTGGCTGGCTCAACGTGCTTAATTACAATGATGAAATGAGTAAAGCTAATATGAATAAATTAGCGTTACTCAGTTTTTAAATTCGCGGACGCTCGATTATTTTCAAACTTGATAATACTTATCACAGTATACTATAATAATTATTAATAAAGTCTCCTATCAAGTTAGAAAATAGTCGTACATGCTCGAATTTAAAACATGAGTAAAACCAACATAAATAATTGCAATATGACTCACGATAGTTATTATCTTCTAATTATTCATTACTCGGGTATTATAAGTATTGTTATTTTTGTGTAAATTCAAATTTGTTTGCCATCACACATAGATTCATAAGTTGTTATCGTACCTGGTTACCATTAAATTGCCCTTTTCGTGACCCTTTTGTGACTGGTCTATAAAAAGAATAACGCGCTTTTTAAGTACGATGTTACAACTGAATCGAATGACTGTAATGTGCTTGTATTCTAGTCTTTGTGCTCGATTTCGTGCGCGTGGATTTTGTAATTTCCTATCCGTAAAATTAATCGAGTTTTCTTAACCTAATTACACGTACGTTAAACCGGTAGTTATTACATTAAAATGTACTTGTTTGTTACTCATTGCACGCCTACCTGTTTTTCTAATGTTTTCGTATTGAAACTTCAAAGTAGGTAAGGTGAAAGTAAAGTGAAAGTGCTTACTATACTCATATGTATTGGCATATGAATGTGATACATTTTATCAGTTTGTATTTTTGTACATTTTTGTACACTCGAAGGGATTTATATATGCTACTATAAATAAATAATACTATATAAGTTCCGCGATAACAATCTACTTCCTGTTCCTATGGGAAATTTTGAGAGTTCTGTTCTTACTAATTACGTCAGTTGTATAAAGAACTAGTTTTAAAATTCCGGGTTCTTTTTTATGGAACATAATTATAAATAATGTTAAGTATTATTGACATTTTAGTTACCTTTTTCCTGTGTTACCTCACATTCCCATTTTCTTCAAGGAATTCCTTAAACCCATATGAAGATTCTGCAGAATTGCGGCTCTAAATAACTGGGGATATTTTATCGCTTATTTATGTACATATTTTACTGTTGAAAAAGATAACCAATTTTTATCAAAATTTTACATAAGAATATAATTATATTTGTGATACTTTTTTTTTTATATTCGCTATTTTATATTAATTATAAAAAAAAAAATCATGTGTCGTTCCTGATCTATAATCGTGCTAATATTAAATTCTATAAGTTTCACAAAGGTGTTTGTTTATTATTTAGAAATCTGCGGTCTAAACATAATAAACAACTACCTTCAATAAAATCACAAAATTTGTTTCATTTTTATTTTTATGTACAAATGTAATCTATACTTATAATCTGTAGAGAGGTCAATTCTGTACATGAAATATATTTTCCAAATAACTATCGAGGGTAATTAGCGATTGAATACTGATGCTAAAAATGCAATCAGTAAAATTTTTGTCTGTCTGTATGTTCGTTATAGAAACAAAAACTACTCGACGGATTTTAACGAAACTTGGTACAATTGTTATTCATACTCTTGGGCAGGTTATAGTATACTTTTTATCACGCTACAATTAATAGGAGCAGAGCAGTGAAGGGAAATGTGTCTGTTACATCAAAACCACTGAACCGTGAGGAAGAACATAGGCTACTTATTTTAGGAAAAACGACGGAAACGCGGACGAAATCGCGGGCAAAAGCTAGTTTATAAATAAATCGTTGTATCCGTCTATGAATAATATCCCTGTGTTACCTAATAACTTAGACCTTAAAATTTAAATAGGAAATTTAAATAACATTTTCTATTTAAATTTTTAGGTTTTCACGGGAATTTGTTCGAAATTGTTTGTTTTCGGGTCCTGAATGTTTGGTTTCATTGTCCATATTTTTACAAGACGTCAATAATGCGCTACAATAATATTTATGTTTTTATGAGTAGTTCAGTAATTGAACTCCTAAAAATGTTTTGTTGACGTATCGAATCGAATGTACCAGCTCGTTCAATCGAAATTATTTATTTACACGTATACGCAAATAGATATATTTAAGATATGTAGTATTAGTTTTCGCTTTCGAACTCACGGGATTCAGTACAAAATATAAGTTATTTCTTGTCAAATTTTATGATTTTATGTTAACGGGAAGTTCCCTATAAGTTTGATTCTTTTGCAAATGTTAAAGTATGCTCTATAAGCACTCGTATTTTTATATATTTATAAGTTTAATTTTTCAAAGCTTCAAGGGATTGCAGACTTGAGTATTTGATATTAATTTAAGCTTTAATATCTATATCCTCGTGTTCTTGTGAAAATGGTTTTTGACAGACAAATGGACGACAAAACGCAAAGGGCACCCTTGTAGGACAAGGGTGCCCTTTTTTCTTTCAGAAGTACGGAACCCTAAAAATTAATACAGTAACAATTTGATGGCATGATGATTAAACGACTAAAATTGCGTAACCATTCTAGGATTAGAATATGTTTTAACGACTGAATCTCCACGTTATACCATTACAGTTTCATTGAGTGGATGCAAGTGACTCGGGATCGTTCCTTATTTCTTAAATACACAGTACTTGTCTTTTATAAAACTATTCACTCTATGTTTTTATTTGTTGCAGCCACGCATTGATCCAATCAAATTGTTGGAGTGTCTCAGTGTACTTCTGTCACCCACTGGTGGAATAAAGAGTAGAGGCGAAGTTGAGAGACTGGCAAAGTAAGATTTCATTGTGAAAGTTCTTGTATGGTTATTTTTTATAATTTACTCATTTTATGTTGTTTTAGAATAATTTTATTTATTATTATGATGATGCACCGAGTCAGAGCCCAATAGTATCCTTAAAGGATGTGAGTGATTTGGATGATACTAAAAATATTTACACACGTTAGATTTTTTACCTAGTCTCAAAAACTTAATATATTTGAATCTATTCTTAGGTGTCATTTCTTTAAAATTGAAATTTTCTATCTACAAATACATGATCTTATTTCCTACGGAATATATATGGAAAGGACTAGTAATTTCTTAAACTTTTAATTTTTCTTGTACTTTCTATTATATAGCATCTCCAAAGTTGACTGTATTGTCTTTCATAATAAGGAAAATATTTTTATAACTTGCCCATTACTTTGTTAATAACAAAGAAATGGGCCTCTGTATTTTCCAAAATCTGTAAATGTAGGCTACATTATAAAATATATCTAAAAGTTAGCGGGATAGTTCCAAGTACGTTTTTTTATGTTACAATGGTTGATAAGCCTGCCTTATGTCCTATAATTTGAAAATTAATAATTATAAAGTGTTTTCTTTACAGTTTGATGACAAAATTCTCCAAGAAACTGGTATCAAAATGTATATATATACAAATTTTAAAATGCACTGATACTGAAATATTACGTATGTTCATGGGATCTGGTGGTTGGCTATTAGTACACATGTGGCTAACTGAGAGTATAGTGGCAAAAAATTGGCCACTTGTCAGGGAATTGCTAGAACTCTTATTACTATGCCCCGTTGACATAGAGCGATTGAAAACCAACAATTGCCCAAAACTTGTAAAGGAATTGTCAAAGGATGGTAACCATTTCGGTAAGTAATATATTTTTGTGATTGATAATTACTCGTATAATAAATTAGGAAATATAGGATATTCTTTTTATTAAAAATTCTAAACTAAATAGAAGACAACATAAAGAAATACAGTTTACAGTGGCATTCAAATAATTCAATGTGCTTATAAGAGACATTGTACACAATTATAGACAATATTTTACTAGAAATATACTAATGAGTTACTTAAATAACTAATGGATGAGGGCTGGGCATCAGCGTCCCTCTTAAAACATCTGACTCCGGTTGTCAATCCGTCTCCCAACTGTGGTAACTACGGACAAACCCCCCAAGGGGGAGGTCTATGTTCAGCAGTGGAGATATAAAGGCTGACATGATGATTATACTAACGAACTATTATTTATTTATTAAGTAGCCAATTTATTTTATTGATACAGTCAAACTATTCCATCCATGTAAATAGTAGTTCTTATGTTATTTTATTTTAATATATAATATTTCTATTTTAGCTATTAGAGCCCTTGCTACAAAATTGGTTGAGCAATGGCTCAAGACTGTAAAAGGAGAACAAGTAGTGCCTATTCAACTATCTGACATTACTCAAATTGTATCAGAATCGGAATTTGCAAGTAATTTCTCTGTTACTTTAAAAAATGAGGATAATGCTGTAACTAAGATTAAAACTGTGTCTGATGTTCAAAACACCCCACATACTACAGAGGAAGAAATTGCTGTCGCTGTTAAATCAGATGAAGTTATTGCGGAAACTAATGATGTAATCAAGCAAGAGAAAGATATTAAAGATGAACAAATTGAAGATCAAGAAAATTTACCTGTCTTAAGGATTTCTTTAAAAGAAGGCAAGCAAGTTATCTCCCAAGTAGAAGATATTGAATGTAAATTATCTGATGGCTCATCTGATACAGAAAAAGCAAAAGATAAGAGCAAAACCAAAAATAAAGTTAAATCTAGTGAAAGAAGCAGTAGTAGTTCTAAATCTAATTCCTCAAAATATTCGAGTAAATCACATTCGTCATCCAATGATAAACATAAAGGTAGCAGTAGTCATAAAAGCAGTAGTTCTAGCAGACATAGTAGTAAAGATAGGTCGAGAGATAAGGAAAAAGATAAATATAAAAGTTCCTCTCATAGTTCCAAATCTAAAAGCGATAGTAATAGTAAAAGATCTAACGATAAATCAAATTCTTCTATGAAGTCTAAAGATGACAAGAGCAGTAAACAAGTCTATGATAAGGAAAAAAATAAGGTTAAGCTTGATAAGGAGAAACAGGCACAAAAGACGTCTACTGAAAAGACTGAAGAAAAACCTTTATCACCATCCATTCATAAATTAGGAAAAATACCAAAATTGAGTGATGTCAAAAAAGAAAAACCTTCAATTTCAATAGAAGTTAGAAAACCGGATGATCCTAAACCTAAAACAGTAAAAACTTTTCATTCTAAATTTAGGAGACATGGCTTGGAAGAGGAAATCAAACCTCCACCCTCACGTGCCGCGCTACTGAGTAAAAAGGTCACACCTGTTCTACCACCTACAATACCTAAAAGACCATCGCCAGTTCATAACGAAACTCCACCAGAAAAGAAGGCTAAAACTATTGAAATCATTGAAAAACCGGGTGCTATAAAATTAATTCCTCCTAAGCCGAAGCGTAAGTATAATTTAATCAGCTTAATACTTGATTCAATATTAATACATTGCATTTTTACAGGTTTCTCCAGTTGTGCTATGCTTTACTCTGTGGCATCAAGTTCACGCTATAGTTTACATTACAATTTCACATGTGGTAAGTCTAAAATGTATAACATAACGGTTCCAAAGTGTACATCGCTTGTAAAGTATTTCTTGCAAATAAATGCTGAATACATGCAATACAAATCTTTCGTTCAATATTGACCTAAATCTGTTCAAAGACTGAAACATGAAGTGCTGACAGTACTGGCGTACCTTCTGCGGAATCACCTTCTGCGGAAAAGGGCTGTTGGAATCAACCGGCGCTCCAGATGTGAAACTTCGACATTCATGACGGGAGATCCGAAGTAAAATATAAAAAAAGTTTTAAATCATTTAATCAGTAACTATACTAGGATAAAATATAACTAGGTACTTATTTATGTATCTGGAAAGTGCATTTTTATTATAAAAAAGAATTTAAGAACCAATATTTGTTTATAATAAGATCTAGGCTTGTAACGTTGAATTCGATATTTCGTTTAAAGAATGCTGATAGGATATTATTATGTAGCTTTCTGTTTTCTTTGAACCTCAAACAATACTATGAGAAGTCATGTTTTTTTTTATATTTATGAGCGTATATAACACATCTAGACCTCTTAATATGTAGCTAAGAATAATTAGTACAGTAGTAAAATAAAATTTAATTATTTTATCCTTAAGACTTACTATCGAATATTAAGCTATAATAGGTATCTACAGTGAAATTCTTTCATCTAATTCCAATGACTGTAGTGTTTATTGCAAAATTTTAGATTTATAATAAATAGGTATTTTTCGAAGTAAATCTGAAATTTAGTTGTCATATCTTCACTACTTCTTATTTTGGAATTGATAGGATTGTTAGAATTAGTAACTAAAACCAATTGTTATATCCTATTTAAAAATATTAGAATAAGTAGGCAATTAAATCTTGACAAATGTGATTTATGTTAGAAAATATACTGACTGATTTACCCATCACAGGCTATCATATTGTATAAACTATATGATAGGCTTATTTTAAGACGGGATCGGAACATCGCAAAAGGATTTAAGCTAGAATTTTCAAAGGTGACCTACAATTTTGGACGATAACTCTACTATAAGTAAACCCGACTGAAGGTTCGACCCACACTCTATGCCATCATATCAAGCAAGGTATAGTTAATGGGTAACTGGTGTGATAATTCTTAATACGACCACAGATAATTTATGACGATAATTTTAAATATTAAAACAACCTAATATGCTTTGATGGTACTAAAAACAATAATAATTATACACTATGGTACGATCGATCACGTTTACACAAGATCACCTGGAACAACTTCGTCGTAGCAAGTTCGTTACCTTTAATATTAATAAGAACCGCAAACAAGCTCACCAAATGAATAGTAGTCGCTTACATATACGAAATTACAGAATAACACTACTGTTCAAATTTTGCATATTGGCTACATTACTGTTCAAACCGAAACAAAAAACATGCTTCACGGCGGAAACAGGTAAGACTGCAATACGTTCCCGCCAGGTAAGTCGTAAAATGAAGATGTTTTATAATGGGCTTAGTCAATGTTCAGCGTAAAAAATTACATTAAAAATGTGCGCACATTATAAGGGTATTACTTAGGGTGGGTACGACCCGCACGCCTTCTTCCCTCCCTCTAGGCTTTAAATACGCCTTCGGTCTAATATCAATAAATTGAAAAATATAATAATCATAGGAAATATATAATAAAACAATTTTCTAAGAGTCGCAAAATTATAATTTTACTTTAGACACATCTTGCCCATGGAGCCACGACCGATGGTCGTTTTGATAAGCTAAGAAAATATACATTGCACCCGGATTGCCTGCTGCAGTTAACTGCAACCTACCTATAAATACCTATTTCTGTTCAATGTAAATTTTATCATTTATATCAACTGTTAACTGTCTACTACTTAAAGTATCCCTCACACATAAGTGGTGTTTTGCCAGTAGTTGCCACAATTGACAGGCTTTGGTGATGTTTTAAGAAGGTCTCGACTGCCCATTTCATCATCAGTTTTATTGCAAGGAACCAATTTTATATGACCAGTAATATTTATCTAGAACGAGCAAATCAGTACGTTACAATGTATAGAAAAGAATATACTTTCGATTAGTCTAAATATAACAAAATCATCGTACCTCTTTTGATGTGGCAACCATAGTTTGCGGCTCATTAAAAGATTACATTATATTTTAAAGTTTCATTTACCTGTAGAAGTCGACTGCAGAATCATAATCTACTTACACACCAAGTGTCTAGGGCTCAAGTACTTTTTTAACTATGAAAAATTGAATTAATATTTACCAAATGTAATCTTTCAGACTGTTTTTATTTTCTATGTTTAAGTTAACAAATTATCTCTATATTTTTTACAAATGAAGAAAAGTTGCAATTTTTAAAAAAATTATGGAAAAATCCAATTTATACCTATATTGCTCAATTGCAAAAATTAGAATTTTTAAATTTTTGTCATAAACATTATTAAATTAATAATCTCTTCACTATTGACATGAAACACAATAAAACAATTTGGAATGCTTAAAATCAGTCCATCAAATTAAAAAAGTCGTAGATCCTAAATGAGATTATTTCTTCTACTGATCTAAATACCTACTCCAAACCATTATTTTTCCCCCCTCCATATGAGTGAACTTCCTTGTATCTAGTCTCATACCGAAACGAGATTTTTGAGAACAGAGAAACGGACACAATGCCAGTTTTCCCTCCTAATTTCTATGTTCGCAACCCCATTCTAAACGAGCCCTACTATTGCTGAGTGCTCTAGGTGCAACTCTCATCCGCCTTTGGAAATGCAGACCCACTTCATATAATCAACTTTGGATAGTTGTGTCACGTATAAGCAAACCTTGAAGGAAGAGTTGTGAAGCCTCGTAGCCAACATAATTGTTATGGTACAATTCCATCGAGCAGTTTTTTTTTTTTTTTTATATATCTGTCTGCGAGTGGTGATGCTAGATCATCCACCATGTCGCTCGGTCACGCTGTTTATAATACGATAACGTATCCCAGAGACGGATTATGATACTTTAGGTAGTGACAAGAGAAACAGCCACAGTACATTCTTGAAAACTAGCTTCTAACATTCCAACGGCTCTCATGACCTCTTCTCGTGTTGAATGATGTTGCTTCATATCGATGTAATTTTTTTTCAGTTCCGATGCAGAATCAATGGTTTTGTAAACATACACTTATAGAAATTCTCAGCGAAATTTGATTTTTTTTACTTTTATCAAAAATTTAAAAAAAAATTATCTATTTAAATAGTAAAATTCGCTAAAAAGAATAATTATCCAATAAAGTTAATAATCCTCAATTGCTGCAATACTCTAAACGTACTTGATCCCTAAACACTTGATGTGTGTATATATCCGAGATCAAAATTTTATTAATCTCTTTTTTTAAACTGATATTTTTAAAGCATTGCACAAAACACTGATATGAATTTCTATATTAAACAAAAACAATCTGGAAAAGGTCAAATACTTTATGGAGCGAGAACTCCTACCAAGTGAATAAAAATTCATAACTTATTCCTACGAGAAAAATACAATTATTTAATATTACAACAACAAAATGTTCTGCATAACACACATGCGGAACATTTTGTTGTTGTGTAAATATTAAATTGTTCCGAAAAACGAAGCAAATGTTTCTGTATTTATTCGTCTTGTTTTACAATGTACAATGACTAAGCCTACGCTCTGTATTTCTCAAATATATATTTATTATTGTTTTAAAGGCTCATCAATTTGTTTTGTAATGAACACAAAATATTTCGATTTTTAAAAATTGAAACGATCAATCTTATAGAAAATACATATAGGATAGTGCCAACAAGCGGTATTCATTATAGCGTCCAAGACTTACCATTAGGGAAGCGTAATAATCACACCAGTCTAATCATTGTGGTGTGACGACGAATAGGAAGGAAATCAAATATTTTTCCTCCTTTTATTTTATTATAATTAGTAATTAATACAACTAATGTTTTATTTTTTTATATTGTTCCGAGTGATCTTGACGTGAACGTGTATTATAATATTTATTTATTTATTTATATTTTACTGTACACGCTAATAATACACAAAAATATGACAAGTAAGCAATTATACGAACAAAAGCGAGCTTAGATATTCAACGCCATAATGTATATATTACATCTATAAATCCCGCGCTTTATCCCTCTATGTTGTATTTGATTCTGTATCGGTCACGCTGTATACATATATAATTGACTAACTAAAGAATAAACTACATTGAACAATTTAATTATTAAGTATAGTTATTTCTGTTAATTGTTCATTGTACCAGTTTGGTTTTTTCACTTGAATTCCAATTAGAATCTTTCCCACGCAAGAATTCAATCCACTAATTAAATCGTACTATAAAAGATTTGTTGCTACAAATATTTGGATCTTAGAATGGAATATTCATACGTCGACTATTTAATAAATTTCTTATTAAAAACATTATTTTATTATCGGATTGATAAGAATTATCACACTTGTCAATATTAAAGTCTATCACCCGTAAATTACTGTAATGATTTCTTAGGACAATTAGTGTTTTATGGGAACGGTCTAGAATTGTTAAAGTGCGAAATCTGACCTTAAGGGTTTGATGCACGTCGCTTACATTTATCTCAATATTAAAATACCTACTAGGGTAATTCATACCAGTTCGATTTTAAGTGTCAAATCACAGGAAAGAACCTTGATTTCATTAATTTTATTTGTTATTGTAAATTTGTGAATTGTTAGTGTTTTTACGTAATAAACTTTTAACAATGTCCAGTAATCAATAATTTTACATTGAACGTCAAATTCATCTAATTATTAAAAGGACCGTTTCGTACGTCACCACTATCGACCCAGTGTTCTTCGTATTTATTGCGTTAACTCTTAATAGGTATACTTAGTTATTATTAACAAATATAGTAGAATCATCAATCATTTTATAACTACACTTGGGGCTATCTTACTACCTACTGTTAGCGATAATAAACTAAAATAGCTTTTCTTCCACGTTAATTATTGTCAAGTCAGTAATTTAGCGTTTTTATAGATAAGGAGTTAGTTTGAATAACATCAGCAGACGTGAAAATTATTATATATTTTTAAATAGTGTTCTTCCACAGTAGCACCGTTATCCCTTCTTTGCATATTCATATACAAAATTAAAGGAAATTTGGTTGAAAAAATAAATTTAGCAGATATGATTTTTTTTCTGCAATGGACATTAAAAATATATCCAGACACGATCAATTTAAAGTGAAATTGTTCTTTTATATAATTTTTTGGCGTTCAGTGTTAAGATGGAAATTTCCACCATTATGCAAAGAAGGGTTAAATCCTAAAATTGATCCCAGATGCCATACAACGTCTATCCATTGAATTTACTTAGAATTATTAATATTACAATGTATTTATAATAATCTAAATAAATATCAAATTTAAAGACAAAAATCCATCATATTTTAAATGTACAATTACGGGACTTAACGCAATGGAAAATTCATGTGTAAAAAACGCAAAAGTTTAAAATTAAAAATCCATCATTTTCCATTCTTATTTAATTGCCCCGATCAACCGATGTAGCTACAAACTACATCGTTTAATCGCTATAGAATATATCTTCTATGAATTAAACATTAAACATTTTCTCATTTGTCAAAATTTTACCAACGTTTTTGGGTTTTTGGCATTCCTACTACTTACTAGATATACTTCCCTTCCTTGTTACGGCATGTACTATTGCTTTCCTATCTCTATATACGATCTCACTTTACGATAGCCTCGACTTTAGGTGGTAGCCAATATTACTTCATAAAAGTATTTGATACTAACACCATCTAGAGGATTTTTGTACTCACTACCAAACAAAATTATTTAGATATACCTTTATTTTATATTCCCTATTTACATATGCCCCAATTAAACTAATATCGTTAAAAAATTGCTGCAAACTTCAAACTTGACGTAGTTGTTTATTGAGTAAGTTCACTTTGAACGAGGGGTCAAGGGTCAAATTCAAGGTTTAATAATAAAAAAAAATTCTGGTTTTGTCATAATGTTTTAAAACTATGCAACAAATTAAAAAACATTGAAAGTAAAAGTTGTAGCAGAAGTTATGTTGCACATTTTCATATATTTTTTTAACATATCTAAAAAAAAACTGACCAAGTTAAGAATGTGAAAACATTTATGTTTTCAATAATGCCCTGTGTTTCCCATGTTACATTTTGACCTAGCCTTTAAAACGTTTATAACTTTTATATTGAAATTATAGAGATTTGCTAATAGTGTCAAGCGAAAGAGCGATAAACAAAGATTCTTTTATACACATTATTTCAGACTACATAACGTGAGTTGAGATAATGATCGTTCAAACCATTTTCAAGAAATCCAAATAAGACAAATAGATATGGCAATAACTTGAAGTATAATAGAGACTTTAATAAGCTACAGCTAGTTCCATCGCGATTAATTACTTCTTTTAATACGTAATAAATACTAAAACCACAGGTTGTTAGAAATAATAACGGACATCTACGTGCAATATATTACTGCAATATTCATCGTGTCGCTATACCTTACGTATCATAACGTAAAAGTTATAACGTATTAACAATTTACGCATTAGGTAAATTCCACAAAATTATAACAAGCTAAAATAGTTTAATATAAATTGTAAAATCCATCTGAATCGGATCGAAATGTAAAATTTTTATGAACACTGTTATTTCAAGCCACGTCCGTAATTAGATATTTTTAAATTTAGAATGTAGTAATTTTCTCACATCATGCATTTAAAGTGGCGCACGTAGTAAAAAAAAAGTTATGTAATTTGATTCGTAACTTTTTATTTGGATTATCAATATCTCACCTTTATCAAAATAAAAAGAGTAAATTCTCTACTTTTAATATATTTATAGTTTTTCTAAATCTTTTCTAATTGACTTTATATTAACATATTTGCTAAAAAGAAAATCATTTCCCATATTTCTGAAAAATAAAATATGCTCTTATTTCTGTAATATAGAATAAAACTAGAAAAGCATAAACTATATATTGTATATCTGTTTATAGAATTTTAGAATAAGTCTCTTATAAAGTTTAATATTTTTGCTTCACATTAGTATTTGACTTTTTTAATTAGTTAAGAACGTACAAATTTATGGCACTTTAAAAAAAACCGTTGATTAGAAAAATTCATATGGAAGTGCCTGCAAAATTTATCACATTAACATCAGTTTTTAGCTAAGATGTTGAAGGAAATACAAAATATCTAAAATTACTCATTCTACAATGTCTTCTTTAAATATTTTTAAATCCGTGTAGTAATTTTTGAATATCTAGCAAAATACAGATTTTTTTAATTTTTTTATAACCATTAAAATTACCCATTGGTGGTGGTATCACCACTTTCCGAGGTTGACTGTTTTCTACCAAGTCATCTTAACCTAACGAATGACTATGTTAAGTTTCAAGTTTGCAACAATATTTTCTACTTACATTTTATATTTCCTGTACTAATAAAACTTGATAAAAAATATCTAAGTTTTGTTGAGATTATTAACTACAACCATTGAAATTAGTAAACAAATTGAAACATTCAATAAATTAATCTTTTTTTTTTATTTCTATTACTATTAGACATCAACAATTGTTTTATTTAATGGAAGAAAATTGAATCATAGTCCCCCTTTCAATCGGTATATGCTGGTCAGTTAATCCGTCGTGACGAATTAATACAAAAATTAACCCACGATGGTTTCTAGTGTAAACTGCTTAGGATCAACCTGATTATGGTATATTGCTAGCAGATTGTCTTATGGACGGGTCAATAGTAGTTTGTTTACATTTTTTTTTTTTTTAATAAAGTTCTATTAAAACAGACTGTTACGCAAGATCATAAACTGGATGACTGATCAAATTTGTACCACATGATTCGATCAGCCAATTGTTCTACAATTACCTAAAACAGTCATCAATAATTTTTCCGTAACTACGTAACGGACAAAAATTCTAAAAATAGTAATTTGATTTTTATGTCCTATATGCAATATGTTATTGTAGGCAGTATAAACAGCGTTTTTACTTGCTTCAAGAATATCTTATTCTTACTAATATTCTAAAATGTTAAAATGAGTTTATTAACTCTTCAACCAATATTCAAGTAATTTGGCATAGAAAAGGATATAGGTAGCCTATGTTTGATATTAACATATGAATACTAATCAACAAAAATATTACCTATTAAAAATAATCTTAAAAAAATCATTAATCCTCTCACTGATATTCTGTTAATATACCCTTTACAATGAACTTAAGAAACTGAAAAAAGCGTAGGTAATTAATTAGATTCTTGTCAAAACTACTTATTGGTATTACAAATAGGTTCGAAGTCATTTATAATCTAATTGCGTATAGAAATAACAATATAGGTGCATTTATTATTGTTATGGCGTCATAATTATACCTATGACACCATAACAATAATAAAAGTACCTATATTGTAGAGGCATTTTTAAGTATACAATTTATAGTTACTATTAATTGACGGTTACTATTAATCTGCTCCGCTCGCGTAAATTAAAAAAAAAAGGCACTATTTATCTAGGGTAAGTTAAATGGTCCAACTTTGTACTCTGTAACTGTAATTAACTACCTGTAATATCTTTACACACTTTCCAATGTTATACCTGTTATGTAGTATTGTAATAGCGACTTCGTCCACTAGAAACGCGTTACATTATTTTTTCTTTATAGAATTAATAACATTCGTACTTTTGCTTACCGAAATGTGGTACCGCCGCAGTTATATGTTAGTTTCTTAATCAGTTAAATTTTTCTGATTGATTATTTAAAAAATTGCTCTATTAGCAAACTAAAATACGTAATTTTACATATACATTACGCCTTTCTCCATTTGGGGTAGACAGGAACAATAGAACGCCAAATGCACCGATGCAAACAGACCTCTTTATAAAGATTCTTTTTTAAATACATTTCCTTTATAATATAAATAACGATAATAATAATAATTTTATTAATGTAAATACTTCTCATATAAATGGATTAATTTAATATAAAAATTAAAGATTACGCTTTGATAAACGTATGAAAGTGGATCAAAACAAATTTAACAAAACATCCAACTATACTAAATTTTATTTAAATTCACTATTAACTAGATTAGGTTAGGGAAAAACCTGGTAGATATAGGTATACTTATTAATAAATATAACTTTTTTCGGACTAGATTTCCATTTTTATGCAACTTATTATAGCAAACAAGCTGACAGTCTACCTGATGAAAATTGGTAACAGTCACTCATAGATATAAACAGCACCATGGACATAACATAGTACACTGTATCGCCCACTTCGCGGCTTCCCCCTACATTCTTAATATATGATATACTTGTGTTAATTCTGGGGTATGGACTGCATTCAAAATTTCATTCATGTATTTCCAAATCATGATTATAATAATAATTTATTGTCAGGTCATTATATTACAGCGACATTTACGCTTGATTATGTAACAAACCACTGGTTAATTCGATTAGAATTATTTTGTTTAATTCCGCTACTATTAGTTTATGTTCGACTGCCAATACTTGAAGATTCAATACTATTCTTATTACCAGAACTTCTACAAGCTTTTATATAAGCCATCGATTTAAATTTTCATTTCCATTTCATCTACACTCGTTTTGCTATAGATGTTCTACTTCCAAATGAGACATCCTCAGACAATGTAAATTCGCAGTTTGGTTACGATTAACGTTGGACTCTGAACAGCAATCCTTGGATTTGCCTGATTATTGCCTCGTTTGGAGGTGTAGCATGTGTCGCAAATGTGCGTGAACTAAATGGCAATCGGAGAAAATCGGAAAATTGTACAATTTCTGGTAATAAGAATAGTAATCAATCTTGGAGTGTTGGCAATCGCACACAACTAATGATAGCGAAATTAAAATAATTATAATCGAATAACCAGTAATATGACGGACTTCTGCAAAATAACATCTAGTTCAAGAAAAGATTTATGTAACATATGCTTATTTTTACATTTATTAGTGTGAGATTATCAGCAGATAACATTCCAAACCTAGCAGTAGAATCATAAAAAAATACTATCTATAAGAGCTTGTAAACAAGTCCATTTGAATAGCTACGATTCTATTTTTAAATTACCTAATTAAATTTTTATGTATAATTTTGTTTGCCAATTGTCTTTACAATTATAATAAACTAACTTTTACCCGCGACTTTGTCTGTGTAACCGGGACACGTTTTTTGACCAGAATACAAACTAGCCTATGTCCTCCATCCCACATTTTTTTTTGTACCAAATTTCATAGTGATTGGTTAAGTTTTGAAGGCGCTATGAGGTAACAAACCAACAAATTCACGTTTATATAATTATAAGGATTGTATTCTTTTACATAGCATACACTGTAACTAATAGTTTTTTTATATAATGATAGGCTAACATTTATAAGTTTAGAAATATATACCTAATTATTGAATAGAAACTCAATAATTAGTTATTGAATATACTCGAAATAAAATACCTACAATATAATGTAGAAACGGTATATGTTTAACCAGTCAAATATGTAACGTATAAAAATAGACAAGTGGAGCAGCTAACACTATTTAATAATTAAAATGTTTCATTTATTTATTAACAATCCGTCATACTTAGGTTTTTCATGAGCGGCACAACAAGTCCTCTAGATTGTACGAGTAAGTTTTACCTTTCGCAAGCAAATGATCGAACTTTTATCATATGCCGATATATTAGTATAATTTAGTTTGACACAATTGAAAGTTATTCATTTCACATGTGTCATATACTATATAGATAACCAATTTCAAAATTTCTACGACTGGGCATCTCTTCATTTAAGTTTCCTCTTGTCGGTGCAACTAATTCATGCATCTTCCTTCAGCCAGACTGGGCAGTTAAATTTGAAAAAGTGGCATATCATCGAGCTACTAACGCTACTAACTAAAAAACTAGTATTATACAAAAAATTTAAAAGAAACATCGCTTTCTTGTCGGTACAGAATCTTTTTTTATCAATTTTTTTAAATAAAAAAAAAATTTTTCAAATTATAAACTAGTACTTTACATAATACCATAACCCTTTTACAACGACTGTTTCTTAATATCTCTAGTCTAATTGACGGTCCATTCGTATAAAGAATACGGGCAATATGTAAGAAACATTACCTCGTCGGTACAGAATCTATTTTTATCAATTTTTTGTTTAAAAAAAAAATCTAAATTATGGACTAGTCCTTTACATCTAATCTAATATCATAACCCTTATTAAGATTACTGTTTCTTAGTATCTCTGGTCTAATTAACGATCCACCGGTATTAAGAGAGTACGGGCAATACGTCCTATAAAAAAAGGTACATACATATATGTTCTGACATGTCTTTGTGAAGCTTTAATGCATTTTGTGATGGGCATGTCCCACCTGCTTTCCCCCACTCCCCCTTAATATGCCTATACGTCTTAGTTTGATGTCTGTAGGTCGTGGACCTAATACATTCTCATAACTTTATTAAAATTATATTCGTAACACTGATAAAACTTGAATTTTTCTTTTCTAAATTGACTATAATTACATAAATATATAAAAAAAAATGCAAAACTTTTAGCAAATTAATATTTCCTCATTATCTATTGATATTTATTATAATAAACAGGTATTTCATAAAGATATTATATAAGTACATACTAACACCATCTGGAGGAAGTTTTTGTAAACATTGTTCCAATTAAAAAACTTGTACAATGCCTGATAAACTAGATTCGCTTGACCGACTCTGGTAAAACATTCGATTTCATTGAGCCAATACTTACACCTTTTCGATTATAGAATTTCATTAAAATTGTTCCAGCCGTTTTGATGTGATGTAATAATTAGATTAACATGAATTTAAAAAATGACTGTGTTTCTTTGTGTATCTCTAGTATTTACGTTTTCTTAGGATAACAAACATTGAATAACAAGTCAATGTATTTGTACAGCTAATGATGATTATTATTTAAAAGCGATTTTTGGCACTTTCTTCCTGTCTTGAATGGTTGAAGAAACAATAATTGTATATTATTACGTAAGTACTTACAATAATAGGTACTTGATTAAAAATGTAGCATTACAAGTGAATATGTTAAAAATATACCTAGTGCTTAAATATGATCAGTATGAGATAATGAAGATAGGTGTAATGTTTTTATCGTTTTAAACATCATTACAGTTTATTACTTATTATTATATTACAGTTTATTTACGACATTACAGTTTATTAGTTAAATATCTGAATGAAGTCTGCATTGCTATTCTCTTATTCTTATCTTAAAGATTAAAAATAATTTTTTTTATTATGTATCTACTTTTCAAATTTATTAGCCGTTAATAAAATAACGCTAAGATGCAGAAGTTTGAGGTCGTTGTTCATATAAAGTAGTTAAATATCGTTATTAAAACTTTGCAATTGTTCTCAAAATGAAAACTTCTTTGTCATTTTTTTTTTATTGGAACCATTGTGTTATACATTTTAGATTTATTAATTACTTATAAAAACAAGGTTTAAAGATTGTATTTAAACCTTGTTATAACGTTAGTCAATTTTCTTTTCCAGCACATACATAATTTAATACGAGTAGTTGTATGACATCTGATTTTAGATTTTCTATATACAGTTTTTTTAAATCTGTTTTTCTATTGTTGCAGCAATGATGTTATTAGAAAGTGACATGTTTATGGATGCGCTAAATGCTTCAGCAACAAATAAAAAGGAACCCAAAAAAAGGAAAAGACGCACAAGTGGATCTAAAGACGGAAATGCTCCTAATGAAGGATCTCCGCCACATACGCCTACGTCGATAACTAGTCCAAATAGTGATAATAAATCTGTCCCACCCCGCTTCTATCAAGATACTTTAGAAACAGAAGAAAATAAAGAAAAGTCCTCAGATCGGACATCAGAAAATAATGATAATATAGAAACTAATAATGTAATAGCAAAAAGAGATATCATAGAGGAACAAATGGATACTTCAGAGCCTCATACTTTGACAGTTAATGGCTTAAAAGGTGTTTTATGTTATCACAAAAGAAAAGGCCCTAAAAAAAGCATTAAATGGAAGCCAGACTCTGAATTAGAAGAAATTCAATACTTTGAACTCGATGAAACTGAAAGAGTTAACGTAACTAAACCTTTCACAGATATGAAATATTTGGAAAGAATTCACGAAAGAGAAGCTTTCCAGAAAGCTAGAAATCTTAGTAATGATGATGTAATGGAAGAAAAAACTAGTTGGAGACCTCTTATCCCTATTGATACTGAGGGACAAATTCAAGTAGAATATGGAAAAAATAGTAAAGAAAAAGAAATTCAAGCCATTAGACAAAAAGGAACATTACAGCCACTTTATTTCCATAAATCAATGATTCCTGATTCTCCTTTCGAACCAGATCCTGAAACTCACCCATATTCTGAACCTACAATTATTCCTTTAGAAGATGTCACTGGAAATCAAGATAATGTGAGCGACTTTCGTAATATGCCATGGCCTGAACCTAAAGGCAACGCACCTCCAGCATCCACGACTACAACCGTGCAATCTATGTTTCCAACCAATATGGGCCAATTTCCTGGTAACTTTCCAAATGGTCAGTTTCCTGTTGTTCCAGGTTTCCAAGGACCTAATCTGGGTCCTGGCGAATGGCCAAATGGTGTACCCCCTCACAATATGATGCCGCCCATGCCAACGCCACTACCACCTGTAATGCCACCTACAAATTTACCACCTGGTATGATAATGCCTCCTGAAAATATGATGATGGGACCGGAAATGTTCGGTGGTCCCAATCCTATGTTTCCTGTCCCTCCAGATGGTTTTAACATACAGCAGAATATGTTTCCGGTTGATTTTAATATGTCGGGACCACAAGGTCCTCCTGGTCCAGATGGATTTTCGACTCCTGGTAATTATAGAGGAGCGATGCGAGGTCGGGGTTCGGGTGGACATTGGCGTGGAAAAAATACAGGAAACTGGGAAGGGCCACAAAGAGGCCGCGGTGGTCATTCCAGAGGTGGACGTAAAGCTGTTTGTATATACTTTCAAAGAAAAGGTTCCTGTCGACAGGGCGATAACTGTTCATTCTTACATCCTGGTGTAAATTGTCCGTTTTAATCTATTTGGCTGCTCAAGCATGTCTGTTATATTTGTACAGCATTCATGAAATTATCATAATATTATAAGGATTTATAGTTAAGAGTTAATTATTATTCTTTAGAGTTATATACTTAAAAGACTGTTAAATATGTATATAATTTCATATGAATATTGTACGAAAAAAGTGTAAATAAAAACTAAAATAAAAGTGGTTATGAACTTTTGACTTGTTTACTATATTATTATCAACTGTAGTTAAGTAATATTCTGTGGTATCAAGCTAGACCTGCCTACTGTATTCCACTGGTCATTTTAATACATAAAGTGATTGTCATCAGCGAGAATCCATAAATTTAAATCAATGCCTTGAAATTATGAGGTACTAGCACCGTAGTGTATATAAAATGTGGGTTCCAAAATCGGAGATTCGCAGCGTCTAACTATAAAAATAATGTAATTTAAATATTTAAAATTATATAATTTAAGGAATGACCGTAGCATAAAACAAAGATGTCGCGTACAAATGTTAATAATTTAAGATTGTGTTTCACAAAAAAACCGACTAATTGTGGCAAAACCATTTATTATAGGAACAACCTTTTCAAATCGAATCATAATAAAGTTATGAGGTAACAAATAAAAAATGCAACTGAATTAATAACGAGAAAGCTTCTTTATTCTATCCATTTTAATCCTATTACTCCTAAATTACTTCCCAAAGAAGGAAATATAGAGGGCAAAAGAGGAAGAGGAAGACCGAGGAATAACTACATGGGACGGGGGGGAGAAAAGGGATTGTTAGTAATGGAGACTAAGAATCCCATTGCTAACAATATATCCAACCAGGTCGACCTCCTCGCGGTTCCCCCTGAAAACTATCATGATTAATTCCTGATGAATTCATCATGATGGGCTAATTGGCCTGTTTTCATCCTCATCTATCGCCCTTCACTAGTGCCCCGCCAGTGTATCCCATTAGCGCAGGCGGGGTTACCACTTTATTTTCATCCAATAAAAAAATAAAAACTACATGGGGCAGATAAAAGAAACACTAGGTGTCATGTCGTATAGGGAGATCAAGGATATGGTCTCGGTTAGAGCTGGTTGAAAGAAGATGCATTAATTAGTTGTACCGACAAGAGGAATTTCTTAAATGAAAAAAAACTCCCAAATACCTTAAAGAACGATTTGTATTTCTCGGTGAGGTACAGAATCACGATTTATGCAATGCTCTTTACAGCTTTTCTTTTTACTCTAAATCCTTTGTGCACGCCATACGAATATGGAACTCACTACCATCCTCTATCTTTCTCTTAACCATATATTTTACTTTGATAATTTCGCGAAATTAATGTTTTATGGGCCATTAAAAACTAAAATTACAGTAATTTTGACTTAAATTTATTAGAAAATAAGTTTATATTGATTCTTACAATAAATATTGCGTTGTAATAAAAATTGAAAGTTTAACTTCATTTTTCTTCGACAAACGGCGTCATTTATAATTGAATAAAAAGATAATATTAATTAGTAATTTTAGCAGCGTTACCAGATTGAGTATATTTTTCAAATATTAATAAAAATTGTTCGGTTTGCGAGATCTTAAGGAAATAAAATTTTGGGAAAAAAGTTAAATACGCTTGGAAAAAATGAGTATTTTTTGGAAATTTTGAGTAATAAATTTACTACTTGTAAAGTATAAAGTAAAATACGATAATGAAGAAACAACAGAAGATAAGGAGGGACCCAAAGGAATAGAAATAGAAGTAATTACATCTTTTTTTTGTTGTTCACTTTGTTGCACATGATAAAACCCAGTGAAAAAAAATTACAAGTTATGATTGGATAAATGTAACGGAAAATCGATTTGAAGAAAAATATTTAACGTTTAGGTAGTAATTTCAATTGACATTTAGCAACCCTAAATTTAGTTTCTAAATTGCTCAGCAGAGGCAATATTAGTGAATTGTTCTATAATCATTTCTAGAAATAAACAATATTATGTCTATATTTTTAGATAGCTACCTAAATAGATAATGCAAAATAGCGGTATTCGAAACCAAATGCTTTTGTAGTCGAATAATTAGTAATTACTAATTTTATATTTCGAATACTGAATTGATAATATATTAATATAAGTATTCGAATGATTTTAATAATTAATAATTCGACTACCACTAACTGCTAATACATCATTCCAGCGGTCAATTGCATTCGCTTAAAATGTAAATAATAAATTTACTTTATTATCTGATTAATTAATGAGTACCGATGAATTTACTGGGTATAGAGGAATAACACTTGGTCCTCAGGAATGGCAATGCATGAGGGGTATCATGGGTGAAACAGTATATTCTGTTATGTCTATAGTACTGCTCATGTCTATAGGCGACGGTTACCACTTTCCATCAGGTGGGCTGTCAGCTTGTTTTTCATTCTAAGTTGTATAAAAAAAACCGAATACTGCTAAATTTTACTACACATACAAAATTGGCAACACGATTGGCCATTATCAAAAAAAGAATACTCAGCGATTAGGTCGATTCGACTGCGTTCTTACTGACTCGTGGATGATTGAGTGATTAACCGATGAATGATTTTAACATGTAATGAATGAAACTAGTAATCGATAGAATAAAACATTAGTAGTTTAACGACTGAAAAACGTGGGATAATCCCTAATGAATTGCTCCATCGAATAATCAGTAGTCGTTCGTTCTCTGTCTTATTAGTAAATTCGCGCGTTGATCATGCAAAATTGTTTTTTATATATTATGGTTTCGGGGTCATGGTTTCTTTATTGACAGCAAAAATCGTGCAATTTGTAACGATTACATAGTAATTGCGCGATACGTAATCATACTTTAGCTTTCATATTCCTTTTTCTTTTCTTCAGTCTTGTCTTGTTTTTATATATAACAAAATAGTAATACCTCTATTATATTATATATTATACCTACGTGTCAAATAATAAACAATTTATTACAGTGCTATTTTAAAAAAGAATTGTTTTTAGATTATCTATTTGTAGCAAATTACCGTCGTATTTCCTGTCGTATATATACATATATTCTTATTATATTTATTTGCAATGACTTGTCAATAAATTTATTTTGTTATCTGTTTTTATTCTGATTATTATCGTTGATTTTTCATACATCAACGTTAATTTCGTAGTGAATGGACAAGTTATGCAACGTTGGTTTTTCTTAGAGGAGCATATAAAGCAAAAAGAAATTCTTCCAAAAAAAATGTCGCTGCAACAACCTGTGGCTGTTCATGAAGTTACATCACAAGAATGGATTTTTACCGTGTCTGCACCAGATGTAGGACCAAAGGAGAAAGTGTTTCTAACTGGAAACACTGCTGAACTTGGAGAATGGGATTTTAATAGAATGGTGCCCTTAGAGCAACAGTCAGAGACTAATTTATGGAGCAAAACCATCAAGATACCAAATACTTCTGATGTGCTGTATCGCTATGTCATATGTATACCTACTGAAGAAAATGATGTAATTGTTCGAAATTGGGAAACCAATATCCATCCTCGCGTCATTAAAGACTCAACACTACATCCAGTTGAAGATGTATTTGGTGCATATGATGGTAAACATAATATCAGTACAGGCTGGCTCACTACTCAGACTTTAATACAATTCAAATTTGCTAAGAATCCATTACATCTGAAGAGTCGGCTGAATGGGAGATTAATGAATATTAAAGTAACACCGGTGAAGTTGTCTTTTGGAACAGAACCACAAGTGGAAGACTCGTCATTGAGCACAGACACAATGGATGTTGAAATGCCAGCTGGTGTGTTTGTTGAGGTGTCTACACTAGACAATGATCCTTCAGTCTGCCGCTTGAGAGCCCAAGAACAATTTGGAAGCGAGTACAAGCCTAATGATATATTGCTTATTAATATCATGACTCCTAATCCCTTAGGTCTTGCATACCTTGTTGACTTCTATTCATATAGTAGTCGGGCATCTGCTGAAGACCCACCATGTCATATAGGATACACTTATATTCTCCCAAACATGTTTAAGCCTTCTGAAGGCACTTTAGAGTTACCTGTAACATGTAATGTTAAACACAGGCCACTGGGAACAGTCAACTTTGATTATCTGATTATTCGTCCATTACCTGAAAAGCTGTGTGACCTCCAGGTGTCTTATGCTAAACACTGGGACCCATCTTGGACTGGCTTGGAGGTTGGACACCGTGGTCTTGGAGCTAGCTTCAAAACAAAAGAGTAAGTAAATTTTTAATTGAAGTTTATTATTATATCTGATATGTATCTATTATTGTTTAAAACATATATATGATAACAAATGTGATAGGATAAAAATGATAAATATATTTATATTCATGTTTTCATTTTAACTGAATACTTTATGGCAAAAATATTTTTGCCTTGTTATTGTCATTGGATAACCTGTAATCATTTTCAGAGGAAATTCTATTCGTGAAAATACAATAGCGTCCCTTAAAAAGGCAGCTGCTAGTGGTGCAGATTTGCTTGAATTTGATGTTCAACTGAGCAAAGATATGATACCAGTTATATACCATGATTACCATGTATGTATTTCTATGAAAAGAAAGAAGGAGGTTGAACATACTGAAATGTTAGAATTACCAGTGAAGGACTTGACCTTGGAACACCTACAGAAATTGAAGGTATATAGCTGGATATAGGTTGATAAAGCAAAATCTTATTAGTTGCTTTTCAACAATGGTATCAACATGGTCCTTAATTTTTGCCTCCTCAATTTATTATATGATTTCAGTGTTATCTACTTGTAATGCCAATGCAATAATCATTATTTTTTAATACTTATTTCAATGTTATGTATGTATAAATTACTGCTTTGTTTTTTTTTAAAAAAAGAAAGCAGTAATTACAAAGCCAGATAAATAATATTTTTTAATCAAATTATAAAAATTACTTGCAAGCTACTGCATAAGGTTTATTTTACATTGTCACATTAAGTATATATTAAAATTATTACTATTACTCATTTTGAGGGTGGCACCCTGAGATTTAAAAAGTTTCTCTGCCTCATAATATATAAAAAAAAAATAGCATATAAAATAGCCTTTATCTAAACCAGTGACTTTGCCTCAACTATTTTCTTAGTCGGATTTCTTTTCACTATTTATTACCTAGCTTTTGAATATGTAATAGTCAATACAATCCATTTTTTCATTTTCATGTTAAATTTGTTTTATAGAAAAGTTCCTATTCATGAGTGATTTATAGGAAATCTATAATTCAAGACTTCATATAATATAAGGATTATTTGCATCAACATGTATTTTCAGCTTAGGTAATATAAAAATTTCATGCTAGGAGTATAGCACATATATAATTTCTTTGTATTCAGCTATGAATTAAGTATATTAGATACTGTGTATGTGAACATAAACTATTTAAAACACTGTATATAAACATACTATGTTTGTTGTTTCTAACAATTATTTCAACTTTATGCAGATATCTTCTTTAAGGTGAGTATGGTGCTTACATCATAGCATTTCATTTTACACTCCAAGCTGCACTGGATTCCTCAGAAGAAAGCAGTAACAAAGACAAGATACTCTCACTGTTGACAACTATGACAATAGATTCATTAGCTCATCTCCAGCAACAATACCATTGTCTACTGCAGTCACCACAGCTCCCTTCACTGCCTGCATCGATGTCATCACAGACACTACAAGCTGCGGCCGGGTCCATACGCCGGGACATAAGCATCATCCTCACCTTAAAGAAAATTAACCGATTAAGTTGAAAAAAATTACCAGAATCAACAAATGTAGTAAATTCGTAAATTCCTATTGACAAGTATATAATACACTAGCGGAAAAAATATCTCAAATTTTGGCAATTTTTTAAAATCTTTGATGAAAATGGTAATATTGGACTAAAAAAAGCAATTTAAAGCTTGAAGTTTCTAATTTTTGGTTGGGTGCATGCGTGCGTGCGTGCATGCATACGTGCGCGTGACACCTAAAAGTCCTATTTTTTACGATTTTTTAAAGTGAAAAAATCATGCCAGGAACTTGTGGGGAATTCATTCAAGTTTCTGAAACCCACCACCGATTTTCTGTGCAACCATTGGTTTCTGAGAAAAAAGAGAAAATGATCCATTTTCATTCATAGCTCAGTGAGAAATAGTCGTATCGAGACCAAAAAAAAATTGAAGCTAAGTGAACAACCTATCTAATCCATAAGGTGGTTAATTTGGATTTTTTTTTCAATGCCGTACACCAAAAATGAGATCGAAAAATTTTCGTAATATTTTTGCACGGTACTCATTAAGATTGCGCGATACATGTTACTTGGCATGTTTTTTTTTTGCAAGATCCAAAATTAGATTTTCAAGCTTAAAATTATTTATTTTTTTACTCCATTTTATCAAAGATACAGCCATATGAAAAATCGCAAAAATTTTAGATTTTTTTTGGATCCCTTTAAATTATTCCGCTAGTTTATAAACTTTAAATTACCCTATTTGAACTCGTTCTAGCATAATAATTATCCTATGTTCAAAGGACATGGTCTGCGTTTAAATTTTTTTCAGTTGTTTATGTGTGATTTAGTACCTAATATTTTAAACTATCATACGAAGATGTTTGATAGTTTCCTATTTATAACATATATATGATTTATAATTTTTAGTTTATAATCTACAAACTTAAGATAATCTACATCTATACTAGAATTATTGGGTATTTTAGTTCATAATTTTCAGGTTGGATGGACTGTACTTTGGATCTAATTTAAGTTTATACGTCAATAAAATTTGTGGATCTCACGATGAAAAAAATCCGATTAACACTCAAAATTTCAATAATTTTCTTTTGTACTCTGTTCTTAATATCCCGTTTATGTATTAGATTCTTACAATTTTTACACTGTTCAAGCTATAAATTTGGCTTCCTTAATTTGATTTTTCTTTGCTACTTCATCTGCATGAAATTAATTGTTATTATTGGGAACTCGTATGACACTTTAATTTCATCAAAATGTGTTAAAATATATTTAAATATAAAATATAATATACAAACTTTACATTCAAAATAGTGGTGTGATTAATAGGCGTATCTACATAGATATGCCTATTAATAATTCAATTAAAAATTGTATAAACTATGATTTATAGGTGTATCATTTGGTAGAAGGCCGTAACCATGAAATACTTTTTTTTGATGAAGATTTAGAAGAACATCAACCATTTCCAACTTTAGAAGATGCTTTAAAGAATATTGATTCACATGTTGGTTTCAATGTGGAATTGAAGTGGACCATGGAGATGGGTGATGGCACTTTTGAGTTGAACAATCCATTCGATATGAATACATATGTAGACAAGGTAATATATTAACAATAATACATTATAAACTGGTAAGATAAGTAAAGAGTACTGAAGTTAGCGATAAATATTTGGGCTAGGTATATATAAATAAATATCATATAATATATATAAATATCATCATGTCATGATGTCAAAAACGTCATGATGTTCTTTCACGCTAATCTTCAGAACCGCTTAACTGGTTTTAATGATTTTTATAAATATGTATAGTTTGTTCCAATTTGAGAAATAATATTGCCATTATAAAAAAAAAAAAAACTATATTAATATCTAGTAATTTAGTAATATCTAACAAAACTGACGCTTTTGCTCTTCGTTTGTTTTATTTATGACCTAGGCCACCACTGACAAAGATTTGCCTATTAGAAACGGGCACCTACCCACTGAATGAGATGTATTGGGTTTTCATTTTAGCTATAGGATTATTATGTAAAGTTTACTATCATTGATTGATTTTATATTTCTTCTTAGATTTTAGAAGTCGTCTTAAAACATGCAGGAGAGAGGCGTATTGTATTTTCTGGTTTTAATCCAGATATTTGCACCATGGTACGACAGAAACAAAACAAATATCCCGTGATGTTTTTAACTGTTGTAAGTGTACCTATGATCTATTTATTGTTAAAGTGATCTAGTATACCTACCTACTATAATTTTAATACATAATTTTAGGTCAATACTTTGAGTATGTAACTCAAAGGGTCAATATTCTATAATCAGTGTCATTTTTAGGGTATTACCAATAAATACCCAGCATACCGTGATCCCAGATGTCTGTCCATACCGGCTGCTGTGCAGCATGCGGTTAGTTCGGATATTTTGGGTGTTGTAGTACACACAGAAGATCTTCTACGGGATCCAACTCAGGTAAATGGAATATTTCTTTTGTATTTATTATTAAGTTCTAAAACTTCTCGATATTTATGGCATGTAGTAAACTTTTACTAGACTTCTAGTATACAATCCATAAATTTAAAGGTTTCATTGAAAACTATAAATATTTATTGCATATTTAACGATGGACTTTATTAATAACTTAAAAAGTAGAATATGAAGATAAATTGCATACTTTCTTTTTTGTTCTAAATTGTAAAAAAATCTTTTTACAATTGATTAGGTCACAATTGAAGTTATTAAAGCCCTTTTTTTGTAAAGCAAGATCTTATATTACGGTCTATTTTATTTTGGTACATTAGAAGAGATTGATAAAAGTAATTATTGTTGTGGTTTCATGGTTGTTTAGTATAGTGACGGCTTAAAATAATATTAATTCAGAACCTAAGGTTAAAGTGTAATCTGCAACTAGAATTTTGACCTATGCATAAAATGAAATCATATCTAATAGACATCAAATTATATAATTTTAATCTCCTTTTAATTTTGATCCGATGGTGATTTCGATTCTATTGCGTCAAAAATGAAACTGCTGGTCGACAGTTGTGACGTTTTTTTTTTTTCCTAACCCTATTTGTTTGCTTTAAAATATTAGTCATCTACTTTAAAGCAAGCAGTTTATTTTATATATTTATATTAGGTCAAAAGCTTAATCTCTTCTCTAATTTCTTCTTCTAATATTTCATTGATCTGAGTAAAATACAGTTTGAAATGGTGTCCTCAAACCGACTCTTATCCATGGTCTGTAAGTAACGTCTCCAGTCATTTACATGTTTTAAAAAACATCTGTGTATTGGTGTTTATACAGTTGTTATTTTCAATAATACAAAAATCACATCACTAACTTGGGTCAACGACCTCGTCTGCAAGCACTTTATTTTAATCTTATCAGAACGTGTTAATAGGATTATTTTCTTTATGCTATTATCGAGAAAGAAAACGTCTCAGGATTTGTTGGTGGTTTGTAATCCACCGAGTGAAATTAAGATTGTCACCTCTTTACATAAATAATACCACAGATATCACAAATATGATTCGTTCAATAAAATTGTCATATAAAAGAACTACGAAAAGGTAAAAAAATAATACCATTGATAGTCTGTTGATGTACAGACTATACAAATAAAAATAGATTAAATTTTTCCATTTGTTACTAATCCTATTTATGAACTGTTTATAATTAAAAAAATCTTTACCACCTTTTCAATGATTTATATTAAAATAAACTGCAGTCTCCATTTTAATTCGTTTGAGTTACAAACATCTTTACAAACTATCGTATTTATAATATTAAAACTATATGGGTACTTACGGAGAATTTTATTTTGTATATGTTCCGAAACCTTCATCCATCCAGTGCAATTCTTTATATTTTTTATATTTTTGCAGGTGAAATTAGCCACCGATGCGGGTTTAGTTATATTTTGCTGGGGCGATGATAATAATGATAAAAACACAATTAAGAGGCTGAAGGAAATGGGCCTGCATGCTGTGATATATGATAAGCTCGATCAATATACCACTAAAGAAGTTAAGGTAAATAATTTGTTCTTTTAATGTCGTAGTTAAAAATAACACCTTGCTATTAGAAAATAGAAGTATAAGTATGAATATTTGGAATTTATTATTAAATATATCTATTTCATGCACTTTTGAATCACAATAAGCCATTGTACTGCATACAAGCCTAGCAGGTATAGAAGAATACAAGTTACATGTTTTCTTATATATCTACTATACCTTCAAGCTAATTGTCTGCACAAAATACAAGCACATATAATATTTTTTACTCTACACAAACATAGTGATAAAACATTTAATTTTAAAAGTAACATACAAAGGCGAGCTTATCTCTAAGAGATTTCTATTAGCAAATCTTGTCGCTTTTAAACTTTTTTCTGTAGTGTAATAATTTTTTACCCAAAACCATTCTAGATTCTTTAAAAAATTAGACGAATTCTATTAGATTGTAAAACTAAGTAAGTATCAATTATTATTAATTATTAATTATTATCATATATTAATTATATTATGATTTAGAAATAATTTATGTCTTGTCAGGCGACAAATTTTTTAACTCGGTTTTTCTAACATTGTTTCGTAACTTTGTTCGGACAATTAAAAAAATTTACAAATATTGTGAATATGTCAGCAGGGAAATTACTATTTCTGTTTTGTACATTTTAATAATTGTAGTAATATATGTAAATACCAACGCAGTGTTATATTTATTTTTCTTCTATTCGGCTGATCACAACTCTGACGGTGAACAGGAGAGCATATTTCTGATGGAGGCACGTGATTCGCAGCGAGAGCTTATGCGACTGGCCGCATTAGACGGTCTCCCTGCCACAGAAAGTTCGACTACGGTGCAGACCGTCGCCGAGTCTGCAAATCGACCTTTCCTTGATCTCTCAGTTCGCAACAAAATACAAGAACGTTCCACTGTCACGTCGCTCGAGTCACTGGCCTCCTCTATAGATCTTAGAGAAGAGGTTCCAGATAAAAATTTGAAACGTAACAGAGATATAATTACAAATACTGATAAGGATTATCAAGTAAAGGAACAGCGAAACTATTTTCGCGATTTATTTACTGCAGGTGACAATAACAAAGAACTGCCGAAAAAATCTCGTAAAAACGATAGTGAATAAATTTTGTTCCTTTATTTACATATATCTTTAGCAATATTAATGAAATTATCGTTCTTGCTCAATTGTCGTCTTTCAATTTAATCATTACATCAAAACAAAAATAAATATAAATTAAAGATTTTTAGTTCAATATTTGACACATATTTTTATTAATCATTATTGAGTGTAACGTATTACGAATTGCTTTATGATAACTTATAAAATATCTGTACCCAGTGTGGTAATGAAGGTAAACTTTTTCTATTACTACTGCTGTGTAATTAGTAGGTAAATTTTGGGAACAATTTGAGATACCTAATCGTCGGCCTAATTATCAGAATGCTTAAGTCCTTCTGGATTAACTTTACAGAACAAGTAAAAACTGTTTATTTTTACTATACGGGGAAAATATTTTAATGCAATTTTGAATCTAGTAGTAAAAATGATCAAGGAATTTAATTTCACAATTGATTTTTGGATTTGCAAACTAGATTATTAAGAAAATGGAGTTACGATTTTTTTTTGCTGCAATTGCAAATATTATTTGGAGTTTCAAAGTGCAAGTGGTGTTAGGACTTTCTATTCTTTTTATTATTTACTTACAACATAGTAGGACATATTTTTATAATAAAAGTCAATAATGTTATTGCAAAATATAATGAAATTCATGTTTTGGCAATGTATCAAAAAACTTTCGTGCTTATTTACAGGGTTCATCTTTAACATTGTTTTTTGGTAATTTTTTATGTACATCATCGTCATTGTGTATAATTCATTTTTGGTGACACATTTTCTAACAGACTAACTGTTTAAAAACATTCTCTTGCATCCTCTTTATATTTATTCCCTTTGCCATCAAAGAGATATAATTCCACAAGGAATTTTCTCGCCTTGATGGTATCCCAGCACATCTTTCTCTTTGCTTACGTTTCTAAATGAGAGACATTCTGTCGTAAACTTTCTTTTCTTTCCAGCTCATGTTCCAGAAATGTTTCACCATTTTTATCGTTCTTCTTTCGGAAGTTTTTTTTCATTGTAATTTGACATCGCTGTTCAAACTTAGTTTGCAATTGCATCTACCTTTGATATTTCTTTCGCTGTTAGGCTCAATAAAACTCCTATTATCTATTTTCTTCTATATAGTTCTAAATTCCTTCCTAAATATAGTTATCCTTTTTTCCTTTATTCTTTATGTTTATTGACACTCTAATCCTGGTTTTAACTTTTTGTCTCTTGACGGCAATTGAGACATTGTATTTTTTAACCAAGCGTTGGCCCACAGTGTTAGTCTGTCGTTTGTCTTATTTTTCAAACCTATTGAGATGTGTTGTTTGTCGTAGTTAATGTCGTAATGTTTCAGTCACAGTCTGTCCTATGGGTTAATTTCTTCTGATGGATTGACATCATTAGTACATATATCTTCCATTTTTTCTTGTCTTTTACTTAATAATATTTTTATCTTGTTGTTGGAAAATTACAACATAAATTAACTATTACTTTTCAAAATACGGTATTAAATATTAATACAATAAATGTTAATTTCAGCTAACTTATTGCTCTTAAAGACACGCTTACACCTTACTGCATAGGCGAAACCGTATTGAAGTTAGGAGTTAAGCATTTTGCGTATTACAAAATGGCAGTCAGGAGATAGGTTGTTTAATTATTAACTCATAACAGTTTAGCTGTATTTTTGTAAGATATATGAAGTAATTCAGTGGATAGGCTTCAAAATACTCTATTAGATGGCATTAAAAGTCTGATATTGATATTTTGTGGAGTTACGCATTCTGATAATTAGACCGACGTAATTCTATAATACAAAATTAGTTTTTCCAGGCTTTACGTCTAAATAAATATTCTAGTCAAAAGGTATTGAAACACATCAAAATGATGATGTATTTCAATACCTATAGTACAGGGGTGGACAACCGCCAGGGGAGGTCGATCGCGACTATTACTCTAGTCCATCTTGGCAAGGCAAAAAATATAAAATTTTTACTAATCTAGCGGAAGATGCTCAGACGCAATGCTCACACTAATATAAATAAGTAGTTACTCAAGAATAATTTTCAGTTTTATGTTTTCCCTCTTAAAAAAATAAAAAATACAATACTACATCATTATATACTGAACTATGTTGTTTAATTTGAGATATCAAGAAATATGTAATTAGTAGATCGCACAGGGTTTCGTCAGTTAACAGTATATTTGGGTCTAGTCAAGTTGGCCACCCCTGCTATAATATTAAAACACCTTTTAGATTGGTAAAGTTATCATAATGTTATTCGTGTCATTTTGATTTAATTATTTTTGTTTTGTACTGTTGTTTGAATTGATAATATTTACTTAGATTTTGTTTTATAATTATTGTTTCAAAATATATTTTACTCATTTATTCGTTTCAAAACCTGTGCGATTAAATTATCTTTTGTGTAAGCAATACAATTTTTGGTATTTTAGTAAATATATATTAAAAATTAAAAAAGTGATATTTTGGCTATGCAGAAAATATTCATTGCAGGTCATTAATTTTTGTTAGTAAAATTATAAAATATACTTATTTATATACCTACTATAAATTTTATATTACCTACAATTAATTTTATCTTACCTACAATTAATTTTATCTTACCTACAATTAATTTTATCTTACCTACAATTAATTTTAATAGCCACTAATTACAATATGTATTTCATAGACGCATTCATATGCAGGGATATAGTCAAATTATATTTTTTTTCAGATGATCAAAATTATAAAATATACTTATTTATATACCTACTATAAATTTTATATTACCTACAATTAATTTTATCTTACCTACAATTAATTTTATCTTACCTACAATTAATTTTAATAGCCACTAATTACAATATGTATTTCATAGACGCATTCATATGCAGGGATATAGTCAAATTATATTTTTTTTCAGATGTATAGTCTGTGATATTTAGCCATTTTGTATTTGTACTACAATATGATATAAATATAAATCAAAAACCTGATTTTAGATTTGTATATTGTTCGATATCATAATTTGAATGTGGATCTCTCATTTTATTTTTTAATAAAATAATATATAGACAATCTTTGTTTTATTTACACTTATCGCTTTCTTAATTTGGTGTTAGTGGTGGGGGTTAGATATTGTTAGGTACATTTATATTTTATATATCCAAACATTTTAAAGATTAATAATAAATATTATTTAAGATTGGAAAATGTAATCCTCTTGTAGAACAGATCTTTGATTATATAGATAGAGAATCGAGTCTCAAAAACGGGTCATCTTTTTGTCAGCTAATTGTCGAAATATACTTACTGGGGGAAAGGGACTGTTAGTAATGGAGACTAAAAATCCCATTGCTAGCAATATACCCAACCAGGTCGACCTCCTCGTGGTTCGCCCTGGAAACTATCATAGTTAATTGCTGATGAATTCATCATGATAGGCTAACTGGACTGTTTTCATTCTCATTGATCATTCTTTACTGGTGTTCCGGCAGCGTATCCCGTTAGTGCAGGCAGGGTTACCATTCCATTTAGACCCATCAAAAAAAATACTTACGCCCATAATGTATCTTGAAGTATGTATATTTATTTATTTATTTTATAAATGAGTTTTTACGCATTAAAAAGATGCAAATATTATAAAACAAATAAATATAAGAGTTATAAAGGAAACATAACTATATATATCATGTAAAATTGTACAAAAAAATCACCCGCTTTTTTTTAAGCATTTGTATGGAGACACTATCTATATAATCTAAGGACCAGATCCAACGGAATGTCATTCAATTGACAATCGGAAAAGGTTCGTAGATTTGTTCTAATATCTAAATAAATGATTGGCAGGCCGATGCCCTCATAGTGGCAAATAATCTTATCAAAGGATTTAATTTTTCAATCTATATCATATAGGTAAGAGTTCAATGCAAGGCAATTGCTAAATTCTAAAATGTTTTCAAACATTTTAAACATGTCTGTACATCAAGGATTTGCCAAGTTCTTCAATTAGTTATTCAAGGTGTGTATTGATTAGAAATATGTATACAATATTTAAGACACACGTCATCTTCGATACCAGTGCAATTATTAAGTACGTTGGCATAACGTGATAAATTACGTCATCGTACTTCATAATTTAATTGGTATTCTGAGGACTGTCACTGGAATAATAGCATATATGGGATGCCGTGAATATGTCGATGATGACCACTTTCCATCAGATAAGAGGCGTCAGTTTGTTTGCCACTATACACAATAAAAAAACTAACACTTGTTAATTTGTTAATCTAAATTTTACATAGCCGGTTGTCGATTTTTGTTTTGGCTACAACTGAAACTTTCAATAATAAGGATTTTCTGAGATTAAGTTATTGATGAAAGTTCGAGATGCAAACGTAATTTGTTTGAAATTCAAATGTTTCAATTGAAAATTTCGCCTTAATCTTTAACGAATATTATTTAACACTTTTGTTTATCCCATTGTTCCCACGGATAATTTTTAGGTAATTGAATATTTTTAAATACTAAATATGCAGTTAAATAATAAAATGTTTCTAATTTCACGCTGCCTAGTTGAAGAAGAAGAGAAGTATGAACTGCAGATAAATTAATATTGAGCACCCTAGAGCTTTTTCTCTTAGCACACAATTACCTCCCCATAATTATTCACTTTGCTAAAGGCTAAACTATTCACGCATATTTGCCATATATTTTTTTTTTTATTTTAGGTAATTATAATTAATTGTACAAGTTATTTAGTAGTAGTTATTATATACCTACCACAATTACCTTATTTTTTCTTGCATAGGTACAGATAACTTTAGTCTATAAATGGACATAAAATTGAAATCATCTAAAGCAATGTGTCCTTACTGATCAACTAAACATGGTGTAAAATATTACTTAAATTCCTACATCCTTTTACGAACAGATACCTATCTAAATATAAATACCTACTTAACTATTCATTCCACATTCGGTTTAATATCCGAACTACCATCTATTTCATGCTGCTTTATTATTGTTACATGTTTTGTAAAACCGAGTATATCTAGTGCAGAATGTTTTTAAAATTACTCCCATTAAAGAGGATGTTTGAATACTGTAAAACACCATTATGTTAATTTGTTTTTCTTAATAATTTCAATACTACTACTAAAATTCATATGAGAATGTCGCCCTCCTGGTGTCAAGTTTAAAATTACGAGTAGCATTAAAATAATAAATCCAGTAAACATTGGGGCAATTCTGAAACGCCGTTTCTCTAAACCCATCCCTTAACCTATTATTTCGTTAGTTCAGCGAAATTACTGTTTTATGGACTATCATACTCTAAATTTATAACAATATCTATTAGAGATCTAGTTCGTACCGGTCCCTAATATAAAGGTTTTATTTTATTCAATTGAAATTTTGATTTTAAAGATAAGAGTATAACTAGGCGCCATTTGTCTAATCGTTAGACAAATAGCGCCTCAGATTCGGCCCCATTATTTGCTATCAACATCAGCAGGACTTGCAGATAACAGAAATAAGTAAAAAATACGTTATACAGGCAAATATTTTAAAAATTATTTGTTTCTGATCATCATATCAGCCGTTAACTGTCCACTGTCAAACATAAGCCTTCCCTATAAGGGGTTTTCCTTGTAGTTACGCTTGGCGGGCGGGTTGGCAACCGCAGTTTTTTTTTAATGGATGATAATGGAATGGCAACCCCGCCTGCGCTATCGGTATACACCGGCGGGGCACCAGTGAGGGATGACAGGTGAGAATGAAGCAGGTCAGTTAGCCCATCCTGACAAATTCAACAACGAATCAATCATGATGGTTTCCAGGGGGAACCACGTGGAGGTCGACCTAATAGGGTTTATTCTCTAGCAATGAGGTTGCTAATCCCCATTACTAACAATCCCTTCTCCCCCCTGGCAACCGCAGTTAGGCTTTTAGTGATGTTTTAAGAAGGATGCTGCTGCCAACTTTCGACCATTAATTTGAAATAGTATACACAAAACTCAGATGTACTTATATTGTGAAATTATCGATAAAATCATGACCCTAAAAAGGAAATTAACTGATAAGTCACTTCATCGTAGACAGTCAGACTTATGTATGTACACTTACAGTTTTTTATTGAGGTAATTCTGAAGTAGGTTTGTTACACAAAAAAGATGACAGATTAAAAACAATTTGGGTTATAAAATATAATATGTATTTTCAACAAGACTTATCAAAGTAAAATGTGATAAACATTTAAATATCATTTTCTACTGAACTATTAAGTACTTAGTTACTTTTGGACGGAATGTTATTATTGAATCACAACATTGGAATTTTAATTAATTTCACAAAATACCTAAATATTATAAAGAATGTATATTATGTACAGTAAATTCATAAATTCCTATCTAATGTGATATGCATCGCAGACAAAATTGATATCTTAGAAGTCAATCGATCCAATTTAGTTGTGATACGTAATTATTAATGACTTAATAATATTTTAGTCCAATGTCATAAGCTAATAATGTACATAGTAAAGATTAATACTAACTTGTTTTTCTAGATATGGTGGAACAGAATTTAAGCAGTTAAATAATTACCTATTACAATCAACGTCAGCTCCCAAGATATCAAAATAATCTGACGGTGAATTACATTATAAGTTAAAACGAAGCCTTACATTTGCACAGTAAACTAATGTAATAATAATGTAGTAGTTATTTATTTTGACGAAACGTAACACATAAATTTGTATGTATATCTCATTTTATTCGTGCAATTTCTTGGTACAATAATGTTCAAGTGAACTTAAAACTTATATTTAAAACTGAAACTAGGTAAATGCACACTTGAATATACCTATTTATTGAAACTGGATATCAACAATGTGAAATGTGACCGTAACTGGTAAAATTATAATCAACATATTATAAAACTGTTACGGTTTTCAATAATAACCATAATATTTATATTTTCTAATACCGTATACGTTTACCTAGATGAGACATAAAAAATAAATATTTTGCTAATAGGTACACTTGATTTTAAGCCACATGGAGTCCCCTAGACAATAATAATCTCGAGTCTCTCTACTTCTAAATAAGTATATAGATACTTAGATATTAGTGAATAGTTACATTATAATTTATGTTAGTTTTTAACACAATAATATAATATATTGTCTGATATTAATGCATAATCTGTCATTTCCTAAAACACTAATTTTTCACATGAGCAAAGGGGCTCCATGGTGTCGCCGGGTACATAAATAGTAACTTATATTGCCTATACCTATAGATAATTCAGGACTGATATCAATTATATGCTTTAGTGTTCGGTACACAGATGGGATTCAATATAAGTGCGCGTTCACCTTAATAGTACGTGAAAGAATGTCAGATCAATTATTAAATTTAGTATAAAATTGTTCTATATTTTTAAACTCGATTTCATATACGACGATATGGCAATCTTTAATGACTTGTTTGACAAAAAATGGCCAAACAAATATTAACTAAAAATTAAACATTTAAATATAAATAATTCAAAGTAAAATTTATAGGTTGTTTACAAATTGAATAATCATTAAAAATAGATTATTTTCATCTTTTATATATGCACATACCGTAAGATATAATGCATGACATTATTGCAATAGCGTCGTATATGAAATGGAGTAAGTTTATTTTAATTATGTACTCTGCTTAAATCGTTTAAAGTGTTCAATAATAATTAAGCCCTTTGGTTTATTATAAACACATTTAAAAAAGAATAAAAAATATAAATATTTATAATATGTGTATATATAAATGTACATCTCTTATGACTAGTTGTGTAATAATGTGATTTTGAAATAATTTACATTAGAGATTCTACACCTGTAACTTTACATGTTCTTTCTAAATACATTATCCACAACCATACATAGAACTGTTACTCAAATTGTACCTATATAGTAATTATATACCTACACTAACGCAATTTCTGTATAGAAATAATGTGTAAAGTATATTATTTTCCACTTCATCCCAATATCAGTTTCCTCTGAATTATACACAATGGTGATAAATTAGAGATAGTTATTAATATGTAGTGTTTATATATTATGTAATCTATATTTTGATGATTAATGTAAACATTTTATAATAGATTCAAAGAACTTGTATCAATCATCACTACTTCGCGTGATTACTATTTTTTGATTCCATCATTTTATGTCGAAATGTATAATGGGTCTTTTTATAACTTACCATAGAATAAGCCAATATCGTCCGATTTTATGTTCACCATATAATAAAATAATTATGCAAAGACATAGAGATGGTTTTAATGTTCGCAATAGTAACGTAGACAAGAACAGGATTAAGATATTGCGGACGTGCACGGAAATTTAAATCATAAACTATTACATATATTTTGCTCTCCGGTTATATCGTGACGTAAAATCATATACGATATTGTGTTATGCTATAATGAGCATATAAAAAGATATATTCAATTGTAAGCAGCAAGAATTGTGTGCAAAGTGTAGGTACCATAAATTACAAATTGTGAAGTTTGATATGATCATAATATGATGCCAATTTTAAAGCTTTTAAATGAACATTATAAATATTTTTGAAATATACAATGTATATAATATAATGTTCACAAATTTTATTGTTTATTTTGGCGCCGAGGTGTAAATTTACTATACAATCGAACATAATAATTTAATATATTACTTATTTGTTACTCTATAAACTATTAATAACAACCTGAAGTTTAAACATTGTAGTTTAATTAATTATGCAAGTTACAAATATAATGAATTTATTAATCCTATAAAAGATAAATACGTTTATGCATATGGCCACAAATTATAATCTATGACACTTAGCATTTGATAGAAAATAAAATGAAACTTTGTTTCTTACTTAAAAATGTATAAATATTAGTAGAAGTAAAAGTATTACATATATAAATATGTATTGTTAAGAATGTATAAAAAGAACATTGATATAGAAATACAGTGGGTATACTCATTATTACTTCTTATTAGGCTATTCTTAAATGGACGGACATGAAATATAATATCTCCGATATTAGGCATTAATACAGTTGCACATTCGGATTGGGCAATGTGAAAAATTTTGAGATGCCCGCAGGCGGCTTCGTTTGTAGGTGCTCTTCTATAAACTGACAAGGGCAGACATACTTCTCTCCATGACGCCCAGGCACTGTAGTACTAAGATTCAGTCTATTTTTTAAAGCATATGCCCCCCACCGACCCACATATCGCAAATATAGAAGTGCACCTCTTTCCTGTAAAAAAGTATTTTCAATATTAAGTTTTTTTTTTATTAAAACAAATTGGATTTATTTGTCCATGTAACAAAAATATAGACTTGCCAAACGTTAAGCTGTTTGGTCAATCGAGACCACGGCGCCTGAGCCAATCGTTGCAACGCGGACAACAAGCGCGTGTATCTCTGGGTTCTTTGTTCCGCAAAATCTCTTCAACATATTGACAAGGGCATAGCGCATGTGTTAAATGACGTGGCGCTGCGGGATTACCACCCTCCTCATCTAAAGTCCAGTCGAGTCGGCGTCGCAGGAAGTCTTTGCCCCACCGCTGCAGATACCGGAGGTACACTTGCTCTGCCATACCCTGTACATTCATATGCCTTGCTTACCCATTAACGCTACTAACACCCTATGAACAATTTACTATTTTGCAACAGCTACATTATTGGGAGATATGTTACAAGATTGTTGTTAATAGAAATATTAAATAGATTGCAAAAAGAAAAGAAATGGAGCAATATTGTCTTAAATAGTAATTATATTAGTAGTAGTCCGATATCTCTAGAAAAGTAATATATGATAGGTACCCACGTGATAAGTACAGTATGCAAACTATGTAGTAGAATGCGTCATAGAAGTAGTATAACGTACTACGTACTGACTGGCTATGCAATCATAAAAACGAGATAAGAAAATGGTTACATTAGTGTGCATGTGACAGGTCTGAATTTATATGGGATTTAAATTACAAGTTAGAAAAATTCTCGTATTTGTTGTAATTATAATTTCGATTCGGGGACGTTCAGAGCTTTATTTGTATTAAATTAGATATTTTACTAATTTTTATAAAAAATATTTCTGATTGTTCTATAATATTGCATTTAAAAACATAAATGTTTACAGCGTAGGTAATTACGTGAACAATTTGCAATTTTGTTTATTTATTTATTCTTTATTGACCACATTACAAAAAATGAATGATACAAAGGGCGGACATAATGCTATATAGCATTCTCTCCCAGTTAATCTTTACTTTATACCCAAGAACAGCACACTTTAACCAATTACATTCGCTTCCAACTACTTAATTACATTTCAAAATGTAAAAAACAATAAGAATTTATTTTATTCCTATTCCGCATATTCAGCTTCGAGTTTATATAGTGTTGACGAATAGCCTACTTTTCTATCTGCTAACATTTATACATGTATGTATGTTTTTTTTTTCTCTTTTACACTGCCATTTTATATTAGTCATAATCTAAGGTATACATATGCATACGGACACTGTTATTAATTATATTACTTTAAGTACTACTTTTTTTTTAAATGTCTACTATGTAAAATATCACTTACGACTAATTAATATTGCTATATAGATAAATATTTCAAGCGTACTTGTCGAAATAATATTCTACAACGTAATATTAAATATCGGCAAAAACTAACAGCCTCATTTTAATAAAAACAAAAATGTTTACTTTTTAATCTTTTTCACTTCACATGTATAGTATAATTAAGAGGTTACACCCTAAACCGTCTTTTAAAAAAATATTCATGCTCACTTTTTTACTTTATTCGAGCAGTAGGTACTTTATATTATTCTCAATTTCATGTATAATATAGTATATGTTATATACATATGTGTAAGTATTTGTTATTTATATATATTTATAAGTTTTTTTATGTAATTTTAGTATGTATGTATATCAATAATTACTAGTACCGCATTCGAGTATTTTGACACTTCCCTATGGTTGACTGGGAGAGAATGCTTTTAGCATTAAGTCCGCCATGGACACATATTTGTATTAATGTATAAATAAATAATAAAATCTATATAAATAAAAAATAAAAGTTCTTTAACACTAAAATGTAAAAAAAACTTTTACAAGTAAAAAAAGAATTGTTGATCAAATTAGGGCCCTGTTATCAAAAGCATACAAAAAAATATAATTTTCGATGTTTTAAGTAATTTACCAATTATTTTTCTTTAAAAAACATAACCGGGCTCTTACAATTAAAAAAATATTAAGAGAATCGACCCAACCAGCCATTCTCAAATAGCTTTACTAATGAACAAAAATTTTACTTTTATATTCGTGCCTTTTCCTTTAGTTTTTTGAAATTGAATTTTTCACAAATCAATTCATATAATTTATTTTACTAAAATAAGCCCTAAGTCTGGAGTATAAAAACCAATCTGTATTCATATGTGCTCTTATTCCATAATTAAAACTTTGTTTGAATTAAAAATATTGTTAATGCACAGTGTAACCAGATATCCTTGCCCCATTTCCTTTAAAATTTGCAAATTATAGAAATACCAAAGCCTTAAAAAATATAAATATTAGTCACACACATAAATAAATAGTAGCATCAGAACCTACACCTGAGATTAAATACAAGATTAAATACAATTATGTTTATGACAAAGCATAATATGCATAGTAATTAATTTAGTGACATTGATATATACATGAAGTACCTATAGTAAATGTTAAATTTAAAAACAAGTACATGTATGTTATCGTTTGGTATAACATAGGAACTACCCATTTCAAAAAACTTTTTAGGCATCTAGTTATAAATTTTGGTGCATGCAACATGCAAAGTTGAAAAGATGGTGTGTCATAGGACACAGTAATAGAATGTAGGTACTCTAGGCATAGTTTAGGTATATTTGAAGCATATATCAAGCATATCAGGTAGTATATGAAGCATTCCAACAAGGAACCATTATCCAATAAAGGAACCATACTTATGTAAGATGTTTTAATGGATTATGTATTTACTACATTGACTATATGATATATACATATATATATAGCTGACTATGCCCATGTGATCAAAATATATCCATTTCAAATTGTATGGTGTATGTCAAATTTCATGATTACTTAAGCCATTAAAGAACCAGAAGGTAGCAAACAAACAAATGCACTTTTAAATATATAGTTTTAGCAAGGATTTTATATTTATTTACTAAAAAAGCATTTGACATTCCACTGTTTCTGCCTACCCTAATTCTTATTAGAAATTGAATTGACAGGCATAACAAATATGTATGTATGCATGTAAAATATATTCTGTTCCATATCCAAACATAAATACTATAATAGCATGTGAAATGTAATCTAAGAGACCATTTATTTTAAAACTCCCAAATTATATTAGTTATAATATTGATAAATTCCACTTATTCTTTAATTGTTTAGGGAGAGATGTTTAGTATATTTTTTTTATAAAATTATCAAATAAATTAATATTGGACTTTATATTTTATTTTGCTATTAGAAAAATTAAAATTAAGTTAGTAAATAATAATGTGACATTGTACAATGCTATAGTTAAATAAATATTTACCTATATATTTAATAATTCCATCACCATAATGTAACAACACAACATAAAGAGATAATAAGAATCGAGTATGTAATTAATTTAACATGTATTGGATAAATAGATACAGATAGAATAAGAGGAAATATATTAGCATGAGAATGTTAAGGATATGGCATTCAGACAAGTTTATTTGTAAACATTCATGACAAAATAAGAAGAGTCTATTGTTTATTATACCCCCAAATTTAAAAGTTATAACTAATAAAAATCATACTTGCTGCTATTCCCTATTTGGCTAATGCCTAGATTATAATGGATATTACATTTACCTAACTTTATTAAGTCACACATGATCCTAAGGGAACAGAATGTGTCATAAAATAATATCATACCTGTTTTCTTGATAGCCTTGTTGATTGTGTCCCTTGAATAACAATGTCATTAGCTGGCACATCTAACCTTTGTTCCCATCCTTGCATAATAGATTTTCCTTCTTCACTCTCAATGAAATGTTGTATGTGGGAAATGCAAGGTCCCGAATCAAAATATATAAAACATAAATTAACTTTATGACATGAAAGTTTTCCTCTGTCATCTAAAGCCAATACTAATTTGTGTTTATTGAGCAATTTATTTACAGTCGCTAAGCACTGTTCGAGTCCTTTAGAAAGTTTCAATTTAATCCACATACATAAAAAGATTGCAGCTGCATTCAGAATAAGCCATAAAATTCCAAGTGAAAATAAAAAAAGTCCTGTTAAACCAGAAAACAGTAGGGCTAGTAGTACAAGAAATGCAAGGCTTATCCAACAGACAAGGACTCTCTTATAGCAAATATTATAGAGTGTGAAACGAGCATCATTAACAAGTAGCTCCATTGCATGAACATATTCTTCAACAGTGAGCTGAAACGGACATATTAGTTTTAGATATAAATGTCTGGAGCAAGCCTCTGATTTTGATAATTATCATATTGTAGTACATATTATTAACAAGCAAATTCCTATATTACAACTTACTGTAAGTCCTTGAGCCATTAGTTCTTCTGGCACTAATTCTGGACGAAAATGTGCTGCAGTCACCCATGGCCATTTAGTATTGACAGGCAGTAATGTTACGATTATTTCACCATTGGCTGAAATGATAGGAAATTGTGAATATTTTAAGGTAACTCTAGTCATACAGGTTGCTAGAATTTTATTTATTGGTTAAGCACATTAAGTTTTTTATCCAAATAATTATAAATTACTTACTAAATCCTTGACGAATATTGACAAATTCTACGTTCTTAGATAGTGTACTGTGAGTCACGGGATCTATATTTCGATCTCCGCGTTCAAGATTTATCTGTACAGTCTCAGTTTTTAAAACAGCTGCTGGTTCAGGGTTTGAGACTTCTGATGTGCTTGGAACTGAAGTAGAAACAGCTCCAGTGATTACTTTAGTTTCTAGAGGGATATTTAGGTTTGTTTGTTCACTATCGTCATCAAATTTCACCCATTCTTTTCTCGAAATATCTTGATTAGTACCGCCATTTGAAGCATTTATTTCTGGAGGCTTATTTAATTCTACATTACTCATTGTACGAGGATAAACTATTTTCGGGTTTATTTATTTTTAAAACTATTCTTATCTACATACACTCTAGCGACAATATAAATGAAAGAATTATAAAGTTGATTATATCAACTACACAACACACCTAATGATTTATGTCATAATTTGATTTGACAATGACAGTTTGACATATGTCAATATAATCTAAATTTCATTTCAGTGTTGCATACTTATTGGTACCAAAGATACAGAGGTACATATCTGTCACGTCTGAATTACATTTTGTTGTAGTATTTTAATAGATGATTGTTAACTGTTCGCGACATTATTTGTATATATGTAATCGTAATTTATAGTTGTTAAGTCCCTAGTTAATCGTTTCTGTATTCTGTTATTTTATATAGATTTTACATAGATTTAAGATAGTGTAAGTTAAATAAAGTATTCCTTTGCGTGTTGTCATTATTACCTACGAATAGAAATTGTAACAATAAATAGAATTAAGAAATTGTAAATTGCAATAAATAGACGCTATAGAGTACCGAACTGAAGAGACACGCGTCTCGTTCATTCTCGCCCCGTCCCGCTCGCACAGATCGCTAACGCGAGTTGGAAATGTTATCGTGCGAGCGGGCGGGTATAAAGATAGGCCGCCTCCCGTCGAGCGGCATTCGCTTCCGGGCAGCGACGCACTACACTCGAGAAGAAATAGGACAAGAAGAAAAAATACTCTCTTCAGACGGTACCGGAGGCTTCAGAATAGTAATCGCTGTGTTTCACTCCAGCCTGAACCAACGCCCCTACAGTCCACGCTCACCGTACGGCAGTCCACACCGTTCATCGTGGTCCTTCGAGCCGGATTGCTGGAGGAACACCGTTGGTACATCGAGAAGCCGGATCGCTGGAGGAAGACCATTCTGAAGCCGGATCGCTGAAATGCCGACTACGAGAAACATGAAGTCGTCGCAGCAAAAAATCGCCGTCACCGAAGCCACAACATCCGCCGCCACCACGTCGACTACGGCCGCCGGAACGCTGTCCGTCGCTGCCACGCCGTCCGTTGCTGCCACCACGTCGTCTGCGGCTGTCAGAATGTCATCTGTCGCTGCCACGTCGTCTACCGCCGCCACCACATCGACTACGAACACGTCCGGCGATACGACGACCACAGGAGCCACGGAGACTACCGAAGCCACAGGAACGACAGAGGAGACAGCAAGGAAGAAGGAACCGAAGCACGGCACGGCACGCACGGTTCGCACCACGGCCTCGCAGAAGAAGAAGGCTCTGGCCAAGGCACGGGAGGAGCTACTTCGAAAGGAGGTGGAATTGGCCGCCGCACGTGTCGCCGCCCTGGAAGCCGAATCAGAGGACGACGAGGAAGTAGAAGACGACGACGCTACCGTCAGAAGAGAACGAACGTCGGATTGGGTTCGTCGAAGCACGCTGGCACTCACAATGGAGCCGCATGTACCAGAGATAGAAGAAGTCACCGGCAAGCGTCAGGGGTTCGTCCCATCGAGACCCGTTGAAGAGGATTCGAGAGCGCCGCCGCCACAGCCGAGCAGCGACGCACTTCACCGGGACCACGCACGCCACGTTGACCCACATGCCGCCATGCCTACGATAGCAGCAGCGATGCAGTCGATGAAGAAAGAAGAACCGGTGCTGAAGGTGGGCATCGATTGTAATGAGTTTATCGCCATGCAGATGGCCGCTCGCAACATACTGCCCTCCACAGCGTCAAGAGTCACCGAGTTGCCAGTCTTCAATGGATCGTCGAGCGATGGTTACCATGGAAGATGGCCTATGAAGAGAGCGCAAGTCAACTCACAGAACAAGAGAACCTAGCAAGACTGCGCAGAAGCTTGAAGGGGGCCGCAAAGGACGCGGCACGCTCCTATTCGTCGGGTCTACGACCGCAGAAGAAGTAATGAAGATGTTAGCCGCGAGGTTCGGCCGCCCTGGAGCACTCGTCACAGCCGAACTGAACAAACTCCGCGCGCTACCACGACTCTCGGACAACGCAAGAGACGTCTGCCTCTTCGCAAGCAAGGTGCAGAACGTCGTCGCCACGATACGAGCGCTGAACAAGAGTCACTACCTCTACAACGAAGAAATAGTGAGAAACGTCACAGAGAAGATGCCGTCGGTACTACGCTTCAAGTACTACGATTTCGCCAACGACCAACCGGAGGGACAACCGGACCTCATAACACTCTCTCAGTTCCTGCAAAGGACCGCCGCACGATTGGAAACTTCGCCCCCGCCGAGGAGATACCGTCCGAAGATGGAAGACGGCGAAGACATACACGACGCAGGAGAAACCCGCTACACCACCGTGCCCGATGTGTCGACGAGAGGGACACGCTCCATCGGACTGCAAGACGATGAAGGAAGCGGACACATCGGCGAGATGGGAGCTAGCGAAGACTCATAGGCTGTGTTTCCGTTGCCTCAAAGTGAGAAGATTTCGCCACGCCTGCAAGAGCAAGAGATGTGGAGTAGATGAGTGCACGCAGACTCATCACCCTCTGCTGCACACCACGCGACAACAGCCGGAGAATGAAGTAACACCACACGTCGTCGAGGACAAGTCCGCCGCAGTCACCGCATCGGCAAGGGAAAACGACAAGATCGCGTTCCTGAAGATCCTGCCGATACGAGTCACCGGTCCCACGGGAACGTGCGACACCTACGCGCTACTGGACGACGGGTCGACTTGCACCATCATCGAGACGACGGTGGCGGAGCGAATCGGTGCTACGGGTCCCCCCGCACCATTCTACATGGAAGGTGTGGCCGGGGCACGGATCAACGCAGCTCAATCGACGCGTGTTCACTTCAAGATCCGCGGGCGGAATTCACAAGAATACACAGTGGGGGCACGGACGATGGACAGACTGCAGTTATCACCGCAGTCGGTACCACGCAGCGTCATCAAGGGCTGTCCACATCTGCGGGACATAGAGAGGGAATTGGTCTACGAAGAGGGCAAACCGACGGTACTGCTGGGGCAAGACAACTGGCACCTACTGCTGGCCCACGAAGTCAGAAGAGGATCCGACACGCAGCCGGTCGCATCACTCACCGACCTGGGATGGGTACTGCACGGTACGAGTCGCGGCAGGACAAGACAGCAGGTGCACAGAATCAGCCACATAGTGACGACACATGAAGAGGAACAATCGATGGAAGAAATGATGAAGCAACATTTCGCGCTCGAATCGCTGGGGATCGCACCGAAGAGGTTTATGAAGAGGAACGTCGCGCCCTACGCATTTTAGAAGAAAAAACTCGTCCGTTACCGGCGGGAGGATACGAGACGGGGTTACTGTGGAAGAAGGACGACCCTGTGCCGCCGGACAACTATGAATCGGCAATGCGACGTCTCCAACTGGTCGAAAGGAAATTCGACAAAAACGAAGAACAGTGGCCGCGTGAAGATAGTTCAAGCGACGATAGTCAAGCGAAAACGGGAGAAGAACGCGTACACAAGCTACAGAACGCGACGCAGTTGTCTATAGCATTACCCGATCCGTCACGTTTTTCTAATTGGTTGAAACTTGTTCGCAGTTCAGCACGGGTGTTGCAGTTCATCGACCTCCTGCGACCGACCAGTCAACGCTGCACCGCCATCCGAAAGAGAAACAAGAAGAAAGAGAGCGCCGACCCCACTTGGACCCGCACGAAGAAAGTCGATAGAGAGAAGACGAAGATGAAAATCAAGAACAGCAATAGTCCATCTGTGTGTTTCATCCCCATAGACACACACTACCTAGATTATGGATTCGCGCGATGCAACAAGAGGCGTTCGGCAACGAAATCGCAGTATTGAAACATGGGAAACAGCTGCCGTCATCCAGTCGACTCATACAGCTGTCGGTCGTCATAGACAACGACGACATTCTGCGACTTCGATCGAGAATAGCGGCCGCCGCCGATTTGTCAGCCGAGCAACGAGAGCCCCCATCGTCGACGGAAACCACGCCTGGGTGCGCCTATACATCGCATGGGTGCATCGGAAACTTCAACGGCGGCTTCGAGATCACCACGAACGAGGTGCGACAACACTTGTGGGTGTTGCGCCTACGACACGCCGTCCGCAGTGAACTGAAGAGGTGTCAGCTGTGCCGCCTACGAAGAGCAAGACCGGCGCAGCCGTCAACGGGCAACCATCCACAGAGCAGGCTGGCGCATCATCAGCGACCGTTCACGTTCACCGGCCTAGACTACTTCGGGCCTATGACCGTGACAGTGGGCCGCACTCACCAGAAGCGGTACGGAGTGCTCTTCACCTGCTTAACGACGCGCGCAGTCCACCTGGAAATCGCCGGCAGCCTCAAAATGGCCCTGCGGCGCTTCATAAGCCGCAGAGGGTGTCCCACTGAGCTATGGTCCGACCAAGGCACCAACCTCAAAGGTGCTGACGTCGAACTGAAGAAAGCAGCCGAGGAAGCCATCCAAGAAGAGTCATCAGTCCATTTCATCCGGTGACGCTACATTCCCCCGAGCGCACCCTTCATGGGAGGTGCGTGGGAACGGTTGGTGCGTAGCGTGAAGACCGCACTAGCCGCTACGTTGAACGAGCGGGCGCCCAAGGAAGAGGTCCTCCACACTCTACTGGTCGAGGTCGAGCACACCCTTGTCAACATCGGCAGACGACGACAGCGCCCTAACCCCCAATCACTTCATATTGGGCGGTCCATCGCGCGTCCCACTGCCAGGCAGCTTCACAGAGAGCGACGCGGCGGGACACAAGGAGTGGCGTGCCAGCCAGAGGCTAGCTGACTGCTTCTGGAACCGGTGGGTGAAGGAGTACCTACCCGAGTTGCAACACCGGCGGGAGCCCCGAGCTACACACGGAGCCATCAAAATGGACGACCTGGTCCTAATAGCTGATGGGACCTTGCCTCGCAACACGTGGCAGCGAGGCGTGGTGGTGGCGACCTACCCTGGACCAGACGGCGAGATTCGAGCGGTCGACGTGCGGACGAACAAGGGCATCCTACGGCGACCCACTAAGAAGCTGATCATACTGCCCACATCGACATCGAGCGACGCGAACACGAGTTAACTCCAGCTACGAGAGCTGCGGCGGGAGATTATGTTCGCGACATTATTTGTATATATCGTAATTTATAGTTGTTAAGTCCCTAGTTAATCGTTTCTGTATTCTGTTATTTATATAGATTTACATAGATTTAAGATAGTGTAAGTTAAATAAAGTATTCCTTTGCGTGTTGTCATTATTACCTACGAATAGAAATTGTAACAATAAATAGAATTAAGAAATTGTAAATTGCAATAAATAGACGCTATAGAGTACCGAACTGAAGAGACACGCGTCTCGTTCATTCTCGCCCCGTCCCGCTCGCACAGATCGCTAACGCGAGTTGGAAATGTTATCGTGCGAGCGGGCGGGTATAAAGATAGGCCGCCTCCCGTCGAGCGGCATTCGCTTCCGGGCAGCGACGCACTACACTCGAGAAGAAATAGGACAAGAAGAAAAAATACTCTCTTCAGACGGTACCGGAGGCTTCAGAATAGTAATCGCTGTGTTTCACTCCAGCCTGAACCAACGCCCCTACAGTCCACGCTCACCGTACGGCAGTCCACACCGTTCAGTTAACCGTTCGTAAAATAAGATCTTACAAAAAAAATAAATTAATAGTCCGGCAACGGTTATTAATGGACTGTATGAAACTTATTACGATGATGGTAGTTAAATAGGAAACACAAGAGGATAATGAAAGTGGAGACCACTGACCTGAAGCTTTGTAGTTAGCAGGATTAAGTTCTGGCTTTAGGCTTCCCAGTACTTCTGGCTCGTTCGAACTTACTCTCAGATCCAGGTTACCTATCCACCGCCGATCAGCAGTGCAATGCCCTCCTCTCAATCAGCCTCTTGATTATGTGTAATATGATTAAAAAAGCGATACGAAAAGAAAAAACTATATTCGCGGCAATATATGCACGCGTGCGATATTTTAAAACAAGAACGACGACAACGAACGTACGTTCTACCGACACATTCGATAACAACCGACAAGACTTTTATTTTGTACGATAATGTTGTTAGGCAAAATTTATTTAAGCTACAATTCTTAACAATGATAATGGAATAATAATCCCATCTGCGCTTACAGTATACGTTGGCTGTGCATCAGTGAGGGATGATACGTGAGAATAAAAAGGTAGGTCTTTTTTTCCTAGGGTATACCGTTTCCCTAAATATTGAGAGCCTATTACACTTCGCTATTGGGATACCAAATGTGAATTTCAAATTTGTTTTTCTGTGAAAAGGCAGGTCATTTAGCCCGTCATAATGAATAACACATAAATTCAGCATGATGGTTTCCAGAGGCTACTATGTGGAAGTCGCCTGACAAGGTTAATTGCTAGCAATAGGCTATGCCAAATGTTTTGATTCAAATGGACCTATTTCGGTTCCTCCACATTCATCAATCTTTTCATAAACACTTGCCCGTTACGGGTATTTTTAATTTGGCTCTTCTTCGGTATTTTGCCTATTTCCTCGACATACGCATGTCTAGGCCCCTAAAAATATCTCCAGGGGAATGGGATTGTTAGTAATCGTAGTACGGTATATTGCTAGCAATGGATCTAATAGTTCTATTGCTGGCAATATACCTTATCAGGTCGACCTCCAAGCGTTTCTCCATAAAAAATATCTTAGTTAATTATTGTAAAATTCGTCACGATTGGTTTACTAATCTGCTTCTATACTCATCTATCATCCGTCACTGGTGCTCCCCGTATATCGATAGCGCAGACGGGATTACCATTCCATTTTCATCCATAAGAGAACCGACATTATCATTTATTCCTGCTTCAGTGTTATTTGAAATAGCAATTATCATCATCATCAGCCTATAACTGGATATAGGTCTCTTCCCAATTGCAAAAGACATTACATTAATGAAAATTTATATTTGTTTTCTAGTTAAAGTCTAATGTAAAGGTTAAAAAATAAAACACAATAAGTATCTTTATGATGTTTCTTTTTGGGCTCTATTATTGCACGATAGATATACCTACTCAAATATTTCATTTAAAATAATTTATTAATTCTTTTATTTGCATAAAAATGTTCTGGCTTGTTTTGTTACGATTAATCATTTGATTTTACACATAATGTGCCACTAGAAAATGTAACGAAAAGGCTATGAAATTGTAAAATAAAAAATTACAATCCAAACAAAAATTTCAGTAATTTGAATAAGTTAGGTTTGCATATAAATTTCTTAGAGGACTAAAAAGCTCGCAAAAACTTAGACATCTACATACACACTCACAATAATACAAATGCAGAGATGAAGTTAGAGTATACGATTACATTAATAAGCAATGTTTTTAAGAACGGTCCTACTTTTGAGAATTTGCCTGAATGAATATATTGATACGTGCTATAGTCTTTTTATATATTAAGACTAACGCTGAGGACTAGCTATATATACATACAAACATGCATAGTATACCGTAGATATATTATTATAAGTATATATACATATATATATACGTAGACAAATTATAAGTAACATCCATCCTATTACTATAATAATAATTATTTGTAGTATAATAATAATTATTTATAGTAATAATAAGTTTACTATTGTAATATTTTGGAGAAAACAATAAAAAATATCTATTTATCTATAATAAAAGTGAAAGTTTGTGAACATGGATGTAAGGATGGATGTTTCACGTAAATAGTACTTAACGGATTTGAATGAAATTTGGTACACGGATAGATCATATCCTAATTTAGAACATAGGATAGTTTGTATGTGTTTAAAATATACTTGTATATACCTAATTATAATACTATAAAATATACAATTTCTGACGGTGTATAATAGGCATAAATCTATGTAATGTTTTGATGTTTTATAATTAAATTGAATGATATTGTAATAAAAGTGTCAATATATTAAGAGTCTGCTACAATGGTGGGTGACCCGCGACTCCGCGACCGTCTCTACCTGCTCGAAGCCCGAAATGCTGTTTGACCGGTTCTCTTGCTCGCACTCGTCGAGCTATACTTGCAAATTCACTCACACTACGCCGGTCGCCTCGCCCACTGCCATCACATATTACCGTTCAACAAACGGTCACCTTTTTATTCTCATACATGTGCTCTTGTGGTCAGTCAACAAAACGACCGTTGGTGTTTATGTGCTGTGTACAGAGATACAATTAACAATAGATAATGGCTATATTGAATTAAAATTATATACTTTAAATTGTAATGAGCATAGTATATATTATATTTTTACGTGTTATCGGCCTTGAAACTTACTCATTGACAGGTGCTCAAATCTAGTGTTTATTTTAAGTACCTAACCTATTCAAGAAAATAACACTATTAATATGACTCAAATAAACCCAAGAAATGTGGATTCTTTACCGAAGCAGTTTGTTTCGGCAATGAGGACATTGTTCGATATTATGGATGATAAACATACTGGGTATGTAAAACTTACAGATATCGAAAACCGTTGGCGTGATGATCGTACAAAAGGTTTACCCCGTGGTGTCATAGAAAGCCTTCAGAAGGTCGCCTCCCACGATGGATTACTAAGCTTTAAACGATTCTGTACGGGTCTTAAAATATGCCTTCTTCGTAATCAAGTTGAAAATGCCTCCCATAATGTGGATCGACTAAATAATGAAGTCACAAATTCAGGTATTCGTGCACAGGGACAACGACCACCTTCTGCTCCATTATTAGACGTAAACGATGTTCAAAATATAGATAGAAATTGGAATGTTATGAAGTCTTCTGAAACCTCAGCACAACAACGAACTATCAGTATGCCTCAACTAATAGAGCGGACAGATCCTTCAATTCAAGAAACATTACATCACACTCCAATTAATAATATACCTAAACATGATCAATCCAGGCCTTATGGGCCGCCAAAACCACCAAGATTAGAAAAAAATCCTTTGGAAAGAAAAGAAAATTCTAGACTTAATTACAAATTAGAAGAAGAAACAGTTTTTGATAACGAAGAAATGACTGACACAAAAATAAATTTTGAAGACATATCTCAAGTACTGGAAGAACGGAGTAGAGGTCTTGGTGATGGCCGATCAACTAATGAAACCCAATCACAAAATATGCGTCGTGCATCTCGCCGACGTGAGCCGCGACGACATACTTTACACAATGGAGTCGATTATAATCTTTTGAAGAGAATGAAACAAATTGAACAAGAAAAAGACGTTTTGTTACAAGGATTGACAGCTGTAGAGGAAGCGCGCGAATGGTACTTGAAACAATTAGGAGAAGTACAAGAAAAAATGCGTTATGCAGGAAGAATGGGTGTCTATGTCGTAAGCTAAAAAAAAATTTTATTAAACATTAGCTTTTTGCAAACTGTTTCGTATGTGTGAATTACAAAAGTAAGGAAACTAATGCAATGAACCACGCCTATATGAGATATAAACATAAAACGATTAGTTGATTAGAATTATTTTGTTTAATTCTGCCACCAATAGCTTACGCGCAACTGCCAACACTCGATGCATGCTAATGGTGCTGGTATTAAATAAATCTAATCAACTAACCAGTGATATGGGCGTCCGCAAAATAACACTTAGATCAGCAAAATATCAAAATAAAACGTGTTTCTTTACGTGATGTTGAAACAAACATATAGACAGACAGACAAATATAAAAAATGTAATTCATCGTTAATTCTATTATTCTTCTATTGCCATTTTCTTAAATATTTTCCATATACATATGTACATGGTATACTTACAATTTTATAATATAATCAAGATAATATATGATAATATAGATCTTATATGAAAACAGGTCTGTGTGGTTGTCAAAAGTATACTCGTATAACCGACTTCAATGACTGAACCTATTTTATTAAAATTTCTATGAGACCAATCTTAAGTATATCCTTTCAGATAAAAAAGAATTATCCAAATCGATTTACAATTGATTGAATTATGAAGTAACAAATTAAAAAAAAAATACAACCGAATTGAGAACCTCCTTCTATTTGAAGTCGGTTAAAAATACGACCCTAACAGACATATCAATATACATAGGTAGGTACTATTTATATATTATAATGTATAATAATAGTAGATTACAAAGTTGGTTCATTAACCAATTTCGAAAAAGAAGGACATTAATATATTTATATATATAAAGATATAAAAAGTAAATATATTTATATAAAGTAATAAGTATGTATTTATAATGTTAGTTATTTTTATTACTGATGTGTACAATTTTTTTAGGAACCTTGGAGTGAAGCACATCAAGAACGTTTAGAACTACTACGAGCTCGCGTGTTAGAACTCAATCGTCAGCTAGGAACTCTGGCAGCTGGTTGGAGAAATGGACAACTATCACTTCATATGAACCTGGCATTACCGATGGCACAACTTTCAACATCCAACGCACCTAATGCTTCTATGCTTCAGTCTCAAAATCGTATGTTAGCAGAGGTCTGTCAGCAAATCGTTAAATCCTAATATATTCTACTTTAGAATACCTTTATATCTCGTTAAAGCGAAATTATTTTTTAAGACATTTGAAAAAGTACGAGGTTCTTAATTTACTTATATTTTTTTGTAAGTCACGCGATAACTTCGCTGATTCTGAATCGATTTTGAAATTCTTTTAACGATTTATAGAGTTTATCTGTGTATTAATTATTACATATTAATTATTTTTTGGTTAGTTTTTTTTCGCAAAATCTTATTGTTACCTATAAGAACCTCCTTTTGGAAGTCGCTTAAAAAGCTGAGATTTCCTATTTGCTACTTTTGTTTCAGGAGGTAAATAGAAAAAATGAAAGGATATCAATTCTAGAAAGAGAGAAATCTGCACTCATCAGGGAATTATTAGTTCAAAGGAATAGAACTAATTTAATGGACAATTTCACATAATGCACATTATAACCAGTTGTTTGACAGTGAGCTATAAGTGTTCTATCATATATTATATAGTAACTATTAACACTGGAACATTATGATTTTCAATATTATAACTATTAATAATTATCATTATGATATGTGTTGTCTTCCTTAATACATCATTAAAAATAAAGTGATATACTAGTCTATAAAGATATATCTTATATTAATATTTAAGTGCCATAGAAAATTATGCTTCCTTATAATAATAACTAATAAGTTTTGTGCAATAAAAGAACTTTTGGAAAGTATATTTTATTCAACTACATAAATTATATTTTATACATATAACATACTAATTATTTGCTGTTTTATTGTATAATGAGTAATCATATTTCCTAAAAGGAACATCATATGTAAGGAGACCTTGGTCCCATGCTCTTTCAATAGCTACAAGTAATTCTTTATGCTTCTTTTGGCAAAGACCAGTTTTGTAAGCATCCAGTATCTGAAAAAAATAATACCATTAGTTTAATTTCCACTTGTTAACAATAGTCATCATTATGGCAAATGTAACATTCGACATACACACAAGTATTTTAAAATTCAATGCGGCAAGAAGCTGGTGCTGCTATCGCTCAGATTCGGCCTGTTATTTGTGTTTTCCAATCAATGTCATAGAATAAAGTATACTGGGTGTATTAATTTCAATTCATAATTAATTAATAGTAAATACACTGCTTACTTAATGTTCTGCTTTTCTCATGGTTGACTGATAGAGAATGCCATTAGGTGTTAAGTCCACCATATTAAGTACACTTCCTTATATTATATAACTGTGCATTGAAGTATAAATAAACAAAAATGAAATATGAAATGTGTACCTAACCAATATGGACTATATGGGTTGGGTATATTTAGATACAATAATGTTTTTAACCAAGAAACCAGTGCCACAACTTTATAACTAAGCTTGTAAACTAATATCCAGCTAGTGAAGTTTTGTGTCAACCATGCAATTCTTGTAATTTAATAAAAATATACGTAAAAATAAAAGAGTCAATATTTTTGGTAAGTAAATAAATATGAAAATATTTAATGATATAATCAATTCATAATATACTACTTTTTTTTTATATAACTTAAAATGGCAAACTAGCTGACGGCCCACCTGATGGAAAAAGGTTACAATCACTTATAAACATTAGCAGTACTATGGAGATAATAGAGTATACTATTGCGCCCATGATACCATGCATTGCCATTCCTGAGAACTAGTGTTATGCCTATGGGATTTTGCAGTGAATTTACAAGATACAGCCTTGTAAATTCACTACAATGTCCCACCCTCAAAACCGAAAGGGTGGCAATATGGCAGTGAACTTTTATTGTGAATTTTTCATGCAATAGTTTCTTGAATAGGTCAACAAAGTATTCTAAGTTGTATAAAAAAACATAGGGCAACTTTTAAGGGGAGGCAAAGCCCCGCGGTACCGAGTTGCTATACATTCATTCAGTATCTGCCAAAAGTTAATGCATGAATTAATATTTTTGAATTTTACTATTTAACATAAAAAAATTATGATGGTGATTTTAACAAAAATGATGGTTGATGTTAATATTTATAATTTTATAGGAAGTTTTTGTTTGGGTAATTTTATATAAGTTTGGTCAATCTGTCAACTAGTTATCACATTTATTTTCAACTTCATTAGGAGAATATTCAAATTAACTAATTTCATTTTTATTTATTATTTATTTATATGTATAATAATGGAGTATTATATTTTCTGAATTATTATTATTTACCTGGCCAGTATAGTCAGATATAAACTGCTCCAGCAGTTTTGTATTCCTATGATCCAACACTAAATATTCATCCCTACAAATGGGACAAGGATTTCCAGTAGATATAACACCATTCCTGACACATGATCTTCTTGTCTTCTTTGGTGGAAATCCACCTTTATGATTACGTCGATATAATGTCCACACTGGATTGTCTCCATAAGTTTGTTTATATGCTTTACTTTCTAAATATCTCATGCTAGTTTCAAGTGGGATAATTTTGGTTCTATCTTTTGTAGGATCTACAGGCTGTTCTTCACTAGGATTGTCAATTTGATCGGAATAAAATCTAAGACTAGTTCTAAAGTCAGCTATAATGATTCTTTTAATTAAGAACCGCGTGTTGTTATAAATAGCCATTGTGCAGATTTAATTAAATAATATAAATACAAATTATCAGATGATTTTTTAAAGTAAGTTTTTACTGGTGTGGAGTGTGTAACTAATTTAGTTTCGTTTAATTTACGATAAATCGAAATTATAACCAAAATTTTGAAATGACAGTAACATCATAGAGTAGACGAGAACAGACACTATGTCACAGATACAGTCATATGTGGTTGGTATTTAAATGTTTAAATTAGATTGAGGATAGTACTTACGACTACCTACCTAGATATATTTACTAACATCAACTGTGGCGGGAAACGTTTAAAAAAGCGGGAGTGTTTTTTGATCTTCTTTAAATTAATTTTATTTTTATTTATATAAGGATTAGTCTTTTTTATATATTGTGTATTAGATTGTATATTTAATTGTATATTTTGTAGTAATAGTGTTTGTTGCTGTAAATATTGGTAAGTAAATTACCTATATTAACATTATGGATCCACCTATAGACCCTGGGGGGACAACCCCCCAGGTGTCTGCAAATATAACTATTCCATTCAATAATAGTTTTGATATATTGGGTGAATCTAGTATGGACACAGATGGTTCTAGCGTTGCAAGTTCTAAACGTAAGCGAGTACGTGGTGAACGTCGCATTTGCAAACATTGCAATAAAAAACGAAGGAGGCACACCAAGGGTCTTGAATCTAAAATTAAAGATAGTGATTGTCAATGTATTGAAGATGAGAATCAAACTCAAGTATCAATACCAGTTGTAAACAATACCGAGTCTGTTAAACCTGCTTCTCCACCCAGTACTTTAAGCAGAACTTTGTACAATGCCGAGGATATAGCACCTTATGTCGTTCATGTACAAAAAAATGAAACACATCCTAATGATAACACTACATTACATCCTATTGCATTTGGTCGCTTTTTACACACTAATAAGATAAATAATATAGTGAATGGTAGCCTCAAAAGAATAGGAAGAAACCGTTTATCGCTTTCTTTCTCAAATTTTGAAAATGCAAATGCATTTTTAAATAATAGTAACTTAGTGACACATAATTTTAAGGCATTTATACCTTCTTTCCATGTAACCCGTATGGGAATTGTGAGGGGTATTCCTAAAGATTGGACAGAAGAGGAAGTAATCCAAAATATATCAGTACCGATAGGTTGTGGGAAAATTCTAAAAACCAGAAGAATAAAGAAAAAGACAATTAATGAAGGACAACCAAGTTTTATTAATACTGAAACCATTGTTATTACTTTTGATGGACAAATATTGCCAAAAAGAGTATTTATGTTTTACACATCATTAACTGTAGATTTGTACATTTACCCTACTATCCAATGCTATAACTGCTGTAGGTTCGGACATGTCAAGATGCAGTGTCGTTCAAATCCTCGGTGTTATAAATGCAGGCAAAATCATACAGGTGATAAATGTGAAGTAGATGAGGAAAATGTTTCTTGTATCTTGTGTAATAGTTCTCATTCAGCAATTAGTAAAAAATGTCCTGAATATGCACGTCAGAAAGCCATTAAAGAAACAATGGCCCATAGTTGTGTTTCTTATGCTGAAGCATCAAAATTTCATCCTCCAACTTCTAAACTATATTCAGATGTATTAACATCATCATCTCCTTCCAATAAATCTCATTTTCAATCTTCTTTCCTTAAAGAGAAATCATCATTACCACATATACAATCATCATATAAAAAAACAGTTACACTTAAACCACGCTCTCCTCAAAAAATACAACAAGGATATGATCGTTCTGCCCATGAAGCCATAGTTAAGGAATATAATATTCCTGCTCCCTCTAATGGTTGTGCATTATCATCAAATAATATTGACAATAATCAATCCATCATTGATATTATTCTCATGCTTATTAAAGTGTTATCGCAATCAAAAATGATACAAACAACTTTACCACCGTCCAACGATGCCATGTACAATGTATTTTCTCAATTATTAACTTCTCACAATGGATTACAAAGTCCAAATAATTCAGTGGAACTGTCGTAGCATAACAAATAAGAAATCAGACTTATTTTATTTGATTAATAAATATAATCCTTTTATAATAGCTCTACAAGAGACTTGGTTAAAGCCAGGATATCCTTTTAGGATTTCAGGCTTTACAAGTCTCCGTGATGATAGAGCTGACGGATATGGCGGTGTTGCCATATTGGTCAAAAACTCCCTTCTTTTTTCTTCTTTTTCGCTTCCTATATATAGCGGCATTAATGCAGCTGCTATAATTATAAATGGTATCTGTTTTGTTACTTTATATATTCCTGATCCTACATGCCAAATATATTCACAACTAGAACAATTATTTTCAATTTTACCTAAACCTTTTCTCGTAATGGGCGATTTTAATGCTCAGCACCAATCGTGGGGCAGTTCTACTTCTAATTTTTATGGTGGAAAACTCCTGACGATAATTGACACTTACAACTTATGTATTATTAACTCAGATGTACCGACACGTAGAACTGCACCGAATGAAGGGTTTAGTGCTCCTGATATTTCAATATGTTCTTCTGATTTAGCTTCTTCACTGTCGTGGTATCCTCATTCCTCTACCTTCGGAAGCGATCACTTTCCCCTCATTCTTTCTTTTCCAATTTCCATTCCCTCAAGTCGAAAGAGTGGTCCTCGACTTAAATATAATTTATCAAATGTAGACTGGAATATTTACAAACAATATTTAGATAATAAAATATCGGAGTTACCTATTGTTTATCATGGAAATGAACATCAATGTTGTAATGACTTGATAATTAATATGAAGGAGGTTGCTGATTTATTATTTCCTGTTAAAAATAGTGCTTCAGGGAAAAATTCCCTCCCCACCTTGGTGGGACAAAGATTGTACGGAAGCAATTAAAAATCGTAAAGAGGCTGAAAAAAATTATAATAATTACATGACATCAGAAAATTTTGAAATTTACACCGCAGTTTCACGTTCTACTCGAAAACTACTGAAAAAAAAGAAATTGGAAGGTTGGAGAAGATTTTGTTCTTCTATCTGTCCAGAAGTTAATTCATCAGTCGTTTGTTATAATATTAAAAGATTCAGATCTGCCTTTAGTGATCATACATCACGTTCTGCACTCGATTTAACTTTAGCGAATAAATTTTTAGATTGCCTTGCTCCTAGTTATGTGCCGGAATGCCTTTACAATATTTCTCTATCCGTCTCTGACGAATTATCCGAACTTGAGTCTCCTTTTACTCTTGTAAAACTTAAAGGTGTTCTAGCTTGTATTAAAGACTCTGCACCGGGAGAAGACGGTATACCGTATTCCTTTTTTAAAAATGCTAGCGATGCGACATTAATTTACTTTTTAAATATAATTAATTCCATAATTATTTCGGGAAATATACCTACTTCATGGAAGTCTCAGATTATTATACCATTTCTAAAGCCTCATAAACCACCTTCTGAACCATCTTCATACCGTCCTGTTGCACTTTCGTCTGTCTTACTAAAGCTAGCTGAACATTTAGTGAAGAACCGTCTAGAATGGTTTTTAGAAAGTAATAACTTACTATCCCCGAACCAGTTTGGTTTTAGGAAAGGTAAGAGCACCTTAGATAATGTGAGCATTCTTATTTCAGATATTCATATAGCTTTCTCACAAAATTTGTCAATCCTCTCAGCCTTTTTAGATATAAATTCTGCCTATGATAATGTAATAATTTCTATTTTAAAAACTAAATTACAAGCTTTAAATGTACCGGTAATGCTTTCTAATTTCATTATTAATATTTTATCAGAAAGAACAATACATATGGATCTAGATGAAGATACCAAATTATCTAGAACAGTATGGAAAGGCCTTCCACAAGGATCTGTTCTCAGTCCAATTTTATTCAACATATACACATACGATCTAGAATCATTCCTTGATAAATCCGTCAAAATTTTACAATATGCTGATGATCTCTTATTATATTTTATTGCGAAGTCCATAGAATCTGCTTCTGCCAAATTATCTGATTCATTAGATTTGTTAAAAACGTGGTTAGATGCAAATGGTCTTAATCTTTCTGTAACCAAGAGTAGTGTAGTTTTGTTTTCAAGAATGAGATCACCGCAACAAATTAAGGTGCTTTATGATAACTCATACATTCCTATAAAGACTGAAATTAAATTTTTAGGTATCGTGCTAGATAATAAATTAACAGGTCTGTCCCACTGTAATTATATTTCCACGAAATGTGAGCGTAACCTCAACATTCTTAGGTGCCTTGCTGGAGTTTGGTGGGGAGCACATCCCGTTTCACTAAAACTTGCTTATAATGGTCTTATAAGGAGTGTCATTGATTATGGAACTTTTTTGTTAGCTCCAGGAAGTTCATTTGCTTTTAAGAAATTGGATTTAATTCAATCAAAGGCCTTGAGGATTATCTCTGGAGCAATGAAATCAAGTCCAATCAATGCTTTACAGCTCGAAGTCGGTGATCCACCTTTGGTTTTAAGAAGGCAATATTTATCTGATCGCTTCTTTTTTCGTTGTTTACAATTATCTGATCATCCGCTTATTCAAAAGTTATCTCAACTATATATCTTTATTTCGTCTTCATCTTATTGGAAACATAAAAAACCTCCATGTTTAATACAAAGTTATGAAAAATATAAATCCATAGAATCTCCCACTTTTACATCGTCCTGTTTTCCCATTTATAAATGCTCATATCAATCTTTAGTTTTATCTCCTAATATTAAATATGATTTTGGGTTATCAAAAAATGATTCAGAATTGAATGCCAAATTTATGTTTATAACTGACATTGAATGGAATGAATGGCACTACATCTTTACTGATGCATCAAAACCAGACAGCGGTTGTGTAGGTGTGGGTGTGTTTCATTCACAATTTAATATCGTTCAAAAAATTAAACTTCCACCGGAATCTTCAGTTTTTACCGGGGAATGCTATGGTATTTTAAAAGCTGTAGAATATATACTTTTAATGAAATTACATAAGGCAATAGTTTTCACTGACTCTATGAGCTCTTTGCAAGCTCTAGCCAAATATCCGTTTAAATCAAAACCAGTTTATCCCATTATTTGTGACATAAGACAAAGTCTTTATCTTTGCATGTTGAGAGGGTATTCCGTTTCTTTTGCCTGGTTACCAGGACACAGTGGTATTAGCGGCAATGACAAAGCTGACCTTATTGCAAGAGAGGCTGTAACTTGTGGTGATATGTATCCGTATCATAATTACTGTAGTGACCTAGCTTGTCTCCCAAAAATATATTTAAGGTATGCCTGGAAGGAATATTGGGAAAAAACAAGTACAATAAAAGGAAGATTTTATCACCTTATACAACCCGATATTCCTTTCAAACCATGGTTTTGTAAATTAAAGCTTGGAAAGACCGCAACAACTATTATAACTCGTATGCGTCTAGGTCACGTATGCACACCTTCTCATTTATACAAGCTTGGTATTGTACAAAGTTCGTCGTGTAATTGCGGTGCTGAAGTGGCGGACTTGAATCATATATTCTTCTCATGTTCTAAATTTGACCACACCTCCCTTTTTAATCATCTCCGATCCATCCGTGTTCCATTCCCAACTTCTATTCTTACTCTACTTTCTTCCAATGATCCTATTATCTATAAAATACTATCTTCATATATATATGATAACAATATTAAGATTTAGTTATATTACATGAATACATTTATAGTTGCATCAATTGCTTTTCCTATATATTTATAAGTATATTCTCACATGTACAAGTATATCCTTCATATCCTATAAATATCCTAGACCTAATCCTTATCCTTTCTAAATTCGTTTGTGTTAGGTATTTTTATTACTATTATCGTTTCCCAGTTTTGTTCTTGGCAAAATACCCTAATATCGGGGTGAACGCCACAAAAAAAGAAAAAAAAAAAAAAAAAAAAACATCAACTGTCATTGTTCTTTATCTATGATAAGTATCTGTTATTTTATTTAAATATTTTTTCGTAATATATAACCGTCAACGCGTTCCAATATTTTCACTCTGCTTTATTTTTTTAATGTTACAGGGTATTTTATTCCTTAATTTGGGCACATGTTATTATTATCTTTTATATAGTTTAAATAATTTCTTTTCAAGTTTTCTCTTATATATATTTCAATTCAGTGTTCGTGGAATAGGCAATTGGAAAAATGTCGGATTTGATGGGAGAAACTATTACTGTGTAAGTATTTTCATACTTTAAAAGTAGCTACATAGATTTGTTATAAATACATACATAAATTAGTATAATAGTATGAAGAAGCGTTGGATTAGTGAACCCTTAAAGAGAAAGTCTATCACATTTTAAGTTTCCTTGCACTACAAAAAAGAAGAGACTTTATATACTGTTATCTATCTCACAGGTTTTTTTTTTAATGAATGGCAATAGAATGGGTACCCCATTTGTGCTATCGGTATACACTGGCGGGGTACCAGTGAGGGATTATAAGTGAAAATGAAAGAGCAGCTCAGTTAGTCTATCGTGATAAATACACCTGGAATTCAGCACGATGGTTTCCAGGAGGGTCCAGGTCGACCTGATAGGATATATTGCTAGCAATGGGACTGGTAGTCCGCATTATTAACAATCCCCCCTCCTACATTTCACTAGCTATGCCTTATTTATTCACTAACACCAGTAAATAGAAAGCACAATAGCTATATTAAGTAATTATTGGCTGTTGATATTCTTCAGTATAAATATCTTAAAGATTATTAGAGGTCAGTAACTATATATCAATAAAGATATACTTAGTTCTATCTTTATTACCTGTATATTAACCTATTTTTGCCTAAGTGCATACCCTTAGTTTGTATACATTTAACCAGTTTCACTGGATTCATCTTAATCATTTACCAAATAGATTAACATTTGAATGCTTTTTGAATGTTTTTTTTAATGGGTGCAGTTTGACTTACTATTTCAGTATCGTCTATTAAAGAAGATCCATCTGAATTTAAGTTACTGATACCTAATATGTGCTAATGGGGAGGGAGGGAGAAGAAAGGATTTTTAGTAATGGGAATTTGAAGCCCAATTGTTTAGCAATATACTCTGGTCAACCTCCTCACATTTTCATCGTGCTCAATTCTAAGTGAATTCATCACAATGATTTAACTGACCTGCCTTTTCATTCTCTCCTATCATCTCTAACTGTTATCCCACCAGCATATATCAGTAGCACAGGCAGGCTTGCCATTCCATTATCATCCATTAAAAAAAATGCTAATATCCTATTAATACAATTTACTTCTGCTATTTCCAAATCTTATTAAATAATTTTATACTCTTGCATTAGATGTTTATTTATTGTTTTTAAACTATGAAGATTAAGGTTTTTTTTAACCTGTACATCATCATCGTTGACATAACATTCTTTTGTGTACAAAGCAATTTTAAATTACACTTGTAAACAAATTAGAACCACTGTATATTATGTCATTTTGGGCTAACTAGGTGTTTTAATTAGAAACAAATGATCTATTGATGAAGAATAAACCTATTGCTATTATGAGATAATTTATTAAATAAAAATGTATTTACTAAATCATCATTATCATGGGATGATGGTTTAGTCATTCATCCACTTCATCACTGATCAGCTGATGCTGTTAACTGTCCATTGCTAAACATGAGCCTCCCTCTAAATAATTTAAGGATTTTTTACTTTTTAATTTACTAGTTTACTATTTTCTCTATTGATAAGTCTGAGGTGTATTATTCCCTTACTAATTTTCTGCACTAGATTATTTTTAATGTTAAGGTTAACTTTATTAATTTTGAAGTTTACAATTTATATTTTGTTTGTCTGAAGTTTTCACTCCTTTTTCGTTGTACCTTTCCGACCACTTGAGCAGCTTTAGAACTATGAGCATACACTTTGTCATTTTGCTTATTGCAGTGTTCTTCAATCGGGCATTTCACCTGCGTATCGCGACAGAAGGTGTTTTGATCGATCCACTCTCTTTAATTGTAAAGATTGAACTAGTATATGTCCAGGCTTTATATCGACTATAAGCACTGAGCTTTAGGTCTTGTTTTATAATACGCGACGGAGTCCTAGTGAGAATCTTCATTTCTCGCGATAAGATTTTTGCTTCCTAATGGGATTTCGACGAATTCTGGCTGTAACAGCATTAACAGCCTTTGTAGTTCTAACAGCACGCCGCCGTCCCGATTTTTTCTGGTCTTCGACAGAGAAGTGTTGTATCTGTTGAAAGTACGATGTACGAACATATTGCTGATACCAAGCTTTTGAAGTGTCTGGAATATGACCGACGGCTCCATACACACTTTGTGCAAGGCGATCATTGCAATCCTGTTTTCTTGAACATATTGTAGTTTGATAATAAACACGAAAAAATATGTGAAATGACGCGAAATCAAAAGAAGTTTTTTAAAATAATAAACGTGTTCCAAATTCAAAATAATTAAAAAGTTGAAAAAAAAAGAAAAGTTTTTATGCAACAGTATTTATCGCCAGACTATATAAATATTTGTGATATAAGGTGGAAATGCATGCATGTAGAATTCAGTGCTACAACTAGGTAAAATGGGTCGATTGTGGCTGTTTCGCTTAATAATATGGTCTAAATATTTAGCAGGGAGGAAAGGATTGTTAGTAATGGAAACTAGAGCCCATATCTCTCTATTACTAGTAACATACCCAACCAAGTTGACTGCCCCATGGTCCCACCTGGAAACCATTGTGCTGAATTCCAAGTGTAGTCATCACGATTGGCCAATCAATTAGATCGGCCTTTTTCATTCTCATCTGTCATCCATCACTGGTGCCCCACCGGCATATACCGTTAACGCAGGCGGGCTACTATTCCATTATCATCCGTTAAAAAAAATATCTAGCAGGTAAGAAATGCTTGAATTTCAACCAAATAGATTACAGAATTTTAGGCGGTTGCCTTTACAGAAAATGGCTAAATATTAAAAAAAATATAAACAATTTTTTTCAGAATGCATTGTACACACATAAACTTTAGGACTATATATTTTATCATGTAAAAAATTTGAAATGTTCGCACGACAATGTGCTGATAAAACACCGATAAATATCTACTCCCAATTAATGTACTCACATACAAACAGATTGATCTGCCGTATCGTGCACTTCTTATTTATTTAAGTTTTAGAAGTTTGATGAAAATTAAACGAGATTGGCAATAAACTTCGAATTTAAGTCTACCTTTAAATTCAAGTTACATATGAAATATCTAACTTATACATATATAAAGATTAAAAAAAGTAACTTTATATATAGACCTTAAAATTACAAATTACGCTTATAATGTATAAATCATGTAACTTAAGGTAACTGGGATTTGCTTCACGCCGCTTTATTACAAAAATTTCAAATTCCTGCTTCCGACATCTAATTAAATAATTAAAATAGTATTTGAAATTTTTGACGTAATATTTATTGAATTAATTGGAGCCCGCTTAATACGATTCTGTCTGGTGCCATCTCCTCCCCTACTTTTCCCCCAATTTAACTACATTGAAACGTAACGTAAAAGTCCCTAATCATGTATATTTTTTATTGTTCTACAAAAAGTAATGAAGATAAAACTTAAAACAAAAACTAACACAGATAATAAAATAGTGAATGAACTTTATACTTTTTCCGATGGACCAGCAGGTATTCTATACGGTCCCTGGAAATTGTATACATTACCTAGGCAAAGACATACACATTGTATGTGATATTTCACTTGTATTATACAATGTACATTGTATTATAATACGAATGAAATCGAATCGAAAGATGCTAAATCTTTTGAAAAAGTTATGCGAAATGAAACATTTTCAACGTAGAAACATTAGTTGAAAAACGACAAGAATTTTAAGTCTTCCATAGTAATGCAGTGCGGTCAACTTTTGAATATTGTAGTAGTATAATTTTTTTTTTTTTTTATTTTTGATTCCCTAAAAATTTGTAGTACCATTATGTTCTATAGTATGAGTAAGTTCTTAATTTTACGTATCGTTAAGGATTCTGATTTCATATTTTTTTATATAGGAGCCCTATTTCTAGCGTGTAGTGATTTTGGTAGATGACAATTTATTTATTACAATTTTAAAAAGAATTATTAGTACATTACTGCAGCGGCCAGCAACTGAGGCATTGATGGACGAACGTGCAAATGTGAATGAAATGAAAATGAATGAAAATGTGTGTGTGTGTGTGTGTAGCCGAGGCACACATACGTGAATCCATCAATGCCTAGTTGTGGCCAAGGCTTGTATAGTACTTTTCTCAAACAATGCGCGGAAATCAAAAACACAATTTTACTTTTTAAGTTCAATGACGAAAAATAAACAATAATAATTTTTCACGCGCCATAATATTCCTTTGTCAATTTTTTCAATAAACAGCTTTCTATTTGCAAGTCAGTTCGAAATTTAAATAAAACTTTTTATTAGTTACCTCCTTGGTAGCTATGTTTCGAAGTAAAAAGTCATTCCATTTTTAAATTACAGGACAGATATGAGTTTACATAGTAATTTATTTGGCCGCAAAACACGACAGATATGGATTTTCATACAACTTTTGTCAGCCGCTGCCCGCATTTATCTGGCCACTACGGCAATTTTGATTTATCTCTAAGAAGATTGTCAAAATAATGCTCACATTTCCAAGCATGTTTGAGAAAAAAATATTTATAATAAACTTATATACTCATCAAAATTGACATCGCTATATTCCTCAACTTGTTTTCATATTTTAGTACCCAACAAATAATTATAAAGTTTATCTGTTAGGAATTTTTTAAAGTGTAAAAACTTTAAATTTCTTTTAGTCTTTCTTTGAATTTGATATTTTTTTTCTTTTTTATGATCTCAGGAATTTAATTATTGCTCTAAAAAATTCCGTCTTGGTTTCCGGAAGGACTAGTTCATTTCTTCGTCTATTATTCTTCTTAAATTTCACTTTTTTTAATTTCACACTATATTTTCACGAATAGAAGATACCAGATACCAAAATTTCAGACTTGGTTCTACATTTTTTTTAGGAAATAAGTGACGAGCCTTGGAAAATTTTAGCATTGAATGTTTATATGATTTATGTTTTATCAAGTTAAATGCTATGTCAGAGAGAGACTGTACAAGTCTTCTGTTTGGTTGTCTCTGTCCCATTGTGTTTCTGCTGTGAACTAGTTGTATTTGCATGAATGTGTTTCTGTTTGAAGGGTGCGATATGCCAATGAAATTACAGGGTACAGAAGCGCCACACCTTAAAGGGTTTCGTGGACAACACGGTATAATCTATTATGTCCATGGTACTGTTCATGTCTATAGGCGACGGTCACCACTTTCTATCAAATAGGCTCTTGGCTTGTTTACAACTTTAAGTTGCATAAAATAATACCTACGAATATTTATAACAATTTATGTGAAGTTTTGCTATTTTTTTTTTATTACTATAGTGATAAACAAACATACGTCTCGTCTGATGGTTAACAGGGTTACCGTTTTAAGGCATGTCATGAAATTTACTATATAGCTTAACATACATTACTAAGGTGTAGAGTATAGTCTATATTATAATATTTGTAACTAAAAGTAATTACTTATTTAATAGGTACATATTTCAGTAATTAATTAACAGTTTAAATTTGGCACGTTTGTTATAGCATATAATTAATAATAGATAATGTCACCTTCTACCGTATTAGTTAACGCGTATACAGGAAGTAAGGCATAAATTGAAAATATAGAGCGAACCGAAGAAACTAATGGCGCCGACATCTATTTCTGTTTGTTGTGCAGTGAACAGCATCCGTCCCCAAGTCCCAGTCTTTGCATCCCATTCTAACCAATTAACTTATCTCGCTCGGTTCTCCCTATTCCCGCATATCTCCTTGGCGCACGGAGTACATACGACGAATCCCGAATCGTGTCCGAAGTCTCATCCTAAATTCAGAGTCAGACTGTTTTCGTGTATCGTAAAATTCTAACGCGAAGTCATTTGCAAACCATTAGCCAATTGTTTATTTACAATAATGTAGACTATTTAAAATAATAAATTAAGAGATACTTACTGAATGTGGTCTAAGTAACATAGTATGTGTTAATTGTAATTACTTAATGCGCAGTGATAATTGAAGTATAAATATACTTTTGTTATCTATAAAATACGTACAGAAAGTTCAAAGTGAAGTCAGTAGTGCTCCTTCAAACGTGTTGATGTAGTACACAAATAAGCGTAGGATTTTTTTTATTATGTATATGGATATATGACTATTGCTCGGTGATCAAAATAAATTTGAATATTGTCTGTGAAATGGCAACGTTACCAAGAATGCATAGTTCCAAACATGGGAATAGTATATCAGCTCCGTTTAGGTAAGTGACCTATTTTTTACTTTAAAAACCTAATATGTGTACTCAAAAGCATTGTTTTAAACAAATATGTCGATTTTTAATACCTATCTAAAATAATAATTCCATATTATATAAAGAAATTAATCGATTTTCAAATAACTGCTATAAAAATATATAGAAAGATAACCTCAAAAAAAATATCTGTATTTTATAAATAAAAAAGTCATATTCAATGCAGAATTGGATGAATAGAAACTATCTCTGATTAATACTATTAACATTCATACCGTGCGTTTGTTTACTTACAATTAGTGATGTCCGAGTCAGCTTTTTTGGTATTCGAATATTTTGGTATTCACTAAAAAAAGAATCGAATTCAGACTCAAGTCTGAAACTTGAATAATAAGTACTCGAATACTTATATGGACTTTTGAGTTCATCAAACTCAAGTATTTTTTTTTAATTTATTTCTAAAGCTTACTTTTATTGAAGAGTAGCTCTTTTCTCGCCCGCTACTTCGTATGCGTGGATTTCAGAAGTAGAAAAGCTATACATATATATATATATATATATATATATATATATATATATATATATATATATATATATATATATATATATATATATATATATATATTCGAACTTCGCATATTGAGTACTTATTCGAATTTCTGTATAGAGTATAAGATACATATTTGAGTCGGTATTCGAATCAGCCAGACACGGCACATCACTAATTGCAATACAATGCTCAAATGTATTTATTTCTGTAGACACATTAAATGCAGTTAAGAAAATCCTTATAGCAGTCTAGTGTAAAGAATGCAAAAACAGAACCCTCAATAGATGGCGCTTCGCTTGCTGAAATATAGAGCACGCCAATGCCAATTTCATGCATTCCAATAAATGTTTGAGTGTCAATTTATTTCTTCGTTTTATGCTTTGTATAGACTGTTTGATTACCGCGTATCAGTGTTTAGATCCATGTAAATAATATTGTAACTGCATTGCGTTTTATGTTATTTCTTTTATTTTCTTTGAGCGATAGTGTCTTATTATTTTCAGATTATCTATTATCGTTATCTTACATTTAATTCTACTTTTTCACTTTTATTTTACTCTGTGTCAAATATTTATTTTATTTTATATTTGGTGTAGGTAATTATCTGTGTCTAGTTCTATATTAGTAATATTGCAATTGTATTATGTTTTATGCTGTTTATGATTTTTTTTTACTTTTTATAACTATTTTACCTCTACCTATACCAACGACCAGAATCGTTGAATAAAATCAATATAAATGAGCTATTAAAATAATAAATTGTTAAAAATTAGTTATATATAAATTCAATGACCAATATTTGTATACAATTTGATGTGGCGATATATAATGGACATTTTTACAAAATGTAACATCTTATCGACAATGTTTCTGCAAATAAATTTCATTACGTTTCATGCCATAGAAAAAGTTTAGCTGTACGAGAAGAGTTTCTGCTCACTTTCAAGTTCATGTGTTTCAATAAATTATTTTTGTTTTTTTATGTCGCATAAAAAAGATAATATTATACTAGTAATACTTTAGCTACCGCTACAAATGTGCTCTTTCATTTCCTAAAACTAGACTGAAAGAGAATGTTCTTAGCATTAATCAAGTCTGCTTTTTCGTATATCCATATTATTGTAAGTGCTTAAAAATAAATAAATACATAGAAATTTATGTAAAGAATTTTTGACGCACGCTCTTCATCTACTAAAAGCTATCAGGTCCTTACAGTTTTTCAGTGCGAATTTTAATTATTGTTTCATACATAAAAACTAGTGACTTTCCTTTTTTGTTTGTTTTTCTTAAATAAATTATATAAAACTAAGTAACTACTCGGCTTAATTTTTTTCCGTAAGCATGAGAAAAACATTAAATAAAGTAATAAATATATTACTTTATTTAATGTTTTTCTCTCGATTTTTAATGAACACCAAAAGACAATTTATTGTCAAACATTATTCTCAAGTTCTTTACAACTCGTAAGATTTCTCAATAACTTTACTTGCATCTTCGTACATATGAATTTTAGAGCCATGTATTTATATTTACTTGCCGTAATTTTTGTGTAGTGTCGGAACGAACATACAAATAGATAATACTAAAATTGCCTCTATTGATCCTACACCTATATATTGACTTGAAAAGCGAATTTTCTCCTATATCACATCACAAATATCATCTAGTTACGATTATATTATTACATTAGTTATATTCGGATTTATATATGTTTTTATATTTAAATTTAAAATTATTTTAAATCATATTGAGAATTTTTATTAGTTATCCTTACTTCCTTAAGAGGATGGATGATTGAATATTTATTGTATTTTTACGCAAAAACTGCTAAACAAATCTGAATGAAATTAAGTACATGGATGGTTATATCCTGACTAGAAATATAGGATTAGGATAGTTTATATTATAAATGTGTTAGTAAGTCTATTGGTTTGCTTTTTTTATTATCTAACAAAACAATCCATTACAATTTAACTTATAAGCTACATTAATAAAATTACCCTAGATTTATACTGAATGGCTTTTTCGAATCTGCCATGTACATGATTACATTTCTGTCATTTATACATTACATATTTGTCACATCTTGCCGCTTTAACAACTCCAGTTATCGTTACGAAACTTGATATATGCTATTTGAGATTAAGAAAGACATAGGGTACTTTTTATTCAATAAATAGTGGTGACGTAAAAACTAGTTCTATTTAAATTCGAAACAATATTAAACTTGTTGAATGAATCGTACCGATGCTATCTAGATTGAGGTTTGATGTGTAATTATTATAATTTATTTTTACAGCACGAGCCCTAGAAAACTTCAGGAAATGACGCTCCCTACTCCTGACGGACATGGTAAATATATAGAATGATATTCGTACATAAACTTATTCAATGATTAAAAATATAAATTTTATTAAAAATATTTATACTATGCCTTTACTTTTTTTTCTAAAGTAATTCACATTTCAGATGTTACATCTACAAGCGGTGTAAGTATGAAGCAATATGAAGAACAACTCAATGGATTAAGAAAAGAAAATTTCCATTTAAAATTAAGGATATATTTCCTTGAAGAAAAACTAGGTAGCGGGTCCCCACCAGCTGTACAAGTAGGTATTACGAACCTCGCCATATAACTTAGATCTACACTTTCCGGATTTGAATATAACATACAGAGTTTACTTTTTCAGGGTCTATTGGAACATAATGTAAGACTACAGGTAGAAGTAGAGGAACTCAGAAGACAGCTTTCTGATAAACAAGAGCTTCTTGCTGCAGCCGCAGAAGCAATTGATGTCTTAGAACAACAGGTATGAATAATCTTTAAATAAAAAAAATATAATAACTTTCATATTATATTTCATAAACTTAAATGATTATCGTAAATGACTTGTAAATAGAACTTATAGTTTATATGTTTTTTATAATCTGAGGAATGAATATTTCTGGCATACTACAAGTTTTGCTTAAGGTACTAAAAGTAGTATTGGATGGACGATTCGTCTCGTCCATCGAGTATTTTCTAAGTGATTTTTATACAACTAAGTGTTGGGATCCTTTAAATTACACAGTTTTGGTAATTTCTATTTCAGCCGAGATTTCTATAGTTACTTAGTACTTATTAATGTACGTGAAACAAAATAAAAAAGCCAAAAATATAACGAACTAGATACAAATTCCCACACAAAAGTACGCCACAAATAAATAATTACTTATAATAGAACAGGACTTGTGGAGTTATTTATTAACCAACAATGTTTTACAGCCTTTTTTGTAGGACAACTTTGACCCATTTGGCTACTAATACCACTGGTTAGAAGTCTCTATGATCATGCATCTAAACTTTTTGTTTATATGTATATATAAAAGAAATTCAATGTTAGTATTTTATTTACATTATTAGACTTCCGTTTAGGTGCAAAACTTTTAGTATGCTTCATTTTTGTCTCACTTGTATTTGCAATAAATAAGTCATAGATGTAGGTAATATTTACAAAGAAATAGAATACTTTATAAAATAATTTATATAAGGAATTATTGCTTTTTAGGGTTCCATTTCAAACGATAGTGTGGAAGTATCAATAAACAATAACGACGTCTCAACAAAAAACGATATAAATTTACCAGAACAGGTATACAAATTAAATACACTTTTAAAATAAATAATAATTAATGAACTGAGAAATCTAGAAATTACATATTTTGGCTAATTTTTTGCTATATATTTTTGTTTTAAATTATCTTCCATAATAGAGCTGCAATCTAATGATATCTTTGGCTTTGACTCGTGTTTTTGGTTTTGTATGTAATATGTAATGTGCAACTAATGAAATTACGTTTACCCCCCACCTAATTTCATACTTCATTCATATTATGAAATTGGGGAATATATGAATGATATTTTTCTCATTCTCAACCATAAAGTCTACACAAAAATTATTTATAATACAATTGCAAAACAGTTTTAAAATTTACAATTTATGCCCATTTACATGCTATTTCATTTAGACTATTAGTATCATTTTGAAGTATTTACTACTTTTAGACCTAGCAAAGAGAATAACACTATATAACAGCTATTTTTTTTATACCACTGAGGTGGTAAACAATACGGCCCCCCACCTGATGGTAAGTGGTTACCGTAGCCTATGAACACCTACAATACCAGAGGTATTACGCGTGCTTTGCCGACTCTGTAGAAACCTCTTTGCCCCCCTTTTGAAGAACCCAATGCTGTAGGCTCTTGGGAAAACCTCGGCAGGAAACATCTCTGAAACGCGCTGTACGCGACCATTGAGGCTGTGGGATATAAGGATAAACTCCCTGTCAATGGCGAGCCGTACGATGGTAGAAAGTGACCGTGAGCATCATATTGAACAATTCCTCTAAGCACAATTCCGCTTGTAAGCCTGGAATCACCGACAATTCTCATAGCTCGTTGCAAACGAGTCGAAGGGTTCAAACTGGTATTTAGGTGCTCCCGTCCATAAGTGACAGCAATAGTCCATCCGACCCGGATTTGCGATTTGTAGAGCATTAATCGTTGATTCGGCGTGAAGTAATGCTTCGCTCTATTAATTCGAGGTGGCCATGGAATTGTATATCACTAGAGATGTCGACTAGGTGTGTAGGTACTATTTACCTGTAAAAGCTTTTACATCCCGTTAAGTCCCGATTGTGTATTTAAAATAAAGATAAAACTATTTTTCAGTTCTTTTGCAACATATGTAGATCGACGATAAATATGTAAATAAAACTATTCCAAATCGGCAACATTTATAGTTACTGAGATAAAACACTGTGACAGATGGACGGACAAGATCACACGATAAAAGATTCCTGTTGTACCAATTTAGTACGAGACCCTAAAAATGTACTCAGTAGGCTTTGTTAGATAGTTATAATAATTTTATTAGCTGCCAAGGCGTAATATTATGTGGATAATATTACGCCTTGGCAGCTAATAAAATTATTATCCTCGCTGTTAATGCGCAACTTTGTAATTCATGTATATTTTATGTTTAGACACCTGAAGAAAAGGTTTCGGTAGTTGACGACACATGCGCCGATTCAGAATCTGCTGGGTGAGTTGCAAGTACTTGTTCTAATTACAAATAGGTAATTTTAGATAAAAAAAATTACATTTCAATAAAATTAGTGTAAAATATATTACGTAAAAAAAATTTAACTTCAGTTGCTTATTGATCTCAAATATTAATAAATTTTTCTTCGATATGTTATATACGCCATCTTGTTATAGTTTTACGTTGTTTATATATGTAGATGTACGTATAAAACAAACAATAAATTAAATTCATAAAATTAATTACTTGCTTTTTTTTTACAGTGATTATCTTGCGGTAACTGTAAATAATGAAGATATGGTAAGTTACTTGCAATTATAAATTACAATAAATATCCTTGTATTTACTAAACTTCTATTCCATGTACAATTACTTTTATTTTTTAGGATGAACTTGTTAAATTGCGACGAGAAAATTTCAAAGCTCTTCAAATGATAAAAGGCTGCATGAAAAAAATCCAACAACAAGATAAGGAAATAAAAAAATTGAAACTGGTATGTCTTTTTCATATTTCTTTTAAAGTTATAAATCTAGCATGGTCATAGTTAACGTCAACAAAATTAAGTATTGTGTATGGTATTTATCATCTGTACTTAGTAAATATTTATATAATTATCATATCATATTATTGTAGAACAAAGAATTGGCTTACGCACATGTGAGTGACACTCAGTTGGAAAAATACGAAGAAATATTAAAATGTAAAGATGAACATATTAAGGATTTGGAAAGCAAAATAAGAGAATTACAGAAAAATATACAGAATGAAGATGACACCGGGTACTTGTTATTTTATATTTTATCTAAAATACAAAATTAATAATGATTATTTGTTTTTATTGTTACCATTTTTTATTTATAGACATATAATGCTGTTATTTGTATTTCAGAAATCTCCAACAATTACTTACACGACGTTTGCAAGGATTAGCATATTTTTTGGATAAATTGTTATCACACAAGTAAGTTTAACTCATAATGTTTGTTGAAAATACAAACTATGAATTACTAACTATAATATTTTTCTTTTTAAAGATGCGTACTTGGAGAAGACAAGAAAAAATTAGCTGAAAGTATATTAGAACAAAGTTTAGCCTTGCCTGTTGGTTTGAAATTAGATGAATCAATGGCTCCTGAAGAATTCACAATGGATGAAAGTAATCTTGATATATCGCAATCATTGAGGATTGAAGATTTAACAATAATGTTTGGTCATCATGTCACATGCAGTGACGAAAACAGATATTCCTCTCGAAAGCCTCTGAAACTTTTTCCACAAGCTGATGTTATATCTGAATCTGAATGCTGGTCAGAACCAGATAGGAATGTATCGCTCGCTAGAGTAGGACTCTGTGATACGGGAGTAGCTGCCAGAGAATCAACTTCAGAGAACAATAGATTTCGCTCGAGGCGTTCCAAATTGTCTTATGGGTCACGTTCCGATGATAATAAAACCACTAATGAATCTGCTTTACTCGACGAAATAAATCAACTAACACAACGAAATGAGTTATTAGAAGAAGAAAATAATGATTTAAACAATAAGTTGGAATTTGCAAAAAAACAAATCGGTGAACTTATAACAGAAAAAGATGAATTAAAAGAAAGTTTAATCAGTGAACGTACAAATACTGGTGACTTAAATAAAAAATTAGAAATAACAAACAACACTTTGATGAGTATGGAATTAAGGATAAAAGATCTAGAACAGCAGTATAATGAAGCTGTACAATTAAATGAAAAATTACGAGTGGAGAGACAGGAATTAGAATCAACCTATTTAGAAACGGAAAGAGCATTAAGACGTGCTGCTGATGAAGCGACGGTTCAAGCTTCTCAGGCCGCTTTAGAGAGAGCACGCGCTCAACATGATCGATTACGTATTGAACGTGAATTGGAGGAGACACGTGAGAAATTAGCTAATACGCTGGAAGTTAATGCTCAATTAGAAATAGAAGCCACACGCAAAATAGCTCTAGAAGCTGATAATAAGATTGAAATTGTGCATGAAGTTCTTCACTCAGAAGAAGACCGGCCTACGTCTCCCGACTTAGGAATCGATAGCGACAGACTATCAAGCCTTGAGCAAAATGATGCTGTTACGTTATCACCGCGTACGTATATGAAATGTAAACAATTACTTTTTATAGTTCTACTAATAATTCTATTAATAATACGATATTTTCTTTCAGGTTCCTTATACGAAGAAAACCAGACATTGAAACAAAAACTTGCAAGAACTAAAGCAACACTAGCAGAAACTTTAGCACAATTAAATGCTGCTAATTTGAGAAAAAGGAGTGTCCAGCGCGCAATTTGTAGAGAAATACATAAAACACATGGTGTGCTACGAAAAGCACGAGATCAATTTGAAAGCCAAAATTAAACTTTGTACTTAATACAATCTAATTTGCAGAATTACATTTGTGAAAGAATTTACTAAATACCCAATAGACATATACATCTTGACATGTTCTGTGATTTTAGTGTTTTGTGTTAAGTTATAAGATAGGATGGTATTTTATGTCTATTATGTAATATAAATATAATATTAACTTTTTTTCTAATACAGCAAAAGATTGTGAGCACTTTAAGGTTTAATCTTAGACCACTAATCACACGAACAGTAGATCGTCTATCGACAGGAAAATGTACCATTTTATGCGAGTACGCTAGTAATGAAAATTATTATTAATATTTTTATAATTTTACGTCACTGACGTTATGACATGATATCTTGATCATAACGACAGTGATGCAAAATACTGGGCATTAACCGATAGCTACCTATTAATTACTTCTAGAATCTAATTCTTATATTTTTTATTTATATATCAATCAAAATAAAGTATTGTGTTCACTATATATATGTACATATATTAGGCAGACCTAAATTTCAATATCGTACACAGGTGACTACAAAGATATGAATACCTTAAACTGCCTTATGACAATATTGATGTTACAAATTCAATTCCTATTTTGATTTAATAAGGCTATTAAGATTTATACATATTTTTTATGTCGACTGTAGGTACTACACGATAAAGCCACTTAAACATTATTAAAGACATTTAAAGACATTATTAACAATAATGCATGTTATTATGTTGCAAAATATCCTTAATATTTTGCGACGTAACATGCATTATTGTTAATAATGTCACGTTAATACTTCAAAATAATGCGTTATATGCAAAATACCTATATACAAAATAAAAAGCAATCACGATAAATTTTATATGAGACCGAACCAGGAGGAAAATCTATAATAACATTACAATAAAAATTAAAATCTTATTTGTATAAAAAAAATATTTGAAACTTCTGTTGCGATACAACAAAGAAAGGTGTGCATACATAAAATTTGTTACTTTAAAATTAGCTTGTTTCTTGTTGTTATATTTAAAATATCTGTATATTTTAAATATACTATCAGGACTTAACACAATGAAAAAACCAACATTACAATTACAATTACAAATACCTACATACATACCTGTTTTTTATTGCCGACTTTTAGATATGGATTACACCACGTTGACTTTTTTAAATTGCTTTATTTCCCTATAGCGTATTTAAAATATACAAAATTATAATTTATAAATTACATTATTGGCATGTTAGTGTTTGCATTTTATACTTCTTATTTTACATTTGCATGTTACGTTGCATATTTGTATGCCCCGTGAGACTTAAACAAGGACAAAAGAAGTAAAGCTTGTATGTAAGTATAATATGTTTGAATTATTTATCTTGCTTTATGGAGTATTCTGAATTTTATTTAATAATAAATGTAAAATTAAATCCACGTTGTATAATTTTTTATCCGAAATTTTAAACAGTTATTTAAAAATAAGGTATTTGTTGTGAAACGAACAGAACCCGTTGATACTAATCATAAACTATTTTTAATCGGTTATAAGGTTCAGAACTGTTACGCGCATATTTATATTACAACTAGTGTAATTCTTTTTTTTGTTGGAATTTACTTTGTTCTTGAATTTATGCGTAAAATATAGGTGAAAGGGAAAAAGGGTTCCTCTAACGTTCCCACAAAAGGGAAATTAAAAAATTTCGCTAAATATCCTCTTTGGTTTTTTTTAATGACTTAATATAAAATTTATGGAATGGGTTTTCCTCGCTATCGATATATGCAGGGACGCCAGTGAGGGATGAAAGAAGATTTGTTATCCCATCGTGACGAATTTCTTAAAAGTTAATCATGTTGGTTTGCAGGGAGGACCGCGTCTAATCCGGACTGTATCGATCTGTATATTATTAGTATTGGGGCTGTAAAATTCCATTATTAACAATCCCTTTTTCCTCTAATAATGGGGATATGCCACATCATAATCCCTTAACCTTAAAACATTGTTACCGTTTTGGGTTCTTTTTTTTTTTAACCATAATTATCAAGATATTTTTACGTTAAAGTTAAATATTTCGTAATTTCCTACATCTTGGTAGAAAGTGTTATATTTCTTGTTTCCTGTTTTAACCGCCAAAAAAATTCAGAAATTCGGTGACAAATAATTGATATTTGAAAAAAAAAAATACTTATATTCCAATACAAGTAATATTAATAAAGTACTTTACAAAGTGCTTATACTAAAAAAATTTGTACTGTACAAAGTGCTTATACTAAAAAATATTGATTTACAAAAATTAATTTCGCGTTATCTGTTCTATTCATATTACGTAAATTTGTTTCTATTTACGAGTTCATTGACTATAAAAAAAAAACTAAAAAAAAAAACAAATAAATAATGAAAAAGTAAACCGCTCCAGACCGCTGAAAAAAAAATTATTGATACAAAACGATATAGACCATAGGGAAATATTGGTTTAATTCAACTAAAAATAACGATACATTGGTATTATTACAGACAATAGTAGTTAGGGAATGTCACAATCTTAAGTCAATAATAGAAAAACAAACCAGTATTTGTAAAGAGTTTCGTATACTACAATTATGGTGCGAAAAAGGCCTATAATAGCGTAGTAGATATTACTTAGAAAAATATGGCAGGAGATAACTGATAGATAGCGTAACTGAAAAATGTTTCGTTGAATAATAATTTTAAACATGTTTGTTATAATTGTAGTGTGCTTTAATTTTACTTTTAAAAAATTATTTTCAAGTTACGAGCCTCTTATACATGATGCTGGTAGAAATGATCGTGAAAATAGCGACCGATTGCCATTGGGAAAAAAAGTAGATATTACTTTTTCAGCACTTTGAATATATACTGTTTATTGAATTGGTTCCATGAAATCTATGCAAGCAGTTCATTAAATTACAAAATTTTACGCTATTAAGTACCGTCTTTTTGTCATACCTATGGTACTTTTATAATACTGTGACTACAGGTTTATTTTTTTGTTTTAATACTGATAAAATATTATTGTTAAAAAACGGAACAGTAATTTTATTACTGATCACGTAGATGGCACTCTTAGGGACTACTCACACTTATGAATAAGTGAATAAGCTGAAGCTCTGTTCAGCTTTTGTCCATAGAAAACAACGATTTTGTATGGAGACGTGTACGCATTCATTCAACTTTCCGCGTCTATTCTGCTTTCGCGGCAACTCTGTATAAAATGATAAATGTGTATTTATCATGCAAATGCTATAGAGAGCTTTCAGCGCTGTTCCGCCGCATTCACCGTCGAACGCGGCGAAACAGCTCTTTACAGCGATGTTTCGCGACTCCTTGTCGACAAGTTGCAACCTGTATTCTTTCTGCGTTGATTTGATTTATTATTGCGTAATCATTATGTACGCAGGGATTAAAGAGTGCAGACATATTTTATAGTAATTATAATTATATTTACGAAATGTAGAATATTCAACGCCGTACGCAATAGACACGTGTTTCAGCAGAGATAGCACGCTATGATAGCTTTTCTCATTCTTACGACGCCGTACGCGGCTGATAGAAGCAGAGCTGTGTAAGTGTTACTAAAATCGTTCAGCGAAACGCGAATGGAGTTGACTAAGTATGAGTAGTCCCTTATAGTTAAAATTTATTTCTAAAATAAACATTACTTATATTTATACCTACACACAGAAGTTTTCCAAAAATGGAGGATATACTTCTATATAGTTGCCCTATATAGACAAAATATCTCCTACAAATGCTTCGTTAAGAACAGATAAACTTGATAAAATTTCATGCTGCGAGAATAGGGTTACCATAATGTACATTTATTATTAGGTATTTGGAGGAAAATATATTGTTAGGTTCATTTGAAAAATAAAAACGAACAATTGAAAATTGCTTAATCTATAAAATTTAGATGGTTGCATAGATTTTAACAATATAAAGATAGCGCTGACTTTTAAGTATTGTAGCGTAGTAATTTATTTGCATTTGGATTTTTTTTTAATGATACGCTAATCCAGTGCATTCTTTAGGCAGACGGTTGTCCTAATTATTTTTTAAAAAGTATTTATTCATATTTAGTTACAAAAATTTTAAAATTTACAAGAATGAGTTTTCATTTAAATATTGTAAATCCAAATTTCGATACTCTAGGCTATATAACAGCTATTGCGAATGTCAAAGATAAACATGATAAGTCAGCTCCATCTGATTATCATTGGAAAATTCTTAAATGCAGGTAGGTTTGTAGGTATATTGTATTAAGTATTAAAAGGATTGTCAGTATTAGTAACTAACAGCCTCATTGTAACACAAATACCTTTCCACCATATTAGGGGCTCAATGCTATCTAATGATAGTATTAGTAACTAACAGCCTGTATAACCCAGTGATTCTCAACCTTTTTTTGTTGCGGCTATAACCCAGTGATTCTCAACCTTTTTTTTTTGTTGCGGCACATATTTAACGATTTCAAAATTTGGCGGCACACAAAGAAAAAGATAAAAATTATTTACTTACTACAACACACTGCATAAATAGTTTATGACAAAAATTTTAAATATTTGCAAAATTTAGCGGCACACTTTTAAAATTTGGCGGCACACAAAAGTGCCGCGGCACAGTGGTTGAGAATCACTGGTATAACCTATCAGATTAACCTTTTCGCGATTGTTCTGGAAACTATTCTAATTATTTCTTGTGGAATTCGTTACGACGAGCTAACTGGTCTATTTTCATTCTCACATATCATCTCATTTGTGCCACGCTGGTATACACTGATAGCTTAGATATGGGGATAGTATTTCACTTTCACCTATTAAAAAATGTATTGAAGATATCTAGATGCACACAACCGTCAATGTTCTACATTTGAATAGTCCATTAAATTGCGGCTGGCGATGGTGCAACACCTGTCAGAAATTATGATAAATGAAAAGTAGAAGAATGTTAATATAAAGCTAGGTGTCTTAGATTATATAGATAGAGCATCGAAACTCAAAAATAGGTCAACCTTTTGTCAGCTAATTGTCAGATTAGCCAACTTGTTTTTTTAATCAGTAGGTATTCGACGCAGTATTTATACGCATAAAATGTATCGTTACGTTTAATAAATAAAATAAGTGCAATAAAAAGATGCAGAATTCATACGACAAAATAAATATAGAAGTTATAAAAGATTCACTCATAACTATTTATCATGCAAAATTATGAAAAAGTTGACTCGTTTTGGTAGCTTGCTAAGTAACTAATATTAAGTATTTAAATTATAATGAAACTAGTATTTAAGTACTCATTATATATGAATTATTTTCTTTTGTCACACAGAATTATTATATTTTCAAATTCATCTATATTGGCAAGTCCAGATAAGAAAAACTTGAAATTTCGGACTGTTAGTGGCTCAAGAATTTAAATATATACGGCCATGTGCGAACGAGGTGTTATGAAGAAATTTTAAAGTATCTACCAAGTCCATATTATCTTCAACAAAACAGGCGATGACTATGATAAAATTAATTCATTATTCTTGAAATTCTCTCTTGTACAGGTAAATAAAATCTTATTGACTAATAGCAAGTTGAGACAGCAGTCAAGTTAGGTACAGAGGTATATTTTTACGACTAAGTGTTGGAAAGGCATGTTGGGTTTCTTAGAATCCTGTACCCCGGGTATCCAAACACTACATTATTATCACTATAAATAAATCGCTTTGACCAAATAATAATGAGCTGGTATGAATAGATTGAGGAATATGTAGAAAGCGGCATGTATCATTAGATGTTATAATAGTTTCTGTCCATCCAAGCGATTAGTGGTACATACAAGAACAAATGTTCGGCAATTAGGTATTTTTACGGTTTGGAATAGCAAAGAAACTGGAGGATAGAGCTGACTTAACGAAAAGATAGCGGTAACTGTTAGTTTGCTTGCCATTTTTAACCTTTCATAATCTTTTCAGTAAAAGTTGGATTATTTATGAATCTACCGCCCTATTCGAAACACAATTTCAGGTGAGAAGAACTGGCAAGATACTGAGATTACATAAACTTCAGATAAAACTACAATTTATCGCAGTATTATTTCCAAGCATACCCTATATATAAAACCAATCCCTACACTAAGAATATTGTATTTCACAACTTTTTAAATAACAGCAGGAAGGATTTTATTTATTACGAATTTTATTTATTTGTTTATTTCTATTTCGAAGGATGGTACTATAAAAAAAATTACGCCAGATATATTTGAAATGTGTTTTCAATATACAATGACGGCCAAAATTGCACCAATATGGAATACAGTCGGCACCAATTACCTCATTAATAATAGAGATTTCCTTATAACCAAAGGGCCTCAAGTTGGAATTCATTATCAAATAGCATCTAACGGTGAGTATTTATTATTATTATACCAGCCGTTAACTGTCCAGTGCTGGACATATGCCTCCCCCATAAGGGGATGTTGCCAATAGTTGCCACGCTTAGCAGGCGAATTGGCAACCGCAGTTGGGCTTTGGTGATGTTTTAAGAGGGACACTGCTGCCTATTCTTCGAATATTAAATTTCCTTAGTCTCCTCTCACGACGCCCGCGGAACAGAATGGAGTGTCCTATACCATACCGGGACCACACGACAATGGCGAATACATAGATACTAAAATATATCAACGGCTGAAATAAATATGTTACCGAAACTAAAACACATTATTCTATTACTAAAGAACCATCCTAGCTTTTATTTTTAATAAAATTCTACCTATGTATATAGCATAATGTAACTTTTATAATGACTTTTTTAATCAGTTACGTATTTTTCGAGTTTATCCATTAAAAAAAGAATCAAATCTTACTTCTTTCTAAAAAGTTTATAATATACATATCTACTAATCATGCGTTTGTGAACAATATATATTTATCATGTTTGTCTAAAATTTACGTCTCTGTATGTGATTTCAATCGTTACAAAATTAACACAGGATTACCTAAACCATACTGATTGCAAAAAGAATTACAAAAAAAAAGCCAGAATGAGCAACAATATTATGTAACATACAAAAAAATTGTCTTAAAAGCAGACACCGAACTGTAGAAAAATAATTAAATTTTTATTGAATTACAATCTTCGTCTATTACTATTTTAGTATCAAATACAAAAAATGTTACGAAAATCTACTGTAAGCAGGTACCTACCTACTTAAATTTAAAGTTATTTATGGTACTTTTGTATGGGAACTTGAAATTTGAATTTTATATTAGTGTCGTTAGATCATTGACTTAGTACGTAGGAGGTAACCTATGACAGGGATTCTTCTGCTTATGTTATGACATTCCTATTGTAAGGCTTTATGATTGTTCGAATTTATCGAAATATAATGTTTTAGATCATACTACATATATTGAAGTAAAACCTGTAAAAATCATTATTATTCTCGAAGTAAATAGAGAAATTATACCTGGAGAATATGTCAGAGTATTACCAAGGTAAATCTATCTAAAATATTATTTCCCAATAATAATTTATAGTAGCTAAATGGTATACTGGTCCGATTTATAGACAGTAAAGTAGTAAGATATAATTTGGCCAACATCAAAAACTTTGTATGTCAATTTAAATTTCCGATTAATTCTTCGATAAGGATACATCGTTAACTAAATTAATTTAACTGATAGCGTCGGTGATAAGCTCGCCGTCTACCACGTTGAATTCTAAAATATGTTCAGCAAAATTTGAGCATATGAAGTGTTATCTACTTAGACCTTACTTTTACTGCCTGACTGATTATCCCATCAATGCTTATAGTAGTGAGCTTTTTGTGTATAAATTATAGGTAGTTATAGTAATAGTTATAAATAACATATTTTCGGATATTTTATTACAGCTTAAATAAAGCTATAGTAGAAGAAAGTCATGATTCATTTCCCGTAATATACGCATTCAAATCTTATAAAGATTTACGTCGTCACTGGAAGAATATTGTAAGTTTTATTACAGAAAATAACATTAATTTATTAAAATTTATATAATATGCAACCAGTTAAGAGAGATAAAAACATGTATAAAGCAGTACTATTTACTTACACCTATGGCGAGGTATTATTAGAGAGTAATGATGGGTTAAGATGAAGCTTTTTTCCTTGATGGATGAAGATGGAATGGTTAACCCGCCCGCGCTATCGGTATACGCTGGCGGAGCACCAATGAGAGATGATAAATAAGAATGATCGCAGGTTAATTAACTCATCCTGACAAAATAAACAAAAATTAATCACTATGATTTCCAGGGGGAACCGCGTGGAGGGCGACCTGATTAAATATATTGCTAGCAATGGGGTTACTAGACACTATTACTAACAATCTTTTTCCCCCTAGAAGGGAATTAGATCAGTTGATATAGTGACAAATTCACTACGAATTATCGACGATGCGAGATTATGTTGAGATTGATCTCTTAGGGTAATAAACTAATAAACCCCACTATACTTACTGTCTACAATTGTATAAATTTGATTTTGCCAATGTACCTGTAATAAATTATTAAAATGCTTCATACACATGTCAACAGCATGGCTATCGATTACCCGAACAAGATTGTTCATCATATTACGTAATAAGATTTTGGCGAGGAGATCCGTTAACTTATCCAAGTATATGTGTGACCAGGAATTTACCTATCATTACACCAATTCCTAAATATTATGGGGTATGATTTTAATTAGATGTTTACCACCATAGATTCACATTCTGTAGTTAGTTACTTATATAATAAAACTGTAGTGGTCGAATGTCTGTACATAGAAAGAAAACGCTAAAAACCAAGTCAGGGGGATCTTAAAAGTAAAATAGAACACATCCAATGTTTTAAGTTTTTTGTTTCTCTGTCTGTTTGTACAAGCTAATCTCTGAAACTGTTAGATCGATTTAAACGAAATTTTGCATTGTGGTACCTTACAATCGCCTGTCAACATTTTCGACTTTTAATGACGTAAAATTAAAGAGTTTCCGTGGGATAATTAAAAAGCTTTTGTAACTTATACAGCTTAGTACACAACCTACTTAAGTCATTTTTTCCTAAGGCAAAGAGTGAAAACGACGCATCACTTGTTAATTTTAGTCCAGTATGCCCAGACATAATAAATAGGTAGGTACGTACATCGTTACATTCTAAACAGGAATAACAAATATCATGCGGACAAAACCGCGGGCATTAGCTAGTACTTACTAAAGCCCGTTCCAGCAGGGCACCGCTGGCTAAGCAAGGCGAAACTCAAAAAGGCGAGTTCATGTGCCTTAATATTGCCATTTCTTATATGGAGCAGCGAAATAGGTTAAAACCTGATACCTGTACCACTATATTTGTAATTATGTTATTTAAGCACACTTAATCACACAAATTTAAACACGGGGATCGATGCTTAGGTGCCATTTTTCTAAACCTATCACTTAACCTAATATTTTCGCGGAATTACTGTTTTATGGACCATATATTGGAATTTAATTTTATATTGATCCTTTGAATAAAGATTGCGTAAATTGAACTTTTAATTCTAGAAGTAGGTTTAAAAAAATGGCGCTTTAGAATCAACTCCATGTTGTGTTTGCATGACTGTGTTTCGGTTTGAAGGGTGGAATATAGCAGTGAATTTACAGGGTACAGAGGAATAACACCTCAGGAATGGCAACGCATGGCAGTGGCACGCAACTACATGGACATAATAGTATACTCTGTTATGTCCATGTTACTGCTCATTTCTATAGGCGACGGTTACCACTTTCCATTAGGTGGGCCGTCAGCTTGTTTGCCATTTTAAGTTGCATAAAAAAAATTCTATTGTTGGTCCAGACACTTCTAAAATGTATAATATCATTCTAGTGAAATATAAATGACGTCGCTAGACCTATCATAGATAATCATAGATAATTTAGACATATTATCTATGATTAATTAATAATAGATAGTTATTCCTTAAATTTATACCTAAACCCATTTTTATATAGGTAAATTAAAACCGACTGCAGTAGTAATTAATAAACATATGTAGGTACTTTTGATTATATCTGGAGGTCATGTCATGCCCCAAGAAATCAAAGTAGCAGAGTACAAGGTTTATATGGCGTCAAAAATTTATTGTTAAAAATAGTCTTTTTTATTAAGTATCCTGTCATATTTACTAAATTTGACAAAATAATAAAAAATACATAATATGTAACACATATCTACTTATTTATTATTTTAAGTTCTCCAATTTTATTAATTTATATATATTTTCTTCATTTTTAGTACTAGATTTAGAAATTGTGTTGCCGATAGATATTACTATAATTTGCTTTCTTGGTAGCAAAATTTTAAATCTTATAGAACTCTTGGGAAGCAATATTTACTATTATTCAGTAGGTACTCGTACCTATAATTTAAATTTTAAATAAGATTTTATTATTTAAACGTATAAAAATACAATTTAAAGGAAGCTGTCATGTCCAAGTTTATAAGAGATTTGAAGAATAAGATGTCTCATATTCTCAGGATGCCACTCATAATTCAAGAAACTAAGAATTGCGGCGCCAGTACTTTACAAGTAAAAAAAATTAACTTTTTAAAATGATGTAGGCATAACTATTAATTTTTTATTACCACAGGCCTTAGAAGTTTGGATAGGTATAAAAAAGCAGAAACTGCGTTTACATACTATATAAACAACAAACTATGCATATAGCGTCATAGCTAAATATTCAAAACAGCCTTTATAAGGACACTACATACAATATACATAACACATACCATATATATAAATACAGTAAACACTCTATAAGCAACTCAATTGAAGCAATTTCAATTAAAAAAAAATCTTATTAGGAAAAGTTGCTTACAAGGAAAAAAAGAGTATAAAAATACTTACCGTCTGGAAAATATTTTTTACTTATTTCTTTTACTAACTAAGCTGAGTAGAACAAATAAAATATAAAGAATGTTGCTTATAGAGAGGTTGCTTATATATGTTAGAGCGTTCACTGTATTAGAAAATTATACTACTTTATACCAGAGGGATGCTGCACAAAAAACATCTGCGTGGATACCTCAATCCGATTCATGTTTCTGCCCTAAAGCAGCTGTGCTTGTATAGCTCTTTTGGTTTGAGTGTGGATAGAATGTGGAAGTGGGATTCTAGGGTACAGAGGCATAATATCTTAGTCATCCCATGAATAGCAACGCATAAGAGGTACCATGAGCTTTACAGTGTATTCTGCAATGTCTATAAAGCTGTTCATGTCTATAGAAGACATGACTATATTATATGTTTGTCTGTTTAAGCGTGCTTGAGTACGCTTAAACGGCTGGACGGATTTGAATGAAATTTGGTGTGCGGGTAGCTTATAATTTATATATACATAGAATATCTTTTATAGGTACTAATGTACACGCTCGTTATTAATAAGTTATAGCTATATTATTTTAAATTGCTTCTAAAAACCCATATTCGTTAAAGTTCATAACGATCAATTATGCTGCTACTCTTAAAGAAACATGACATCTACGTATAAGATTCGTAATGATTATTTTAAATAACACTTTTAATTTTAAGGTGAACGATGAGAGCGTCATGGAAACTCAAGAAGTAAGTCTATGCACTCCGACACAAGTAAATTAGCTGAATTTATAATATTTTTAATATTGAAAAATAAAAATACTTAATGCATATTGTCAAGAAATAAAAAACGTGTTGTCTTTAATAATTTTATTATTACACATTTACAAAATACCTTACTATTATTTCAAATTTTCTCAAATAAATTTTATTTCATTTGACGTCATTTTTAAATCATTTGTTAATAGATTAATCAATGTCATTAAATAATAAATATACTACCTACTAATAATTTTCTTGCATTCTTTTGTTTTTAAAATTTATTTTTGTACTAATTCATGGATCGGTACTTAGGTACAATATAACCAAATTAAATTTTTTTGTCATAGAAATAAGTATAATTACAGTCATCAATAAAGTTTTGCTATATCCTATAATTGATTACCGAAAAACAAATAGAACTTGAATAAGCTTCCATCTGAATGTAAGTATTAAATTATGATGGTAAATACCTACCTACGTATAATAACTTTAACAAAATTGCAACCATACAAACGAATGTAATACCTGTTCATTTTATGAAAATTCTATCAGCGTAATGTTATGCACAACACATGCAATGGAATGGTAAATAAAGAAGCAAGCCGCATTCGTAAAAGTACATGAAAAACAAGTCAACGATAAGGGTTATGTGAATTCCTTATGTGTTCGTCTAGTCGCGTAGTCGCTTTTGATGACAAGAGTAGATTAATCAAATTGAATGCGAGGAAATGTTTTCCCATATTCTCATAAACTCACGAACTCGGTAATAGTATTATACCTATATAAATTTACAATATACGACCAACAAATTACATAATAATTTAAGAGGTTCATTCATTAAAACTTTTCACTGCAGATATACCTAGTCGTAACATCTAAACAATTTAGAAATAATTATTATATTTAATGTAATTAACAAGCCCATAATTTTGTATTAAATTGGATCATATTATAACGAAGCGCGGAACTCTAGCATGCTGTATGTTATAAGAGTGCGATACAGAAGATATAGGTTGTGTCCAAAAACATTAATGGCAACCGTATTCTTCTTAAGACGTATCATCCCAGGTATAATTTTTGCTTAGATTGATTGCAATTATTTATTTCATCCCTGGGGTAAGTGAAACAAAACAACTGATTGTTTTCGTTAACTGATTTTATCAATGAACAAACAATCCATGAACTTGAAAATCGTATCATGGTAAACTGATTAAATAAGGAGTAGATGTGGGTACTTCACATTTAATTCTACTAAAATTAAGATCTGCTGCTGAAATTAGAGCCCATAAACCTACGTATGTTTCACTTACCCCATCGTGTGTTAACGCAGATATTGTTTGTAGAAGTACAAAATATCCAAAATGTCTGTTTTACTCTCTTGGCATCGCATAACCAGTAGTGTTATCTATTTCACTTTTAAACCACCCAAACAGTTTCATCTTCGTATCGCCCTTGTGACAGGTAAATCCGACAGAAGCCCTGTCAAATTTATTCGATAAAAAACCTGTATTTGTATGTTTGCTTTTTTGATACATGTTCCTTGTATAAAATAGAAAAAGAATAGACACAGAAGAAAAGCTTACAATAATTAAAAATTACTTCATCCAGAAATATTAAAACACTAAGTAGGTATAAAACATAGATTAAAAGATAGTATACCTGCGATACAATTTAAAATTGCCTATCCATGCCAAACACTAGGGGCAAAGCAATAGCTACCGAAACTAAACCTGGTCAAAAGATTAAAATTTTAATATAAAAATGCAATTTTTAGTTATTCCCATTCTTCAACAAGGTAAGCATGTTCTTAGCAATTTTTGCTTGCGGATAAGTAAGAAACAACATTTCTGAATTAAATTTGGGATAAATAGACAATTTAAATTATCCTTCCTTTAAATGAGACGTCGTAAGATGAAAATATCACAATAGCATAATTCGCCCAAATACATTTGCAGAAATTCCGCGCATGAAGTAAATGATAGAACTTTTAAGCTTACTTAGGTATAAGTGACTATATATCCAAGTCTTTTTTTTTACCATTTTATGTCCAATAGACTACTTAAAGGTATATAGAATGAAATTATTTTTTATACCACTAAGATCTCAAACGTATATGGTATTACGATAGGTAAATGGTTAATTCTATTAGTTGTTAACTGATACATTGTTGTAAATGTAGCATTTTAGACAGCCACGCATACCATTATATCAAAAACTCAATCGATTGTTGGTGGAGATGTAATTAAGTTCATTCTTGGTGGCGTCAACGAAGTTTGACTTGCTGTTTGATGGAAAAATTGAGCGACAGATGGTGATAAGCTGTTCATTTGTGGTTGACGTAAAACTGTTCCAGAATCCTGAAATAAGTAGTAGTAAGTAGATATATATTTATTTATTTGAATACTTCATTTATAATATAATTGTGACATCAGGTTGTTTGAAATTCCATATTGTATAAAAAAACTGCTCATCATATAAAGAAAAATAATGTTCTAAAACACACTCTTTGAGTATTTTTGACATAGCTATCTACAATAGTCTTAGGTATGTTCCACAATTTAACTAGATATTATTTTATTTACCGATATATTATTCCGACTTGATATTCTTGGTGACGATACTGGTGTACACACATTCATATGAGTATTTGGAATTGTAGGAGTATTCAAAAGATACTGAAGTTTGTACCCTTTTGCCAAATCTTCAACAGTTTTTCCTGAAAATAACGTTTTTTTTTTAAATTAATAAAAAAGTTTAATTTTATTATGGATGTTTAGGCGCACTTTAATATTTTGTTTCAAGCAATATGTCACATATTTTGTCCACGGAAAATCTCAACGAATATTAGGTACTCTCATATATTTTTATCCAGATGGAGAACATTAATGTACCTGAAATCCGTTCATGGCCGTAGCTAGAAGGAGGAGGAGGTGGCACTGAGGGGCAATGCCCTACCTTAAAAGGTCCAATGCCCTATTTTAAAATAAAAAAAATCCCATAAAAATTAGACAGATTAAGAATTTTTGAAAACATGGTAAAATCACAAGAAATATCGGGGAAATTACAGGTTTTAATTGATAATATTTTTTTTAATAACTAAACATAAAATATAGTTCTAATTCAAATCTATTACTATTAATTCATATTGGTCTTTGAAATCCTAAACGGGTAAATTGATTCAAGATTCAAGGCACTTTACGTTGAGCTAATGTACCATGACGTGCTTGTTTTACACGGAAATATTTTGAAACGATGATTAGGTTACATATTTACTATAAGTAGACTAGGAACTAACCTGTTAATGTTGTAGGTATATTAGTATTACATCTACCGGTTTCTAATATTTTCTTGAGAGCAGTCACATTTTGAAAAATTATAGCTACAGCAGCGCCGTCTGCTAATTGTGAAGAATCGCAACAAGACAATAACAAGTTCCAATTGTCGCTATTCCATTCTTCATTAGAATATACAGCAAATTGTAATGTTGATGCGCCTAAGAAATACGTTAAAAATAAATTTACTATTTACAAATGAATACTTCTTATTGGGGGTGGGAAGGATTGCTAATAATGAAAAGAAAGTTCGGTGATCCTCCCTTGAAATCATCATGGGAATTTATCCCGATAGGCCAAATGACCTGGTTTCATACTTATCTACCACCTCGTTATCGATATCCCGCTAGCGTAAACCAATGGTCAGGCCCCACTTCCCATACCATACTATTTTCATCCGTAAAAAAATTGTGGGTACTTACTGATGGATATTGATTAATTATTAATGATGTCTAGCAATGTACTCTGTAAAGCTAAATAGATACTCTTTATTGTTTCCTCTATAAGATTACAATAATAAACTGTTTGTATATTTTGTAATTCTGTGTGAACTTGGCATAAAATATACCACTCCTTCCTTTCCTGTGAGTGTCGTAAGAGATGAGTAACGGAACTTAACGGTAGAGGGATGAACAGCAGTGTCCCTCTTAAAATATCTCTAAAAGCCTAAATGTGGTTGCTAACCCGTCTGCTAAGCGTGGTAACTACAGGCAATACTCCACTTATGGGAAAGGCTTATGTTCAGCAGTGGACAGTTAATGGTTGAAATGAATGTACCCTATATCAGTTTAATTCTTGGCGAATTCGTCACGATAGTTTTTAGTGGAAACAACGCGGAGGTCGACCTAATGTGGTATATTGAAAGCAATAAAGCTGTTAAATCTCGTTACTAATAAACCTGCTAGTTACATAGTGGGCGTGGAGGCTAAGGAAACACTTAAATTAGTATTAGGTACCTATTTCAAAAATATATGTACTAATTTATGCAATTTGTAATGATTGATTAATTGACGTAGTTATTTATTTCTAGTTAACTAATACATAAACAAATATTTAAAATAACTCACCAGAATCACTCAATAAATGAGGGTTTGCTCCGTATTGTAAAAATATTTTAACAATCGAATAATGTCCATGACGTGCTGCTAATCTAATTGGCCAACCACCTTCAAAATTTGGATCTAATCCATGATTGAGAAATTCAATGACTTCACTTTCATTATTATTAATAATACAATTTCTAAGCACATAATCGCTTCTTTCCATAATATTATAAAATATTTCAGATTTAAAAAAAAAAGGAGTATAAAATACACTTCAACTATTGGATGTTAATATAATAACTGTGTTATGTGTATTTAATTTAGTTTTATGATTACCTACCAAAACTTGCAATCATTATAATTATAAGTACCGTCTTTTTATTTAAATCATATTGGTAATCAAATCATATCTAATACATCCGCTTAGGTATTTTATATTAACTATGTCGCAGACATAGCTAATTTAATACGGTGCAGAGACCTAAAACCTAACTGTGGGGCTGGCCAACACATTAAAAGTCGCACAGAGGACGATGAAGAAAGCTATTTTTGAAATTTTTCTAAGCGAGATAATCTAGAACTAAGAAATTCCACAAAGAACTAAAGTGGCTGACCTAGCTCTCAAAATTTGTCAGCTAAGAAGACAGTGACTCTACCATATTTGTCAAGTCAACAATAGCAGATAGGCAAGAAAAGTTTTGGAGTGAAAGCCAGGTTTAGGATAATGCAGCGGGCGTGCCCTTCTTCTAGATGAGCTATAATATTAAGAAGATGACCAGAAATGGATAGATGTGAAAAACAGAGATTGTACATGGCAGAAGATATTGGAGAAAGCTTATGTCCAGCTGTGGATTGACATATGATAACGATAATATTGCATTTAAAAAGATAAATATGTAATTATATGACAAAATGTGCATATTTGTGTTTCTTTTTTTTTATTTATGTTATATTCGGATACAATATATTTATTTAAAATTAATTACATATTACAACTAATTCCACTTCAAGACATACAATTAATTCAAGTTTGTTTTATTCAAACAATCAAAACCGCCAAATCAGCTTTACTATTAGTAAAAAATGGTATTACGTATCACGAAAACTCGGTAATAACGCAATGGGTTGAATGTATATTTGTCGGATACTAATTGTGGTTAGCTGCTAGTGTGCTACTAAATTTAAATATATTAAACTTGATTTATAAATTATTCTGTGCCACTTCAATGATCTGTGATTCCATTGACATAGGTCGATATAGGTTGGTCAATTATTCTTAGGCGATTGGTATCTACAAAGGGTATTTAAGGACAAGGAATTTTTTTTATGGGTGAAAATGGTATGTTAACCCCGCCTGCGCTAACAGGATACGGTGACGAAGCACCAGTGAAGGGTGATAGATGAGAATGAAAACAGGCCAGTTAGCCCATCATGATGAATTCATCAGGAATTAACCATGATAGTTTCCAGGGGGAACCGCGAGGAGGTCGACTTGGTTGGGTATATTGCTAGCAATAGGATTCTCAGTCTCCATTACTAACAATCCTAACAAGGCATATCGATATTCTGTGCTATGCATTTTTTGGACATTTTTCATATTTGCAAAGTATATTGTATAGAGATAGCAAATAAGAGAATGGGATAAGAGAAAGAAAGAGTTAAGAGATAAAGTAAATGTGGTAACAGAAGAAAAACTTTTTTTTTGTCGTTTATTTTATGGCTCCTGGCAAAATGTAATAATAAAAGATACAACTTTATGATAACAGTCCTGGAAATCATATTAATTTGGAAAAAAAAATATGTGACGTTTAGGTAAAAATCAAAATATGCATCTGAGTACCTTGCAGTTAAGTACTTAATAATGTCAGGCTCAAATGATTCGTATTTAGATAGCTGTTCATTTGGCAAAACTTCAAATAATGAACACTGACATATTTAAATGCGGTGCCAAAGTGGGTGATCTAAATCGTATTTTATTTATTTCTTTATTTATTTTTTATTGCACAATAAAATTATTGTACCTTTTGATACAAAACGATATAGACCATAGGGAAATATTGGTTTAATTCAACTAAAAATAACGATAGATTGGTATTATGATAGACAATAGTAGTTTTTTTTTTTAATAGATGATAATGGAATGGTAACCCCACCTACGCTATCGATATACACCGGCGGGGCACCAATGAAGGATGATAGGTGAGGATGAAATAGGTCAGTTAGCCCATCGTGACGAATTCAACAAGAATTGTTCACGATGGTTTCCAGGGGGAACCACATGGAGGTCGACCTAATAAGGCATATTGCTAGCAATGGGGCTGTCAAACTCCATTGCTACCAATCCCTTTCCCCCCAGACAATAGTAGTTAGAAAGGGAATGTTAGTTAGTAAGTCAATGATAGAAAAACAAACCAAAATTTGTAAAGACTTTCGTATACTTCACCTTTCATAATCATTCTTCGTTTATATCTTCTTGAAAATTTCTTTTCTTACTTCTGTTTTATATTAATTAGCTCATCCTAATCGTTCTATTTACAAAACACTAGCCTTATTTATTAGTAATAATAGTAAAAAACTTTAATTTTATGCTCACTAAAAGGAACTTATTTATTACGTTCCTTTATTTGTCGTTCCGCTTTATTTTTCTTTGTAAGTGGTATATTGAGCAACACTAGCACATTAAAAAAAAAAAGTTGGGTTCTTTAGGACTTGCATTCAAAGCCGTAAACTACATGAATTAAAAAAAAGTGCAGTCAAATTTTGCTTGTTTTGTTTTCTATCTATCCGTCAGTAATTAGATCAGTACATATTTTTTGTTTATATACTTTTTGAGGTTTTTGTACATATCAGTTCATAGTTTTGTTTAGACTCTTTTAGTGAATATTTGTTTTGATACTTTATTTAATAAAAAAAATTTACGTAAAATAAGTTTTTAACAACAATAATAATAAAGAAATTAATATTGTGCGTATTATTTGCTTCTTCGCAATAAAATATCACAATAATTAATAATAATAAAAGAAAGAGAAGTCAATGGGGAGGTATGATGTAATTCCTTCTTCTTAGGGTACGATTTAAGACTTTTTATATATACAGACACATAATTATTTATTTCCTGTATAAAAACTAATTTTACTCTTTTTTTTTTTTTTTTTTTGTTTTAATATAAATTTTCAATAGTAAGTTTATATTAATAGCTATTTTTATTGTCGACCGCTCGAAAGTTGTCTATCTATAATTTACAGCTTTTCACTAACTGAATTTACATTAGCAACAACTGTATCAGGATTTTTTTTTATTTTTGAGCAAGTTAAAAAGCATGATACTATTGTCATCTCATAAGTTAACATTACTTATTTACAGACATAGAGAATGGCGAAAAATTGCAAAAAGAGAAAGAAGACGAAAACAGAGAACTAAAAATGCTAAAGACAGAGACTGTATGTACTGTACTTACCCTCATTTATTTATAAATGTCATACACATTTCCAAATATATGTATATCTTATCCCATGCCTTATGTTAATTAGTCACTCTTAATAATGTTGAAGTAAATTAATATATCATATCTATAATTTTAACTAATGAGCTGAAACTTATGAGTAAATAGTACTTATTATTAATACTCTTTGTGGTATTACATGTTCTGATACTGTAATATTGAACACTGAAAACATGCTGCTGTATTAAAAATGAAAAAGGAGCCAAATGGAATAGATTCTCTACTTTCACTGCTCTCTCCTTATTCCCTCATTTTTAATAAATAATAATTAATATGTATAATTAGGTAAATTTTATATAAAAAACACTATTACTTAATTTTTAAATACCCCTTCACTCCTCATTTTGAGGGAAAAGTTAACTACTCTTGATCTGCCCCTTTTTGAACCTGCTCCGCAATAATAAAAGTATATGAATTAAATGTGTTTGAATAAAATATTACTATGTAATAAGTGTTAACTATATATGTACATATGATAAAATTGTAACTTGATAATGTCTATACATAGGCGATATTTAGGAAAAACATTTATCTATTGCTCTTATTAGAATCTGTTATTTTATAAAGGATTCTATAAATAAGAACAATGTAAGCTAAAACTGTTAATATGTATGATCTGCTATTATGTATGCAAAAACCACTGCACCAAATTGGATGCAATTTTGCAGTTCTATTTCTTAAAATATAACTTAAAATCTAGAATTACCATCTAATATGAGATAGCATACATTTCCTAGTTCCTATTATTCTTACTATCGAAATTCACGTAGCCAAAGTCATAAGCAAAAGCTACTTCTTAAATAAATTATTATTTTGATTATTTATTCTTTCTGCAATTGTATTCGCAGGTTATTTATTTAAAAAACTACCTTCTAATGAGTATATTAAATGGTTAGAAGAACAAGAAGCAATGGATCTTTTTTACTATGAACAAATTGAAAAACAAAATGCAGAAGAGAATAAAAAATGGTTAGAAGCAGAAAAAAAGGCTTTAGAAAAGTGGAAACAATTGCAAGAAAAAAAAGAAATTATGTTGCAGAAACAATTAGAGCAAGAGATTAAACTCAAACTGGTATGGGTTTTGCTACTGTTTTTTGCATAAGTTCTCTTTAATATAGTTTCCAAAGCCAGTATCTTATTTTTATAGTTGTACAGAAAAATCTGGAAATATGACTTTGTTAGAACATATTTAGAAGTAAATAATGTAAGTTTTCTTGTTATATTAAATTTCATTTCTAGGAACTTGAATTGGAAGAAGAAAAAAAGAGACAAGAAAAAGAGAGGTTAAGGCAGATAGAAGAGGCAAACAAAAGGAAGCAAGAGGTATTCATGAAACATCTTCAAGAATTTTTGTCTGGAAATGCTATTGAACCTCCAACCGAATTACTAATCTCACATGAAACTAGACCAAGTACAGAATTTTGTCCTTTCTTTACTAAAACTGCCTCGTGTCGTTTTGGGGACCAGTGCTCTAGAAATCATCGATATCCTGGTATTAGTAAGGTAAATATTTATTGGATGGTAGTTGCCTACAGGAAGTTCTTATACATTTATCTCTTAAAACTTATTATAATACAGTTCCTAAATCTAATACCATTATGTAAAAACCGTGAGTTTTTAGAATAAAGGTTTTTTTTTTATATTTATATGAAGGTGAGTCATTCTTAAATAACCTTTATAATATTTATTATTTATTTTTTCTATTGTATGATCTTTCTTAGTGTTCATATATTTAGTAGTTTCTGAAGTACATATATAAGGATTTTTTTAATTGGTTTGACTGAATTTATTTAATACTTATTAAAAATTTTATTGCAGGTGCTCCTGGCACCAAACTTCTATGTCCACTTTGGTTTAAATAATGCCAACTATAATGAATATGATACAGATGTAATGCTGGAATATGAAGATAGTGACACATACAAGGAATTTAAAGATTTCTTTTATGACGTGTTACCAGAATTTGAAAAATTTGGTAGAATTGTACAATTCAAGGTAAATAATAAATATTATGTGATGAAGAAGTATCCTTTGAAAAGAGCTTCTACTATTTATAATGTTTTCCAGGTCAGCTAGTAAAATATAATTATTTAATTATATTGTTACATTACATCAGGCCATTCCTTATGACAGTCTCTATAGAGTATAAGAGGCCTGTGTCCAACAATGGATGGATAGTGGTTGAAATAATGATGATGATCATTACATTACACAAAGATTGTATAGATATAATGTCAGGTTGACTTTGTAGTGAGTGTCTATAATGCACCGCAATACATAGTACTCCCTTCTGTGTAAAAGTAAAAAGAAAGATCATAAGGGATTATTTATTTACTCTTTGCACCAATTAAAAAAATATAGATATATACATATTTTATTTTGATCTGTTGTTAAAATCAACAACATCGTATGAGATTATGATCTCTCAATTCTTTAAATTGTTGTATTCAATATGACTTACATGACATAATGGTAGTTATATATCATACCTATATCTACTTACTGTTATATTATTTAAACATAATATTATGTTTAACAAAAGAATAATTTAACTTATAAGAATAATCAGAAATGACGTTAGAGGAAGGTTCACTATACAAGGCTATTAAAACTAAAAAAGGTTTGTATCAAAATTTATATAATTTAATTATAATTATTTATTTAATATATTATAGCTCGCTTCTAGGAGGTTTTTGCTATGAATCGCAACGTCGCAACCTGCTGTCCAATTATATAGTTTCTTAATGATTAGTGTATGCATGATCATCTTCATATACACTGACAACAACCTATTATATTATGATAATGTAATTTAAAACAAGTCAAAGAATTCGAAGGCTTCCAAATTTATCAATCACTAGCTTATACTCGCGACTTCGTCCATCTGACCGGGATAAATTTATTAAACGGAATAAATAGTAGTCTATGAGCATTTCCATCCCATATAGTATGTGTACACCAATTTGTAGTAATTAGTTAAGTTGTTAAGGCGCTAAGAGATAAACTCACCACTACATTTATAATATTAGTAAAGATCTATACGCACACTGAATTCGTTTTCCAAATTAGCTTCAAACTTCTTACCTTGCCTGTCTATGGAAAAAAGAGGAAATTGTCGTTAATAATATACAAAGATGTTTAAATTTTTTTTTATTTAAACTTAATTAATATAACTACAGTTGCCAACCTGCCTGCCGAGCGTGGCAACTACTAACAAAATCCTCTTATTCCTCCATAAGGCTTCGCCGTTATATAAGCCGTTGACTATCTCAACGGCTTATATGATAAATATAACTTACGGTAAACCCGTATTATAGTAGTGTTTAGTCGAAATCGCATTAATACGCGTATTAACATGCATGGTACGCCATTCGTGCTTCATTGAATATTTCATTAGATATTTACCAATTAATTCTTTCCTTCTTTTGCATTATTTGAATACACTGAACATCATTTTTATTGGTATTTTGGTTTTTTTATTAAGTCAGCTCATTGGGGACATAAAAGTAGTTTTCTAGCACGACCCAGTTATTTGCAGTTTGCGTGGATTTCTTTCGCACATTCCTTGTTTGTTCCATAGTGTATCTCTGAATACAATTTTATCACCATTATTTAATGTGTTTTGAAACTCTTGATATTTGTAGTAATTATAAAACCATACATACATGGCAAGACGTTGCGGTTCATAAATTAAACAATTATCAATCTGTGTTGTTTACTCGATATAATTGTATACATATCTACATATATTTTTACTTTAATATTCGAACGGATGTTGCCGACCGCGGTTGGGTCCACCGTTGTAGACTGTGTAGATGCTTGATGTCAACCACGAGATTACCCCTTTTGTGACTGCAACTAACCCTTTTTCTATTCATTCAACCTTGCATTTAATTTAACACTTACCTCAAATTAAGAACAATCTAAACATTTATATTTAAGTACAGTAGAGATCACCAATTAGAATAATTACAAGGGCTAGCTTTCATTTTAGTAATTTTATAATGATATTATAAGTAGAGATGAAATAGATATTCGTTAACTATCCGGTATCCGGCCGTATAGGCTGAATTTCGGATACTCAAAAATTATCATGATTTCCTAAAATAAACTTTAGACAATGAATCTTTATTAATATAATAGCTTATAATTGTGATTGCTGTTATTTAAAGCCGGAAAAGAAACAAAAATGTGCAAGGCACTTTCTAAAAAACTTAAATTGCATTCCTTTAATTATAAATTTACATAAAAGCAAGTAAACAAAATCAATAATTTAACATAACTTTTACGGTTTTGAACAATTCAAGGTCTTCAATTCAGTTAAGCGACTAAATGTTTTGTAAAATATTCGTATATAATGATTGTCATGTCCAGATGAGCCTTGTTCACGTACTTACCTACTTGAGGTCTAAAGAACTTTTCCATTCCTTTATTTTTCTTTTGATTGCTTAATTTTTAAATGTAATACATTTAGGTATGTTCACTTATTAAAAAAGCAATAACATTGCAGACAAATCAAACTTATTGGCTTTTCAACTGACTTCGAAAAGAAGTTGTTTCTAAATCTGTTTGTATTTTTTTATATTTGTTACCTACTTACAGACTGCTCCCATAGAAATTATATCAAAATCGATTGAGTAGTTTACTTTTTAAATCAAAGTTTTTGTCACAATTGAAATCGATTTTTTTTAAAACACAATATTATATTTTGTCTTTAGTTTTGTCCTATGCAATAATTACTAGACTTTTACTATTTATTCGTAGATTTCGTGAAAGTGAACTTTAAATATAAAATTTATATATATTCTTGATTGTACTCAAAAACAATAAAGTAGAAAGAAGATAAGCCCAGAGTATTTAAGTTTATTATGTTATAGGTTTGCAACAATTATGAGAAACATCTTCGTGGCAACACTTACATAGAATTTGCAGAACTGCGATGTGCGGTAGCTGCATACCAGTCTTTACATACACGTTGGTACGGAGGCAAACAGCTCTCTTTGCAGTTCTGTACTATTGATTCATGGAAGAATGCAATATGTGGTAAATATTTTTAATTGTTACTTATTGTAACTCGCAACTTTCTAGATTCTAGAATATCGAATCAATTCTAGTGTATAACTATTGCAACGTGGTTGAAATATGGTAGGTATATCAACCAAGTTTAAATGTGATCGAGTAAAGAACATTCTCTTTTATAACATTAATAATTCTTATTGACTATTTAAAGACTAATGATGAAATTCGAATATTATAAAAATACGATATGAAAGACGAAGAAGTATTAAACTTTAGACTTTAAACTTTATATTTTTTCATATTAAACTTTAGTCCTACCTTAATAGGTCGCTTAGAAACTTGTCTAACATATTTTGCACATTTGTTACTTGTACTTTTTAATTGCAGGTCTTCAATCTAAAAGACGTTGTCCAAAAGGCCGTGCCTGCAATTTTTTGCATGTGTTTCGTAATCCAAACAATTTGTTCAACAGTTACAACATTGAACCAAAAGATAATTTTGATCGGTATGTATATTTTAAATGCTATTATTTAGACTTTTAGTTTTAAATGTACGTTAAATGATGATGAAGAATGTTTGTGTGGCAGCAGAGTAAGAATACGAAGTGTTACCATTCGCCTTTCATTCATTCTTTCACTACTTTATTTGCTGATTGTATAAGATGCAATTACGGGATTAAATCCCAACACGCCACTACAAGAGAGAAAATTCTAAATAGAATCCTATATCTTACCGTTTGGCTAGCATGATATTTATAATGTTATAAACTGAATATTCTTGCCGCGTGGTTCCGGCATAGAATGGGCCACCCATTCCTGTGGGAGTCGTAAGAGGCAACTAAGGGAACTTAATGATGGAAGGATGGGCATCAGCGTCCCTCTTAAAACATTACCAAAGTCTAATTGCGGTTGCCAACCCGCCTGCCAAGCGTAGCAACTATTGGCAAAACTTCCCTTATGAGGAAGGCCTATGTTCAGCAGTGGACAATTAACGACTGATATAATAATAATAAATAATAATACTAAATATTTTGGTATAACATGATAATTAGAAATTTATTGTGTAAAATAGCAAGCAAACTGCTCGCTCACTCAATGAAAAGACACGAACAATACCGTAGATTTCACGCAATAGACTGTGTCTACTCTTATGGTACTTCTAATGTATTGCTATTTTTTTTTATTTATTTTTTTATGGGTGAAAATGGTATGGTAACCCTGCCTGCGCTAACGGGATACGCTGGCGGAGCACCAGTGAAGGGTGATAGATGAGAATGAAAACAGGCCAGTTAGCCCATCATGATGAATTCATCAGGAGTTAACCATGATAGTTTCCAGGGGGAACCGCGAGGAGGTCTACCTGGTTGGGTATATTGCTAGCAATGGGTTTCTCAGTCTCCATTACTAACAATCCCTTTCCCCCTAATGTATTGCTATTACTGAATACCTTCATATCTTGTTATCCCAAAATGCTGCAATCAAAGAACAGTCACTTTACAGCAAAAACGAGTGGGACAGGCGAATCTATGCAGACAACTTCTGTATAATTTTGTAATACTTAGTAGTTATTTTATAAACGATTTTCAGCATACATCTGTCACCACATCGCTCATGGAGATGGTCCGAATCACCGGAAACCGATATCTCAAGAAGAAATATTGATAAAAAATATGATAGAAAAATTAGTAAAGATGAAGTTTCCGAATACCACAAAAAAAAATCCAGGAGAAAAGATAGACATAGAAACTGTAGTCGACGTAAAGATTAAAACAGAAATAAAGGCGTATTTTGTCTTTTTTTTACTTTAAACCTATTTATTAAATCTATTTAACTTCTTTCTACATTAAAACTTAAGAACGTTCATACTTACATTACATACTATACATTACTTACATTACATGCAATAAATTAATGGATGATAATGGAATGTTAACCTCGCCTGCGCTAACGGTATACGCTAGTGGGACCCCAGTCAGGGATGATAGGTGAGAATAAAAAGGCAAATCATTTAGCCCATCGTGATGAATACACCTGAAATTCAGCACGATGGTTTCCACGGGGAACACATGGAGGTCGACCTGACAATATATATTTTTTAATGGGTGATAATTGAATGGCATCCCCACCCGTGCCATCGGTATACACCGACGGGGCACCAGTGAAGAATGATAGCTGAGGATGAAGCAGGTCAGTTAGCTTGTCGTGACGAATTCAACGAGCTTCCAAGAGGAACCACGTGGAGGTCGACCTGATATTGCTAACAATCCCTTTCCCGCCGTCCCCACTCTAATAGCAATGTGACTAGTACAAATAGTAGTATAAAAAAATTATTCATCATTATCATGTACATGATTATTTATCTAACAATTTTGAACATTGATTAGAAAAAGTAGGCACGGATCACACATTAGAGAGACTATAGCATAGATTAAGGATCATACCTGTAATCTCAATTGTCAATGTCAGCTTCAGTTGTTACTTGAAATATTATTTTGGGCTTTGGTTTTTAAATTGTTAAACAATTATAAACAATATTTATTATTTCTATAAATTTTATCAGTCAGTCATAGCAAATAATCAAATATTTTTTATTAATTTCAATATAAAATATATTTCGACTACAAGTAAGCATATACAGAAGAAAGTGATTAAATAACAAATAAATATGATTATTATATCAAGACATTTAATGATGGATTCTATTAATCTTTTTCGACCAAATTATATGTCGATATGGAAAAAGTTATTCTCAGTACCGATTCCGTGTTTGTGTCAATGTAGTCAGTTGTACTATGGATCAAAAACACGTGTTGCAAGCAAAAGCAAGGGATCTATTGAAAATGGAAGTGACGGTATGTATTTTATTGAAATTAAATAAAAAGAAATATTGACTATTAGTTTTTGGCGTTACGCCTGGATCAGAAGCAAAACGACATGAAATAGATCACTTGTATATGGAATTCCAAGATGAAATATGCATCACATTTTAGTATAGATTGCATCCAATTTGGTGCGATAATTTTTATGTAATGGTGGTGAAACATATAGACAAACAAACAAAATTTCTAAAAATGATTGTTTTATCATCTGTTAGCCTTATTAAGACCCCTTATATTTTTATTTTTTAAATAGATATCTTCCATATAGTTTCCTTTAGTATGTATATATATACTATTATAAATACTATTTTTGTTTATTTTACAGGTGTGCACAAAGATAAAATAATTTCACTACTGAACTTTCAAACAGCAGAAGATGCCTTACCTTTTTATAAACTGCCTATAAAGACATTGCTCCATGTATACAAGACCACTAAAAATGATGAAAATAACTTATATTGTAAAAATAGATTATATTACATTTCTTCACAACTAAATGTGAGAACTACTATAAGTTCATTATTTTATTCTTAAGCTTTACTTAACTGTTCTAAATTAACATTTGACAAATATTTATGTTTGCTTTTTTTTTTTATTCTTCATAAATTATTAGTAATGGATTCTAAGAGTTCCATTGCTAATAATATACTCCTTCCGGTTGACTTCTGCATTGTCTGTACTGAAAACTATTATGGTTAATTTCTGGTAAATTCATCACAGTTTGATTGCTAACATGCCTTTATCTTTACCTATCATCTCTCACTGGAGCCCCACCAGTGTTTACAAATAGCATAACAATTCTATTTGCATTCCATTTTAAAAAATATGATGACTAAACAATTAGTATGATTCTGTACTAAAATTCAAATAAATATATGTATGACTACAATCCCTAAAGGAGATCAGAGACATTTATTAACTCTTGCTATTGTGGTGAATGTAATACCTGTTCACTGTGTGGCATTTATTAATTACTTTTATTTTAATATTTTCAGTATCCAACCGCACTTTTAAGCTCAAAATTAGCTCGTCGTACTTTTATTTATAGTTTGTCTTTTAATTGGCTTAAAAGTTCATTGGAAGTGTTATTAGGTAAGAAATGTTTTATTTAACAATATTATATACTATAACAGTCCAACTTTTTATGTAGGCAACATAGTAAACAAATTACATGTACTAAACTCCCAACAGCAGTGTTTCTGAACAGATATGCCATTATAACTTCCAAGATAAAAGCATTTTCAGGTCATTAAAAGGTCAGCTACACACCTGAAGTCGGATGTGTGGGTGCCTATGGACAGTGGTAGTCAGTTACCATTACATGAGCCAAATACCTGGTTGCCCCCTATTTTATAAAAAAAAATGCTAAAATTTTAGTTATATTGTAATGTAGCAAGGCCCTAAATATTATAATATTTAGGGCTCCCATTTGTTTCAATATAATTATTAAACTACCTTTTACCTACATGTAAAATTTTATTATAGTAGTTACTTTATACAAACATTAAGATAGCTAAAGATGTTTCCACAAATACATAATAAACGAAGATTCTCATTTCAAGATCAGGCATGTCTGTATATAATCAAATTGCAAGTAATGATTAATTAGCCCACTAATGTTTAAACTATCATCGAAATCCCATTAGCCATTCTCTCGCGATGACTAATAAACAAAACTTTTTTAAAAATAAGTACTTGTCCCATTATGTGCTAATATTAGTGTCATAATGTAAATTTTATTGAAGACACTACTAGTAGGTATTAGCGCAAAATGCGTGTAATATTAAACTGTTTAATTTCGTTACAATGCATGGAGCTAGTATCACGCTATTGTAATTTAGGTTTACGAGTAGTACTTACTAGATTTTGTTAACACAATTGAACATGTGGCTAACATACATTTATGTTTGCAGAAATGGGTGTGTCAGCAGACCGCATTGTAAGAGATCTATGGGTACTCAAATATCATAGTACAACAATACGAGAAAGATTACAAAGAATTAAAGATATGGATATTGATATTCTATATCCATGGATGGTTCGATGTTCTGAGGACATTTTGAACAGGTGTCTATTATTTATGTACTCGATTTTACTAAATTATTACCGGTAATGGTGTCCATGCACTGTTTAATCTAGAGATCATGTAATATGAACATATAGCAATATTGTACAGTTTTTTGATTGAATGACTTAGCAGATCGCAATAATAAATTAAAGAAATATCAGATGTGACCTCAAAATCATATAATTGTACAAATATATCTCACATAATTTACAAATCGGTCCTATAATTACTTCTTATCTAGTAATAGCCCTCAGGAATGGCAATGCATGAGCGTTACTAACAACAACGATGAGTATTTACAGTGTATTCTGTCATGTATATAGTGCATTCAAGTCTATAGGCGACGGTTCTTGCATTTCATCAGGTGATGTGTCAATTTGTATTCTAGTAATACAATAATATATATATATATATATATATATATATATATATATATATATATATATATATATATATATATATATATATATATATATATATATATATATATATATAAATCTTACAGCAGTTTGGGATAATCAGAATTGTTTGATATTTGCCGTCTATTTTTTTACTTACAACACATTAATGAGCGTACTTGGTGCTGCTTTTGCAGTAATTTAGGAATTAGTTCCTATTATGAGTTAATTCTATCTTTAGTCACTTGGTCGCTATTTGTTATAGAAGAGTGCATTTTATCCAGCTACCATTAGGCAGTAATCGATTTCGAAACATCTTTTTTTTTTTGACAACAATTATTTGCGCTGTTTGCTGTTATAATCAGCTCCCAGCAGCAATGCTAGGTACATAATTATTAGGCACAGTATTGTTTGGTTAGCTATTTCTTTTGTCATGAACGACTTTTAAGCAAATTTTTAGTACTAAATTTAAGTTTATTCAATCGTTTTGCATTACTTTGGCAACACTAGTCTTTTTTCCACCCAAGTACATACATCATGATTTCTGTAAAACTCGTTAGTAATATGGATACTGTACTTGTTTATTTTTTTTAATATTATAATGTAAACCTAGCTGGTAACCCAGCCTATTGCGCCTCGCAAAAACCTACCGCTCGGAACCTCGCAATGGGTAAGGCCGCCGCTGCCAATACTTTCTAGAAAGACCGCGTGGAGGTCAAGCTGATAGGGTATTAGCAAGGTATTTGTACGACCGTGGCTGACGTAAATATGAAGATGGATCATTGAGATTAGTCTCAATCAACCAATGATAAAATGGTTGAGTTCTAGTAGTTGGTTCAGTATCTATTTAATGTCTTTGGTAAAAAAAAATTAGTATTTACCAAAGACAGTGTCTTTGGTAAATACTACCAATTTTTTTTTTATATTCAGTATATAGGAAGTAAATCAGAATACTGTATGACTATCTTATTGAAGGACAAGGCGCTAAACACGTAATCTGACCAAGTTGTTCCCAATTTTTGCCTACAGATTTCGAGCACGTTCATAATATTATTATAAACGTGCAAGTGTATAAAGGTGTCTAAAATTTTAACAAGTCTAAAATGTTACTCAATCACGCTTAAACGACTGAACAAATTTGAATTAAATTTTAATACACGACTAAGTTTATCTTAGAGAATATGTTGTATTCTCTCGCCAGTGAATCATAACATCAAGCGGCGGCTAACGAAAAAAATGCGAAGTCAACTGCCAGCAGCTTCGCTAATCGTCTCCATATAAATAAAACAAATGTAATGAAATTAGTGTACACTCCATGGCAGGACCATTCTAAACAGGATGAATGCGACGTGCGGCTATAGCGTTTGATCTTTGGGTGGTCGGAAGGCACGCATAACTGTTTCCTCGAAATCGAACTAATCGAATCAACTGTATTTTACGTAAAATCGGGCGTTGACCAGAATATTATAATGACACTCGAGTTTAATAAGGGTTAAGGCGGTTAGTTTTGCAGTACATAAAACAAATGTCAGGAAATTTGTTGCATAATAATAATTTTATTTAATAATTTAATGGTGAATTATTTTGGTGTCCTGAAGTTATTGCATACGTTACAAATAAATATTTACATTTGATACTATCTACTACGATATGATACTACTATGAAATTAATCGAGAGTCTAATTTCACAACGTAAATCCGAATTTAGGAATACCTCATACATAAAAAGCTTTTTGTTTCTTGCAAAATTTAAGGTAACTGTAATTTCCTTTACCAAATTTTTCCTTTTTTTACACAATCACACATATCGCCTGGTTCTCAAGCTATAAAACTCTGTTTTTATAAAGAACTCAAGTTCTAGAAGAAGAAGTGAATTTCTAGATGACAACAACCATCTAGAAATTCACCCAGAACGCTTACACCCAAATAAATTCAGAAAAGTTTTTCCTAAATTGGCTCGACAGAGTATTGAATCCAGGGCCTCATTTAAAGCATCGTATCACTGCGCTACAGAGATCGTCATTGTGATTTCGTATCAATTGAAAAATTCGCTTCGACACGCATCAACTCCTCACTGTAGACAAATCATAAGTGATAGTTACAAACTAGTCTGGCCATAAATACTGTTACATAAAAATTATTTTTTTTTTTTTCAACTTTTTAATTATTTTGAATTTGGAACACGTTTATTCTTTTAAAGTTTTTTTTTTTCTATTTCGCGCTATTTCACATATTTTTTCGTGTTCATTATCAATTTACAATATAGAATGGGGTGTTAAAGAAAATGAATTGCAGTGATCGCCTTGCACAAAGTGGGTATGGAACCGTCGGTCATATTCCAAACACTTCAAAAGCTTAGTATCAGCCGTATATTCGTATATCGTACTATCAAAAGATACAGCATACTGTCGAAGACCAGAAAAGATCGGGGTGGCCGCGTGCTGTTAGAACTACAAAGGCTGTTAAAGCCAGAATTCGTCGAAACCCCATTAAGAAGCAAAAAATCTTATGAAGATTCTCGCGACTCTGTCTGTCGCGTATTATAAAACAAGATCTGAAGCTCGGTGCTTATCGTCGATATACAGCCCTAAATCAATCTTTACAATTAAAGAGAGTGGATCGATCAAAACGCCTGTCGCGATACGCAGATGAAAGGCACAGCAATATCTTCTTTACTGATGAAAAAATTTTCACGATTGTAGAAAACTATAATAAGCAAACTGATAAAGTGTAAACTCACAGTTCTAAAGAAGCTGCTCATGTGGTGGGAAAGGTACAACATGGTCATCATCCTATCAAGTTTTATCAAGGAGTCGCAAAGCTACATTATTGTAAAAAAAATAGTGAAAACTTCAGTCAAAATGTATCAAGATACAGTCTTGGATCGTATCGTGAAACCTGTCAGCAATACATTTTTTTTTAAATATACCATGAATTTTCCAGTAGGACTCTGCACCTGGTCACAAGGCAAGAACTACCCAAGCCTGGCTTGAAACCAACGTTCCGGAGTTTATAAGAGCTGAAGGCTGGCTCTCATCTAGCCCAGACCTCAATCCTTTAGACTTCAAATTATGGTCAGTTTTAGAGAACATGGCCTGCTCTAAACGACACGGTGACATTGATTCTCTTAAAAAATCTTTGGAGCAAGCTATGGCGAAATTTCTCTTAGAAACAGTGCGTAAATCCATAGATTCATGGCCAGACATATAAAAGCCAAAGATTGTAATTTCGAATAGAATATTTTTTTTATTTTTTGCTGAGACTAATATGTAGGTATAAATTTTATTAATATTACATTACTACATAAAAATAAATGCATTTTCATTTGTTACATAACTTATGGCTGGACTAGGTATATATCATTTTCACAAGTCATTAATATATAATCAAAGACTTAGTCAAACCAAATTATGTAAATTATGAAGTACTTAATTGCCTTTGTAATGATCGAGTATTTTTTTTTTTTCAGGTATGTACAAATATGTCAGGAAACAAAGAATATACTTGGGGAGACTAAATCTACTCAAATCTATTTAGCAAATCGATTAAATATATCTTCGAAAGATGTTGAAGAGATGTGTCTGAGAATACCGGCTTTAAAGACTATTCGAGTGACCAAGGTTATTTACTACTTTATGTTTGATATATTTATTTATACACATCTATGACCGTGTTTATTACCATAGAGGAAATTAGGCCCAACTTCGTCGTTGATATGATTTGCTAGTGATGATATATCTGGTGAATAAAATATTTTTTACGAAGATTTTAAATTCATAGGGATAGCATCATTTTGGGCATGTCATTCGTCAATAAGAAACATTTGATTGCAGATTTTGTTTTTTAGGCTTAGTGAAAACAGTTCTAGGCACTTATAAAATTAACCATTTATATGAATGGCGCAAGATCATATTTAGTGAGGTTCTAAGTAGACTAAGATGACCCGATGACAAAGTTACACAATTCACAATAAAACTGGAAACTTAGAAATGTGTCCCTCCTAAATATAAATACGACGCTATGTCTAATATATCATAAAACAGAAAAAGAGATGATTAGATACTTACCGGTGTATATAATTATTTATAAAAATTAAAAATAATATTTTTATCATCTGTTCAAGGTTAAACATTTCTTAGATTTTCTCGAAAAGGAAGGCTTTGAATTGGAAGATATTGCATCAAAACCTAGGATATTATCTGCTTCGCCGAAGACAGTTGAAAAAAGATTAACACAACTACGTGAATTAGGAATGAAACAAATTAATTTAAATATACTTTGTAGAAGCAAGAAAGATTATAAAAAGTATTTTGAGTCTATGGCTTCAATTCGTAAAAAAGGTATAAATTAACAGGCTGTCGTCGGTCCAGTAATGCCTGTAATGTTCTGAAAATAGTTAGGCTATACTAAAATGTGACAAGTATTATATATATATGAAACAAAAAAAATTAAAAAAAAAAATTCAATGTATTGCATATATATTTTCCCCATTTATCTGTTAGACAGAAATGATAATTACTTAAAAATAATAATTATTCAAGTCATACATACATTTATTTAGAACAGATGGAGGCAGCACTGAACTGATGATTGCCATTCAATACAAACTGATTGACAGATTAAGATTCTTACATTTCTATGATTAAACACTTGCAAATTGTTATAAAAATATTATAGTAGGAAAATCATATTACAATAACAATTGTGTTCACCTATGAGCACAATTGTTATTGGAGTATATTTTTTGTATTGATAACATTTCTATAACATTTTATTTAAAGTGAAATTATGTTTATCACTACATTTTTATTTTTCAGAGCATAATACATAATTCAGTGACAATAACCATAATTGTTGTGGTGACTGTTTGAAGAATCATTAAAGTTTACATAAAAATTGTTTATTTTATTTATTTGTGCCCTATTTTTAAGAAATTCCTCCATAAATTTATACTATGATTCATATATAACTGCATACATATACAAAAACAACCAAAATTACACAAGTTACCAATAGATATTGTTTACAATCTTAAAATGTTAAACTACACACTTTATGATGGAATTTCTTGTGGATAAACATGTTAGTGATATCAAATAAAACAAAATTACATTAAAATTATTAATGATTATTGCTTCTGCCATACAAAAAGTCCCTGGAATGAATTGCATGATGTAAAAAAACTCACTAGCATTTTAAACAAATATAAATAAATCTACAATTGGATTATTGTGGCCTTTGATCTCAAGTTGCATTTTGCAATTGGGGTCACAAATAATAGCTTGTAGTTGTCAACACATCAGCTTGTAAAATATGTAGGTGTAGATAATTATATTTATATTAAACTACCTATATAAAATTACATAGTGTGAGGTTTGAGTAGGAATCCATAGAGGATTTAATTGAACTACTGATGAGCACACTGTACACCAGGACCAGCATGCATGTGCTCTTCATCATCACTTGCATAGGCTTCCTCACGGCCTCTGCCTCGTTCGCTGGCAGTGTACTCCATCAGATTTACCTCTTCAACATCTTCACCAGTTGGCATAACAAAAGCTGGACGTGGTGGTAATATACTTTCAATCTTTTTGAGCTTCTCTTCAGAGGCAAAGTTATTTTCAGGAAAAACAACATCAAATTTTATGTACAAATTACCCTTCTCAAATGGGTTCTTATACTGTGGCATACCTTCTCCTTGTATTCCTTTTAAATCTCCAGGTTTTATTATTTCACCTGCAGAGTGTCTAACAAGTAAATCCCGACCATCCAAGTGTTTAACAACAAACTGAAAACCACACAATGCTTCTGTCAAGGTAATTTCATGCTTCATGACAAGATCATCACCAGTCCTTTGGAACACATCGTGAGGCTTCTGTTGTAGCACAATAATAACATCTCCAGGTTGAGTGTCTGGTTGCTGGTCACCTTCCCCTCTAAAGTAAATTTTTTGATTTTCTCGCATGCCTTTGTCAATATGGACCTCCAATATTTTGGTTTCATTTAGTACTTTCTTACCTTTGCATTTTGGGCACTTATCCTTGTCGTTGATTGTTTCACCTTGCCCATGGCATGTGGGACAGCGTGTTTGGAATTGACGAGTCATATGGGCTGCAATCTGCTGGTAAGACACTTTTATACCCTGTCCATGGCAGTCCTTACAAGATACAACTGATCCTGGCTTTCCACCAATACCTTTACAAGGACCACAAATGACATTTTTACTTAATTGTAACTTTGCCGTTTTTCCAACATACATATCCTCTAAAGATACTTTAAGTGGGTGAATAGTATCTTCCCCACGAGCTGGGCCTCTGTCTCTACTACCTCCCATTCCAAATATATCACCAAAAAAGTGACCAAGAAACTCCTCAGGTGGAAAACCTCCTTGACCACCACCTTCTTGTAACCCCTTTAATCCATACTTATCATACGTTTGTCGTTTTTTTGGATCAGATAATACTTCATATGCATAACTAATTTCTTTAAACTTGTCACCTGCAGCAGGATTTTTATCTGGATGAAATTCCTTGGCCAGTTTATGATAATTCTGTAAAAAATAAAATAAAAACTAAGTAACCAATGGCCTAGGACAATGGAATTAAAATTGCAAGCATCAAAGTCGAAATGACATGTGATTTTTCAAGATACGATAAAATAGACTAATGAAAGCCTTTATAGATTAATTTATGAATTATATAACTTACCCTTTTTATTTCGGATTCACTTGCATTTCTAGAAACACCCAAGAGTTCATATAATTTATTATCAGCCATTTTTTCCAAGATATAAATGGAAAAAAGGAGGACCTAGCAAGTAAATGAATGAATGAAACACATTCGTGATTCGATTTTAGTGCATAGATAAAATAAAGCAATATACATTTAAAAAAAAATCTTGTCTATGGCACTATTTTGAATTATTACCTAAGAATAAGGACTTTTTTTACTATTACTGTTATAAATAAATTATAAATAGCGTAAAGAGTATTATATTGCTTGTACCAACTTATACTACAAAGTTATTGTAAACAACTAGTTAGTTATGGGAATAGGTCTGTTAAAGTATGCGGATACATTACAAATCTATAATATAGTCTATATATATATCTGCGTGCGGCTGCTCCGTGTTTAGTCAGTCGATCATATGCGTAGGTCGAATTTTATTATTACTATTATTTGTTAATATTAGTATTATTTATTTCTATTATTATTTATAGTACTTTTATATAATAAATCTATGCTATACTACGCATAGAGTCCATCATAATATCAACGTAGATAAATAGTAAAATGATTTATCCTCCATAATGATATAGGTACCACAGATTATAGAACACCTAAAAAAAAAAGGTACCTTTGTCAGACTACCGACGATATAAATGCGGATTTAGCTACCTAAATAAATAATTCTTACATTGGCACATTGTGATTACATAGTTACCGATTAAAAATAATTGTATTGCATAGAATAATTGCTTTCTAATCACTAAATGATTTATTCATATTAGTACCACGTCACTGACAAACTGCTAATGTCGAAGCTGATTTGGCAGTAGTATGAGTAAAATAATTTCTAATTATTTTTACGTTTTGTAGTGTATATATTTAAATATGTACATAGCTATAAAAAAGCATTACTCTTTTTATATGGTAGTTATAATACATGAAGGGCATAGATAATAGTTTTTTGCCCTAATGTGTCCCGTATCTATGTCCATTCCCAATCGCTACTTATTTGTTGTTCTGGTGTCAAGTAATGCAACTGTGCATGCGTGAAGATGAATTTATATCTATATATGTAATTGAGTATTTGTTTAAAATATACAAGTGAATTTGAAAATTATGTAGCCATCAGTCATCATAGAAAATAAAATCATACGGGGAAGAAAAAAGAATATTAATTTAAAAAAACGAAATCCATTCATAATTGCAGATGTTCATAGTTTATAGGGTCTCATCTGTCTCATTTTTTTTCATCGCAGTAATGATCAGTTGAACAATACAGAGCATGACATTTATTTTACTAATAATACCACATTTTTTGATACAACATTGTAATTTATTTTAAAGATATCTTGTTTTAGTAATATAAAACATGTTGTTTACTGAATCTTGTACTATTGTAATATAGCGAAACTGCACGATAATATGTATCTAATTGAAGGCATTGGTGTCGTAAGATACAGGCTAGGCCTAGTTTAGATATTAATATGCTGGGCATAATGTTACATATTATACACTTTGAAACTACTATAAACCCATGACTATATATTTTTATGTACAATAAATCTTTTCGATCGAATTGAAAAAATGTGACATTATATTTGTTTGTGCAACTTAGAATGGCAAACAAACTTACAACCTACCTGATGGAAAGCAGTAACCCTGGCTTATAAATATGAGCAGTACTATGGGCATAACACAGTATACTGTTTTACAAGATACCCTTCATGCGTTGCCATTCCTAAGGACTAAAGTGTTACCCTGTAATTTCACTGCCATATCTCATCCTTCAAACCGAAACAACTATACAAACACAATTGCTTAACGGCAGAAACATGAGAGGGACAATTTCTCTAGTTAAAAAAAATACAGACTATAGAAGTATAACACATCAGTCTTTAAGAATGATGATATATTCATACACTGATCGTGGTAAAACCAATTATTTTGATTTAAAACATTAAATTATTGAACCAATGTAAAAAATAATCTATGTTCTTGAAAAAAAATCTGAATTGGTTTGTAAATTCTGAGATAACAAACATAAAAAAATATTAATATTAAATATTGCATAACATTTTTAAAGATATTTGGTTTAAAAAAATATTAATTTTACAACATTTTTCAGTACACAATATGTACAAACTATATACATGTGTACTGAAATTAAATAAATTATTGTTAACTTTTAATTGTTAAATAAAATTCTTTAAAAGCTTTGAGTTTGAATTTACTTATCAATGTCGATAAATCATTTAACTATAGAATGTTTAATGTACAGCACTGTTCCATGGTCACGCTTACATTTCACGTACCCAAATGTAATCACTTTTACGTTTCGTTTTTTGTGATTCTATTTCCAGTCTGTTATTATGTAAGTTATACTAAGTTTATGATTTAAGATATAAATGTTTACAGCGTAAATACATAAAAAATGTACAGTTTTGTAGTTTTTTTTCCGATTTAAGTTATATTTAAGTACAACACATTTAATTCTAACCAACTATATTCACTTAAAAAGAATTACACTCAAAATTTTAAAATAATAAGATTTTATTTTATTAATACTCCCATATTAGTTTTGGGCATATATTATGTAAATTATGCCCTGTTTTTCTATCTCACAGTAACATATATGTTATTATGTTTTCTCTCTTTTACATTGCCAATCTATATATTTAAGATTTAAATACACTGTATATAATTCAAGATTTACATAAATACACTTGTTTTTTTTTTGCCAGCGCCATTTGTAATCAAGTGATAATAGATAGAACCAATAAAAATAATTCCTTAAATGCATAATCCTCAATCTACGCTTAAATGCGCTGCAGAGACAGCACAAATGTTTGCTCTAATTTATTTTAGGTAATGTAAAACCACAAATATAATGTCTGTGTGTAACACATCTCAAAAATGATATCCGACAGCAAAAATCAAAGAATACTCGACTACCACAGCTATAAAATCAAAGACAGCATAAACGCTTCTGGAGCTATTCTTAACACAGATAATGATTTAAATATTAGTAGGTATAACGCAGAACGATTGCTGCATAATTACTAAATGTGTTAAATATACTTCGACTTTTTCGACAAACTGCGCTATTTGGTATCTTTCTTTTTTTTACAACTTAGAATGGCAAACAAGCTGACGGCCCACTTGATAGAAAGTGGTAACCGTCGCCTATAGACATGAGCAGTATCATGGACATAACAGAGTATACTGTTTCGCCCATGATACCCCCCATGCGTTGCCATTCCTGAGGACTCGGGTGTTATTCCTCTGTACCCAGTAAATTCACGCCATATCCCACCCTTCAAACCGAAACACAGTCATGCAAACACAGCTGCTTCACGGTTGAAACACGAATGGGACAGAGATACCCAAGCAATCGACTTTTGTACAAAGTCTCCCTCTAGTATCCCTATGGTATCTAATGGCAAAAACCAAAACTAAAAATATAACTTAACATAAATTACTAAATCGCTCTGCATGCAAAGTCAACACCAACGTACTATAATCTTATTACAGGACCCCATTACGTAGGGAGGGAAAACAGAGAATATCAATGTTACTAAATTATATATTTTATTTTTAACTGTTGTCCCTTAACTGCCTAATGCTGAACAAAAGCCTTCTCAAAACGAGGATTTTGCTAATGATTGCCACGCTTGATAATGTTGTTCCCTTAGTTTAAAATATTTACTGCTGCCATCGCTCGATCATTAAGTTCCCTTAGTTGCCTCTTACCATGGGAAAAAAAGGGGTGGTCTATTCTATATTGGCACCACACATCATCATATAATAATAATGCTTTAGTACAAATTAATTACGATGGTTTCCAGAGGAAACCATGTGAAGACCGACCTGAGAGAGAATATTGCTCGCAATGAACATAACCCTCCCAAACAATACCTTCCCCCTAAGTGGAATGGTAATCCCGAGTGCACTAACGGTATATGCTGGCAGGGCACCAAAGATAGATGAAAAAGCAGGTCTGCTGCCCTGTCGTGACAAATTCATGAAAAATTAATCATGATTATTTCCAGGGGGACTGCATGAAGATCGACCTGATATTTTGGTATCACAATATAAAGAACTACTTTTATACACTGATTTTAATTATACTTATTGCTTCGGTCGTAGGTATTTTTCTGTCTTGTATTCTTTTATCTGTAACTTTTGAGAGGAAGTGGGGCCGGCGAGGTCCGAGCTGCATTACTTTTACTCGGTACTTACTAAAGGTTACATTCATTAATATTTTATACTAATACTAATTTATTATTATTATTTTTGGATATTTTTAGTAATCGAATCCAGCTTTTTTATATTGAATTATATGGATAGTGTATAAACACTATTTTTGATTAATTTGGATTTGGTGATCCAAAAAAATTATGATATTGATTAACAAAAAAGACGGCAGATGTCAATATATTTTTTATTTTGTAGTGTGTTTTGAGTAATTTAATGCAAGTTTGGCCCAGTATTGTCAAGTTGTTATCATATTTATTTTCAATCAACTTTAATAGCAGAAGATTAAAATTTAAGTTAGCTAATTTGGTTTTAAGCTCCTATTAAAAGAGAATAAACTTAACAAATTTGGACTTAATTAAGACCGAATATATGGAACCAAAGTGGCCAAACTATATGAACCTCGATTTAAGCGATGATACTGTACTAAACTTGGCTTGACTTGGCTAAACTCACCCAAGTTCAATCAAACTTAATCTAACTGTGCCAACTTCGATTTAAATGTATAAATTTAGCTCAATTTGAAAAACTTAGCCAAAATGGGTCAAACTTCCAAAGATAAACTATTCAAATTTAGTCAAGTTTGTCCAAAGTTACCTGGACTCGACACTGGACTCAATTCGACTGAACTTAATTAAACTGACTTACTGATTTGGTCGTGTCGAGTCGCGTAGTACTTAGAATTTAGAATTTAATATTTAAATTAATTTAGAATTTGGAATTTCAAATTCAGAATTAAAAAAATCTAAAGTAGTCAAATTCACAACACAAAAATATACAGAAAAAAAAATTCCATGTCTAAGTATTTGAAGTAATATATTATATGTTAATAATAAGAATAATGTGACAACCCTCGCGACGAAAGTGGCGTGACAACAGATTTCTATGGGCGAACCACTGTATGAAGATTCCTTACACTATACAATGCACTCGTATATTGTTAGCAAAAGTAGGCTTATTAGAAGAAGTTTGAAAGTAAAAGGGAAAAATTTGATAAAATATTAACTATGAATATGAAGATCGTAAGTATCATGAACTTAGTATGTATAATGCACTTGCGTAAGTGTAATAACCTATTTGTGTACAAGATAGCATGGATAGAAAGGAAGTAAATAAGTACTGAGTTGAGATAACTACAAATAGCGGGGAAGGGGGAGGCGGGATTGTTAGTAATGCGGCTTGCCAGATTCATTGCTAGCAATGCACCCTCTGCCAGGTCGACATCCAGGTGCCCCCCCCCTCCCCCTGAAAACCATCATTCTGAACTCCAAATGTATTCGTCACGATGGGCTAACTGACCTGCCTTTTCATTTTCACTTATTATCCCTTACACAGGCAGGCACCGCCACCGTATATCGTTAGCGCAGGCGGAGTTACCATTTCATTATCATCCATTAAAAAAACTACAAATAGCGATGATTGGAAAAGAAGAATATTACGCCCATCCTAAACAGACATAGGACATGAGCAGAGAAATATGGTACTCAATTACTTTGCCCATAGGTTTTGCTATTTAATTCCATTTATCACCCTGGGAAAAACGTTGACCTACGTCGTTACAACACTAAATATTCGTAATGTAATCAGAGGGTACCATTATATAATGTTTTAAACTAAACGATAACTCGTTGCAAATTTCTAGAGCTACACGGATCCGACTCATTTAAACGTTTGCTTTGTCGTACGGCGCATTAAAACTCGACGTCGTACTGTGCATATTTATGACAGTACCTACTGTGAAAGTTTGCCTCGAGCGACTCAGCCTGCCTATGCGGTCACAACGCGCTCAGAGGAAGTACGACCTTTTCTGTGTATTGATTTTGTGACAAGGTTTTCGTAATCAACATTGTTATGAGTTTGCAATCTGTCATTTTTGTGGCACATCTGTTTATATTGACTTACCTCGAAAGTCGTATGAAAGTGTGGTGTATCTACTACAAATATATAAGTAACCCGGTATACAGTTACCTACATAATTATATACTATTGTATTATATAACAGCTATTAACATTCTTATTATTCGAATCGTACCTAACTCCCAAAATTGAAGGCGAAGGTATGGACAGTACCATACATGATTTGAAAAAGGTTTAATAGATTGTATTATAATCAAATAGGCGATACGTTCACCCATACTTAGACTCGGTAAAGATTCTTATCACGAAACATTTTATTAATACCGGTATGACTTATGCAATGATGAAAGTTTCTTATAACTATATATTCTTGTGGAGTAGCGTACTGAAATAATTTTCAATATGTTACACAAACCTGTAAATTTACGTAATTATAATAATTTTAATAATAAGTTGCTACACAATCACTAATTGCGTGGTCCTCCAACCAAAATATCTTTATATACCCTTTGTGAATGTAATACCACATAACCATAGACAATTTAGAATAGGTAATTCATAATGTGGGACGACACCTCAATTGTATAACTGCTGTATAAAAAAACGTTGTTTCCTTATTGTCCTGAACAAGTAGGGTAGTTTAGCTTAGCTAGTTTGCCGACCACTATTAGTTTTCAGCTAATTAATAGTTATATTGTAAAAATAAGAAAACTCTATTCTACCTATTTAAAATTAACAACATACTTAATTTTTTAAACGAATACCTACATATCTATATACAGATAACAGATAGGTAACGGAAATTTTATGAATTTACTATGATTGTATTTTCGACAATTGTTTCAACTTCATCTGGATTAGTGGTAACTGATTTGAGTCTCTCATCAGTGGGCCACTCAAAATTAAATAGTATAGGTACTTCTGTGTGTAAAATAACAAAAATAATAGCGCACTAGTATTTTGCGAGGTAAGATTCAAAGCTTTCTGTCGTTTGATAAACATGAATGATGTTACAGTGTAATTGAGATGAGTTAAATATTATTTTGTTAATATTTTAGTATTATTTTGATTAAAAAAGTAAATAGATTTAATATTACATATTTAAATTAAGTCGGCAAACTAGATAAAATTCTGTTCTGTTATTTAATCCTCGGCCTTCCAGCTAAAGACTAGATGATAAGCAATAAATTCGATTATAATTTAAAAAGAAACAATTAAGATATAATTTATAATGTATTTTTATTTATGTAATTAGATTTCGACCGCATGACTTCTTATTAACACTTTCTATTTGTTCATTATTAATCGGCCGCAACATAAATTTGTGCGTGCTACTTTTCAGCCTATGTAAATTAATATGGTCGAAAATTTATAATATTGATATTAATTGTCAGTCGCTAAAAATATTTACGAATATTACGAAATGAAATCGTCAATGTAGTAAATCATACGAAGCTATAGTAATTTCTTTCAAATATATTTTATCGACCAAACATAAATTGTAATTGTAGTAAATAGAATAACAGTTGAAAATTAACACGTGAGAAATTAGTTTTCAGCCCATTAAAGGACTTTATTAAAGGACACATCAAAGTGAGGAAGAGATAAAAGCAATTAGCCTGTCATAACGAATTCCTCAAGAAATAACCAAGTTTCTAGAGGTAATCACGTGGAGATTGACTTAAAATAGTATATTGATAGGACCACTAGTTGCCAATATTAACAATCCATTCCCCCTCCTTCGAGTGCTGACATTATTGCCATTCCATTTTCATCTTTTGAAATAAATCGTACCTCTCACTATAGGTTTTCACAGAATTTAATGAAAAGTTAATGAAGTTTTATTAAAACTACTATAGTCATAATTTAAATTATCATCATCATCTCAGCCATTATTTACTCACTGCCTCGCTCATAGACTGCCACAAGGAACAGTCCTGAGGCACCTGCATCGACCGATTCCCTGCGATGCGTTATAATATAAATAGTCAGTTATAATTAAGAAAAAAATCGGTGATTTACTGAAACGCTCACTCAATGAAATTAGTAACAAATCGAAACATTTAATCAGTAATCGATTTTTGTCGGGTCAATTATTCATTTGTTTACATAGTTATTAAGGTATTTCTTTCCTTTGTTTTTAATTATAAAAAAATATTTTTAATTTGCTTTGATGCCTGCAGTTAAACGATCGGATAGCTGCAAAATTTGCATTATAGTTTACTGCGGCCATAGGTCACCAGTAATATTACTGTACTTGTATTATTGGGGACAGCGATCACATACATGCTGTAGCCCATTAAACTTATTAGCACACGCATAGATGATGTAAGATGGATATCTTTTCTTTGTGTTTAATTCTTTATTTCATCTATATTTTTATATTTACATAATATACGACAATTCGAAGTTGATACTTTTTGCACACGATAGAATTTAGTACCATATTGTATGCTTTTGGTATTAACATGGGCCATATTTATACCAAAAGCATATAATTCTTTTCATTCTTGAAAACGTCTTATACAAATTTGTCCAAAATAAAAAAGTCTAATGTTCAATTAGGATGTAAAAAACATTGATGCCTAATTTTTAAGAGATTGAAACTTTATAGACATACATGTGCCTATCAGTATTGAATTTTTGTTATTGTAGAATAATTTACATTCCATAGGCGTCGATGTAGATGTATTGTAATCTAAATACCTGTTTAAGCTTATTTTTTCGCAGGGATTAGCCCACGGAAAACCTGACCCATGTAAGTAAAATTGCAATAAATAACTGGTCTACATATAAATTATGTATTTATTAATTAATGATTTTGTTTTGGATCTGATCAGTAGATATACTTCAGCTCTATGTCTATTCATACATTCACTATGAAGACTGCAACATCATAATTGCGTAATGTATGTCCTCTCTTATGAACTCACTAGATGCAGAATATAACTTGAGCGTAATTATCTTCAAGACGATAAAGCTACGAGAACGCAACCCGTCGCGTCGCTTACCTATCGAGTGATTGGGAAACGTAGGTACTTGTATAACTATTATTTTTGAGTCGTTTGCAATTCAACATTTGAATGCCGTGGTCGTAAATTTATATTCAATCAAACTCCGAGGTTAAATATAGAAAAGAATCATTATCAATAAAATATATTTTGCCAGAGGAAACCTTTATACAAAAGTCGTTCGCTTGGGTCCTCTGTTCCATTCGTGTTTCTACTGTGAAGCAATTGTTTGCATGACTGTGTTTTAGTCCGAAGGATGAAATATGGTAGTGAATTTACAAGATACAGATATATAACACCTGAGTCCTCAGGAATGGCAACGCAATGTGTAGGGGGTATCATAGGCCAAATTTTACTCTGTTGTCCGTGGTACTGTTCATGACTATAGTCGACGGTTACTACTTTCCATCAGGTGGGCTGTTTGCTTGTTTGCCATTCTAGTTAATTCAAAAAAATATTAAATAAAACACCAATGTAAGATTGACAACAGATAATTATTTTTTTTTCTATGTTAATAATAGAAATGCAAAAGTTATTTTGTCTGTTTTCCTAGTTAATTGTAATTCTCTGTTTAGATTGTTTATTTCAGATAGTTATCCATTTATTACAAAAAAAAAATACATTGTTATCATTACAGAAAACCAGTAATCTTACTCGTCCTAATATTATAAAAGTGAATTTATGAACATGCTTGGATGTTTGTTACTCTGTAACGCTAAAACGGCTGAACGCATTGACGAACGAATAAAATTTAGTATAAGGGTAGTAGGTTGTATTCTAAAGTAAGATATGATATATATATATATATTTATGAAAATTTGAATTCTAATAGCAATCAATCAATCAATCAAATTTGAGAACAATTAGAATTTTGTCGGGCTATTTTGGTCATTATTTTATTAAATCAGAAAAAATATATATTCTGAAGCTTTCTTCAGCAACATCACAATAGAGGAACTAATAAAAAATAGAATTGCCGATTTAATGTGTAATGTAAAAAACAAATGCACAAATAAACGAAAACGAACAAAAGGTCTATGCGGTAAATAAGATTTATTATATTAATGTACCTATTAAAATTTATATGTATAAAATTTTAGGTCTGATAAATATAGGTGATAATGGCATGATAAGCATGATAGTCTGTAAGTGTACGCTGGTGAAACACCAGTGACTGATGATAGGTGAGGATAAAACAGGTCAGTTGGCCTTTCGAAATGAATTCAACAATAATTATTCATGATAGTTTCCAGGTAGAACCACGTGGTGGAAACCTGGTGAATATATTACTAGCAATGGGTCTATTGAATCCCATCCTTTTCCCTCCAAATTACAATACGTTTTTTATAATGCTTGTGCTTAAAAAAAAGTTGATTTGGTTTTGCAGAATAGTTATTTTAACCTGTAACAAATATTTATCTATTATAGAGAATGAAATGAGTTTGTTTATTACATTTTTAGCTTTACCAATCGTTATGAAATTTGAAATACATTTACTTTCCAGGATGGAAGAGAATATATGTATGTCACTTTTAATCTCAGTCAGTGATTACATCTCGGTTGAAGACGCGGGTAAAAGCTAGTACTTTATGTATTAAATATAACTTTATATATATTTACAATCGGAAGAAACTAAATATATTTTACATATATTTATTTAATTAATTTTTAAGCAACTCTACGTTTATTGATGCACTTTATTCGTTAAATAAAAACGTAAAATAAAAACAAAGAGATTGTTAGTAAGTATCTATATTAGTTAATGTTAATATTGTTATTGCAAAATGAAAACTACTCAACCATAATATCAACGTTTCTTGTGATAGAAAAGATTAACCAAAAAATTATCTATCAGACAGAATAACAATCTTGATTTTGTTAAATAAAAGAAAAAAATCATAACACAGGTACGAAAAGTCAATACCTAACTAGTAATTTTACTTTCACTGTACAGGTTATCTGAGATTTATGACCTCACAACATACTCAGTGTCCATTACTACTCAGATATTTGTTGTTGCTCGTAATTGTGACAACAACTAATAACCAATACCTACCTAGTATTCGGTTGGTACCTATCTTATTTCTATACACTATCTTTGATATGATGAGTAGGTACTCATATTTTTCAGACAGTAAAAAACAATAGAATTAAAAGTCGTTGTGTGTGTGACCATTTAAGTAAATACTTCTTTAGATCTATGAACCCGGTCTTACTAGTAAGTTGCGAACGTAGTAGTAGTAGATATTAAATAAATAAAAGCAGCAAAACAAGTTAACTGAAGCCTCCAATTAGTGTGTAATGAGGAACAGAACCTCTGCAAGCTTGGTGGAATAAGATACGAAGTAGCAAAAATCATTTATGATAAGAAATATTCTGATAGAAGCGATACTAATCTTTTTCTTTTATGAATACGCCGATTCCATTGAAATATACCTTGATTCCCTTTAAAAGTATTTTCTCACATTTTCTAAATAGAGTTATCATAAAGTAATAGATACCTATTTAATATCCTAACTGTACAAATACAGCTACAGTATATTAATCAAAATATATCCTGTTATTAAAAAATAAATTATTTTTGATTGCCGCCATCTTATTTTGTGATAATCCAAAAATGATTTATTTTTTGTTTTATTCGTACTTTCGAGTACATCCGAATATGGTTTATAATATATATAGGCGAATATAATCAATTTTTCGAAAAAGTGTTCACTACTCACCAATAAACATAGAGCAATATTAAGATCTTCTTCTAGTGTTTCCAATGCTAGTGCTTCGATATTTTCTTCAGATGTGGTAAAATTCTTGGGTATTCCTTTACATTATCTAAGAATATTATTTAGTTATCATTATAAATTCACTATCATACACATAAAACGTTAAACGTTACTCCATCTTTTAGAGGGGAGAATCGCCTTACAATGCGAATTGCATTGACGGGGTCACCAGTCAAGATTCTTTTCTTCCAACTGCCACTTCGATTTTCCTTCAGAATATTTGTCAGTTTAAAATTCAATGTTTTGTCAACAATCTTAAGACCAAAACCCAATCGTAGACCTTGTCCTAAATAGGTAAATACAATCCTTACTTATATTATAAATATGGAAATGAGTTTGTTTGTTACTTTATAACGCCTTAATGGCTTAACCAATCACTATGAAATTTGTTATATACTTATTATATGGAAAAGAAGAAGGATATAGTCTACTGTTTATTCCGGTCAATAAACAAATCCTGGTCACCCGGATCAAATAACGGGTAAAAGTCAGCCATCAATTAAAGATAGCACTAAATTCGACGACATTCATCAATGAGACAGACAGCACAGTCTCATTGATGAATTACATGGTACCATGTAATTCATCAATGAGACTGTGCCATCAAGACAAACTGCCTAATCAGTTTTAGTCAATTTATTGATAGTACTGTTATTTCTCACAATAGCCTGGTGACCTTTTTTTAGGACCGACCTGCTCAAGATCCTCCTTGGACTTTACTTACCTACTAACTACCTAATACTATAAGGTGAAATCGAAATCTTCAGCATTTTTTGATGGGAGTGTTCTACTAACTAAACCGAACATTTTTACCAAAGAAACGTAGGTCAAAAACAACAAGAAAATTTGAGTCTCCAATACTAATAAGGCGCGTTCAACTATTAATTTAATGAGACTCAAATTTTTGGTCTATTTTGAATATTTGATTCACAAAATTTCAGGAGCCACATTGTTGCGTACTGCTAACGACTTGGATTTCAGACTTTATAAAAAAATTATAGGATAGACAATAATTGTATTACAATATAGAATTTCAGAAGTCCACTTGCAAGGTTTTGTCCCTACACATTTGTGGTTGGTCGTAAGTTGAAAGGTATCACGTGTCTGTTAGGAATTTTATAGTGTTTTATAACCTGTAAAACTAAACTTAACTAAACTTACGTATACACAAAAAAAAAAAATATCCAGAATATATTTGTGGTTGTGTGTGCAGATGAGATATTTCGCATCACACATTAGATTTGCTGTAGATACCAAATGTTAATAAATAATAATGTTGTTTTCAATATCCAAAATTTTACGTTTACTATTACTACCTTTCAAATATGTGAAGATTCTTAAGCAACACCAATTACGTAAACTCGTTAATACATCTGGCTACGACCTCCAGAAGGTCTTCGAGTCCTGTGTGAAGAAGAGGTAGCGTGAAGCTAAAGTCATACTTATTGGAAGTGAAAGTGAATGAATGCCAGAGGCTTAATTAGAGAGGAGACCTGCGCCTGCGCCAGTCCCTCCGACATCGCCGCGCATCACGCTCGCGCACTGTGTTCGCCATCGCACGCGCATCTACAAGTGATCGTTCGCGCGCATATCCAATTTAACTTCAACCAACATCCAACAAAAGAGGTACGCGCTGCACAAATGACGTACCTCATTTTACAGTGTATCAAAATATATTTTTTTACTTCGACTCCTTTATTTGTAAACTCTGTGCGTGAAAATAATTCAGGAAAGAAGGCAGGAATAAGCTTTCATTGTGATGTGTATTTCATAAGATGCGCCTTATCTTAAAATCTAACAAAAAACTGTGTCGCGCATTTTAATTTTTAAAATACTTAATTTATTATAATTTATTTTGAATTGATTTGAACACATCAATTTTTATATTTTTAAATGACTTCTTAAAAAAGGAGGTTCTCAGTTCGGCTATTTTTTGATCTCTTTATTATGGCATAATATATCTTTGGTAATTATGAACCAATTTAGATTTTACACGCCACCTTTTTAGTGGTAGAATTACAAAAACTGTCTTAATAAATTTATTTAGATAATAGATAATTCCGATTTAATTCTTAAAACAAAAAAATATTAATAATAAAAATTAATAATAATATTTTTTATACTAATACTATGTAAAAAGAATTAACAGTTAATCAAATATAAGTTATTAATAAAATACTTATCTTACAGAACTCACGTACTAAGTAATTTATTATTATTATTAACTTATTATTTAGCTTCGACAATTAGGTACACTACGCTCACACAGGTATTGCATAAAGAAATGATTAAAGAAAGTAATTTCTCAAAGGTTCGAAAGGTATAAAGGTATTTTATAAGTTAACGCCCGAAGAGAGCGAAGCAACTTTCTGTCACCATAAATGCGTTCCCAAATCGACGATTTCTCATACTGTACAGCTTTTTACGCAATCATTTAAAGTTTAAAACAAGGAGGTCAGTAAGGCGAGTTTTGCTTTCACAAAATACAACAAAATAAATTCATCTCACGTATCGATTGTCCTCAGACGTTTGTGGTATGCATAAGTAAAAGAAAGCGAACTCATAATTATGGTGTCGACGACTAGGTACCTAGGTAACTGTTGATAGTAACCACAATTTACAATATGTACTCGTAACACACACAACCCTAATATCATCACGATAGCAGAATTCCAAATACTACATACCTAATCTTTAGATACATAGCATATTAGTTATTTATTTAGTTCTGAATTAACTGACGGTTTTCGTTTCCACTCTTTTTAGTCACGAAACGATGCACGTAGGTTTACCGTACGTTCAGATTTCCCAGGATTGATCCTAATTTAGAGAATTTCCGGGAATCATTTTGTATGATTTATTTGTCTAGATTTATACTTTCGGAATTTCTTCCATATTCTGTTATAACAATTTGATTTTTTTTATAAGGTAAAAAAATTTCGGCGTCAAAATGTTTTCAAGTATTAAATAAAAAATTTGAGTATTTTGAAAATTTTACCCGGTTGATTTATTTGATAGATAGTAAACCTAGTTTTACGTAAGATGATATATAAATATCTACTTACTACCTCCTCCTCTAATGAAAACTATATCTAAATCTACTTTCGATTTGAGCTTTGCTTTGTGGGAAAATTCACACCATGTTCTGTGAATCTGCCTATTAAATGAAGTCACGAATGTATATTTTTTGCCAGTAATTATTGTAATTTACATGCACATTCTAGGAATAAAGCTGTACTGTATATCTCTTTCTTCTTCCATCGAGAATTCTAGTTAATTTTAGTATGTTTTTATGTAATTAATTTTATGCATATCTATATTGGTAACAAAGAAACTTTTATAATACTTTTTTCGATATTCTACGTGTCCAAAATTTTGATTGAAGTACGTCATGGAAGTCTAAATAATAGATAACAACAACTCAAAAAAATAAATGTTTTTTAACCCTGAATTTCAATAATTAACAACTTAAATCTAAAAATGATTTTCGATATTATTTTATATTTTCACTAACAATGGAATATAATACCATGTTAAAATTAGATAAACCTTTAGATCATAATACTACGTACGTAAGTACATTATACTAAGTGTATGGATAAGACACGAAAAACACCCTAAAATAAAAAAATGTCGTATGGTCAATTAAATTATTTGGCTGTTTCTACAAGAAATAACTAACTTTTTTGGGAACTCTACCTATTTTGTAAGTAAATACAATGAATAAAGTGAAAAATTTCTTCTTTAAAGGTATAGAAAATAATTATAATTTAAAATAATGTAGATATAATTGCATATGAAATAAAATTCCATAACCTGGTACCTAGTAATAAGCAATTAAGCAACTAAAAGTGATGTCATCAGAACAATGATCGGCGCTGACAAAATCACGGCGCGATCTTTATCAAGACATACATATACGCCATATCTTAGCAATTACTAATACTATCGATTTAAAATCTGGATTAGTTTTATAACACATCATGTCACTAGCTTACATTGGGATCCAAAGAAGGTATTAAAAAAGGGCCTTATAGTCCAAATAGCGTATCATATGAAGAATCCAAGCATCGGCATGTGAGTTCAATTCCCATTTAGTAAGGACGCATTCACCATAACGCACTAAATAGAATCTTAGGTATCAATATTACAAAAAATAATAAACATCAATTAGTTTTAAAATTCGTTATTCGTATTATTTACATAATTTTATGTTAGATCTATGATCAATAAAGAGTCACTTAATTGGTTTTGTTTTGTACACAGATGAGCCGGCACACCTGCCTGGCAGCTGCAGCCCTGCTCGCTGTCATATGCCTTGCCGAAGCTCAAAGGCGGCTTGCTCTACCTGACCCCAGAAGTTGCTCTAACAGTACGTATTTACTAAATTCATATGCTAAATACATCATGTAGAATTTATTAAATAAAAATTATAATTATGATTTTTAAACGACGCTAATTATGTGCCTGCTTAATTTAGATGTAATAAAATATTTAAATGACCATAATTTTCTTTGCAGTGCAATTAGCTTTGAAATTAATTTACCAAATTGCGTATATACTTAAGCAGTTTAACAATCATAGTTATTAACATACGTACATATTATTAGTAAAATGTAATATAAATAGGAAAGTTTATTTTTCATTCAGACCTATGTTTACAAAAGATATCAAAATAACAATTAAGCTATGCTATAAGGTACCTATTAGGTTTAATTTACTTTTAAAATAATCAGTGTTTTTGTCAAATAATAATAAATAAATAAATAAAAATAAATTAGGTTTCCAACGTCTGATAGAAATATAGATGTATTTAGGGGGTAAGCAGAATTGGCTGGTGCATTCCCCAGGATGTGAGCGAAGTTTCACAAAGACGACAGGATCGCAAGACTTTTTTAAGGGGTCAAGCCCCAGTAGAAATAATCCTAAATATGGCAATGGACTGAAACTTGTTATAATTTTAATAAAACAAACTAAACTATTTTTTTATTTTATTTTATTATTGTTATTGTATTTTATTATGCATATAGAAATTTGATAATAGCAAATAATTTTTCGTCATTGAACGTAAAGAGCTTTCTACAAATTCAAACATATGTCGAGAATCCTGTTTGCATTACATAGGTGAAATCGGAAACAAATATTTACCAAGTACAGATATTTTCTTAGATGAATATATTTTTATAGATATTTGGTATAATTTTCGTTCATCAGATTTAATTTATTTAAACTAAAATAAATAATAATAGACTTTATAATCAGTTAATACTTTTCACGTTAGCTACCTATTTTTTTTTAAATTTCCGCACTGTTATTTATAAAAGGAATAGTAACTATGTTTAAAATAAATTAAATATATATTTTTTATTATTGACCTAACGTTTAAAGTATTAGAAAAAATAATCAAGTACATATAATTTTTAAAACACGTATCTAATAAAAGGTACCTAAAAATAAAATGAATGTTGGTTCGTCCTCGCATTGATTGCAGTGTTTCTAGTTTCGAGCAATCCAACTTGATATATTGCTAACTCGTGAACTATTAATAAATTACGAGTTACTCTTGGTATAAACAGTCAGCAAATAACAAGAGTATGCACATCTTCAAGGTCCAATAGGATGGTCATCACGACGTATGTACTGAGTTCACAGAGTTGCTTACCTTGCATGGAAGGTAAACCATGCATGCATGTTTTACCTTTTGTAGAATTACATAGCTAAGCGTTCATAAAAAATATTTACAGATCCTGTACCTCTTCTACATTCTACAATCATTATCTATTTACGTATACCTATATCTGCATTAAAATAAATTTATTTTATTTATATGTAACTCACATTTTTATCTACAATCACGTAGAATTACCATCGGTCCGGATTTGTTCGAATAAGTTGAAACGGGCTGTCGACTTTTTTTTCAGACTTTTTAATACTTAATAATAATAAGTTGTTTAATTTCCTCATTAAATCATTCACTATTTTATATTCGCATTCCCTATTTCAGTGTGAATCATAGGGTTGTATTAGGTATTAGGTGTGTAGCTTTGCCAACTTAAATTAGAATACGAAATACATTATGTGTATTTCGTATTCTAATTTAAGATCTCTCTAATAATGTTAGATGTGAATCCAATAGTACGTGAAATGAAGATGCAAATAATGAACATTACATGAATTTTATACTATTTTATAAATTTTATAAACTCATATAAATTTACACAATCATTGTGGGAACATAATAGTAGCTTTTGCAATACGTACTGAGCTCGTATGAAGGTGCGGCACTCGCCATACGAAGCCACAATATAGGGACCTACCTACTTGTCACCACAATACAATCGATCCATCGATCTACATTCCGTAGCGCACACAAAGCGAACAAAGATCCTTTATGTCAATTTCAAAATATCAATTTCTTCCAAACTACATAAATAAATAGCCGATATTTATTTACCAAATAAAAATGTAAAGAAAACAAAGAATAATAACACAATTATTATTATCAATATCAATATATTGAATTTGCCTTAACATTAATATCATTAAAAATGCTTCTAATTAGCAAAGTACTAAATACTCAAGCATAAGAGATTATAACATAGGTTAAGGATATAACCTGTAATGTATAATCTGTTTTTGACTTCACAACAATCTTGGCATGTCTTTGTTGAAATTATATATAAGTAATTCAATGACCGTGTGGTCTCGGCATAGAATAGACAACCCCTTCCTTTCCCATGCGTGTCGTTAGAGGCGACTAAGAGAACATAATAATTAAGAAATGAGCAGGAGAGTTATTCTTAAAACATTACCAAAATCTAACCCCCCTCCCCAAGGAGAGATCTAAATTCAGCAGTGGACAGTTAACAATTGATAACATCATCATCTTCTGACGAAATAGCAGCACATTAAATTAAAAAAAAATACTAAAACCAAATGTTCTATTACAATATTTTAATTGTGATACATTTCTATATGTTACAAGATAAAAATAGATTATAAGTACCGGGTAACATATGTTCCCATACTACTTTATTCGTTTAAAGATAAATTTAAAAGAGGCACTAGTACCTACTTTGTGTTTACCTCCATTTTACTGAAATTAAATGGAAAAATATTTTCAACATGTTTTTATAAATGGATATCTAAAATTCGCAACAGATTGGATACCTACTTTCATAACAATTAATATTATGTAACTACTTTTACGTATTTTATTTTAAAAATTTAGCTAGGTACGTACTGAGACTTTGTATTTGTTATGTTCAGTGAATTTGCATTAAACTCTTGAATAATTTCGCAATAAAACAAAAATAGGCATAACGAAATGTTGCTTTTAGACGAGTACATTTCGTTTTGTCTATGACTTTCACCACTCAAGATGTGATTACTTCTTACGCCTACATTTCTTTACATTTCCCATCTATTTAACTGCAATTGGGTAGAGTATAGATTATATAGAGATAATAGTTGGTTACCTAAGTATCTATAATAAAACCCCAAATTTATGCAAATATACCTAGTTATTAATTTTTTTATTATTATTTTTTTAAATTTTACAAAAATTCACATCTCCCCTCTTAAGAAGAGGAAATGGCAACTAACCCCCGCCCCGGGCCTCAGGGCTTCAGGGAGAGAAACCGGCGTACAATGCGAGCAGAATCTAAGAGCACCGGTTTATGCATCTTTCCCGGAAGTGAGCCGCCTCGGAATCCCAACCGTCTGAGATGTTGTTCCAGACTGCTTGGGATAAGACCGTTCACCGACAAAATGATTGGAATGATTTCGATAAACGTCACTCCCCACATTTTGATCACCTCGTGAGCCCGGTCGAGATATTTTTTCTTTTTCTCGGTTTCGGCTTTCACGAGGTTCTCGTCGTGCGGTATGGTGACATCTATCAAAAACAACCTCGAGAGTGCCCGATCCATCACCACGATATCAGGTTTGTTCGCGAGAACTGTCCTGTCCGTGATGATGGATCGGTCCTAGTAGAGCCTGACGCTGTCACTTTCGAGGACCGTCAGGGGCTCATTTTTCAAGGCAAGACAATACATGACCAGGTTTTTTATGTTAAAAACGTAAAAACCCTTTTTTGATACTAATCCTAACTTCCGTGGTTCAAAACTCCTTTTACAAAAATGCACTTTCCCACCTTTTGACAGATGTACTCTGCGCCGTGGCATATGAAAAGTTAGCTATATGTAATTACATAACCTCAACTTGAATAAAAAATACATAAAATAATATTTTATGAAAGAGTAGTTACAGTTGCTTCCGGTTTAGTAATAGGTACTACGTATATTACGGTAATAATGATTTTTGAATTTGCGAATGATTACAAGATTCATATTCTTACATGAACATGAAATATCGAAATAGATAGGTAAAATTGAACTTTCTACGTTACAAAAGAGCCGCTTCATTGAATGACCTAACGATGTGCTTAGTTAGAATTGCATATAGTTTTAAAAGAGACAGTAAGTAATACGCTCATTAAAGCAAGAGCATTAACTAGTGTGATGCGATTAGATTAGACTATTGTATTGTTTGTCAGTCCTCTATTTAAAATATTTTCTGGGTAGTTGCTTCATTTGATACTGACTTTTCTCTTATGCTGCGTTTATAATTTAAAGCGTGAAAACCCTTTAAAAAGACCGTCCGATTTCCCAAAAGAAATGCAGGATCAGGTATGTGGATATGGTTTTTACCTACTAAAACTACACTCCGTTTGAACTCCACATGTTACTTGGTTAGGATTGTATGATTTCTATTCTAACTTCTGAAATTCAGAAGGTCCTAGACTTCTAGAGTTCTGACTAAATACTAGCTCTAAAGTTTAACTTGAAGGAACATATTGAGCTTCCAGAAATAATGTGGTCTGTATTGAAGCGTGACATATAGCAGTGAAATTGCTGAGATCACATATTGTGAAAATAGTCATATAGATCTATTGTACGCTGTTTCTAGATATAGCAACAACCTGAAATGTGTTATAGAAATTTGGTGGATGCAGGTAGCTCAGAACCATTCTTTAGCTATGGGAAATCTATGAGAAAAACCTATATTCATAAATAAGATATATTATTATATTATCTCTATCCTTTCAATAGAAATCTCTAATGTATAGATTTAACCGTTCTTTTTTGTGTAATTATATAGTGCATCTAGGTCCAACATATCTAACTGCAACAGATTACTAAATTTTGAATTGTATTGCTCTATTCAAGATTTTATATCGCTTAATAACCTTTTGTATTTGGGATGTTACCTGAATGGATAGGTTTATGAGAATTAGAACGAGTGAGTACTGTTGTGTAAAGCCGCGAACGACAAGACGTTTAGATAAAGACTATTTCGAAATATGACCACCTAGGTCTGTCGTCACAGTCATCTCAATATGTAACATTGCTTTTGTACAAAGTGCTTAGTGGTCTGTAGCTAATTTACGACGTGTTGCAACGACTCCTCCTCGTCCATTATCTTGTTAGGTTATGAGTCCTTTTGTCTGCGCATGAATATAATACAAAACATATATTCCTGATATATACTATATAGGTAGATTACTCTACACCGTTAAACATATTAACTGTCTTTCAATCCCGAGTTTATAATTATAAGTGCCTTGATTATAAAAAATATATTATAGTCGTACTGCTGAGCACGAGTTTATCTATATTTATAAGGAGGAATAACTATCCTTTTTTAATGGGTAAAAATGAAATGGTGACCCCGCCTGCGCTATTGGTATAGTCTGACGAGATACCAGTGAGGGATGATAGGTGAGAATGAGGTAGGTCAGTTGGCGTATCGTGACGAATTCAACATTAACCATGATAGTTTTCAGAGGGAACAGCGTGGAGGTTGTTATAGGGTATATGGCTAACAAGGGGGCCAGGGAAGAAAGGGATTGTTAGTGATGGAGACTAAAAATCTCATTGCTAGCAATATACCCAGCCAGGTCGACCTAACTGGTCGGCTAACTGGCCTGTTTTCATTTTCATCGATCACCCTTCACTGGTGCTCCACCAGCGTATCCCGTTAGCGCAGGCGGGGTTACCATTTCATTTTCACCCATAAAAAAAACAAGGGGGCCAGTTAGACTTCATTACTAACAATTCCTTTTCCTCCTATAAGGAGAATAGTAGACCATATACTACTACTACTGGTGTATTGTATTTTGTTCCCCTATTCCCTCACGAAAAAGGATTAGTGACACATTATATTCTTGCACATCACCAAACGATTCCAACTGCAAGTAATAATAATGAATTATGTTTTATGTTAATACAGGGGTCCGTCATTCGACATATCGGGATGCCCGTGGAGTTCTACACTCATACTTCTTCAGCTGGGAGCATGCGCCCACAAGGAACCTGGAAGTAGATTGGCTTGACGCCAGAAACATCTGCCGCCGCCACTGTATGGACGCTGTCTCACTAGAAACGCCGCAGGTTAATTTCAATTTCATTAAATATTATATCTACTTATATATAATAAATTATATTCATCGTGGATGCATTCGTATAAACCTGTATACGTGGATATACGTTCATGCGGGTATACGTTTACGTTTGTTTCTATAAACAAAAACGAAGGCAGGTCGCTTAAAAATAGCGATTTTTTCTTATGCAACATAAAATGACAAACAAGCTTACGAAACACCTGGTACAGCCTTGCCAGATTGGATATTTTCTTCGCGATTTTGAGTAAAGAAACTTTTAACAAAAGAAAATATGTTCGCGATTTTAAATAAATTAAATTGTTAGAATATTTTTTATACAATAGAATAAACAACATGGCCATGCAGGTTTTTTTATAATTTTCTGGTTTGTATTTATAATAAATCCATAGAATATTCCAAGGAAGGCGGCGGCATGAGGTCAAGAAATCAGTGTCGATAACGGCTTTTTTGCGTAGTAGTTACATGCTAAAACAGTAAAAAACTATTAAATTTGTGATTGAGTAAAAACAAAAACATCATCAATTTGGAGAAAAAAATTGACATTTGGAAAGAAATATAAAATCACAGGAATATCAATCAACAAAACAGACAATGTTTGTATATTCTTCCTCTGATATTTGGTCCTTTGTTATTTGATGAAACAAACTAAAAAGTTTGAGTTCAGTACTTCCAGAAATTACATTTACTCTAAAATACTCTTCCAATTTCATTCCATCAGAGCAATATTTTCTAAAAATTCTAAAATGTGTCTCTTATTCATTTCTCTCTCTCTCTCTCTCTCTCTCTGTCTTTCTTATTGTTCAAAATTGACAAATTTGATAAAAATCACAAAAGTTAGTTAGATATCGTAGAATACATATATATTAGAATCTTAAAATAGATTTTAAGATATATGTATGTCTATGATATATATATATCATAGACCACGATGCCTTCAATAATATTATCATGTTTTACCACACTTCAAATAGAAACAACCTTTCAAGGATGGCTGCTCAGAAAACTATACCCACAGTTGTGTACAAAGTCTCTCATTAGATTGGAGTTACACTTTGGTTATCATTTATCACACAAAGAACCTCGGTAATATGTAAAAATGTTTACTCCGGCGTCACCCACTTACTCGTACCTACGTGGGTCCTTTTCACTTTTGGATATTGCGGTATAGATTCCGAAATTTTAAAAAGTACTTTGTTGTTGTATAAATAAATATACAGATTCGTACCACCTATATAGTCCTTAATATTTTCTCTAAGCGGGCGGAAGGTGATGATTCTCTAAATCATAAGATAAATGAGCCTTGAACCACGGAATAGGTACCTAATACAAATAATACTACGCTTGAACATAAAGATCATTTAATGTGCGTTACAAAATGATAGGTACCTCAATTTGTCGTAATCCTCATTTAGATAAATCACGACACAGGGTCAATTGTGAACGTGATGCGTTCACTTTCCAAGTTTAACAAACTTTGATGTAGCAATTTTGAATCGCAATTTATATTTCATAAGTGCAAAATTTGATGCAGCTTGTAGTTAGTACAAATGTATACCTACTCATGCACAATTCACTTCGGTTAGATCATCCATGGTCATCCTACATGCACACGCAAAACTTTTTATTTTCTATTAATCGACTTCATATAAGATCAGATTTTATCAATCAGATTTTAAGTCTTTAAATAGTTAGGACAGCATTACAGTCCTGAGGCATGAGATTTATTGACTCCATTATTGAGATTCAATATATTTTATTTAATTATATAAGGTAGTTTGCGGGTTTTATATTGGTCGACAATAAAAAATATTTCTTTTTAAACTTTTATAATTGATTCTCCAGCAATAGAGTCACACATCCCTGTCTATTTGGATTCAAATACATTTACAAAATACGTGATAAGCAATAGTACCTTCTACGATATTTACATACATACATAGATACATACTACAGATAGGAAAAACATACTTTATTTACATAATTTTTCTATATTGAGAGCATGGTGGTCTAATAGTATGCTACTCATATGTACGTATAAATTCCAAAAGTAGCGAGTTCTAGTTACTGTCTTTGGTCCAGTCGTCATTAAAGCACATAGTCATACTAAAGTTGAAAGCATAATTGTTTATTACTCCTATATTAGTGCTTATTTCTATTTATACCGGATCCAGTCTTGAGGTTCAATAGCCTACTACAATTAAATTAAAACAATTGTACCTACGAGTATAAAGTACACGGAATTACCTGGATACATCTTTTCCGGAATTCAAACAATAAACGTATGAACACGGTTTATATAGTGTTCACACCATTCATTATTAAGTAACTACCTAATGATTCAATATAGGTAAAAAATGTATGAAGTAAAAACAACAAGTTTCATCATTCGTCCTATTCTAGTTATACCGTTATTGTTTTTACCTCTTAGGTACTTAATAGGCACAATAGCAGTAATAACGTATTGACATGTAAATACCTCTCGGTGACTACATAACATATACTTACATTTATCCGGGTTTAGAAATAAGCTTGTAAGTTTTCAATAAATGCTTCCTTTTGCAATCGCCTGTCGATGTAGCAAAGGTATAGCTATATTCACAACAATAAAAAGGTAAGTATTAAATATTTTTATAGGATATCTAATAATAATATACACTATACAGTAACATAAACTACAACACCATGTATATGGACATCTGAGGACACAACCTAATGATCTACTACCTTTTTTTTTAACGTGAGGAAATCTTCCAAAGACCTTCCCAACTGCCGGAGGGAAGGCAGAGGGGGTGTGTGGGATTTTTTCCCACTAAAACCTCACGACGTACCTCGAGGCCCATATGTCGTGTCCCCGGGCTCCCGTGTTGAAGATGACCGGAGCCCGACGCGACGGCCCGCCCTGTAGATGTTGTAGGGCAGGCTACCTCTCGTGTTTAGGATGGGGAATGCCCTTCCCATCCTACCGTCTCAGGAGGAATGATCTACTACCTAATCCCGAACCGAGCAAATTTATAAAAGTTCCTTTGGTGTCGAGTGAAAATTTAACTCGGAACATTATTACGCAAAGAAATAAGAGGCATCGCACAAGAAGAAAATTCATTCGATACTTGGGTCTTAACTAAAAAAATAATTCCCACTGCATAGGCAATTTTCACGACATTGCGTTGTGGACAATTTTCCATCGTCCTTAGTTTCATAACGTTCTAGGTATTGGAAGTAATCTGGATTAAGATATTTTCATATATTACTCCATCTTTACCATTGAAATGTGTTGAGGTTGAATACTAGGTTGAATAATATTTACCAAATATCGCTTGGTGATTCTCAGAATTGTCACGCTATACGCAACGACATACCAGATGATAAACCCGATGTTGCCATCCAATAAAATGATTGGTGGTAGAACAACTTACTTATTTTGATAATTATTATAGTACTTATTACTCAGTATTATATAGTAATATTTTGTTTTGGCGAGTGACTGTAAAATATGGTGAAATTTACATTTGCAATTATTGTGACATACTTACCTTACAGTGAATGTCCAATATACTCGTATGTTAAGAATAAATAAAAACCCGGATATTTAAATACTGAAGCCGTAAACTTAAAGTAAACACGATCGAAGCAGCAGATGCATCAGTAAGTTTATCAATATTTATAAGAATAGATTAAGTAAGTGGATTGCATCGTTTGTAGAGCAATGAAGACGTCGCGTGAAAGGGGTGCAACGGCCCACTGCGTCACGACGGCTATGAGGCGATGAGGCCAGACAAGTGGCACATGGCACACATTCTTTAGTTCCTCTTGCAGCTGTATTGCCCAGTTCTTGCTATTGCTACCGGACGTAAACGACGGACGCAGGCTTCCCGTTTGTCGCATCGTAGTACCGCCTACCTACATACTTACTAACACACCCATACGTACCAACACCTCATTCTAAATAATTATATTCTACTCATTTTCTACTTGACGTTTTAAGCCAATAATATTAAAAGGTCTTTTGAGGATCTTTGTATGAACTTTGGTACAAAATATTTAAGTATCAAATGGTAGCTACATTGAACTAATATCTATATCTTTAGGTAGGTTAGGTACATAATCAACAACGAGCACCGCTTTTCTTCATCTGCCGGCCGCGCTGCTCGCTTGTTTGTTTTTCTTAGGAAATATAATAGGTAGGTAATCTAAGTTTAGCTATAGTATGAAAATACATTCGTACAATATTTTAAGTCATTGACCGCAGCAGCCGTGACACTCAAATCTTTATATAGGCATGATCGCAAGGTGTGGTTGAGATATCAACCTCTGTGGTGAGACGTGAGATGCATACTTAATAAGTAGTTGGTACCTAACCATTGCGGGTAAGCAGATCGATACGCCACATTTGTAATTATGCAGACACTATGGTATTGAGTTCACACGCTTAATGTCATGATTTATTCATTGTTCTAAGGATTTTTAGTAGTTAGTGTTTTTACACTTATCCCCTATTGGCATCGGGATAGGAAGAGTACCAATTATATTCTAAAAGCACTTAGCACATATACACATAGCTACTATAGGTAAGCTCTTAAGTATACTTACAGAACCACCAAGTTTCTTAAATATGTATTTAGTGTGTTGAATTTTACTATATGTCTACACCTGTTTATGTCTATAGACAACTTTCCATTACGTTGCTCGTCAGCTTGCTTATCATTCGAAGTTATATAAAAAAACCTATTATAATAAATAGCAACACCATATGGTGTATGCACGCATGCATAAGAAAAACCCTATATAAGTGCTCATCATCTTTTTTCTTTCCTAAGGTGCATAGCCTGGATTGTTTTTTTATTGAAATGCCCTTATTTTCTCATTGACAGGAAAATGAATTCATTAAGCAGAGGATCGCTCGCGGTAACGTCCGATATATTTGGACGTCCGGTCGTAAGTGCAACTTTGCCGGATGTGATAGAGCCGATCTTCAACCTCCCAATGTAAACGGTTGGTTCTGGTCTGGCTCCGGTGCCAAGATCGGTCCAACTACGCAGCGTAACACCGGGGATTGGTCTTACACTGGAGGATATGGACAACCTCAACCTGATAACAGGGAAGCTGCACAAGTAAGTAGTAAAATATGATTACGTCGATCAAGAGTAGTTAGCGAGGTATGTATTGGAAGTGTTAACTGCACCGACACAATCATTACGTCGCGGGTGTTAACACCCGCATCTCATTTATTTACCTACCAAAAGAAAGTGAAACTCCACGGCAAATTTCGATTCGTTCGAGAGGTATTACGCCATAAAATAAACTTGAAAGTTGTTCTTAGAAATTTACGTCGTGATTCACCGGTTGGGCGTGAGGAATGTTATCACTTTGCGACTTTAAGAATTGAGTTGAACAACCTGCGCTGTACGTGAGATGAAATCACCTGTTACTGTTATTATGTCAATTCTACAACCATTATTTTTTGCACAGGGTAACGACGAGTCGTGTTTGTCCATACTGAACAACTTCTACAACGATGGCATCAAGTGGCACGACGTTGCTTGCAACCACGAGAAGCCCTTCATCTGCGAGGACAGCGAGCAGTTGCTCAACTTTGTCCGCTCCCGCAACCCTGGACTCCGTCTATGAGCTTGAACTATCGTGTATTAACCCTCGTCTTTAGTATTTTTATATGGCTGGCAGTGTACAAAATGTAATGGCTATCTCTATTTAAGTTATTTATTATTTAACATATTATTCACTTCGAGGTATATAGATTGATACCTTATTTGGTGGTTTCCATAATTTATATTGTGACAGCAAAAATGAAAGTATAGCGCAAATATAATACTATATTATTACTTAATTTTGAAGGTCCAAAGTAATTAAGTAGTATTTTAGTATAATACAATCTACTGTCACAATTTGAAGGTCAGTCATAATTTCTGTGGTACCTACCTAGTGATTTCTCCCTAAGTTATAACTTTTGTAAAAAGGTCTTGTTTTGCACAAAATAGGATTAACATAAGTATTAGAATAAAATAACTTGGTATTTTTACTTGATTGTTTTATTTACTTCCCACATAATAAAAAAACGAAACGGAAAAAAAGAATCAAAAAGACAATTTAAAACTAAAGAAATTCAATAAAAACAGATGTTTTATACAATACTTATAAATAAAGATATAAAGAAACAAGATATATTAAATTCAATTCACATTTATGACCACATTATTTAAAGGAAAATATAAGTTTTATTGACCGTGTTTTAAAATACAATTACATACATTAAGTCATTTTATAATAACTGTATTTTCGTCATACATTAAATCACACTTCAAATAAATAGCTACCTATAAAGTTACAGTTAAAGAGGATAAGATTTACAAACTGAAAGTTCCAGTCACAATAAAATTCTTTACCAGTTTTTAGTTTACCACACAATTACATTTTAAGTATTAACACTACGTATAATAGAAGTGTTTTTAATATTAACCTAATTTAAAATAATAAATTATTATATTGGCTTACATAATAAGTTGTTATAATAACTAAAAAACGCCGTTTTTCTTCTCTTCAGTCTTCTTCTATTCTTTTGGTCAACTACAGTGGGTCCCGATTCTGAGATGTTATTTCTGTAAACCAGTGTTTTTCAACCTTTTTCATGACAAATAGTATGAAAAAACATTTCACGACCCCCGACTTACTCTTTTGTTAATTTGAATTAACATACAAATGTTTTAATTATCATTATTCTTAAAAATCTTACAAAATAAAATACATAAATGGCGCCTCAAAATCATCCTCAATATTAATAGACGATATTACTAGAAACAAAATATATCAAAATATTTTTAAGAAACTATAACAATGGTGTCGATACCGAGTTGTTATTTCCCTAAACCTACTTCTAAAAGTAAAATTTCATTTTGATATTACAATTATATTGTTATTCTAGGGAGCAATATAAATTAAATTTTTAATAGATTTAAAATTATTACAATGTTAGTTTATAATGGTCCCTAAAACAGTAATTTCACGAAATTATCAAATTAAAATACATGTTAGGTTAAGAGATAGGTTTACAGAAATGACTCCTCAGAATCGACACCATTAAATGTAATTAAAAGTATAATTATCAATTGAAGAAAACTTACGTAATAAGAACGTAAAAGTAATCAAAAAAGCATTTTAAATAAGCTGTTTGAGATTAGACGGACATAGATAGGTATCGCCCGACACACCAACGAGACGTTACTTCACTTTGTATGTGACTTCGATAGTTCACGTTACGTTCGAATTATGACACTGGCCAGTGCCTGCATATACTAATATATATACTAGTAAAATTATAAATCGGTGGGTATTAGTGATACACTGAACTCTCGCGAAGAGCCGCCGAGTTCCCAACTAACATACTTATGACGGTAAGTATGTTAGTTGCTGTACCGGTTGACAAGCTATAAACGTGTAGGTACCTATTCTTGGAGTCACCTACTTCAGATTTTATGGGGACTACCGAATACCATAAGTCACAGACAGAAGCCAGTATAATATAAATCAGTGATATCGCGTAACACCTGTTTCTGACAACTGTTGCTGTCGTTTTCCATAAAATTTAAATTATATATAATGTTAAATTGTTAAAGAGCGGGATGTAGCAGAATGATAAAATTATAACGAATTTTCGCACTATAGTAAGATAATAACATATTAGTTATGATCAAGGTAATTTATATAACAAATTAATATTAAAGATTAATTAAATTATAAGTAGGTAAATAAAAAACTTTCGTATCTATTTAGGATTTGATACTACCTATCCATATTATATAAAAAAAACTACAAAATAACATAAAAACGTGGTCTAAAGACACAAATAATTTAAAGCTTACATAATCAATGTAAAATTTAAATCTGAATATAGATAGACACATAATAACGGTTATAACGTTAGTGAAAGCACAAAACTTAAAATGTAAATAGTAAATATGAAAATGTAACCGGTTCTAAAATGTTAGACGGTAAATTAGAATAAACAGCTTATTCAGTTATTGATTTCGAATGAAATAATTACAGTAAACAACCACCACGTCAGATGAAAGTCTCCAACGAAATTACATAACATCTCAGATAAATAAAAGACGAAGAAATAACACCTACGTGGTTTCAACAGGTTTAAAAGCGAAATTATCTAACTACTATCAATGTTTGTTTTTTTTGCAATTCGAAATGCCAAACAAACTGACAGCGCACCTGATAGAAAGGGCTCACTATTGCCAATAGTCATGAATAACCGCCAGTAACATAATAATTTAAAGAAAACAATGTTTATAGTTTCCATTCATAAAGACTAAGATATTATGCCTACATACCCTATAATTTTACTGGCAAGTGGTAGTACACCAAATATATTCTCTAGCACTATTGTCCACTCATTACTTCCTATGCCATAGCGTTACGTTAGGAAAAGAACTGGATTGAGATATTTAGAGATGAGGTCATCTTCACTTACATTAATCCCTAATTATAATTGTTACTATATTTCTCAATGTAATAAAGAACAAATTATATAAAATGTAAAAGTTGAAAGGCATTAGAGATGATCGGAATTTAATCTGGCACATAGATAGACCATATTCTAGATTCAGAGAGAAACGTTATAAAATAATTCATAAAAGGAACCATTGGAAACAAACAATATCAAGACAATGCTGTGACCAACACAAGGAAGCAATAATTATTCACAGAACAAAAAATTACATAACAATCATAATATCTACAGATTTGCGTGATACATATCGAATTGTAAGATAATAATGTTCCTAGTCATGATTGGAAGAGTATTACAAATGATGCGTGTATGTCGTAAATGTTATGAATATTCTATAATATAGTGATTCGTAGAATATGTCAGAACCGTATATTCGTATTTTTACTTCAATAGGCATTTACAATCTTTTAAATAATAAGAGACCACATACAAAAAAAATGGTATGTGTACCCATCCTTATCTACACATATTTCTATCCTTGTATTAAATATCGCAAGTACGAATGGCTACAGATTATCAAAATTCTTACTATACTGTAAAGTACTCCAAAATACAAATACCACTGGCCATATTAAATCTAGTTTGAAATTAATAAAGATATATGTATATATTATAAGATACAACTGATAGAAATATTTCCAATTTTTGTTAATACATACATAGAAAACGTCCAGATCAATACAAACAGTCATACCCATATTTATGAGTACGACTTTAGTGGTCTAGCAGTTCGTTTCCCACACATTTGTATTTACAAATTTGCGCGAAATGAATCGCTAAACCACTAAGATCGTCAACAATAATTTATATTGAAATATTAACAAATACAGTTCTATTGTAATTTACATTTACCTACTTTTTTAATGCACATTTACTTTCATCAATACAAACCAACGATATGAATTTTTTAAATTTTACAATTTACTTTTAAAAACCTGTGATATCTATACAGACTATGTAAATACAATATAAACACACAGGTCGCTTTCCAAATATCTTAATTTTGAAACCAAATTAAATCAAAAGAGAGTATATACCAAAAATTACTAATGTATACCAAAGGATATAGACTTCTTTAAACGGAACAGTATTAATATAAATCGTCATAAATGTGATATTTCAATAATTATACTAAAGAAAAAAAGTACTTTTTTATATAAAATGTATTAAACACTGTCATATATACATATAGTATATATGGTCCATATGAGTATACTTGCCATATCAAACAGCAATGGGTATCGTGCGATTGAATGAAATAATAATTATATTCAATAAACAAGATGTCTATTTGTCAAAATTGGTCGTTTAGAAATAATACAAAAATAACATTAGAGAACAGTACATAACCAAGAAATACAAACACCTTCTTAACTATTTGATTTCTATAGTTATTTCGATAAAGGCATATTTAAAATATTTACTAAACACATCAATTACAAAGAACATATGTATTTCACGTCAGAAAGTTAAAATATTGCGCATGCAAATGAGTCAATGTGCGGTGCCATTACAAAAAAATCAATAAATAAATTGTCTAAATATAAAACAAAAATCCACTATAAAACTATTCTGACCAATCCTACAACTAAGAAGACACCGCAGAATCTACGATCCGCATATGAGATCTTTTTCCAAGACTTTGATACACAGATATTCTGAACCTGCAGCAATCTGAGCAGTCTTCTAGGTCAGTCTTAATTAGCTAATCTATCCACATTTTGAAGAGATTGTTAGTAATACTAATTACCAGTCCCATTACTACCATATATTGGTAGTGGTCCCTGTCAGATTGACCTCCACATGATCCTCGCTGGAAAACATCGCGCTTAATTCCTGGTGTTTTCACCACAATAGACTAACTGATCTGCCTTTTCATCTCACCTATCATTCATCAGTGTTGGCCCGCTAGCGTATACCGTTAACGCAGGCGGCGTTTCCATTGTTATTTATTAAATCTAACCACATTCGTGCACGCTGATTATTCTAACTAAAGCATGGTCATACAGTACGTAGAATATCATAATGACCTTTATTTAATGTTTTTGACCATCTATAAAACATATTACTGCTTCAAAATAAACAAAGAGATTTAATATTGTATAGCTAATGGTTTATAAGAGACGGGAATTAACGCGATCATTTAGGTAACGTATGATAATTTACCTGACGTTTTTACCTCATCTACCTAATTGCCGTCTCTTATAAACCATGCAACGCGAAACTTTAAAAGTTAATATTGTATAGTTAATGATCTCAGATTACAGATATCTTTTTTTTTTTATTTTGAAGGAACCCGTGTCTATGTACATACACAGTACGTATTATAACATTAACATCTATGCAATTGCAACGATATGATATAATACAAAATGTGCAAGCGACAAAAACGAATGGTAAACAAAAGAGGCATTATTTCTTCTTCATGCTCCTTAATAACACTTGCAATTCTATTAGGAAGGTTTTAGATAGAGTTTAAACAGGTGACGTCGTTAAGTATAGCGGAAAGTAAAGGCTTGTCCCGTAGGGTAGCGACAAGCTCGGATTCGTCCCACTGCAAGCGTAGGCGACGGCCGCGTCCCCCCGCCCCACTTGACCCGCACACCCGCACCGCCCCGCGTGCCTCCAGAAGCGAACATGCGCCCGCCATCTCGCTCATGTCCAATGGAGCGATGTTCCGTGCCAACGCCACTCTGAGGACATTTACAAGTACACACATAACTACAAGACATATTAGCCAGTTTCCTCCAAAAACCCTCTAAAGATCATTACTCTCATTTGCACTCAACGTCTTCCCTCTACTCTCTCTAACTATACTTTCCTTCGTCCTTTTGAAATGACCAAACCGCCATAACATTCCCTATACCACTACTAACGTTCCCACTAATATCATCTTTCTAATCACACTATACCTCTTTCTGCCTTTTATTATTTCACAACATAAACTTTTCAAAATTCTCATTTCTAGACAATTAATCTTGATTTCGTGCTTCTTTTGTTCTATTTTTTTTTTATTAAAAAAGAACTCATATAGAAAACTAAAACATTAATGCAGTGAGATTGTTCCCTATTACTATTCACAATCCGGCTTTTGATGGTATTGAGGATTTCAAAAATAAACCTACATAATTGCAAAACGTTAAATGGTTATAAGTTGTACATCTGAACTGTTCCCTTATTATTTTAATCTCACCTTTTATAAACATCATGCAGTTTTCCCATTACAACATCTTTATTCTTCCCCTTCGTTAGTATCAGCATGAGACTACACAGTATCAGCTTTTGTTGCATAGGAATGCCCTCATCCACATCGTTTTCTATATTCCTTGAACCACCATAAACGTCATTAAGTACTTGGAGGACTTGTTTTAGCTCTACGGTTACTGTGGCGTCCTTCATCATATTGTCAACAGATTGATTCTCTGAGAATTTACTGCGTCTAGCTAGTTCGATAACTCTTCTCCCTATATCTAAAGCTCGTCTCATATCACCAGATACAGCGGCAATTTTAGCTGCAAATAAGTATTTTATTATTTATTTATTTATTCATTCTGATTCGATACATACAGCACGATTCAAGTATACACATAGATCTCACACAACGTGATGGCTTAACAACTAGAACATATTAAATCTTAAGATCAGACCAGAAAAATAAAGAAAGTACACTAGTTATTCTGTGAAACAAATATTTTCTTTATACATATAGGTTTTTTTATTGGGTGATAATGGAATGATAACCCCGCCTGTACTATCAGTATACACTGGCGGGTACTAGTGAATGATGATAGGTGAGGATGAAGTAGGTCAGTTAGCCCATCGTGAAGAATTCAACAAGAATCAGCAGGTTTCTAAGGGAATCCACGTGGAGGTTGACCTGATAGCGTATATTGCTAACAATCGGGCAGTCAAGTTCCATTATTAACAATCCCTTTCCCCCTATACATATAGGTTATATGTTATATATTTTGCCCAACACGTATAAGAAAAACCCAGATAATTATGTAACGAGATTTCAAAGTTCCAGTTAACCGGGGTGATAAATTGAGCATCAAGAAAGTAAATATATTTTAGCTGTAATAGGTTTGTATTATATTTTAGCAGAGAATGCTTGACTAGTTTCAAAACAATCCAAAACCCTTAGTCATGAATGTTAAACATTTCCGACTAAATAACACATAAGTCAATCCGTTTGTTAGTTTTACAGTTAAAATATAATTAAAAAAGTATAGCTACTTATTATACAATGTCAATCTATCTGTAAGTCACGACTGAAATACTGCATATGGATGAAACTTCATACACACAATTAGCAACCCAACAGAAAGTGATGTAATTACTACAAAGTTAGGGTTTTTATGATAAGAAAATGTAATTTCGACAAAACAACATGTCGCATCGGCTTGTAATAACAAAATGAAATTATTTATTCTGCCATCAAAATAATAATTTATTACTTAAAACCAATTGTCATGTTGTCCTGGCATAAAATGGGTTCTCCTTTCCTTTCCCGTGGGTGTCGTAAGAGGCGAATAAGGGAACTTAATAGTTGAAGGATGGACAGTAGCATCCCTTACCAAAAGCCTAACTGCGGTTGCCAAGTGTAGCTTATGAGGGAAGCCTATGTTCAATAGTGGAGAGTTAACGGCTAATATGATGATGATAACTTAAAGCCAAAATATATTATAGTATACCTGCCAACATTTGCAAGGCAACTGGCGAAAACGCATTGCTCTTATCTTCTTTAGCAAGCACAGTGGTGAATATATTTATAATCTGTTCTTTGGTGTACGGTGCGAAATGCAATGTGTTAGGTCTAAGAGAGCAGCGAGCCTGCAGCCTCGGCAGAGTCCTTTCAGTTAGGTCAAGAGCATTCGCAATTCCGATGAGTACAAGGCCCGAAGCAGCAATCGCTGGCCACTCGAATATTGTATACAGAACAGACTGCCGCTTGCTATCTAACTGATCAATCTCGTCCAATACCAGCAAACTGTAATTTAAATAAAATTATGGTGAGATAGAATACAACATCCTTACCCATCTCATGTTAAGGTGAAAAGTTATCGATAAAAATAAAAATATAATGAACAAAGGCGCTCATGTATAAGGGTTCTTATTGAGTTAAACTAGTTGTGTATCCGTGAATTTAAAAAGTAAATAAAGCTGACATAAATAATTATTAATATAATAGTCAACATTACTTCAGCCCAGGGCCGTGCCTGGGTATATGGCCGCCTGCGTGCCAGTCTGTATGGCCGCCCCCAGGATATCATTAAAAAAAACTACTTTAATTTTTAATGTTTATTATTATACACAGGGCATCAAACCGGGAAAAAAATCAGTTTTTGGTTAACCGAAATCGAGAACGAAAAAAAATATTGGTTTTGTTCCCAAAACCGGTTTCTGAAAAGAAAAACCGGCTAAAAACCGGTTTTATGAGATTTATATGTTTGGATGAAATTTAAGAAAAAAAATGCACAAAATAAACATTTTTTTATTTAAAATTTAAACAAAAATAATAATTTTGCCCAGTAAACAACTTGTAACGATTTGGCCGCCTCTTAATATCGGCCGCCTGCGTGCGGTGCACGCAATGAACGCCCGTCAGGCACGGCCCTGCTTCAGCCATCAATTATAAGTACTTATAAAATTCTTAAATCCACAAAATTTCATAGGTCTGATTCTCAACATTTCTTGACCATGATGAGCCAAGGAGCCAACTTCAAAAAGCAAAATAATAAACTTACATCATCTTATGTTTCTTTTGTAAAAATTTTTCTATAGCATTTAAACAAGTTTTTTCTGTTGATCCTGCCGTCCGTATTTGTAGTTCATTACATATCCTGCTATATATGCTAGTAGCAGATTTCATCATTGTGCAATTTATATACACGTGTGTGTATCCATTTATGAACTGAAATAGAAAATAATCACCCATGATACATTTGTGATAGTAATAAATAAACATTTTCTTTTCTTACATGACTGCACAAAGAATTTTGTACACTTATGTACAACTCATGTATCCGATTTTCTTTAGACGCTCGTAGCAACAAATTACTGCATCCATTTTAATGGGATTAATTCAGAGACGATGTTTCTCTACACTTATCTCTAAATAAGATATAAATTAGAATCAAGTTAATTTAAGATGGTCCATAGAAGTGACTTTGCGAAACTATCAAATCAAAATATTAAGAGATAGATTTAGAAAAATGGCGCTTTAGAATCGAACCCACTGATTGAGATGAGATATCAGATTAATATTCCACGTATTACAGCGACTCTCCAATATGACGTAGCATGAAAAATAATACAATGCATTGAAAAACTAAATAGAAACAAAATAATTTATATCTGTGTTGTACGACGTCATATTGGATAATTCGAAATGTAGATTGCACAATTATATCAAAAGTAGAGATTTAGAACTCCAGTAAATTAACAGAGTCGTAATCATTTCATAGTTAGTCTGTACTGTAATTGTAATATTACACACACAAATATTTGTAATCAAAAATTTTCATTATAATAATTATATATTTTAGATACCTTATTCAACTGAAGTATATATGATAAACTGGCAGTTTTTCCTGTACCAGGCTGCCCTGATACATACAACGAAGCAGATTCTCCACTCTCAAGGTGGTCAGACAAAAAGTTGTCTAACCACTGAATTTCCCGTTCCCGGCTCGTCAAAGGTTTTTGAAGTTCAACTAAAAAACTGAAAATTTTTGTAATATTAATTACATCATAATATTTACTAGCTTTTATCCGCGACTTTATCCGCATGACCTAAATATGACACTGTGACTGAAAAAAAAGTAGCTCTCTCTCTTTCTCCGGGTCTCCAGGTTCCCATTTATCTCTATCCCAAAATTCATCATAATCGATTCAGCTGTTTAGACGTGAAAGCGTAACAAACAATCAAAACACTTTCTTCCAAGCACCACTCTTTGGAATCAACTTCCAGAAGCAGTATTTCCGATACGACAAGATAACCTTAAAAAAAGAGCATATTCCTTTTTAAAAGGCCGGCAGCACACCTGCAATGCCGTTGGTGTTGTAGGTGATCATAGGCGGCGGTAGTCACTTACCATCAGGTGAGCCGCATGCTCGTTTGCACCGTGTTGTAAAAAAAAAACTACTTTCGCATTTCTAATATTATTTAAAGATTATTAAGATGTTGCACATCAAAACTTACTTGTTTTCAGATTCCTGAGTCTTTAGATCATCGTCATTATAAATAAAATTATTATTTCTTTTCCGTCTTGAAGCTTTCGCTGGGATACAAGAATCTAAAAAATAATAATAAATAGTAATTAAGTATATCCTATAATACAACGGTCGTTTATAAAATACAACATGGAGTTCTGATCTCATTAATGAAAGTCCAGGGCACCGTGATTCAAAAGGATAAAAAAAAAAACAATAGAATGAAAATAGAATACTAACTATGTCTGCATTATATGTATACACTGGTGGAGCATGATAGATGAGGATGAAGGCAGGTTCATCGTGATTACTCCATTACTAAGAATCACTCTGCTTCCCCCGGTCCAAGAGAGTGCCGAAATCCGAAAGAGGCCACAAGTAATATTGTGGGATGTAAAAAAAGCGTGGGCCCGGTGTGGGCCACATCGAAATAGGTGATGACCTTCTTTAAAAACTATATATCCTATCATTTCAAGAACTATATAGCCGTAAGGTCCCGGATGAATTAAATAGAGGCTAAGGGAACTTAATTGTTGTGTTATGGGCAGTAACGTCCTTCTTAAAACATTACCAAAGCCTAACTGCGGTTGCCATTCCGTCTGCCAAGCTACTACAAACAATTATGTTTGAAAAGCGTCTACAAACGTGGCAACTACTGGTAACCCCCCCCCCCCCCCCTCCCGGCCAGGCCTATGTTCAACGGTGGACAATAAACGGCTGATATGAATGAATGAATATCCTATTAGATTGATTTTCATCCGGTCCCTCCTGGAAATCATGGCGGTTTATTCTAATAATTCCTGGTGATCATAATGTACCTATTAACCTGCTTTTATTACTCATCTATCATACACGATTCACGATTGTCCCACCAGCATATACCAATAACGCAAGCAGTTACTATTCACCATACCTCTGCACTCGACATAATATTAATGGCTGTAGTCCAAAGTTCTATTGACAGGTGCCCGAATATAAAACTTGGTAGATATATGGGCACTTAAATAGAAAAAAGGGACTATACCTTGAGTATCAACATTCTTTAAATTTTCGTCCGCAAAAGTTCTCTTTAATTTCTTTAATTTACATACTTCTGTGTTCAGGATATCTTGATTTTCAACATTAGACTTTTTTACTCCTAAATTAACCCTTTTACGTAATTTAAAAGGTATTGATGCTTGCACAGTAGACATCTGTAAAAAATACATTGTTATTAAATGAAAAAAAAAAGCAATTGTGTACTTAGATATTATTTTAAATCAGCTACATACCTTTGCAATGTGTTTATATCTTAACGCAATAGGGTATACTATGAATAAAGAGTAATTGAAAAAAGAAATCGGTTTATTACATTGGTTTTAATTTTATTTTAAATATATTGGGGTCAATTCTATGGTTTTATTTCTTTAAACCTGTGATATAAAAATTTCAGTTTAATATCACAGTGAAATCTTTATTATAAGAATTAATATGAACTAATTTTCTAATAAATTAAGTCAAGATCATTATAATTTAAGTTGATGATGGTCCACAAAATAGTAATTTTGTGAAATTAACAAATTTTATTAATAATAAGAGATAAGTTTAAAGAAATAACACTTCAGGGTCGGCCCCATTGATTGCATTTCATTATTTTAAAAACAAAACTAAGGTACACATTTAATTTCAAATTCATTAAATTTGAAAGTAATATTGAAATCTAAAGATAGTATTAACAATTTAAAACGAATTTATACACAATATTAATAAAGAATGTTAATCATACCACACATATATATAAATGTTATGAATCCATTCACAAATTACAAATGTATATAATATCTATATGATCTTATTAAATCTCATATAATACCTAATATAAATTTAATACACAAACACAAAATGATTTCATTTTTAACTATGTAAGTTATAAGTATCTTTAAAACTACAAATTTTTAAGAATCATTAAAGTAATACTTGATTGATTAATCAAATTATACATAATACAAATTAAGTAAGAAATATGTTAAAAAATAGTTTTATTGTGCCTTTTAAAAATCAAAACAAACTTACAAAGTTGCAACTAGCAAAACATTAAAAAAAACTTGTAAACATTTTCCTTAAATGTTGGATGAATTTAAGCATACTGGAGAAACGAAATTAGTCTTCTTTAAATCCACATGTCTGTAAAATAATTACAAAATACTTTCGAAACAATCCCTTGACATATTATTGCTTGTCCTTATTGTTAAAGTCATTTTGAGATTGGGCTATTGAGTTTTTATACATAATATCATACTGTCTCTGAGCTTTAAACATTTCATACTGATGTCTTATCAAGGCATGGTAATCAGAAGAAGTACTTAACAGTGGATTCAGTTTTGTAGATTGTGGTATAGGTTGACGAATTGCTGCCACTTTACCTCCTGGAGTTAAAGGCTTAAAAGGCTTAAGACCTGACTTTGATGGTCCTAGTGAAGCTTTGGAAGATTCACTCTTGGATTGAGTCATATTTGGTAATTGTAAATTCAATAACTGACTTGACTGATTAATATTTGATTCAGATGAAGAATTGCTGACTTGTTTTTCTTCAGCTATTACTAATTTTGGTGAAGAACTTGGAGACCGAGTTTGTCTTGGTGAAGGTTGAGTATTTGGTGAATTATGAGACATAGCAGTATAATTTGGTGATGAAACAGTTGAGGTAACATTATTTGTGGATTTTATTGGATTGTTTTTGTTTGTGACTTCTTGTACTACATTATTAGAATGAGATGTGCTTGCTATTGCTTTTTCAGGTTTAATTTGATTGACATTATTTGTTGAAGGAACCCTCACAGGATTAACTCCTGAAGTTAATGGCCTACTGGTTATTCCAGAAAACACATTTCCTTGAGACATGGTCAATGCCCACCCCTTGGAAGGTAAGTTTTGTTTCTTTGCTAAATTTGCAATTGACTGCATTCTTTCAAAAGCTTTATCAAATGTTTGCTGTGGACCTAATTGACTTTGAATATTATGTGTTGTTGACAAATCTAAAGCACTACTTGTTTTGGTTTCAGGTGCAGGTGCACTGTTGCTAGGCTTACTATTGAGATTATTTGGTTTACCAACAGCACTGAAAGTTTTTGGTGTTGCAGGTACAAGTTTTGGAACTTGAGATTTATTTTTAGGTAATTTAGATTTCTTATCAGACTGCAATGATTGCAGCTGTTGTTCAAATGTTTGTTGGAATGTGATTGGAGCTGAGAAATTCCCACTCTGTTTACCTAATTTTGTATCAGATATAGGTTTTAAATTTGGTATTGGGCCTTTTGCTGATATATCTGATGACTTACTGGGAGGTTTTGATTGAGTGGCATGTGTCTCTACTTTGGCACTTGGATTCAATTTTGTTTCAACATTAGGCTCTATTTTATTTTGTTTTTTGGGATCAGTGTCAGGTAATTTTAATATTTCTATATAATTGTGTACTGGGGGGCTTGGTACTTTATGGGCAAAAGCATTACCAGCACCAGTTAAATTTTTGTTTACAATATTCTTTTTCTGTTCCACATTTACTGGTTCATTGGAATTACGAGCATCTAACTTCTGATCCGTGAGTGTGATTGACAGTGATGAAGGAATATTAATTTTACATGAGTCAAATAAAGATCGTAGTGAATCTCCTGAAGGTTGTGCACTATTAGGTGGAACAAGACTTGATTTCAATTGTGGCATAATTTTACTTCTGTCTATATCACTATTGTTAGCTAAAAGATCCATCCTAACTTTATTGATTGGTTGTTTATTTTGAAATGTTTGGGTTGAATTAAGACTCGGTTTCAAATCAGGTATTTTTTTGTTTGTAGAAGCTGCAGGTACATCTGTAGCTTTATTAATTGGTTGTTGTGACTCTGCTCTTGATACTTGAATTTTAAGTGGTGAAACTGTTTTTTGTGATGTTAATTGTGGTAACATATTTAGCTGTGATTCATTTGGAGTTTTGCGTTTTGGTGTGGATATAGATGAATTGTTTTGAATGCCACTTACTATTCTTTTTATACCAGTGCTTTCTACCATTTGTTGTTTAACATTTGATGGTCCTTGTTTGATATCCTTTTTATCTTCTTTATCTCCTGTCACTGATTGTGTAGAGATGTTCATTGAAGTTGGAGATGTGCCACTTTTGGAAGAACTTTCTGGTTTAACTTTTATAGATGTTTCTTGTGTTTTTCCAGTCAAATTCCCAGGTGTAAGGGAACCAATGTGAGACGATGTATTAATATTAGTAAGTTTGGCTTTTTCAATTTCAATTTTCAATTTCTTCATCTCGGGTACATTATGTGGTATTTGATACTTTCTTTTCAAGTTGTCCTCTTTTGTTGGAGAAGTTGATAATTTTGTTACAGTAGATGACTCATTTGTGCATGTGGTATCATTGTTATTTGGTTTAACAGGTGAAGTTTTCAAATGTGCAGAACTATTTTTTGCTGTTAGTTCAAAGGAATTTAAAAACTGGGATTTTTCTTCATCTTCATCACATTTTTTAGGAGATGCACAACTGTTTTTACCTGAATTATCATGTGTTGTAGAACCCACATTGCTTTGTGTAGCAAGTTCTTTGCTTTGTGAAAGAACACTGTTATTATTTTTCTTACACACATCACTTATTGGTTTTGAATTATTATCATCTGGCATCGGGCTATCTGTTCCTGAGGAACCCTCTGATACATGTTCATTTAGATTTGGAGCTGGGCTACTAACATTTGTATCTTCTGTAGAAGTAGGACTTGATTTCCGATCTCCAAAATGTGATTCCTTTCTATTAATATCAAATAATCTATTTCTTATAGCAACATAATCAATGATTTGATAGAAAAAACGCATTGGCTCATTTCTTTTCCAATTATAAATATATGCTATGTCCATTAATGTATAATAATCTGGCAATGGGACTCTTTTGTACAATATGTCTATTGCAAATTGAGAACTATCTATATCAAACTTGTTACTGAGGAATTTTTTCAAGTGACTTATATTTACAACTGCCGGGCATTGCAAGTATCGCCTCGTTGCAGCAGCCATGGTTTGGGCTTCATTACTATCTGATGATTTACTTGAGATACTATCCGTATCTGTCACATCAGCATATTCCAAGGAGAAAGAAATCACATCTTCTGGACTAAATATAATTCTCTCTGTATCTTCACCTCTTTGCTCTGGGGTAGCAGATGCAGCAGGCCCTGGTCTAGATGCATAAAACTGTTGTCTTCTATCCATTTCCTTTTGAAATAACCCAGGTACAAGCTTGTATACAATATCTTGAAGTGCTTTATCTAATTTAATATTTGGTTTTGCTGAATTTATCATCATTTCACAAACAGGACAATAACTTTTTACTTGCAAGTGTTTTATAATACAACTTCGGCAAAAAGAGTGTAAACATTCGACAATGGTGGTTGCGTCTATGTAATAACCATGGCATAAAGGGCAAGTTATATGTTCATTAACTTCTCCCAATAAAGTTCTCTGAGGAACTACGACATTATTTTTCTGCTCAGACATTTTCACCACCTTTTTATCAAGGAGTTTATTGGATGTAACCATTTTTAAAACAGCATACCCAGCGTCACTAAAATGTACAGAAACACGCAGCTGTTAGCAGAATCCGAAATGTCAGAATCATCTCTTCCACTTTTTATTCAACACCATATTAATGATAACAAAAATTTTATGTAAACTTCTCTGATACTTATTTTAGTTAGTAATACAATAATAAATCAATAAAGTATAAAGAAAAACTATGAATACCGGGAATTATGGTATATAAGATGTCGTATATAGATAGACTGATATATATTCAATAAAGATAATTCAATGTTGGTAACATTGGAAATGACCGACGAACAAACCAACAAATTACAATATCATGTAAAAATAAGCATTTCAACAAAGTTTTTTATGATTCAAAGACACACTTACCTTGTAATTAAATTGAACTATGTACGTAATAGGTGAATGTTATTATTATAATGTAACAAAAGAGCCACAACACATTGTAAGAATTTGGCGCGAACTTATAATGAAATAATGAATGGGAGGTTGTTTTCATATCTTGTCAAACAGATACTATAATGTTGCCCTATCTTTCTATTGATCAGCAAATAAAAATGCTTATGGGGTGAAAGGTTTGTTATTTACGATTACCAAAATTGCTTTTCCCAACATAATAAAATATTACGATTTAATTACATTATTAAACAAGTAAGAAAATTATTTTGTGTATAACTTTTTTACTTTAACCACTTTACATATTTTTTTTACTGTCATGATGTTATAATTATTTTAATGATGAAAATAAATAAATATTGCTACATCGATAAAAACATACGCCATTGTTGATTATATATATGTAATATCCAAAATAATATTATTGAGAGACCTACCGTAAAACGAGGTGAATAGACACAAAATCGACTGTCACAAAATTCACGCTTCAATTCTTCATTTTGTTAAAAAAATTGTCATATTTACGCATTCTAAATCTCTCCGGTTATTTAAATTTATTTAAAAATATGATTAAATACACAATTATTAAAAAAGTAAATAGTTGATTTATTTAGAGCGAAATATGCGTATCACTTGGAGCAGAAGCGGGGTGAATAAGGAAAAAGACATAAGGTTCTAAAATAAGTATACATGTATAAGTATACACACTTAATAAGTAATATAATGATAATTAAATAATAATTTAATTAGTAAACTTTATTATGTAAATTATTTACAAAACTCTAAAAACTTTTAGACAATATACTTTTTTTTAACTGGATTCCACTTACTAGATAGAAATTGTAAGAATGTCGAACTACTTCGCTATCTTTGTCCAATTCGTGGCACTGCCGTAATGCAGGTGTCCTTGCATAGACATGTTTTTGTTTAAAGGGTAATGTTAATATAAGGTATATAAGATAATGTTCGTACGACATAACACTATAGTTCTCAGAAATGGCAAATTAGGTGAAAGAGAAACGGTAAAAAGCTGAAGTAAATGGGGAAGAAAAGATAATGAAATCATTCGAAGATGACATCAAATTCTTCCGAAAAATAAATATTAATAACCTTTTGATGGTTATTCATTTCTACAATGGATCGAAAATCAAATAAGAATTCACAATTCATATGGTAAACCAAAAAAACATACTTCAAAGTTCAAAGAAATATAGATGAAATGAAAACAGGTCAGTTTTGTCCATTATGAAGAATTCATCAAGATTAACTACAAAGGGAGAAAATTAAACATGAAACTATTTTTCTTTTTCAATATATTTTCCCTTAACCTTAATACATTTTTCGTATCTCTCAAACAATTTGTTTATACCATCGAAAAATAAAATTTATCTTTGCTGTCAAAATAGGCCGAAATTGCAAACCTTGACTTCTTCATCGTCATCAATTTTTTTTTTACGCGGCTACTTTTTCATTTTTGAAAATAAATATTAGTCGCTGGGGCCGAGTGTGGGCTGTAAGGTCTAATTTTTCAAACCCGCATCGGTGGATTGCAGCCGCCGCAACATGGCACGTGTGGACGGGAGCGTTGTCGTGCAAAAGGAGCACACCTTTTGACAGCTTTCCTCTTCTTTTTTCCTTGATAGCTTCTTTCAATCTGTTCAGTAAACAAGCGTAGTACTGTCTCGTTATAGTCACACCACGATCTTTATAATCGATCTGCAAAATACCTTCTGTATCCCAAAAGATAGTCGCCATGATCTTTCCGAGCAATTGTAATACTTTAAATGGAGGAGTTTTGCCTTTTTTATGCCACTGTATCGACTCTTGCTTCGACTCAGGTTCATAGTGGTAAACCCAGGTTTCATTTCCAGTGACAATCCGGGCCATAACTTCTTCCTTACTCTCTCCACAGAGCTCCAAAACTTTCAAAAACACTCGACTCGCTCACTTTTTGAAGTGGCGTGAGCATTCTTGGAACCCATCTTGCACTGCCCTTAGTCATGCCAAGATGATGATAATGTAGAATATTTAAAATACTTGTTTCGGTTACTCCAACCATTGCTGTAAGTTGCTTTTTCTTCAGCCGGATATCTTCTAATATAAGTTTTTCTACTTTTGCGACGATTTCCGATGTGGTGGCCTCAATTGGACGTCCGGAGCGAGGGTCATCTTTAATAGACTCTCTTCCTTGTTTGAAAAGACTATGAAAACCATTTGTAAACCATGATTTTACCAGGGGCAGAGTCCGCGTAAACTGCTAACAGCTCTTGAAAAATCATCTGAACGGATTTTCCTTGCTTGGTGAGGAATTTAATAACGGCGCAGCGTTAAATGTTCTCCATACTCGCTGACTTCTTCCCGATTCATTTGCTTGCAGGTAGATAACTCAAAAGTGAAGGACCCGATTTGGTCAAACTTGGCATATAATATACTACCTGGACGAGTAAACCAACCCCTCCATTCCGCAAACTTTTTGACTTCCCCTCGTACGATTAAACACGATTGTTAAATATATATATATGAACAGTTTTATATATTCATTAATTTAATTAAAAATAAATAGTGAAATTTTAAAAATTATGATCATGCATACACCAAATCATTAAATGTTATTGTACAGATAGATTAACTTGAATATAATTGTAACGAAATTACCTAACTACCTAGTTTTTATTATCAATGGCGAAGAATGTGGGAAAATGGTTAATTAACTCCATCAAATAAAAAAAAAGAAAGTAATCATGCTATTATACATAATATAATTTTACATTTTATTTACCCTATAGTATTTGATTCGCTCTCGATCTGATCTCGGTCTAATAAAATGTTATTACATAGGTATAAAAACCATGTATCTATTCTAATAGTATATTGCAATATGGTATACTAAGATTGTACAACTATCATGGTAAAACCTTAATATGGTATACTAAGTCTATGGTAAAAACTTTTATGAGGAGAACCTCGAAAATACATATGAACATTTTTAATATAGTTTTACCTCATAGATAAAACTATTTTACCTATTGATTTGTTTTGCCTCTTTCTTTTGAGATAAATTACCAATTTGAAACTAAGTAGCAAAACAGGGTTGTAATTAAAAAGACATGTAGAAGATTTTTATTTTTATGAATAAGTGTGCTATAAATAATGTAAAAATGGAATTTCAATATAGTTTGCATTTTCAGAGCAAGTATTAAATAATTCCATGTAAAAAATCGGATTAAGTTACATAGAATTTTATTTATTATCATTGGCGTAATCATTACATGAACAAATATAGAAAAAATCGATACGAAGGAAAGTCGTACCAATTTTGTATTTTAAATTTGGGTTAAAATAAAAAGATTGCATCTGGCAATATTGCCATAGATAAGAATAGTATAGTCCTGCTGTAAACACTTAACGCTTAGTGGGCAACACAGCTTATTATCATTTCTCTTTTGAAAGCGGATCTCTTAGCGGTGTACATGTTAATTATTGTATCGTTAAAGTAAAAGTCGATCACTATAGATAAAACTTATATTTCATAGCAATCTTCTACAGTTTAGTTTATTTAACATGAGAGCAAAGGTATTTTTTCAATTTATTACAATTATCCCTTATTCCATTTGTTTCGAAATAAAGTAAGTACCACATTTTAACAATTGCATTTGTTTTATTACAGTGGCGTAAAAAGCGTATGCGGAGGCTAAAGCGTAAAAGGAGGAAGATGCGTGCGAGGTCCAAATAAAATGGTAAGTTTTTATTAACTTATTTAAATATTAATTTTCTTAGGTTACATTAAAATGTGCATCATATTGGTTTTACAATATTTCATTGGTGGGAATATGTAATACTGTGTTTCTCTAATATAGGTTTTCATCTAATTTAAAATTTTTATTAATATTAGTGCATAACTTTAGACACGTGTAAATAATCCCATAATATTATACACGTGTAAATAATCACTTAATATTCAATAATACCAAATATTCCAGTATAACCATTAGTTAAAATGTTAACATACATATCTGTCACCCCTGTTTCCTATTAGGGTAAATAGAAACAATTATGTGTAATTATCAGTCGGGAAGCTCATTGATAAGTAGTGTAAAGTGGAGAGATCTGGGGTTTTGATGTCTTAAGACCTTTTACAATGCATATTGTGCACTCAGGCATTTAGAACTCTCGGATTTGTATTCCAACAAGCACAACAGCTAAATTGTATACAAGCTATTAAAATGCTATATAATGCTTTTGTTCCTAGTAAATTCAAAAGTAATGCAATTATTTGAAATCCACATGTGTCTAAATTTCTATAGGTGATTGTTACCACTTTCCATTAGTTGGGCCGTCAGCTTGTTTGCCATTCTAAATTGCATCATATATATACTTATAGTAGAAAAATCCAAAACTAATTTGGAAGGAGCTTATACATAAAACAGTATGGTTTTAAGGTGTCTTATTCTCATATATATCTGAGTATGTTTTTATTGGGTATGGTGGGCTATAATACACTTGAATTGAGACTGAAATTAAATTTAATTGATTATGTGTTAAATTTTGTTGTTGGATGACCATGAAGTGTTTGTATTCAGAGATTTAAAATCTAATGTTATTTCTATTATTGTAAAATGTGTTATTGTACTGATGCTTTCCTATGTGAGGGTATTGGGAGACAAGCTCACCCATAAATAAAAAATGTTAGGTATTTACTTTCATTAAGTATTAGCTAGTTTACAAAATATTTTAAGACGGCCCATTCACAGTCAGTCTTTACTAACATTTTTAAATATTAGAGATTATAAGAGATTGCTTTATACTTGGATTCTCTTCTCAAATTTAAACTTAAGGGATTGTTATCATATCCCACAGGCCTAGTTATTACTTTTAAAATTTTGAGTTTTAATATTAGAAGTGGTTTTGTTACTTACTAGCATTAATTTTAATATGAAAGAAAACAAGACATTAATAACAATTTTCTACATGCCTAAGCAACATGTCAATAGTATTTAACTTGACATTCTATATATTAGAAGAAACTAGTTCTAGTGGAGTAATGGTTTATAAATCCTATTAATGTTTATTTCATATTTTCCTTCACACATATTTGTAACCGATAACCCTCTTGAGTTAATATCTATATTGATATTAAATCTTTACAAAAGTAAATACATTAACTAAAATTAGGTTAAAAAAAAAAACTTTGTAGCAATACTAATTACTTTGAAACTGAACCAATTCAAATAATTACTTTAGGGCCAATTTGTTAGTAAATACAAAGATAAAAGATATCCTGTCACATAAAAAAATAATTTCTAAATTCGTTTACAACTGATGGAATTATGAGTTAACAAAGTTAAAAAAGGACAAACAAATTAAGAACCTTCTCTTTGAAGTCTGTTGAAAACCCACAAACTTAAATACTTTTATAGATTTTTGTTACTGTTAATGATTTAGTTAAAAAGATAAGACTGCATTATGTGTGTTTCATCAGTTAAAATAGGATAACTTGTTTTTTTATTTTCTAACTTTTGTTATAATATTTACTCTTCAATCAAATTGGTTTTTGTTTCATACTTCAGATTATATTAGCTATCTTTATTTATTTATTTTTTTTATAAGTGGGTGACTTATAATCTATTATTATCTATTTTGATTAATCCTGCAAGAGGTTTATTAATACAACATGTTTCATATTGTCTAGCCATTAAATAAAAAATACTCCCGCTTTTATTATGACAAACTTTGTAACATACTATTTGAACTCTGTCCAGAAAACCCATACCTAGTTATGGTTTCCTAAATTCAAATAAATACCAATTTTATTATCTCTATCTTGATAATACTCTGAGATTTCATCATTTTGAAATCTATACATTATTTACAAACATACTCTTGAATTATAGACCACTATATCTGTAAACCATTTAAATAGTACTAAGTTAAGGACTTATTTTCGGATAGATAAGTATTAACTTATCTAGGTACTTAACTTTCTATTAATAGAAAGAATTTGGAATAATAACTTTTTGACTTGATGCAGTCTACCGCTGTCAGTAGCAGAAAATTATTTACAGACTAATAGGTACTTCTCCAATATAGTTAGTTATGTTTTGCATTCACTCCTATTGTTGCTATATTGTATTACTTTATTAGTACTAATATTATATTATAAGTATGTTGATTGTCATGATGGATCAACTGTATTATTAAACTGCTAGTTTTCACTCGCAACCTTGTCTACATAACCGGGAGATATTCACTAACCGGAATAAAAAAAATAGTCTATAGCCTTCTCCATCCTTCATAAGTTATACATGTATTAACCAAATGTAATAGTAATTGGATTAATCGTTAAAAGATGCTAATAAAATAACAAACAAACTCACATTTATAATATTAATAAGGTTTTGCCATTCTGCCGTCATCGCACAAGTTCTTGGTAATGCTATTTTTTCAGTGTTGTGTGTAAAAATTTATCCTTAGAAGAAATTGAATAGAGATATTGTTCGACAAAAATAAAATTGTCGAGGAGAATTTTGAACAATTTATTTTAAATTTACCATTTATAAATGGTATATGCACTGCTATTAGATATAAATGCAAAAGTTTATGGTTTGAGGTTTAGATGGGTAGCTGTATCTTAATCTTTACGCAAAAATCTACTAAATCGATGTGAATGAAATTGATACACTACTGATAGGTATCCTAGCTTAACATATGATACCTTACGGATTGTAAAATTTGTGATAGCAGTAAAAATAAAGGATATTGTATCTTCGGAGGAAGTAGTGTTGAAGATTTTTGAGCACTAAAAAATTGTATCTAGCAACGCTGCTTCAACCGCTTCCATTAGGTATTTTACTAATTAAACTAGCAAACGCTGTTTTGCCACCTACCGAATGAAACCTGGACCTGGATTTTTATATATTAGGAAGGTTCCCTCTGAGGCAGTCGTCTTCCCATTATGGGAATCACGTAAAGAATTGGAGGGAAAAATAAATAGCCATCTCCACCCTTACGATATACAATAAAATATCTGAAGGACTATTATATGGCGAACATTAATACTTACAGACTTGTACAGTGCAATCAGTACTTTCTAGTCAAAAGATATTTCAAATTTGTTTCTTTTATTGTTTCAGGTACATGGTGGGTGTAATAAGATGAATGTCTCTTACTTCTGCTTATGTACAAAATAAAAAAATTAAAAACCTCATTTTTGTTTCTTTTTACTGATGTATCATTATTCTGTGTCCATCCTATTATAATGTGAGCAGAGCTTCAACTATGTTTTAAAGACATGCCTGAGAGTGTTTTTTTTAAAAGGTCTCTCCCTATCCTCCTTAAAATAATTTTTAATAAGCCAATTGCCATAGTGTTTACTAAGACGACGGGGAGATATAGGCATTGTTATTAATGTGGTCTAACGGCTTCATTGCTAGCAATATAGCCTATCATCTTGATTATCACGCGGCTAATCCTGGAAATGAATCGTGGTTAATTCTTGTCGAATTTAATAGTCTAGGCGGAGTTGCCATTTCATTTTCATCCATTTCAAGTGGGTGACGGTTCCCATTTCGGCTTGTTTGCCATTTTAAATTGCTAAAAAATTTATAGATTATTACTAAAAAAAAAATTATGACTCCCTATTACATTACATGAGAATCTCGGAGAGAATTTTTTTTATGCAAATTAGAATGGTAAACAAGGTGACGGCCCCCCCTGATGGAAAGTGATAACCGTCGCCTATAAACATGAGCAGTGCCATAGAAGAAACGAAGTATACTGTTTTGCCTATTATATCCCCATGCGTTTTCATTCCCGAAGACTTCGTTATTCCTCTATGTCCTGTGAATTCACTGCTATATCCCACCCTTCAAACCGAAACAGCCATGCAAACTGCTTCACAGTAGAAACACGAATGGTACAGAGATGCCCAAGCAAACACTTTTGTTAACAACTATATTATGACAATTTTTGTAATTTTTATGTGGTTTTAATAGAGTATCGAGTCTTAAAAACTGGTTCAACTTTTTTTCTTTATTAGAGTTGCACACACGACGTATCTATATTTATTTATATAAAAGTTTTTGCACACTAGATGAGCAAATATTGTAAATAAAAAAATAGAACTAGTAAAGGAATCGCTTATAACCAATAAACATATTTTTTTTATGGGTTAAAATTGTATGGTAACCCCGTCTGCGCTAACGGGATACGCTGACGGAGCACCAGTGAAGTGTGATCGATGAGAATGAAAACAGGCCAGTTAGCCTATCATGATGAATTCATTATAAAATCATATCATAACCATGATAGTTTCCAGGGAGAACTGCGAGGAGGTCGACCTGGTTGGGTACATTGCTAGCAATGGAACTTCTAGTCTCCATTATTAATAATCCCTTTCCCCCCCAATAAACATATTAAATTTTGAGGATAAATAAAATTATAAATATTCACATTTTTTTTAATAATTCGCGTCATTTTTTGATGTTGCAAGTATTCTTATAGAGGATATTCTTTCAATAAAAAAATATTTATATTGTACTATTTTTTACATAATATAACTTCAAAAAGGAGATTTTAAATTCGGCTATATATATTCTAACCAAAGGATCTTTGTTACTTGACCAATTGCTTTTCAAATCGATATCTAAACCCTCTATATATATTTCAAATATAATCGGGTGTTTAGGTTAGAAATTATTTTTTAGCGGTTATTTTGATTATTTCTAATAATCAAAATAACCGCTAATTTTATTTTCTTTATTATTTGATCGATTACATTCATAATTCCAGGTGTATTTATTACAATGGGTTAACTGATCTGCCTTTTCATTCTCCCTTACATCCTTCACTGGTGCTCTGCTAGAGTATACCGTTAACGCAGATGGCGCTACCATTCCATTATCATCTATTAAAAAAAAAAAAAGACTTAGGTACCTACTAGACTTTTTCTAAATTTAAACCATAAATAGGTTACAATTCATAATTACATTAATAATCAACTTCATACTGTCATTTACAACTTTAAATTTTTTTACTTTTATTGATATGTTTATATAAGTGAGTAAAACCATTGAGTATATACATACTTAAAATTTACAATTATTCATTACTATGGGTCGCATAGGTGTTATAAAATGGGAAAAAGCTATGCAATGTCGCCCTGTACATAATATTATCTCATCTGATTTTCCCAAATATAATCCTCAACCTTGGAAATTCATGGTATGATGTTGTGTTAACTTTTTAACATTTGTGTGTCTATTAAAAAAACTTTGGCCTGATCCAGCTTATTATATTTATTTATGTCCAGTCGATATGAATACTAGTTTTTATTCGTAACTTTATTCACGTGATCAGGATGTACTATTGATTGACTGGGATAAAAAGTAACCTATGTCTTTCTCCATTCCAAATACTAAGCGTATACATTTATTAAATAAATTTCATAACATTAAGCAATTTAGGCACCAAGAACTTATTACTACTTCAGTCTTATTTGTATATTTGTCGTGAAGTTTGTATATATATTTTTCGAATTAGAATGAGATACTAAGTGAATTTACAGAGCACGGAGGCATTATACCTTAGTCCTTAGTACACATGAAGGATACCAGGGCATCGTTGTGTATTCTGTGATATCCGTATGCCGTTCATGTCTAATTCTATAGATGACCGGCGGTTATACTATTTGCGAGTAAGCAGTTCTCTGGTTCTACCGGGGTAAACTGAGACACAGATTCTTATACTTAATACCTAGTACAATCGCCACTTTTGCACAAAACTGAATTGAGTCTACTAAAGTTAAATTGGCAAAGCCAATTTTAATTTTTAACTTATGCTATATAAATGTGACCTAACTTTATGGTGCAATAAACATTTATTACCATATATTTATATACTAAAATACATACATATATTTACATACTTACATCGCTGTATAGGTCTCGGCATAGAACAGGCCACCCCTTCCTTTTCCGTGGGTATCGTAAGAGACGAGTAAGAGAGATTTATAGTGGAGGGGTGGGCAGCAGCGTCCCTCTTAAAACATCACCAAACGTCAAACTACAGTCGTCAGCTATTCCAAATGATAAAAAGAGTAGAAAATAATATTTTTTTACATTTTATTCTAGTATAACAATATTTAATATTTATAAAATAGGAAGGAAAATCGCGAATCGAATGGCTGTTATCCTATGAGTATCAAAGAATGTGGATGGAGGAGAGAGAAGCGTGGAAAAAAAGAATGTACCCGGAAAATACCACAGTCAATGTAGATGTGGTGAAACGTTATGTATTAACTTTCAAAACTAATCATCAACCACCAAAACAGGAAAAAAAGAAACCGTTTAAAATTAAAAAGTAAGTTTTAAATATGTACCTAATTAAATAAATATATTTACATATAATGTAATGCCTGTAGAAATGTTGCGTTCGAGATACAATAAATCTGGCAAATTCCCAAAGCACCAAAATTGCTAGATTTGTCAATAAAGACACAGATAAGATTTTACATTGTACTACAGAATAAAATCAAAATCACATATTATCGAAATAATAATTTTTAAATAATTGTATGACAAGTTGCATTTAATAAAAGGGCTGTATCTTTACATATAAATAAATGTTCATGATTAGCATCCTTTGAAAGTAGTGTTTCATGAGTGAGATGTCGTGAAACTGAATAAATTCATATTTGGCATAAAATTACATGGAAATAAAAACTAAACATTTTGATATAAATATGACGGTTTAGCTGTTAAGTTAGTACCTATCTTATAGAACGGGAATTTAAAGTTTCTTTGAAAAATTTCTTTAGTTTCACAGACAGCACATTGACCAGACCAGACCAAAAAACAAAGCGGTAGGAACTATATCAAGTTTTAAATTATCGTCGCACAATGCTAAGATTTGAAAATGTAAAGATAAATTTTTGATATCTAGCATTCCTGAACAATGTCTTGCACAAGACATGGATCACCCCTTTTGTTATCTCCTCCAATATACTTTGCAGGATGACTAAAAAGTGGAATACTACGGTATAATATATAATAGGTGGTGGTATGAAATGGAAACATGTATACTACATTGCTATTTATAAGTTTTCATTCTATTACTTTCAGATTTCAAGGAGTAGGAAGCAAGACTGACAATAAACGGCCTCCAAATGACAAAGCAATAAATTTTGAAAAAGAAAAGCATAATTAATAACCATAAATATTGATAAAGATCCAATCAATGCTCTTACATTTTATTGTGTCTAATATTGTTCCTGAATGATGTAAACTAAAAAAGAGGATGTGTGTTGGCAGGACTGGGTTATAATAGCAGTTTTATAAAGGAATTATAATACGATTCATTACGTACACCAAATCGAGTTTAAAAAGCATCCCACGCTCACCGAGGACAATGGAACACCAGTAACAGAATTAAAAAAAATTTTGAAAGAGCTTGTAAATATATCTATTTGAATAAAGATTATTTCTATTCTATGGTAGATGCCATGAAGTTTCTTAATTAAAATGAGTTATGGAAAATAAATTTTATGATTCGTGTAAGGCAGCCATTTTAATCTCTCGTGGTTACACTATTTCCGTAATATCAGTATAATACATACAATATAAACCATAAATCTATGAAATTTAGTTTACGACCAAAGAAGGAAGTCCGGTTTGAGATATGACCCAAATATTTATAAGTATAGAGTTTATAAATTTTAACAACTTTTTACGACTATCTTAAATCAATGGATTTCTGACTGTTATATTTCTTTTGTTCCAAAGGCATATCTAAAATTAAAGAGACTTGTCCTATGTGCATAAAATCTCGGTCATCTCTGTGTAAGCTTTAAATAAAAAAAATCTGCTATACATATACGTACCTAGGCCAGCCATGTGTTAGAAATAAATATGCATTATTTTATGAAGTAATGTAATATTACTAAAATTTATACCTACATATTTATTAAAGTCTCACAAAAATATAAAAAAATATTCTATTCAAAATGGCTACCTTTGGCTTTTATACAGGCCTTTAATCTGTCTGACCACGAATCTATGGATTTACGCACTGTTTCCAAGGGAAATTTCGCCATAGCTTACTCCAAAGATTTTTTAAGTTTCTGTGCCTTTCACCTGCGTATCGTGACAATGTTTTGATCGATCCACTCTAATTGTAAAGATTGTTTCAGGGCATGTCCTGTATATCGACGATAAGCACCGAGCTTCAGGTCTTGTTTTATAATACGCGACAGAGTCCTAGCGGGACGATATTATATCGTCACCTTTATGGCAAATTTACGAATCTGCAGTTTCTTTAAATTTGACATTTCTTTAAAAATCTACATTTTGCGTCGTACTACTTATTGTGGCTTATTTTCCAATTTTCTATCTCTAACGGTTAAAGAAATCGAATAGCTCGAATCTCCATATTTTTGTGATATACCCAAAGTAAACTTAGCATATTTTTATAATATTTTCTATAATAAACACTTTAATTTGAAAATTCCAATAATTATTTTATCAATTTTTCAATCCTAATTTAGTTATTTTACATGAATGTTGTTATTTAAACTGAAGTTTACTCCAAAACACGTGATTTATACATTGGTATATTTACGAAAGTGGCACTTTCGTTAGTTTGCCAGATATTAAAATAAATTATTTTCTTTGGCAACTTACGAAACCGCCACTTTCGTAGATTTGCTGTTGTATAACTCAATACCTAGGAACTCTCATGTTGTGAGGTGCAAAGGTGCAAAAAAATGAGGTGCAAAGTAACGAATATGCATTTATTTCTGATACTTGTAATATAATAATAATTAATTAAGCGCATTCAATAAAAAACAGAATTTTAAAACTAAAATGTTAGCATGATCTTCTACAGTAGTCTTCTGTCAAAAGTTATTTGCATTGTAATGTTTCAAAACGTTCCCCTGTAAAATGTATCTTTTTCAGTTTCGTAAGTTTACCATAAAGGTGACGATATCTCCGATATTTCTGGTCTTCGACAGAGGAAGTATTGTATCTGTTAGCTATACTACGATATACGAACATATGGCTAAAACCAAGCTTTTGAAGTGTCTGGAATATGGCCGACTACTGCATACGCACTTTGTGCAAGGCGATCACTGCAATACTATTTTCTTTAACAACCCATTCCATATTGTAATTTGATAATGAAAACGAAAAAATATGTAAAATGGCGCGAAATCGAAAAAAAAAATTTAAAATAATAAACGTTCCAAATTCAAAATAATTAAAAAGTTGGAAAAAAGAAGTTTTAGAGTATTTATGACCAGACTAGTTACATAAAAAAACCATGTTTCTGTTCTTATAAAAAAATTTTAAAGAAAAATCGGTATAAATGATCAATGTAACAGATTTCTTAATGATAGAGAAACTGCTTAGAATAAAACTTATAAGATTTAAACTGAAGATTAGGTACCTGGAACGGATTTATGAGCATAAAACAAACTACGACCATTAGACTGTAAATTTTATTGGTTTACCGATTATAACAGACCTACTACCAATGTTTTACTAAAATTATGTTTAAAAGAGAAATATTTTATTTACTTGTAGGTACTTATTTTGTAGATTTATCAAGTACAAATATTTGTTGTGTCCCAAACATGTTTTTGGCAAGTAATTGAATTTATTCGGCAATAAATCCTGTCGACTATAATTAAGTACCAACATCAAAATCGGGTCGATAATTCTACATTTGGTGATTGCTATTGTCATAAAAGGTTATAATTCTATTACATAAAATAATTCACCGAAACAGTTGAAAGAATGGTTCATGTAAAATATTGTACATAATACTCCACCATTGAAGATTATTAGAGTGTCGACTTCAATGGAATGAAATACTGCAGCGTGAGTGGTATTGTGCGATAATTGCATTGCAATTTCACATTAATACATAATACACTATAATATAGCAGATAAATCTGCATGGTGTTGTACGTTTTTATAAAAGTTTTACACGCGTTATTAAAAACGAAATTCAATCACATGTTTTTTATTAATCTATATTATACATTTTTAATTGTTCAAACACGCTCGTTTACACTGCTGATATATGACATAACAATACAAGGCCCTTTGCCTTTACTTTCCTTAGCAAAATAATAATTATATGTCCACTCACCACACTTGAGAGGATAGTGAAAAAAATAAAGTTACTTAACCAAATCAGTCAACGTTATAATTATCACTAAGTAAGTTTTATAATGATGTATAACGTTTGTTATTTCTGGGATAATGGTAATTTAAACTGTAGTAATATTTAGGATAATTAAAAAGTAAGCCATCCAATTCATGATAGATTGGAGAAATAATTATATATGTATATATTATAATCTATATACATAGGTTATATATAACATGGATAGTTTATTTCAATATAATCTAATAGAAAGGTAAATGTATTATTTAAGCAGAGAGAATCTAGTGACATCTATGATAGTAAATATTGATCAAAAATTAATTCATTGAATGTTAGGATTTGTTTCATGGAATGAATTATATACATTACCGATTACCTACTCTGTTTCAAATTTAACATGGTTGTCAATATGGTCATACACAACAATAACCTTTTTGCATTTATTTCATATTTTAAATTTACGACGATTTAAAGTAGAAATAAATATAAATAATCGTAAATTTGAGAAATGAAATAAATACAAAATATAATTTCGTTAAATAAATTTCGATTTAATATTTGATTACTAAAATTTTGATTAAACTGAACGATATTTGTCGTGTAGCATTTCACGAACAATGAGGGCCATAAACTAGTTTTTTAATTTTACAACTAATTACAATTTTTCTAGTACAATTTAAATAAATCTATATTGTTAAAAGGAGTGGTAAATAATTCTATAGAGGGAATATTTTTATAATGTTAACAAGGTTCCTTTTCCTTTACCTTGCTATTAGAATCTATTATTTTATTGGCAATAATAAAGTGAATGACAGAATTTTATATTCACATAATATTATAATATTGCATGAATATGTTTTTGCTCATGGAATGACAATTAAGAACAAATTATTTTGTAAAAACTGTTAATTGCAAAAAATAAGTTTTTGTTTTTATTAATTATAAAGTTTTTAACCAAATTGAAAGCTGAATCCTGTTCCAGGGAATCCACCAGTCGAATCAAAATTAAAATGTTGTCCACCGCGATTGAAAAATGTCTGAAATACCACATTAGGGTCGATATCTGAAAAAAATAAAATTGTTAACAATAGTCTGATTATATAAACAAAATTAAATTGGAAAGTAAAAAAAAACAAATGAAAATGTTATAATATGCTAAATGATGCTCGTGTGTGCAGGTACAATACAGTAAATATAATCTGTAGTACAATATCAAAAATGTTATCATACCAGCCATTCCCGAGCCTTCGTCGTCGAGGTCTTGTCCGTGGTCGTAGCGGGCGCGCTTCTTGGGGTCGCTGAGGACGCCGTAAGCCTCGCCCACCTCCTTGAAGCGGCGCTCTTGTTCGCGCCGCTCGATATCTGGCGCGCCCGCGTGACGATCCGGGTGATGTACAAGCGCGCGCTTCCTGCAATCACATACACAACACTAACGAGATACTATTCTTAATCTATGGACAGCCAATTTTAAATGGACACACATTATAGTTTGATACTGGTAATTTAAATATAAGCATTTACTAATAAATTAATTATATACCACTCAAATCAATCAAACATTTTGGGTTAGTGGCAATTTATAAAATAATAATTTACCTGTAAGCCTTCTTAATATCGTCTTCGGACGCCGACTTATCTACTCCTAAGATCTTATAATAATCTTTGCGTTTGGACTTCTTCAGTGCAATTTTGGCTTCATGCAAAAATTGCTTATTTTCTTTGCTTTTATCTATTTTGTACAGTCTTTCGTAATCTTTCACTGCATCTTCATAATCGCCGAGTTCAGTGTAACATTTCGCGCGTCGCAGTAATGCCTTTACATAATTCTCGTCGAGATTTAGCGCCGCTGTACAGGCCTCTGCAGCTTCTTTCGTTTGGTTAAGTTTAGCGCAAACTGTTGCCTTATTAAAATACAACTTAGCATTGACTGCTCTATTGTTCTTATCTATATTCAATGCTTCGTTGTATAAGTTAAGAGCTTGTTGCCATCGTCCCATTTTAAAAGCTTCATTGCCTGTAGTGGATCATCGACAATTTATTATTTTCTTTATACTTCATTTTTTATGAGAGTGACAATTAAACATGTTATGGTCAGTGATGGTAAACAATCACTATAGTATGATAGTACATATGCACTTACAATACCAATGGTATATTTCGCGCAATTCTGACTCTCATTACCAAAATCTTTAATCATAATCACAATACCCAATAATTACACTGTTTCCAATCAACCCCAATCAAACCGAAACAGCATGCAAATGCAAGTAAGCTGCTTGACGGCAGAAATAGGTGAAAGATTTAGCCATGCCAGTGATTCTGTATAAAATTTTCATCTAATAGATTTGGGTATAAATTAGTGTAAAAATTGACATTGATGTAGAAAATGAATTAATGTTCATATTTATTCAACGACTATTGGACATGACAAATATGGTTATCTTTCCAAATGTTCTCAACTGTATATGATCTGGTTGAATAATAATAGGCTATTGCCCCTATACACAATAGGGGCCACAGACAGCTCTTTATGTCGAGATTATTTTGACGCCGAAGAAACGGCTGCTCATATATTTCTGGAATGAGTAGCTGTGGCCTTTCAACATTCACAAAACCTCGGAATAGTGAAGTCGCTCCATGAGGCTTGTGAAGATCCCAGGAAGCTTCTTTGCTTGTGGGCGGAGCTTAGCTGGCTATACTAGCCACGATTCATATGTAGAATGGCCCAAATTTGAGGCTTAATGTGGAGAAAAGAGTCTAATTTACATTATATTACATTACCGATTGAAATTAAAACAAAACTTTTGTAATTGTCTTAAGACTTATTTAAATTGTTAAATGAATACTCTCAGTTTTTATAAGCACGAAACTGTGGGCTCTAAACTATGATCAGTTATATATGTTATAACGAGCCTATTTATAATTTTACATTATTTTGTATAAATGTAAATTCAATATGAATGTAAATTGTTTTAATTATAAAAAATAACTAAAATTAGTACAAGATTGGTTAACATCATGCGTTATCTTACCTTCTTCTTTCTTTTGTTTCAGTAATTTAGCCCTTTTGTATGTTTCCATTGCTTTTTTATGATCTGGAGCTAGTCGCAAAACTTGCTGGAAGTGTTTGAATGCCTGCTCATCTTTGTCCTATAATAAATTGAGAATAAAAAATTATAAGTTCTAATGTGTGTAGTAACAAGTAGAGTTATTAGGATTATTTAAGATAGTATTCATTAAGATCTATTCTGAACGACATATTAAGAGAATGTGAACTTTGAGGATATTTTAAAAATTCTATTAATGAAAGGCCTTCATTTGTCAAATGAACAACTACAGTTGTTTACAATGAAATAGAGGAAAACTTTACAATCTATGTCTAGAAATGTGTTTAATTTCATAGGTATAAATAAAAAAATATTTCTGCATTGTGTACAAATTATGAAAATTAAATAAAAAAATATATAATAAAAATATACCTCAAAATAAAGGCACAGTCCTCGCACATATATGGCTTCAGCATCTAAGCTATCAAATCGTAAAGAATCATTGGCAATTTCTTGAGCTTCCTGACAACGCCCAAGCATCGCCAAACATTCGGCTTTTGTGAGCTTCGCCCTGGAACAATACCATCAATCACGTGAACTTAATGAACAAATAAACTTCGAAAATGCTAACAATAGACAATGAGTGTCGCCTTGAGTTGAAACTGTAATAAATAACCACTTATATTTGTGTATTGAGTATATATATGTATATTAATATCAGTTGCTACAGCACAATGATTATTCAGCAAAGGAAGTAATTTATTTAAATCTTCAAAATGCATGTGTTTCTGTATTCTAATTTATTTGAGAAATATTTACTAGGTTATATATTATATGCAAATTCACTAATCATTATCACTTACTGAGAAATTAAATAAAAACTCAAACAAAATATTTCTTGATTTAATAATTAAGTGTTTTAGCATACTTTTTTCATTATTATTGAAATAAATTGTAAGGAAAAAGTTATTATTTATCTGTAGTCTATTTACTACTTACTTAGTACAAGAAGGGCTGTAGTCTAGACAACGATCCATGCAGAACACAACACGACGATAATCACAAGCCTCCATTGCGCGCTGTGCATCTTCATGCAATCTCCTCAGTGACTCCAGGGCACGACGCTCGCTTGTTGCGCAGTCTGCGCCGCCTAATTCTTTTGCTCTATTAACAGCCTGCTCTCCACCAGACATATCACCTTCAAATATGGATAGGCATACAGAATTACATAATCCAATAAATGTTGATGATGTAAGGTCTTTTATTAATATATATACTAAAGATTGAAAAAGAAATATTGTGTTGGTTTTTTTAAGAGGATATGTGAAAGAAAAATTGCGAGAGTTTTATTGAGCAAACGGGTGGACTAAATGACATATCAGATGCCACATTAAAATTAGATTGAGAAAATTTCCATATGACCAGTACAATAAGAATAAGGGAATCCCCATTAAAAGAAACGCATAAATTGTTATCATCTGTAGTGTGACAGTTTTTAGTATATTCAGTACCAAATAGGTATACACCTATCCCCCGATTTACACGGTACTTGTTTTACACGTTTTCGCTTTTACACGGTTTTCCAAATAAGTTTTTTTTTTGTTTTTATCGCACTCTACTAAATGCTACTGTGTTTGAACACGTGCGCTGTGTACACATCTCACGGGGAATCCCGAGCTTATGTGCTGACTTGCTGCACATGCACACTGTGTCTGTATTTCTTCGCATAAAATTAAAGTTTTATCTACGGAAAATTGTATTTGAGTGAAAGTTTCACAGTGTCAGAAAGATTTAATTTTTCATATTCATAAATTACAAGTGAGTGCATAATTAAGATTTTTATAAATTAACATAAATAAAAAAAAAAAATTATAGGCTTATAATGTCGAAAGAAGTTAAAAGAAAAGTTATTTCTTTAGAAACTAAAATCGAAATTTTGGATCGCTTACGAAAGGGAGATAGAGTAGTAGATGTTGCAAAATCATATAACATGAACAAAGCTACAATAAGAACTATTAGAACAAATGAAAATTTTTATTTTTATTTCTGTGTACACCTAAAAATATTGAAAAAATCACAACTGTTAAATAGTAAAATTATGCATTTTCTGCAAGCTTTTCGATTTACACGGTTTTGACTTGAAAATTTTTAATTTTCGATTTACACGTTTTTCTCAGGAACGTATCTACCATGTAAATCGGTGTAAATAGGTGTAATTTGGGCTCCATGAAGCAGTTGTGTTTGCATAGCTGTTTTGGTTTGATGGGTACGATATGGCGTGAATTTACAGGATACACACAAATAACACCCGAGTCCTCAGGAATGGCAACGCATGGGAGCTATCATGGGTGAAACAGTATACTGTTGTCTATGGTACTGCTCATGTCTATAGGCGACAGTTACCACTTTTTATCAGGTGGGCCATCAGGTTGTTTGCTATTCTAAATTGCATAAAAAAATGTCAGAAACTTTTGTTAAGAAAATCTTTTATATCATAAAAATTGTATTCTTTTAGCCAATTATATAATCTCTTTCCAAATAAATTGATATTGAAATATAAATAAATCAGTTGTTTCCAATTATATTAGCCCATTTTATTACTAAAAAAATCATAATAATCTACAAATTAATAAAAAAAAAAAAAAATATCCTCCCTATGTCCATTTTACAATTCTAGCTTATATCCTTCCTCAGGGTTATATGTATTTTCTATAATCATAATATTATTATCAATGACCATCTGACTAGATCACATAGGAAGTAGTTACCCACTTTGATTCCTAGTCATGTTGGTGGTGGTATGATCGAAGGTAACTAATCTATATAAATAAAATTTAATTAATGAATGTGTTGCTAAGCACAATATAGTAACACATTTAGCAATTCATTTTTATTAACTGGCTGGACCAATTTAGATAATTATTTTAAATGTATGAAAAGGAAAATTGGTAAAATTTCCTGAAACAAGAAACCCTATTTTATTACTACAGTTGCTATGCTACATCTAACTGCCAATTCAAACATTCTAGACAGACTGCAACATTAAAATAGTTTTGACACATTGAGATCTGTCAGGTTAGCAAAAGTCCATAATAAACCAACTTCATCACTACATATATATGAATTATTTATGCATTTATAATAAACTAGCTACTCATCCCGGCGGCATAGTACATAGGGGTACTAATGAAGAAAATTATACCAATCTAACAATTTTGTTAATATTTTCAAGATCTTCATGTAGTATACAAAACTTTTTACAAATACTCCTTCGTTTTTCTATCACTGACTTAAGATTCTAGCTATTAATGTCTATCATAATACCAATGTATCTTTATTTTTAGTTGACTTAAACAAATATTTCCCTATGGTCTATATCATTTTGTATCGCTCCACATGAAGTTTTCTGTCATGCTTACACATTCACTTTTATATAGAAATTTTATAACTAAAATTTTTGACTTTTCCTTGCAAATTTTTTAAACACTTAGTTACACAAAAACCTTGTTCTCACAATAACAAACACAAAGAAGAATTAGCTAAATAGGTGTAGCCATTCTGAAGTGATGCGCTTACATACATTCGACAGTTCATGTTTATTTATATAGAAGATGGACCTAGGTTTAAGTATATATAATGAAATGCATATGCATTTCAACAAAAAACAAAAATAAAACATAATAAATACCTAAAGCAATACAGCATTTGGCTATACGAATATAGCCTTTAGTGAATGTTGAATCCAAAGAAACAGCTTTCTGAGCATCATCTAAGGCCTTCTTATACATGCCCAGCATCATGTAACAAGCAGACCTGTTTCCATAATAGGCAGCACTGTCAGGGCATAATTTTATTGCTTCATCATACATGGCCAGTGCACCTTTGTAATTTTTAAATTTGTATAAATGATTACCACTTTCCTTCTTTTCTTCAGCCAACCTAATGAAAAAATTATAATTAAAGTTTGAATTTAAAATTCATCTGAAAAGTAAATTGTATTTATTATTTCCATAAAACTCAGAACAGATTAGCTACAAGTACATTAAGCAGATCAGTTCCTTCACAAGAATTTAATGACACTGGTACTCTACCAGTGTAAACCAGTACAGGTGGCAAAACCCCTTAGAACTCATTGTCACATTAGAAGATTTTGTAGTCACACACAAGCTTAAAAATGTATATAAAAAATATAAAAAATGTTAAAATAAATATGTCAATTATAGTTAATTTTTTCATTGTAATACATAGACACTAGTTTTATAAAATATTTTATAAAATATCTAGATGAATAAAAATACAAGACATTTTTATATATAAAAAAAATTATAAAATATTTAAGCAGATTTTAAATGTAAATTTAACAGATTCATTATAATTTTATTTATTTGTACTTTATGATCAATTTTGGTTATCAGTCAAAAATATTTACAGTATAGGTACCTTCTTATAAGCATACCACATTAAATGCAGGCTAATGTAGGTACCCTACCCTACCTACTACAAGTGGGTCAAATGTCAAGGTACTGAGATTTTCCATTCAACCAAAAGGTGAAAATAATACAAACAAAAATATTAAATATAAAAAAGATAAGCATAAATTAATCACAATGAGTTATATTTTAATGAAGATAAAGTAAGATACAATAAAAATTACTTAATGCATGTTTGATGATTATAGTAACCAATTTAATATTTACCTTTCAGGGCTTTTAGGAACCAAATCATCTATTGTTAAATCTAAATCCACTACATCAGACTCAGCCATTTTTGAGATTTAAATGTGTAATCAGGTAATTTTTAGTTAATTTTTAGAACAAATTGCCCCTTTATTTTGACGAATGGCTCACTGCGAGTTCACTTCACTACACAAAAGAACTAGTGTTGCTATCATAGATTATTATTTATACTGTACTATTAACCACTAGTAACTTTTCATTATCTAGGTAATTTTCAAATAAATTTGGATAAACTGTGACTATAAATGTGACTAAAACAAGTTGTAATTCAGAGATTGGATGCTATTTATATGATAATAGTTATTATCAATTTAATTTTCTGTAATACCTATTTATATAATTATATTCAATAGGTATTCTATTTCAATTTTTGATTAAATCTAAAAAATCTATATTCATAAAATTATTTGTCCTGGCTGACTATATAAATATATAGCTAAAAGTATTAATTAAATGTTTATTTTTTAATGTAAGTATTCGCCAAAGATAATTATATGTGTATGTTGTCTGCAAACATAATAAATAAGTACCATACTTGCAAAGTTGCCGAATAAATAATTATTCGGCAACTTTGCAATTAATAGATTATTATTGACTTTTGATTACAATACCATCGATTAATTCATAATAGGCATTTTATCTGTAAAGTGGAATATTTAAATTATTTCGTTTCAATTGAAATAATATTTATTTATTGAAGAATAATTATTCTGGGCGATAACTGTTAATAACTTTATAAAACAAAAATTTTGTACTTAACTTTTTTCGATCTCATTAAGTATTTGCAAATTGGATTGGGTTGGCACGTTTATTTTACTTCATTATCAATTTTTAAAATAGCTGATTAAGTTTACTAGTGATTATGAATTAATTTCATTATAAAGTAATCTCAAGTGCTCATAATACCATTTTTTAATAGAGAAACTATGTCTAAACATAAGTTGTAACTCTAAGGTTGTAATGTTCTCTTTTGTGTGTGGCTGACAATATCGCAGACAAAGATTTCAATTGTAATTCTTAGATCGCAAACCACATTGTTGTCGACCACATTGACGTTAGTTATGTCAGTTAAATTAATGTCAAAATGTTGTCGTTCTCTGGTTTTCTTTAACGTCGATGTTATTAAAGAGTACTTTTAAAAGTATAGGTTTCTATATAATATCTTAATATTTAAATAGATTTACATAAAATTATTTATCAGACGATGTTAAAATGGAGGATAAAGTTTTATCAGTGAGCGATGTACTGCATGGTAATGGTGATATTGAGTGGCAACCACTAGCTCTCACTTTGGTTGAATATCCAAAAGGTATTAATTGATTTCTGCTTTTACTATTTATTTTAAAAAGTGTTATGATTATTCCTTCAGCAAATAATAATATCATATAATTACATTTAGTTAAAATTATAACATCTTTTCAGGTGATATACTAGGAAAATTCTTTGCTCTTATTAGCTTAGCTCCATTTGGAATTGGTGCTGGATTTGTTGCATTAATACTATTTCGACGAGATCTTCACACTGTGAGTAGTCTTTGATAATATACAATAAAATTATTATATTTTATTGTTACTGTATAAAAAATATATTTTTATTGTTGCAGATTGCATTCTTTTTTGGTACATTAGTCAATGAACTGTTGAATATTATTTTAAAACATATTATTTGTGAAGCTAGACCAATAGCAAGAGGGCATTTATATAATGAATATGGAATGCCATCATCTCATGCACAATTTGTTTGGTTTTTTAGTATTTATGTCTTATATTTTGTTTTGATCAGGTGAGCAAATATTTAAATTGCTAGATATAATCTTATCTAGCAGATAAATTAAAAAAGCTATGTTTCACAATTGTATTTTTTTATTTTAGATTACATCATATAAATAATAATAGTATAATATCTGCATTATGGCGAGTGGTGATTGTAGGAGGCTGTATTACTTTAGCTTTGTTAGTCAGCATTGGAAGAGTATATTTGCACTATCACACAACAGCTCAAGTCATTGTTGGTGGAATTGTTGGATTCTTATTTGCTACTCTGTGGTTTGCGTTGGTGCACAGAGTTTTCACACCAGTTTTTCCTCAGTTAGTGTCAATGTAAGTGATTATTTTATTTTAAAAACTAACAATTGTAAGTCCGTCATTAGAGAATCAATGTTATTACGAAGAACTGGTGTCTGAAGTTGGATAAACCTGTGTTACAGATTACCAGGTCCTCACCCTATGGTGTCGTGCCAACACTATTACACAATTTGTTCTGGTTATGAATCTAATAATAAGATTATACATTATATTATTAGATAATCTAATAATTAGAATCTAATACATAAGGTTATACATTTGGTATTTCTAACACACACATTTACATTATTTTAATAATATTTTCATACAGTAATAATTTTTTAATGTAACTTTTATGTAGGTTTCTGTGTTGTCATACAACAGACTCAGTAACCAAGTTTTAAGTGCAGTTTTACAATTGAAGTATGAATATGTGTATATATTTGAATATTATAAAGATTACTGCTGAGGAAACAGAAATTTTTTTGCAAAAGCATTGTTCTAAGGTGATGTTTTTTATATATACAAAAACATTGTATGTAATGTCTTTATTGCCATGTGTGTCCCGGTATAGAATAGGCCACCTCTTCCTTTCCTGTGGGTGTTGTAAGAGGGTGACTAAGGAGGGGGAGGGATGGGCAGCAGCATCCCTCTTAAAACATCTCTAAAAGCCTAACTATGGTTGCCAACCCACCAGCCAAGCGTGGCAACTATTGGCAAAACTCTATATGGGGAAGGCTTATGTCCAGCAGTAGACAGTTAATGGTTGAAATAATAATAATAAAAAAAAATCTTTATGTTTTTTAGAGATGTTAAAATCTGTGGGTATTTTTGATGCTGTTGTAAGTACAAAAGCATGTATAATAAAGTTATCATAGGCAATTTGGTTTCCAAGCTTAACTCAAATGAAAAATACCATCATAATACTTTAAATAATCCAACAAACATTTTATCCAAGTTATATCTTTTTTATCTTTAAAATCCTCAAACTGTTATAAACATTTAAAAAATTTTAGGCAGATGATTATAAATATATGTATATATATGTATATTTATGTATATTTTTTAAAGAGCCAAGCTTACAATGTAAGTAGAGTAAGTATGCATGCAATGCATAGTGATAAGCGAAAGCGCGGATGGGGTTACCATTCCATTTTCGTCCATTAAAAAAAACCTGCCTAAATTATTAAAAATTTACATAAATAGTATCTGCCTAATTTCAACATGTTATTCCAGGAAATTATTTGAAATGCTGATGATAAGGGACACTACTTTGATTCCGAACGTGTTATGGTTCGAGTACACGACATCGCGACAAGAAGCACGTGCACGCGGCCGCAAGCTGGCAGCGCTGAAGCCGACGCAATGACGTTGCGCCTTACGCGCGTCGGCTTCACTGCCGGCGCGCGGCTGACGTCTGCTGGCCGCCGCCGCACTGGCGCTGGCGCTTGTCGGCGGCGCGCTGCTTGCCGGCTCGGAGCCCGCGCGCTCCTTGCTCCCCTATTGACTCCGTGTTCTATTCGGAATGTAAGTGACTACTTGTTTCTCAACCGTATATTAGTGATTTGAGGTGTGTTCTGTTTAAAATATATTTTTATAGAACTGCTAGGGATAATTGTTTATTTAATCATTAAATAAATATAGTTTTTCTATATCTAATAAAATCGTGAAAGGGACTTAAACATGTAAATATATAATTATAATGCAATAATGATGTACCCAATGACCTCTAATGGTACCTACTGTATTAGTAATTTTAATATTGTTAAATGTCTGATTGCTTTTTGTACAATAAAGCACACCCCTAACTGAGTCTATGCTATTGTGTCAACCAAAAGTACCTTTCACAGTTCCTTGGTTGTGTTAAGTATAATTATAATTGAAAATAAATTATATGACATAAACATTACAGCAATACATAATAATTATATAATAATTTCAAAAATTTGTGTAAGTAACAATGTCATTAATTTATGTACCTAATTAAGCACCTATTAACTAAGATATAACAATATTCTAGAAAAATGAAACTCCTTCAAAAATAATGTGGCCAAATAAATTGATGCTTTAAAAATACCACTCAAGGTTATCCTAAATTTCTCTCTGGAGCAACCATAATTTCAGTGTGGCGTATAATTAATTACCTACTATTTTATCATTTTTAATATTGCCTTACTTATAAGGCGCAATACATATTGAAATTTATGTAGATGCTTATTTTTATAATAATAATAATTTAATTTTAGAATTCGTTGCATATAATCCTATCCAATTTGTCACTAAGACTACACGGAATCGATTGAATTGTAGAAAGAATTTATAAAGGTTTTCAAATCCCAGTTGAAATCGGATGACATTATTAGGTTCGGACAATGCGGATTACGCATGTGCATTTTTTTATTACCACTAGATAATTACGCAGCGCTATTTAATCCCAAACTAAGCAGAGCTTGTACTAATAAGCTCTAGACAAGTAAAGGTAATAATTATTTTTTATATAAATACACATTATACATAGAAAACACCAAGACCAGTACAAATAGTCATACAACATTTGAATGATTGCGGGTTGAGCCTTAATCTGGACCTCAATACAGAAAAATACAGAAATGAAAATATAGATTAATTAAAAAACTTATATAACTGATCGTACCACACAGAGAGTGAGTTTACAGATCATAGAATAAAACAAAGGAAATACAAAGCGACAGTAATGCCACCAACATATAATATACACACTTTGTTTGAGATGCGTTCTAGACTAGATATCAATATTTAAACGCTCTCACATATCTAGAAAGCAACTCAATTAAACAAAATAATACGGTTTTATTAATATATTAATATAAATTATGACCTATTGGTTATATAAAATAATAATTCTGATTAATATTTATTATATAAAATTTCTGAAACTTATCTACAAAAACAAAAATCTTTCTCTGTAACAATATGCATGCAGATTAATTATAATATAAGATAATATTTTACATTTATCTTATATTTTATGTTCAAACACAGTAATGCTTGAATATATATATATATATATATATGGGGATTTGATTCCATAGAATTTGATCGATAATAAAGTTATTAAGTATAAATAACATTGATAATAATAAAAAGACATACATAAAGGTTATTGAGGGTTGTAATACAATTAAAATAATTATATTATTTATGTTTTTGAACAAATAAATGTATTAAATGCTTATTCCAAAATTAACTTAGTTAAGGAAGATTAACAATTTAGTTGGTTTAATATCAATTACATGTCGCTTCATCATTTGCATGTGACAAATAATGACGCCAGAATGATACGATGCTTTTTGAAAATTCAACCACCAAAAATTAGTCAAAGGTCATTCACAGCCTTACATAACATGTTGAAGTTACTCATGAAAAACACACTATATACAAAAACCGAAAGAAAATTCATATATATTATATAAATCTATGGCAAACATTGAAAATATATAAGTACTCAGTGACACACTAGAAAAAACAATTACAAAAGCCTTAAACTAGATGGAAATATAAGAAACAACAACAAAAAACATTAAATTATTAGTGACAGTAACAGAACTCACAAATGCAAAAGTAACATCTAAAGATAAAAGAGAAGAGCTGAAGCTTGTAACTATTTACAAAAACTATTAGGACAATTATTAAAGATTATGATACTTATAGAAAAGAAGTGTCAATGTAACGCAATTCAATAAAAGCCCATAAAGAATTAGAAAGACTGAATACAGTGTATAAGTGATGGAAATGACAAAGTTAGAGACAGAAAAAATAGAATAAAATGTGCAACAGCATTCTATTCAAACCTATACAGAAAACCACTACAAGAAATACATAATGAGAAACAAGATAAAAGCAAGATCAAGCCAACCAGGAATAAATTGTGACCAGTACATTAGTAAATTAAATAGAACATATTAGTAAATTAGTATCCATAGCCCAGGATCAGAACAGACCACAATAAGTGCGCCAATTGTATTAATATACTTACCCAGCAATACTTTTTAACCTAGTTATAAAAACAGAACAAGTACCAACACAGTGGTGCAAATCCATCATAACATTGCTGTATAAAAAAGGGAACCCACACGACATCAACAATTACAGGCCCATTATTTGTTAACCACAATTTATAAAGTCTTCTCATTAGTTATTCTGAGTAGAATAGCACCGGTAATTGACAAAAATCAACAAGCAAGCTTTCGTATATATTATTTTACTACTAGATCACATACTTGTCATAGACCGAATAGATGGAAAGAATTATCCAAAAAGTAATAATATAAACGAAAAGTACATGAATATTATAAAAACATTTATTCTAAAAGCATAAGCAGTGTAAAACTAGAAATAAATAGAGAAGAGTTCACAATTAAAAGAAGAGTGTGAGTTTTTATTTAATTTTTGACTTCTATTGTTCTTACTAAGACTAAATATTATGGCGATTACTGGTAACGTTAAGACGCTAGAAGAAGAAGAAACAAACAAACTTTCATACTTATAATATTAGTAAGGATGCACCTAGCTACAGTCGTTGATTTCGGTAAGTTATAAAGCGAACATTTCAATCCAATACTAAATGTTTATTGCCTTCAGCATAAGCGTCTTAACTATTTCACTATTAAAAAGGGGGTAAAATACTAGTATTTCGCTGTTTAAAGTATTAAATAATGTATGGATAATTAAATAATCCAACCAATGTAATTTATGTCTTCACAAATACGGGACATTAATGAATTCACTGTGCTTTTTTTGTTTCCGACAATTGTTACGATTTCATCAGGAAGTTTCTTGGGGGCATTAAGTGCTTTACGTCATAGCGTCTCGCCTCGCATGGGGGCGGGGAAGGGGGAGAGAGGGGGGGGGTGTTTACAGATGAATAGAGACAATGGTGTTGCAACAAAGAAGATATCGTAAGCGCTGAGTGTCATACCAATGGTATAACTCGGAAGAGAAAGGCAACGAAGAAGAGAGTTCTTCACAGTCAACGACGCTGTGACGCGAAGCGCTAAACGCCCTCTGAAAAAAACTTCCGGATAAAGTCGAAATAATTGTTGTGAACAAAAATGAAGATAAGCTTTAAAAAATATTAAGTAGATTATGTTTTAGCTTTCAAGTGTTGTGTGGTTGTAAGAAGTTTCCTAATTCCTTATATAGGAGTATGTAATATGAAGATTATACTGTAGTGTAGTATAGTATATTTATCTATAATATATATATATATACAGATTGAAATAGAAATAATTAAAGTCCTCTTACAGGTGGATGTTGTTTTTTGGTCGATGATTTGAAAAATGTTTGATTTTGTTGGTAGAACACTTTCTTAAAAGAGTACTAATGATTTCAATAATAATCTTCATAAACCAATTTTTGTGACAGTTACATTATATTACATACTTCATTATATCACATAAAGAATTAGTCAACTGTTTGTAGACTTTTAAATGTATTATTGAGCATTAATTTATACACAGAATTTAGACTATAGCTATATAGTATTGTAATTGTACAAGGTAGTAATTCATACTTATCGAAACATAAAATTATAACCAGGGCCGACCTTAATCTCTGACGTTTTTGGGCAACATTTTAGATAGAACCCTAAAAAAAGTACTTATTGGGGAACTTACTGTTTTTCCAGTCTAGTGCAATGAATAGATTCTTCTAGCAGCACAATCTCGCTGTTGACTCGCAAGTTACTAACGTCAATTATACGCAGTCTTTTAATTGATATGTGTCTCCTGACCAATTCGACATTCCTCCCGTTGTAAAACCAGTACTAATAATGATTTGCGCAGTTGAGAATAGTTATGATCGCGGAAAAAATCTCTAGGTTTGTATCGTCTTCCCAAGTTCTTATGACCAACAAGAGACAATCTTTAAAATGTAAATGTCCATCTTCTGCACAGGCTGTAATTTGAAAGTCTGGTCTAGTTTTATATAATAAAACTAGACCAGTAAAAATTTGCGTCATTATTGGTGTGAATGTCATATGTGAGCGTACTTATTTATTGTATATTTTTATTGAACAGCTATTTTATCTCATGTGAACCACAGTGCTTCCAGTTTCATGATTTACTTTTTAGGTAAAGGTACATTATATTTAATTTCTTATCTTTTGTATTCTTTATCTATAACCAATCGGTACGATACCTGGAATATTTAATTAATTTTAAGTACACGGCAAAACATTTCCTCAAAATACGAGAATATTTCATTTTTTTAACTCATAACCAACAATTAATTAGGTTATATGTGTGATGCAGTGTGAGCAAATTAGTTTTTCTTAATTTATTACAACTGATATTAAGTGAAATTTGTTGAGTAAATTGTATATTAGTTTCATGTGTGTGAGATCAGCTAATTACATTTAACATTCAAATACATTGTATTAGTTGTTAATATAAACCATATGTTCAAAATATTTTTTTTACAGTTTATTGCGACCATCATCACCACACCACAACTATTTTATACAGTCGTTCATGTAACTAATAGGCAAGGTCGATCTTTTAAAAGAATAATGTTAAATTATAAACGACACAGAAAACGTAAACACATTAAAAATGCTTTCAAAGATGCTTGTTAAAGTTCCTCAATAAAAATCCTAAAAATTTCTTTAATATTTTTCTACTTCTATGAAAGTCTGCCCATTTGATCTTATCTCTTTGTAAAATATTTGCAACTGTTTTGGTCTCTTTCGCTTCAAGATTAATATTTATGAGTTTAATTTAGGTAATCTCAACTAAAAGGCAGCTTCGATAAAATTATAGCTATCGACAATATATATTACATGTACAGTAAAGCAAAGGCAAGCTACTATGAAATTACAGTTATGAATTTAAAATGGTATTGCGAATTGAAACAATGGTCTTTAGCGATTTTGTTCCATGGTAGGTACGACATACTTTTTTATTTATATAATATTGATATAGATCTACTTAAATTGAATCATTTATAAACATGGTGGGGTTCTAATATATGGGAGTGAACTACCTGTTGATAACAAGTAATGCGATGGTATGGAAAATGGCCAAATCATTTCAAAATTCTTAGATGCAAATTGGTGACAGTGTTACAATAATACTTTGAAATGTAGAGGACACCGTCATTATTAATTTAATATAAAAAAATGGTAATTTTTAGTGAAATGAGGTTCACTAGTTACCTACAAGCAAAATATATATCGGTAAAAAAATCATTAGGTACTAAGGCTGCATTCACACTTCACTCCAAACATTTAAATCTATAAATATATAATAAATCTATAATACATTAGAAATTAGATAAATATAATAAACAAGCTTACAGCCCGTCTGATGTTAAACGGTTACTGTAATCTATGAATGTCATAAGTAACATTTTTAATGGATGATAATGGAATGGTTAGTTCAGTTAGCCCATCGTGATAAATACACCTGGCATTTAGCACGATGGTTTCCAGGGAAGACCACGTGTACGTGGAGGTGGACCTAACAAGGTATATTGTCAGCAATTGTACTGGTAGTTCGCATTACTAACAATCCCTCCCCTCATGTCTGCAACATCAGGGATGTCGCGTGCGCGTTGTCCACCCGAAAGAAACTAACCTTACCCTTTTTTAAGAATTCCAAACAGTAGTCTCTAGGGAAAACCTTGTCAGGGTAATGATTACACAGCCTGAGTAGTAATTGTTACTATTAAGCGATTTCAATATATAATACCAAATTATGTATTTTTAGTCGTCTGCCACGGATTACTTACTTGTAGGGGTATATTAATTATACTTATAAAATTGTAACTGTAGTGCACATCATTATAGTTACATAAAATTGCATAAAGAGTACCTTGTTAATCAATCAGGATCATGATCTAATTAATAACTCGACAGAAGGAACTTCTGCTATTGTGCCTCTTATTGTAATTACAGGTTAGTATATGGTTAATATAGCTGTTGTTAAATAGCATTAATACCTCTACATAATAATGACATCGCGACGTGGCTAATATAGCTATTTTTATATAGGTACCTATTTTCAATATGATTGATACTGTTAAATAATAACTGTCTTGAGTCATACTTAATGTAATTGTTTATTTCGGCTTTACGGATTGAACTTGAATTTGGGGATGCTCGACTTTTTTTGTGAGAGCAGTTCACGACTGTGTTGCAAATAAAAAAAAAAAAAACTAATTGGGCATCCCCGAATTTAAAACGTGAATAAAGCCGAAATAAATATATATGATTGATATTGATACCAGAAAAGGCGTAATTGTTTATAAAAATTTTATCTGTGTGTACGTATATTGTTTTGTTAGCACATAGTATAAAACGGCCATACCTACCAATTATTTTGAAAGTTGGTATGCTATGTACGTATAATACTTTAGAATAGGTATAATTCGGTATGAAACGGCAACTTTTTACCCCATAATTATACATTAATGGATTAAAAAAAAAACCAAATCAGTGTTTTCAAAAACTACAAGCTAGCCAACTAGTTATTGATAAATCAAAAGTCCTTAAGAATATTATATATTCTTTAAGGACTTTAGATATGGATAAGAAATGAAAATATTTATGACATTGTTCTATCAAGTTGGTAAATATTTGCCAAAGTAACCTGGTTTTTTTATTTAGCAGACATAGTTTCATTCCAAGACTGGCAACTGTATGTGGCTTAGCAAAACTGTTGAAGGTCAAACATTATTCAACAGTAATATATAATATTTCTAATTAATACTTTAATAAGTGCCCCAGAATAGTGAATAAATTATGGTATATGAGAAGAATTCTCATTAAACTATCAATGATTTTTTTTAATTTTGATTGTATAAAGTGTTATTGAATTTATAAATTTCTAATATACTTGTTATTTATAAAATAAAAAAATGTTTAATGTATGTGCAACCTTAGATTATATAGATAGTCTCCATACAAACGCTTCGTCAAAAACAGGTCAATTTTTAACCAAGTGTACGTGAACAAAGTTCCCATTATGCACATTTATTATTCTGTATTTCAAAGAACAAGATAAATAGTGCATAATGATTAGTAATTATACTTATCTTTACTGATTACATTTATTTTATATCCAAGTACAGAGTTACGTTTTATATATAATCATATAATGTTAGAAGAAATAGTTTCTAATTGAAAAAAAAGATATTAAAAAAATCGTCTTGATCTACCATCATCATCATATTAGCCGTTAACTGTCTACTGCTGACCATAAATCTCTCCCTATTGGAAGGTTTTGCCAGTAGTAGCCACGCACAAGTTGCAATCGCAGTTAAACTTTGATGATATTTTAAGAGAACGCTGTTGCCCATTTCTCGACTATTAAACTTAGTCAGCCAAACGTCAATTTAGCCGACTAAATGTTGAACTGTTTTTGATACTCGATGATCTATATAATCTAACCCCCTTATTCATAAAACGTTTTAAATATATAATAAAATAGATTTCTATTTTAACTATTGTGTGTATAGTGTTTTGTCACTGATTTCAAATTCAAAAATTAGCGCAATATATAAGGACAAAACACTTCAATAGTTAAAATACGTTAATGAGAGGTCTGACGATTTTGTGAATAAGGCGCCAAGTGTGTAACTTATTTTAAAGGGGAAAACATTTAAAAATAAATATAGTAAACTGTTTTTCTTTTTAAATTTGATATAAATATTTGACAAGTGTTGCCAGAATATGATATCAACACTCGTAAAAATGGACGTATAAATGATATTATTTGTATTTATTAAAAAAAAAGCTCAACGTTTTATTAAGTTTTGTATTTTTTACTTAATGTAAGATCTTTTGTCATTCAATAAATTGTATTATTCTATTAATGATTCTTTTATTATCAAATGTTTATTCCTTTTTTTTTGTGCTTTTATACAACAAATAGGGCACTGCTAAATTTGACGTACTTATATAAAAATATACATAATTTTATTAATATTGCTAAAATTGTGCATAACATAAACCTAGTCATTACATAAAAAATATTTACTTAAAATAATTTATAAAAAATATTTATTTCAATAACTACATATGGTACGTATTTGATTTAATTAACTAATTAAACATTTAACTAATTAAATATTCGTTATTTGTTTTTTTTTTATTTATATAAATTAGGCAAATGCCGTAATATTTTATGTACGACTATCTTTAAACTGGTGGAACTGTATAGTTAATTTTTAAATTATAAAAATATTATGTAGCTATGTATCCTCGAACTGTTATTTCCATAACTTTTAAAGATAAGTATTTAGGCATAACTATTACTACAAACAATAATTAGGTACTAAGTACATATGTGTAGATCAGTGAGTGATACTTTAGTAGCCCTACTTATACTTTTTATAGTCCCACACTCCTAATGTAATTTCGTATTAATTATTAATTAGTATACAATGTATCTATAGAAATAAGTATTTAAATATTTATGTTGTACATTTTTTTATTACTATGTGTAAATTTTAGAACTTAATACAATTTTTTAAGCTTCTAGTATTTTTCTTTTCAATGTTTGTTCACGTGTATATAAGTATATTAGATAAAATCGAAATCGTTAGCGTACACACGTAGTATCATTATCACAGAGTTTTTTACTAGATGAGATTGAAATTGTAACCCCACGTGTACTATCAGTAAGTAGTATGCTGAGGGGGAAAGATTTTTTTTTCAATATATGATAATAAAATAGTCACCCCGCACGCGCTAACGGTACACCCTGGTGGGGCACCAGGGAGGGATAATAGGTGAGGATGAAAAGGCAGGTCAGTTAACCCACCGTGATGAATATACCTGGAATTCAGCTCGATGGTTTCCAGGAGGGACCACGTGGAGGTTGATCTGATAGGGTATATTGCTAGCAATGGGACTGGTAGTCCGCATTACAAACAATTCCTTCTGCCCCCCAATAAAAAATATTAAGTGAGGATGAAAACAGGTCAGTTGGCTCTTCGTAATGAATTTAACAGTATTTAACCTCGATGGCTTCCAGGGGAACCCTGTAGAGGTCAACCTAATAAGGTATATTGCTATCAATGGGGCTGTTAGACCCCATTCCTAACACTCCCTTTTCCCCCATTGACACAGAGTTTTGCCAATAAAACTGAGTATTTGTTTCTCCCAAAGGAATATAGTTTAAAAAACGACAATAAATTGAGCCAACGTAGCATACCAACTTGATTGCTGGTCGATCCGTATTAAGAGAGTCTAATCTTTGTCGTTTTTCAAGTAATGCCACTCATAAAAACTATAATCAAAATCGGTTTAGAATTGCAAACGTTATGACAATGTTTTTTGGCAATGAATTGACATACGTAATAACGTTGTTAAAGTTAGTTACAAAAAAATCAGACGAAAACCTTTCTTATTCTAAAGTGAAAAAATCGTCGATAGGCTATGTTTCATTGGCATATTTCTTTATTTTTGGCAGTCGGGGAGAAAATTTAAACGCCCTTTATTGGCTTATTTTTGTATTTACTTATAATCAAAGTTATTAGAGATATTTATATATATATCTGGTTTGTCAGTCATCGAATGTGAACGATTTATCTTCCTGTTGAGCTTTCCTTTCCTGAAATTCAAATTATAGGATTTTTTATATTGTTACACTACTATAGGCTTAATATACATTACAGATGGGTTCCTACGAGGATTATTGCATACTGAGTGTACAGACAACCGCGAAAATCTAAAAAAAAAAATTATATTGAATACAATATACGTAAACAGCGCTGTATGCACAACATTAATAATTGTATAGTGAAAACCAAGGCTTTACGCCGCGACCTAATAGGAATATCTGAAGGCGGGGATAAAGGATCCTTAGTAATGGGATCTAACAGTCCAATTGCTAATAATGCACCCTGTCAGGTCGATCTTCACGCGGTTCGCTCGGATTAAATCTAAGAAATAACCCTACCCTACCCTGTAAATTAACTGCCATATCCCACCCTTTGACCAACCGGACCTCATCCTCACCTGTGTTTTCGGGAGGGGGTGGGGGGAGGGATTGTTAGTAATGCGGACTACCAGTCCCATTCTTAGCAATAGCCTTCTTAGCCTTCAAGTCGACCACCACGTGGTCCTCTCGGAAACTATCGTGCTAAATTCTAGGTGTATTCATTATGATAGGGTAATTGGCACCCTGTCAGCGTATTTTTTTAATATTGTTATTTTATTAATTACCCCGCTAAGCTATACCAATACAGCCGGCAGGATTATTATTTCATTTATATTCATATAAAATAGGTCTTTAGATCAATACTTGGTTCGTCCATGTTCATTCGTCTCATGTAGCTTACCGCATTCTAAGACTTCTTTGTATGAAGTCTACAATATTATGCAAATTAATAAATAATAGTGATAAGTACAAGAGTCAAAATCTGTGAAGATATTTAGCATTTTACTACTCATGTTTATAGGCGACGGTTACCACTTTCCATCAGGTGGGCCGTCAGCTTGTTTGCCATTCTAAGTTGTATAATTTTTTTTTTCAATAAGTTAAAAATAAGAGAGGGAGGTATTTAAGATTTTTTATTTTATATTAGGTACCCATATGATTAGTTTCATGTACTTGTCGAGTCGTGCAGAAAGCATATCTTTAATAATTAAAAGGCAGAAATTCAAAATAATTTTACCATCGTCAATTATATCTGACAGTATTTGATCCACATTGATTGATGTATTTTGAGATATATTTGGCACTGAATAGTCATTAGTTTGTTTTATTTCAGGTATATTTCGTTTCGGTTCATAGTGTTCTACGATCTCGCCACCAGTGTTATTGTGATTCGTAATACCTTGTCAAGTTAATATAAACAATTTAAGTAACATTAAACAAATCGTCTAAGCTTAACCAATATAGAGGCCCGCCAGCGTATACCGTTAGCGCAGACGGGGTTACCATTCTATTATCATCCATTGAAAAAAAAAACAATATAGAGGAGGAGAAGGAAATGTTAGTAATGAGGTGTAACGGCCTTATTGCTAGCAATATAACATGTCAAGTCGAGCTTCACGCAGTTCCTACTGGAAACTGGTGGTTAATTCTGGTTGAATTCGTCACCATAGGCCAACTGACCTGCTTTCATCTTCACCTTTTATCTCTTACTAATGCCCTGCTAGCGAATACCGACAGCACAGACGAGGCCCCCATTTTTTATATCTGTCATACCTAACCCTACCCTGCTGGGGGGAAAGGAATTGTTAGTAATAGAGACTAAAAATCCCATTGCTAGCAATATACCCAACCAGATTGACCTCTTCGTGGTTCCCCCTGGAAACTTTCATAGTTAATTCCTGATGAATTCATCATGATAGGCTAACTGGCCTGTTTTCATTCTCATCGATCACCCTTCACTGGTGCTCCGCCAGCGTATCCCGTTAGCGCAGGCGGAGTTACTATTCCATTTTCACCTATAAAGAAAACCCTACCCTGCTTTATGTTTTTTTTTTTTTTAATAAAAGTGTATGTTATAAATATCTATAAAATATAATAGATAATATTAGAAGACAGTACCTAAATGACAAAACAAAAATTATGATTTTATAAAAGATCGCCATTTAGGAAAAATCTTTATCAAATAGGGCAACTGTTAGTGTCTTATAATAAATAAGTACCAAAACTTTTACTTACTCTCGCTGAAATATTCAGATGCTATTGAACTGTTTGAATTGCTATTTTCAGTCAGACTTTCTAGCCATTGCTGTAATAAAATATCATTATGACATAATACCGACTACAAATAACAATGTAATCAATTTGGTCAAAAATTATTGTTATGTAACTAGTTCTACCTTATCTCGAGGTATCAGGCGAGTAGCTTTTTTCATAAGAGTGAAATTTGCTTTTTGACCCAACTCCACCAAGTGCTTCGTTACTTCGGTTGTAGACATAGCCCTAGTTAACATTTCTTGTAATGTTTGCGGATCTTTTTTTAGCAATCCAGGAAACATTATAGCCAGAGGTTTCATTTGAGGATCTTCTTTACATTCTACCTGAGAAAAGTTATTTTTAGTGCCGGCTGTAAGAGGCACAGAGGGCGTTCAGATGACGCCGAGGTCTAAAGGGACGTCACAGGAATCGAAGAGTTGATTGGAATAAATAATGAATCTTCAGCGACCTTTTGTCGTCTAATACCTGCAGGCACCAGACGCTGTCAAAAACTTGCTTTAGAAGCACCAAGTGGCCTTGGTTCTTTTTAAGTGGCATCCAAATAAACAATATAGCTACTCAATTCGTCTGTATTTCTGAACCAAACTGCTTCAGAATTCCTCATAATAGAACATTAAAAATACAGACGGAAATATCCTTTTGGAAATAGTTTAAATATTTATTCTAGGGAATAAAAAAAAACCAGTGGAGATTAATAGGTCTCATACACTAAAGGTGAAGATGTGCAGTTTCATCGGTGATTATATGAAACAAAATCCTATTATGGTTATTGTACCCAGAGTTTATCTGTCGCCTCTGTGTAAAATTTAAAGACTTTAAAAAAAAGTTTAATGAGGGTAGGGATTCAGGAATTTCCAGTGGATCCAACCGTGCTATTAGTACACCGATCTACTTATTTTGGTAACCCTTATTATGATGCTTATCTCCTAGTATTTCTTGAACCTAGGTGCCTAGACCCCTGATCTCACCTTAAGCCTTACCTATTGTCCCGTCATGTCTCTAGCAATGATGCGACGTTATGCAAATATACTTTTAAATTATATAAGGCTGATTTCACGTTGAAACAAAAGTTATTGCGTAGATGTTGAAATAATATGGCCAAATATGTGTACAGGCTCTTTGAGACTGCCGCAAGCGACGCAGGCTCTTTAGCATGTTTCAAGCAGCACTCAACAGCTCGGCATCCTGAGGGCTCTACCCTCGTATGCGCTGCACACAATGCACTATACACCCACAAATGGATATATTTGTTTAAATAATAATAAATATCAATTCATTTGTCAGCTACGACACCTAATCACGAAGTTTAAGGTATTGTGCACCTTTATTTCATGATTGACTGGTAAGTAATAAATAACAAGAACGCACTTAGATCATAATCAAACTGCCTAAATAGAAACGTAAGTAAATATAGAAAAAGCTAAGTAAGAAAAATTACGAGCTGCAATACTTCCTCCTCGTCAGAGACATTGTTGGATGATTTATTTGTTTCTATCATTGGAGACTGTAAAACGTCCACCCATTCAGAATCTTTGGCCAGTAAAGAACAAAGTGGTTGGGTTGTTTTATGTCCATCCTGATTGTTTACATTGTTTAATGTCTGAAAAATATTAATTAGCTTACTGATAGGATACAAATAAGATTCAGTGACTACGTCGAACAAATCATAATTATTACTGATGAGTCTGGTCTTGTTATGGACGTTGTTCTTTGTTTTGGTCTTTTATATTTATGTATTTTGCCACAATTGGGACTGCTCATTTTGTAGAAAACATGATTATTTACTAGGGTGTTTTTGTTATGACAATTTTTGACAGGTGTGTAAATATAATAGAAGGTATAATCCCTAATCTATATATAAATAATTACGAATGAAATGTTATTAAAATACTAGCTGTATTCCGGGACTTCAAATAATTATTAAGCTATTAAAAAATTCCGAAGCAAGCGTGAGTTGAACAATAGGAATGAAGTCGTTAGGTGGTGACTACCTGCATACGAAGAGGATATTTAGGTACTTGTTATTCTTGATCTATGTTTAAATTTGTAACAAATAATTAGGCAGTTTCTTCCATGCACAAAAGGCCGGCAGTACACATTTATTCTTATTGTCCACTGCGTTATAAAAAAGAATAGCTCAGTTGATAAATGGTTGCTTCTTATTTGATTGAAAAAATTCTAAGTTGGCAGGGTTAAGACACGTACCTCTGCCTAGCTTTACATAAACATGATTTATATTAAGAAATTAACTGTACGTTTCATGTACGATTTTTTTAAATATATTACTTAGAATGGCAAACAAGCTGACGGCCTACCTGATGGAAAGTGGTAACCGTCACCTATAGACATGAGCAGTACCATGGACATAACAGAGTATACTGTTTCGCTCATGATACCCCCCCCCCCCCTCCTCGCTTTGCCATTCCTGAGGACTCAGGTGTTATTCCTCTGTACCCTGTGAATTCATGGCATATCCCACCCTTCAAACCGAAACAGCCATGCAAACACAACTGCTTTACGGTTGAAACACGAATGGGACAGAGGTACCCAAGCAATCGACTTTTGTACAAAGTCTCCCTCTGGTAAAAAAACGATTTTTACTTTTAATTGATTCTTTTCAAGATTTAAATTTTTCCCTTACACGATGTCCATAGAGAGTATGCAATAACACTGATACTCTCGAGTTTATTCTTAATTTTGTTACTAACAAAAGCAAAAATAAAAGTAGAAAGTATATTTTACCAGAATGTACTACCTAAAAAATACTTCAATTGTATCTAACAACAGATAATTATCAGAGGGAGACTGAACAAAGCTATCTAAACAACCATATAAATTAGATGTATTTATTAAGAAATAGGTCATATATAACACTTTAGTACTTAGGAAAAGCTATACTTTAGGGATACTATACACATTAATAGTGTATTGTGTAATCTCTATGATACTGTTTATCTTTAAAGTACATTAAACAATTTACATATTCTGTAGGTAGGTGACAGCCTCCAATGAATTATGTCTTATTTAAATAAATAAACAATTATTAACATTTATTGTTTTCTATTACATATATAATTATAGTATTTTTTATATTTACATCCTTCATACATTACATAATTGTTTTTAGAATAAACAGTGAAACATAAAATGAAATAATTAAGGAAAAATCTTGCATTTCTCTGATTTTGTTTTTGATATTTAAAAAATTATGATTGTAATAGCATTTAGGAGTAGTCATCGTCTTCATCTTCTTCATTTTTAATACCAGAAGGTGGTGGAATATATGGTTGTGGAGTACCTTCAGTACCAACAAGTCCTTGTTGTTGTAGTAATAACCATTGTTGTTGGTCTTGTTTAGCTTGCTCTTCTCGGGCCTATAATAAAAAAATAACCTTCTATGTAAAATGAATTATTTTTCGAAATTTCTTACAAAGATATCATGCGTATGACTCCTTATGAAATAAAAAATTAAATATCTCTATCAAAACTATAATCCCTGATGTCAGACGAGACAGAAAAACCATGACAGACAATATGTCAGTATACCTTACTGACATATTTCTCTCATACCATCATCATGTTTGTGTCTATAAGAAACTGTTACAAATTTCCTAAAGTCTTCATATACTACTAGGAATGCCCCGTAACATGTATATCTCTCTGTGTGTAAGTGTAATATTAAAATGCTGTAATTATAAACTCTGCATGGAATATATGATGATTATTAATTGTAGTAGTGATATTTTATGAAAAATTTCATAATAACCTTTGCAAAGAGTTCTTGTTGCTGCCTCAATAATTCTTCTTCAGGTATTCCTAAATTTTCGAGGCGTGTACTCTGTCTTCTTCTCTTAGCAGCAACAGCTTTGCAATCTTTAAGAACAGCTTCAGCCTCCAAAGTATAATCATTGAAACCTAATCTATCCAGTGCTGTAAATAAAATGTATTTAAATTTATTTAAATATAAGTACTAAATCAGTAGTGAAGCAGAGCTTGTTATAAACTATAACTTTACCAGTAAGTACATGTTCGGCGTTAATAGTTTTTTTATTATTCTGGTTGCAGACCTCATTGGCTTCAGAGCTTAATAAATGAATAAACTCTGTACAACAATTCAATATCAATTCTCTAGATTCAAATGCTACTCGGACTGATGGCACCAATTCCTTTATCATTTTGTTGATGCTGGCTCTGGGTAGTGTTAAATCATCTTCTTCTGAGGGTGGAGGGCATAATTCGCGCTCTGGACTTCCCATTATTAAATAAACAAAACAATTTATTTTTTTTAACAAAATAATTAAGTTGTTAAAATGACAATTTTTTTTTTTTTTTTTTTTCTTTTCTTATGGCACGGCACAAAGTGCATCCGCCAAAAACAAAGTTTGGGAAACAGCATTTTAGGGAAGGAGTTTTGAACGAAGGAATTTAGGATAAGGATCAGAAAAGTTGAATGATGGATAATATAAGGAAAAGGACAGATATCTAAATAGAAATTACAATATATTTAACCTTAAAAATATATATGTATATGAAAAGTACATAAAATAAGATAATTTACAACTTAATATTATTGATAAGAATAAAAGATGAAATCAAATTATATACTTCTAAATTATCAAGAAACAATAATACTGGAACTGATGTAGGTAAGGGAATACGGAGGGAAAGGAGGGAATTAAAAAGAACAGAATGGTCATAGAGAGGACAATTTAAGAGAATGTGATTCAAATCACCCACATCTGTGCCACAATTGCATATATTATTATTCACAATTTTTAACTTAGCCAAATGAGAAGGGGAACTCACATGGCCAAGTCTCATTCTAATAAGAGAAGACGTAGCACGTTTATTAATACTATTAATACGGTAAAACCATGGTTTACAAGGAATAATAGGCTGAATACTAAAGTAATGATGGGCCTTAACTTGACAGCTAATAGGCCAAGACTCATTCCAAGTATTTCGGAGAAAGGAGCCAGGCAAAGCCGCCAAGTCATGACTGAAGATTTTATAAGGAAAGATATCACCGCACCCAATAGCCTCATTAGCAAGTCTATCTGCGGTCATATTTCCATGAATACCAGAATGGCCTGGAATCCAAACGAAAGAGATCAAATACCCTCTACAAAGACACATCTGCAATAACCTTCTAATTTCTATAATTACCGGATGGATTTTATTTGATTTGAATGGAGACTGCAATAGTGATTGTAAAGCACTTAAGGAATCACTGATGATTACCGATTGTTTAAGTTTCATAGTCAGAACGTAATCAATGGCTTTGAACATACCAAAACATTCTCCTGTAAAAATAGATGTCTCAGGAGGAAGTTTAACTTTTTGAACTATATTGAATTGATTATGGTAAACTCCAACACCAACACATCCAGATGAGTCATGCTTAGATGCATCACAAAAAATATGATGGTGGTCTTTTTTATTGAAAAACATGTAAGAGTTAAAAATGACACTTGCATTGGGATCACCTTTAGTTATGTTAATATTTAATTCAACTTCTGGAGAGAGAGTTAATGCTTCATAGGTTGCACAGAAAAACGGGAACTTACGGTAACTATGAAGAGGAGAAAGAGAAGAAAATTTTTTAAAACTTTTTACCAGACAAGGAGTGGATTTATGACGCCAATAATCCATGTTTTCACAGTATTCAGTTAACTTTTGTAATTTAGAAAAAAGTGGATGTTCAGAGTATTGAGATATACGGAATAAATATTTATCTGAAAGAAATTGACGTCTCAGGTTTAAAGGTGGATCACAGCATTCAGCTTGAAGGGCATTTATTGGGCTCGATTTCATAGCTCCAGTAATAATTCTCAGCGCTTTAGATTGAATTAAATCTAATTTTCTTAACCCAGCCGCACTACACGGTTCTAAGAGAAAAGTACCATAATCTAAAATACTTCTAATAATGGCATTATAGATTAGTTTCAAAGAATATGGATGGGCACCCCACCAGACACCGGATAAACATCTTAATATATTTAGTAATTTTTCACACTTTAGAACAACTTTTTCAATATGAGGAAGTCCCGAAAGTTTTGAATCTAGAGTTAATCCCAAAAAGATAATTTGTGATTTAACTGGAATTAATTTATTATTAAAGTAAATTGTAATTGGAGGGGGCATTCGCATTCTGGAAAAATGAACTATAGAGCTTTTTGTTACGGACAACTCTAAACTATTTTTATCTAACCAAATTTTTAAACGCTCTAATGCTGCTGTAAGAATTGTACAGCATTTCTGAACAGAACTGTCAATGGCATAAAAAAGAAGGTCATCAGCATATTGTAAAATGTTAATTTTAAATTTAAAATCATTGACTATTGAATTTTCTAAATCATGTGTATATATATTGTACAAAATGGGACTTAACACTGATCCTTGAGGAAGCCCCTTCCAAAGAACTCTTGAGTGTTTGACATCAATATTATTAATACTAATTGACCGTTCTGTTAAAATATTAATGATGAAATTAATTAAGATGGGTGAAATATTTAGAGCAATAAGTTTATTTTTCAGTAGAGATATGGAGACATTGTCATAAGCGGCTTTGATATCCAGAAAGGCTGCAACAATTGAATTATTTTCAGTGAAAGCTAAGCGGATATCAGTTGTCAGCAAACTTAAACTATCAAGCGTACTCTTCCCTTTTCTAAAACCATACTGACTATTAGATAGTAATTCATTATACTCAACGAACCATTCTAATCGGTTTTTTGTTAAATGTTCTGCCAATTTTATTAAAACTGAAGAAAGGGCTATAGGGCGATAAGATGCAGTATCTGAAGGAGGTTTGTCTGGTTTGAGAATTGCGATTATTTGTTGTGACTTCCATGATTTAGGGATATTACCAGATATCATAATAGAATTAATTAAATCTAAATAATATATGAGGGAAAGATTGTCAAGATGGGTAAAGAAAGAGTATGGAATTCCATCCTCACCTGGAGCAGAATCTTTAACCTTAGATAATACTGCCTTAAATTCACCTAGAGTGAAAGGAGAACCAAGTGTTGTGTTATCTAACTGGGAAATATCTAAAGAGTTAATTAACAAACCTTTTTCTGGCACATAAGGAGGAGCCAGCCTATCTAAAAATGGTTCTATAAGTGAGGGCAGAAGAACATTTGACCTAGAATCTTTAAAAGCACTTCTAAACCTTCTAATATTACTCCAGACTTTTGAAGGGTTAACATTAGGAGAAATTGAAGAACAAAAATTTTGCCATCCTGCAAGTTTCTTATCTTTTAAGAGTTTACGAGTACTTTTAAGAATCTCAGAGTATTTGTTAAAATTATCCCATGTGGAGTTCAGATTGTATGCTCTCTCAGCTCTTTTCTTTTTTTAACTGCCACTGTACAATCATTATCCCACCATGGTGGAGATGGGATCCCTTTTCTTGAGTTACCTATCTTAGGGAAAAATTGGTCTGCAGATTCTGTTAGTAATGCTATAAAAGCATCAGAGCACTCATTTTCATTATCTGTAGATATTACAGGAAGAGTAGAAATTTTATTTTTGATATAATTTAAATACAGGTCCCAGTCCACATTATTCAAATTATACTTCTTACTTGAAGTATAATTTGATGTTGGTTGTAATTTGAAAGGAAAAGTAATTAAAATAGGGAAGTGATCACTACCAAAGGATAGAGATAATGTGAGCCAAGTAAGAGAAGAAGCTAAATTAGGGGTACATATGGATAAATCAGGAGCACTGTTGCCTTCATTAGGCATTGAGCGACGGGTAGGACAACCAGTATTTAATATGCATAGGTTGAGAGAATCTATCAAATCTAAGATTTCATTGCCATAGCAATTACTATTAGAGCTACCCCAGGATTGGTGTTGAGCATTAAAGTCACCTAAAACTAAAAATGGTTTGGGAAGAGTAGAAATAATATTGTTAATTTCATTAAATATTAATAAGGATGGATGAGGAATGTATACAGAGACATAACAAATATTATCAACTTGAACAGCAATTAATGAGAAATTATTACTATGGTTTAAAATTGGAATATGGGTGAAGGATGAAGGATGTCTGACCAATATGGCCACACCACCATACCCATCAGATCTGTCCTCACGGAGACAGGCATAACCAGGTATCCTAAATGAAGATACGGGTTTTAACCATGTCTCCTGAAGAGCACATATAAGAGGTTTGTACATGTTTATTAAATAGATTAAATCTGTTTTTTTACTAACTGCACTACGGCAGTTCCACTGCAGAACTTTGGCTTGGTTGTCCGTTCCTTTTATTATTTAAAATATTAATGAATGCATTTGAAAGAGAAGCAACGTTGGACGGTGGAATGATATTAAATTGTGTTAATAAATTTAAAAGAGCTATTACTATTTCAGAAATAGATTGTTTAGATTCATCTTGCTGTTTATAACCACATCCATCTGCAGGAGCAGGAGGATTGTAGTCTTTTGTTAAAGTAATATATTCACTACGATCAAACCCATAGGAGGGTTTTGGAGGACGACAATTTTTTTCTATGATGGTTTTTTTATAAGATTTATTAGAATGAGGAGAAATTACATTATGAATTCCATCCTGGTTTGAGTTTACTGTACTATTTACAATGACTGGATTAGATCTTAGAGTGTCAGCATATGATTTAATAGAAGGAGCATGCAATTTGCTTGCTTCAGCATAGGAGATGCAACTTTTAGCCATTGTTTCTTTAATTGCCTTTTGCCTTGAAAATTCTGGACATTTTTTGCTGTTTGCCTGGTGAGCACCTTGGCATAAACAACAGTAAAAATCTTCTTCTTGGACAGAACAGGATTCTCCAGAGTGGCCCTGACCACACTTGTAACAACGTGGAACAGATCTACATTGATTTTTAATATGGCCATACCTACAGCAATTATAACACTGAATGGTAGGGTATATGTACAAATCAACAGGCAATGAATTATAACAAATGAAAACTCGCTTAGGTAACACTTGACCATCAAAAGTTATAACAACAGATTCAGTCATTACAAATTCAGATTTACCGTTAACAAGAGATTTTCTCTTTAAATGCCTAACTTTCAAAATTTTGCCACAACCTAATGGAACTGAAACATTTTCTATAATTTCCTCATCAGACCAGGCAGTTGGGATGCCCCTTATTATTCCCATCCTTGTTAAATTGAATGCTGGTATAAAGGCTTTATAATTATGAGATTTTAAATCCACACTATTTATAAAAGAATTAGCATCTGTATAATTAGAGAAAGCTAATGATAATCTATTTCGCCCTATCTTTTTCAGACTACCATCAATTACATTTTTGAAAGTATTTCTCTGAAGGAAACGACCAAAGGCTATTGGGTGAAGTGAAGAATTATCATCCGGGGATGATAAAACTTTTTGTATGTGAACGGTGAATGGAGCAGAATCATGAGGTTCATAATAAACTCTACTAATAAAGTTATGTGGACGAGATGAGTCATTCTCCTGATTATTTATTAAATTATTGTTAGAAGATTGTTGCTGCTTTTCCTCGTTGAATTGAGAACATTCACATGAAAATTTATTCTTATTGTTTTCACCTCCTCGATTCCTCCTACGTTTTTTATTGCAATGCCTACAAACATTGCCGGCTACTGATTTACGTTTTCGTTTTGTTCCAGAATTATCAGAAATATTAACAGAGCAATCTGTGTCCATAGAGTCCTCATTATTACTAATAATTACATGAAGAGCGACCTCGGGGACCGTGCCCCCGGGATCATCCGGGGGGTCCATATATTAAAAAGAAATATATACAAAAACTTACCTAGTTTACAGCTACTATTACACAAAACTAATATATACAAAATTAAACTAATATCAATGCTATTTGTAACTTATCTGATCGATATTATAATAAAAATAAATAAATAATTCAGAAAAACTCGACAGCCAAATTTTATGTTTCCCGCCCTTTTTCTCACCAAAATGACAATTATTGTGAAATGAAATGACAGACAAGTACAGTGTCGCCAGATGCAAGTTTTCATTACGCCCCAAATAAGTTTTCTCTCCAAAATTATTCAGTTCTACTTTTATTCAATCACAAAATATTGTACGTTTAAATTTTAACACGTTTTACCATTACTAATACAGTACGTTATACTATGCCTATGCTTTTGAGGATGTCGGGGCGGTGAGATACCGAGCTGCTATACATTTGCCTGTCAAAGATAAATGAATGCATTGATACTTATTTTACTGATTTATTATTTTGGATATTTTTGATCATTGAATTTATTATTTTTTATACTGCATTGTATGAATAGGGTATTGACATTTTATTCTAGGTATCGTTTTTGATAATTTTGGATTTGCTGATCTAAAAAAATATGGATATTTTTTTTAATAGGTAAAAATGGTATGGTAACCCTGCCTGCGCTATAAATTAGGATCTACAAGATTAGGATATTTTTTTAATGTGTGATAATGATATGATAACTCCGTCTGCGCTATCGGTATACACTGGCGGGGCACCAGTGATAGATGATTGATAAGGATGAAAGCAGGCCAGTTAGCCCATCCTGACGAATTCAACTAGAATTAGCCACGATGGTTTCAGGGGGAACCACGTGGAGAACGACCTGACAGGCTGTATTGCTAGTAATGGGGTTATTTGACCCCATTACTAACAATCCCTTTCCCCCAAGATTAGGATTTTTTTATGGGTAAAAATGCTGTGGTAATCCCGCCTGCGCTAAGGAAATATGCTGGTGGAGTACCAGTGAAGGATGATAGATGAGAATGAAAATATTAGTCAATATTTTTAATTTTATAGAAAGATTTAGATAATTTCATGCAAGGTTGGCCCAGCTTCGCCAAGTTGTTCACACATCACAATTATTTTCAACCAACTGTGTAAAAAATATGGGTTGAGATAGGAAGATCGTAGATATGATAACGACTGTGCACACAAATTTAGCATTACGAGATTGGAATTTAAAATAATATTTATAAGAGATTATTAAACCGAATGCAGGTTTTTCCACCTGCCAAGCGTGGCAACTATTGGCAAAACCCCCTACGGGGAAGCCTATGTTTTGCAGTGCAGAACAAACATGTAAGAGCGTCTTGATGTATAAAAATTAAAAAATTAACATGTAAAAAAAGAGTCTACAATAGTGCGTCGTACTTCAATTTCTGTGAACATCTTATTTCAGTAGAAAATTATGTTATTGAAAATACATAAAATAAAGAGGAGGAGGAATAAAGATTTTTTTGTCGTTTACGTTGTGACACATGACTAAATACAATGAAAAATGATACAATTTTGCGATTGGGTAAAAGTCCTGAGTATTGTTCGATTTAGAGAAAAAATGTATTAATTCATTATGTCAATTATTTGTTAATAATAAATTTTATATTACTAGATTATATATTCGACACAGTTTATGTAGAAAGTATGCAAGCAGGTTGTATCTGAATTTGGTAGGGTTATACGGTTGTATAACAATTTCTATATATTAGCCTATTATGAATTGACAATTTAATCACTCTTTCTATGTAATTCCTTGTTCTTAGATTTTCCCTAAAAACAAGGAATTACAACTTTGCATTTTTCTTCCAATTTGTAGATCGAGTCCCTTGCTTATACACTTTTTGGATAGTCTCTCTAATCTGTGTCATAGACTCTTCATAATTTTTGCGGTCTCTACTCTCTAATCTGTACATTTCAATTGTAACATTTCACTCAATTTCCATATTTTGTATTTTACACACACATTTACTCTCAATAAATAACCTAGCTAATAAAATATATAGTATTTAGACTGGGTAGTTAACTCATGCTGTTTTCATCTTTAATTTGTTTCTACAATAACAAAAAGTTTATAGGTATTTAAGAAAACATGGTGTTTTACTTCACTAGTAGTGTAGTTTCTCCACCAGTAACATTATTTATGGGTGCCGACAAACATGAAAGTAAGTTTGCTTATGTTCTAATATTTTTTTTTTTGTTATTTTCACATAAATTTGTTAATATATAAAAGTTTTAGGGTAAAATTTATACTAATACGTATTTTAGTATTTTAAACAAGTGACTGCAAATGTATTTATTTTGTTTTATAATGTTTACTTATAATATTTACTTATTATTATTACAGTCATTTTTATTTCTTATAAAATTTACTGTTATTGAAATAAAAAGTTAATAGAGACATTTTTATAACTATATTACAGATGAAGATCTAATAAAATGGGGATGGCCTGAAGATGTCTGGTTTCATGTAGACAAGGTGTCTTCTGCTCATGTATATTTACGACTAGCACCTGTGAGTATTAATTAAACCTAAATATTATTATTTTTCTTTTTAGTAATTAATTCTAACTATTACATTTTTTATTAATAGGGTCAGACAATAGATGATATTCCAAATTCCGTTCTTGATGATGCTTGTCAACTAGTAAAGGCTAATTCTATACTTGGAAATAAAATGAATGACATAGATATTGTATACACTATGTGGGCTAATTTGAAGAAAACAGCTGGAATGGAGGTTTGTATTTAATAATAGTTAAATTAATTTTATAATATTTAAATGACCAAACTTTTTATTTTAAGTATCAGTTTAGAATAGATTGGTATGATAATTAAAAAAAGGTATAGAAAAATGAATTGATTTGACTTAAAAATGGTTTACAGGTGGGACAAGTAGCTTTTCACAAGGATAAAGATGTAAGAAAAGTCAGAGTAGCAAAAAGAAATAATGAAATTGTTAATAGATTAAACAAAACTAAAAAGAACAGTTTCCTGATTTGAGACAAGAACGAGAAACTAGAGATAGATTAGAAAGGGAAGATAAAAAGAAATTGTTAAGAGAAAAGAGAGATAAGGAAAAAGAAGAAGAGAAACGAAAAAAGGAAGAGGCCGAATTAAGAAGCTATTCAACATTAATGAAAAGAGAAAATATGACAACAAACTATGATGGGAATGATTCTGATGAATTTATGTAAAAGAAAAAAATAAAGTATTTATAAAGTGTTATATGCTATTTTAATATACTCTGAAATAGTAAGTTCAGTAAAATAGTTATTTTGACTGCATTTAACTATTGACAACATAAAAAGATGTACTTTTAGTAATTAGTATAAAAATGAGGTTGCATTTAAAACCAAAAAATGTTTTCAATAGTTTTAGTAATAACAAAGTGTTTTGAGCATAGAAAATTATTTGGTTACAATGGTGTACAAATTAGGGGGTTCATACCAAGACTTACTAAAGTGTGGTAACATAGCAATTACATGTCAATTTTTAATATTTTAGGCTGATTATTATTTAAAGAATACTATGATAACTAAAATGTTAATTATACAATAAGTAGTACATTCAAGACTTAATTGAAAAATTGACAAGCTCTTTTAGTTGATAATAAATAATAAACCTACTATTAAAAATTTGGCACCTTCTTCATAATATTATTTTGATTCTAAAATTTTTAAATACTTTTTACCATTAAAATATCAATTTTGAGTAATAATAAGAATTTCATTGAATGAATGATATTTTAAAAATATTGATATTAGTATTATTTAAATAATCAGTCACAGATACAATCCCTAACTAGTTTGTGTGTCAGCATGGTGTGCAGTTTTTGCTGTAAAAGCACTCTTAAACTTGTGATTTTTTTTGGAGTCAACTATCAATCTAATAATTAATGTAATGATAAAATATTTTGTTAAACCTAAATTACAATTTTTTATAAATGAGATATTTTACTCATATCACAATTACTGATAAATAGGCAGATAGGTATAACACAGTTTCTGACTTTCACTCTTTGTCACTACACAATATTCTAATCCACATTTCTCTCTCAGTAGTGTTATCATTTTTTTTTTTGCCTTATGCTATTTTAATGAGGGTAAAACGATAAACAGAAATGTATATAATAATAGTCCCTATTATATAGTTCTTAAAGATCTATGTTATTTATATAGTATTAATTCTGCTTTCATATCACTTCTATTATACTTACTATTTGCATTCATATCTATATCTTGGCATTAGCTCTCTCAAAGCGAGATGAGCTTAGCTCGCTATGATAAGTGTTTATGTTTCTTTTTGAGCAAACAAGGAAAATATGACATAATACACAGCATGTTGGTTTTCATTGAAATTTCTATTATTTAAATAAAAAAAAAAATATTTTTATTTTCTAACTATGTTTATTCCAACTGAATTCAAAGAATTGACTATCCATGTTGGATAATTCCCATCACTATATAACTCATTTACAAACTTTTTTACAAATTGAGGAAATGTTCCCTTCTCAATATGCTCTCGCATTGTTCTCATTAGACGCATCTGAAAAACCAAATAATCAGTTCCAATAAATTTTGTCAGTATTACAGAAATAATAGATATTAAACTCATCTTTACATTTATAATACTAGTTGTACCCCCACAGCTTTGTCCGCATGAATCTGTATGTAAAGTATACCATAATAATTTATCTATGTACAAAATTTAAATAGAATTTGTTCAATTGTTTTTATATAAAAGTGTAACAAATATCCATTCATACATCCTCACAAACTTTCACATTTAAAATAGTAATAGAATTATCAAGAAATTATATTCAAATAATTATTGAGATTAAAAATGTGTGGATAAAATTTAACCTAACAACAGTACATTATTAGCTTTTACATTTTCTATATGAACATGAATGATAAAACTAAGAAATAGTTAACAAACCTGAAAAGCAATGTTATGTACTGAAATCAAATGGCACGCCACTGTTTCTAGAGTGACTATGCAGTGTAAATATGCTCTTGTATAATTTTTGCAAGTAGAGCATGAGCAATCATTGTCAATTGGATTTAAATCTGTTTCATATTGCTTTTGCTTTAAATTTAATTGTCCCTTGTTTATAAGAGCACATCCAAATCTCTGAAAAGAATAAAAATCCAAATATTTCAGAAATATTTTACCTTTATACAGTAAAGAAACTACTTGAAATTGGTAACACCTATATGTAAAGCATCATAAACATTAACTAAACATATGGCGTGGATGCATTACTATTCCTGATAACTAGCATGTGCTTTGATTTATTCATAACTTTGATTATTTACTATTTTGAAAATGGCACATTATTTAATAACTATTAATACTTACGGCAGTTCTTGTGGGAAATACGCAGTCAAACATGTCTATTCCAAGTGCAACACAGACAACAAGATCAATTGCCAATCCAACACCCATTAAGTATCGAGGTTTATTTTTATCTAGTATTCCTGTACCAAGACTGACCATCGGCCAAAAGTCATCCTTGGCTTCACCGCCACTAAAAAAAAATACATTAAGTTTACATATATCCTTCATACATTAAATGATGTATCATTTGTTTTATAATAAATGAGATGTGATATTAGCATTAGTATATAGTTTATAAGCTATAGTAACCCTGTTTACTATTAGACAGACCATATGCTTGTTTGCTACCATGGTAGTATAAAAAAATATTAACTTAATATAAAAAAAGCTTTAAATAAATATGGGTTTTGGAAATTACAATGAAAGTAGATGACATATTCTACTGTCTTAAGCAATAAACTTTTTAACCCTAATGATTTAATAATAATATGTATATGAGCATTTCTATTTAAAGATAAATAACTTATTTATGTTGAATCTTCATTCATTTTTTATGGTGGTTTGAATCTCTGTGTATGGTAATTTAAAACAAGGATTTTTATATATAAATTATTAAACACTAAGTTTCAAGAAGTCTTGTTTTTTTTTTTAGTTTACAAATCACATGTAAATACTACTTGTGCTCTTAAACAAAGTGCTTATATCAAGTATTTGTCAAACATTGTGATGTTTGTCGCCCCTTTTCCACATGCTTTTATATCTAATCATAATGATTGGTTATAGCAATTAAGGGACTAAGGAGTAACAAACATACAAACTCAATTTAACACTTATTTTAGTATGGATATATTCTACTAAATAATACCTTAAGCCTCCAATTGCAAATCCATTGACATTTTTTGTCATATGGTCTTTGGCACTTTGCTCTCTTAAGTCTTTATTCAATAATCCTTGTACAATAGGAAATATACTCTGTTCTGTAGGTCTTTTGTGGGCTTTAAGACAACGATCTAACCATCGACTAGTTCTTTCAGTAGCTTCCTTAATGCGATCATAATCTTGAAATGTTGTCTGTACAACATCATCTAGTTGCATTATGATATCAGCTCCTGTAAGTAAACAGATTATTAAATAATGTAATAATATGGGGATTTTCAAGAAACATGCCTACAAATATTTAGAAGACCTGCATAAGCAACTCCTCTCATATTGCAGGTGTGCATTTGTGACAGTAGTTGCTTTCTATCAGGTGGCTTGTCTGCTCATTTACCTCCCTAATAATAAAAAAAAAAACAAATATATTTGAACACAGAGAGGATTTTATATACAAAATAAATTTTGGTATTAAAGGTTTATTATAGAAGTAATACATAAAATAATAAATGCTTACCAATACAATTTTGTATTTCAATGGACTTCTCTGGTGTAAGCATTATTTCAGAATCATCATATGGTGATTTAAATTTAACTCCCTCTTCAGTTATTTCAGCCAGTTTAAGTAATGATACCATTTGAAAACCACCAGAATCTGTTAAGAGGCCTCTGTTCCATCCCATGAAGTTATGGAGACCACCAGCTTTTTCGAGAACTTCAGTTCCTGGTCGATTTCCCAGGTGATAAGTATTACCTAGAATTATTTCACAGTCTAAAGTCTCAAGTTGGTCGGGTAATAAACCCTTCATCGTACCCTGGAAGATATATTATAGCAAATTTTAAGTAGGAATATAGTTTTATATATAAATAATAACATGTCCATAATGAAATAGGTAACAAAAACAAAATTTACTTGAGTTCCAACAGGCATAAAAACCGGTGTTTTAATTTCATAGTGTGGTAGTTTCATGAGACCAGCACGAGCTCGCGAAACATTACATTCTGCTTGTACACTAAATGATAATGCTAAAGATTTGGCACCCATTTTATCTTAAATGCTGAACTGGTAATGCTTAAATACTGTAAATACGAATAAAAATTTTTATTCGTAATTAATTAAATAATTCAATTGTTTAGGTTACAAAATATTCAAAGATTTAAGCGGAATTAAGAGTCAGCACCAGTACTACGTGCTTACTATCGAATCGGAATTCGATGTTCAATTCCAATCTCAATCGATAAAACGTCAAATGGTACTGTTGAAAGCGACAACAGCGCCACATTGGGTTTTTTTTTAATGAGACGTTAATGGAATGGTAACCCCACCAGCGCTAACGGTATATACCGGTGGGGCACCAGTGAAGGATGATAGGTAAGGATGAAGCAGGTCAGTTAGCCCATCGTGACGAATTCAACGAGAATTGTTCACGATGGTTTCCAGGGGGAACCACGTAGAGGTCGATCTAATAGAGCATATTGCTAGCAATGGGACTGTCAAACTCCATTGCTAACAATCCCTTTCCCCCCTACGCCACATTGGGTTGAAATTGCGTGGATCTTGAGTGAACTTGGAATTTCTAATGCCGAGTTAATGCAGTTGCCGCGAAGATGCCTGGTAGCGCTCACCAGGCTATTCAATGGAATCCTCCGCACCGGCCATTTTCTAGAGTTCTGAAAACTAGGTACAGTAATCGTCCTCCTGAAACTGGATAAAGATCGCCGCCTGCCAGGAAGCTACCACCCCATCACGCTGCTAGCGCACATAACTAAGCTGTTTGAGAGGTTACTGCTCGGGCGGCTGGCCGAGCATTTCACTCCTAGGAGTGAACAGTTAGGCTTTTGGCCCAGGCACTCGACCGCTCTGCAGCTGGCGCGCGTGTTGCACTACCTGGCCGCCGAGCACAACCACGGTCGAGTAGTCGTCGGTGTCTTTTTAGACATCGAAAAGGCATTTAACCGTGTTTGGCCCTACGGCTTAGTATGTAAATTATTACAATATACTAGCACACAGCCTGTCTATGTGCCTGCCCGTCTTCTTTTTATTAATTATATCCCTCGTCCCTTTCTTCTTATGTTTGCATAAGAAGAAAGTGAGTAACCATGTGATTTACAGTTTTTATTTTATCGTTCCTTCTATGTAATTCCTTGTTCTTAGACTTTAACCATCGGTCGGTTGCTAATAACTTTTATGTCACAAAATTGTTACTGAGCATTCTTTAATGCGCCTCTACAGAGCGATTTAGAAACTAGTATAATTTGACATTTTTTTTTTTATTACAAGGTCCCGAATAGCAGTTTTCAGCAGAAAAAAAATGTATTTAACACATTTAATACCAAGGAAGCAATCATAATACGCAAAATATTTTTTTTGAGAATTAGCAATCATTTAACAAGTGTTCGCTGCGTAGTATTTGCGGTATGTAAACCGGGTATTCAAAAATCACCATGATTGATCTGTCTGTCTGTGATCATAATTAGTCTGTATCTGTATCTTCGGTCGACAATAACCTAACTTTGTAAAGTGAAGTGAAATTGATTGAAATCGATGGTTTCATTTCTCTTAAATATTTATTCATTACCTCATTTTGTTCGGGATAATTCAGTATTTATAATTGAACAAATTCTTTAGTACTGTTAATTGGAAGAAAATTAACGATGTTTTGAGATTATCTTGTTTCAATAGCTGAATGTCAGAATGTAAGTCGCAAAACCTTTTTTTCTTTTATTAATTTTTATAAGTGTATCAATTTTCTATAAAAATATTATTGTCTGTTATAAAATTCATTAAACAAATATTCAAATAGTAGATATTGTAAATTCCGATATTATATTTTTTGGTATTTTGGCCTAGCTGTTACCACGTGCAATTTATTTCCCTGTCGACCATGGTTCGATTCCTAACATTGTATTTTATATTTTAATATTATTTTGTGTTCTAAATTTATGGACTAATCTTTATTTTTGCTTTTTCTGTTTCCATTTTATTAATTTTTTTTTAATATTTTTATCATGCTATTGTATTGTATCATATATTAGTATAAATCTAATAATATTTGGAGGAAAGTACATAAAGTATATTTGCATACACTTTGTAATAAAAAAAAAAAAGATGTGTGATGTGTATGGTATCATATAAATCAATGGAACCTAAAAAATTTACTAAAGAAACTAAAAAAAGATAAGTAAATTTAATAATGTCAAATCCCATGTAAAAATCAAATTTAACATTGGAGATTTCAAATAACATTCCAAGTTTATGTTATTTTTTTATTAAGTACTATTGAAGTGATTAAAATATTTGCCAAATTTTATCTGGAGCTTGTTGGCATTATCTTAGGATACAAGAAATCGATAAAATTGGCTTTGGATCCTTTTCTGGGTGGTGAAACTTTTTGGACTACATATAGTGATTTTTATTCTATATTAGAATAATAGAGTACTTACCTATTATTTAAATATATCATTATTATTGAATTATTTTTGCTGTAATTTTTTGTCAGTAGACAATCCTTTTTTCAGTATGGTGAAAGAAATATTGAAAAAATATAGTGTTGCTAAGTATATATTTTTCTTGAAAAAATGAATCCTAAAAAGACATCTGTACGAAAGAGGCATAAACAAATTAAGTCACCAAATGTTGATAATACTGAAGTTTTTGTATTACCACCAAATTTATTGGAAAAATTGGGCATTAATTTAGGCAATGTTACAAAAGAATTTTCAACTGAATCTTCAACAAAAAAAGGTAAGACATTCTTATTACTGTTATTCATCTATTTAAAAATTTAGATAAATTATGTATTTTGATTATTGAGAAAGTATCATTGCTTTTATTTCTATAGGATATTTAAAAAAAATAAGCATGGAATTTACTAGTTGAAATATAATAATAAATATAATAATAAGCATTTATATTGGTATTTAAGTAACTATATTTCATTATTTAACTGTTTAATTTTAATACTGTCTCAAATTGTGTTATATTTTGGCACCAACATATTTGTTACTTACTAATTTCACTCCTATTTTAGTATGATTTGTATACCTGTCTATTTTCAAAAATTATCATGTAAAGAAGATAATTATTTTTTCTACCTATTTCTTATTTATTTTATGCTTTTTTTATGTGATGTTATTTTGATAAAAAGATAAATCATTCATAGAAATACATAGACTAAAAACACACATACTTACATAATATAAAAATTAGAATTGATAATACTAATTTTTATATAAGACAGGGGGGTTGTACCCTCTACTACTGCAAGGTGAGGCAATATGTTAAGTTGCTATGTTTTGAGTCAATCATTTTCTCTATTTACCACTAGATGGCGTTAACGTGTACTGACTGACCAAAGTATTTGTGCTGGCAGGCTAAAATAGCTATTCCTAACATAAAATGATTGCATAATTTTAAATAATTCATAATTGCTATTAATCTATCTGAGAATCAAAGACTATATTGTATGTGATACACATACTATATGATTTACATACTATATATAGTAATAAAATCATTAAAAATAATTGATTCAATTTCCACATATTAATTAGCGTAATTTATAATTTTCAGCACTTATACAGTCAGATGCTTTTTTTATTTTTTGTGTGTAAATCGAATATTATTTATCTTGTGTCTATTATTATAAGATCAAATTTGAATTTGAAGTATGTAGTAGTAGTATGTAGGTGCTGTGTAATGTGTAGTGGTGATTATTTTTTTATTTAAATTGCATATGTATTCTGCAAAGTTTATTGTTTATAGATAAATTAGATTTATATTTTAAAATTCTTTGATGAGGCACAACAAAAAATAAATGTAAATAATTAATAGTTTCTCCACTTACTGCTAGATGGCGCTTTTAGCAGGTGGTAAAATTTTTGTTAATCATTTTGGTTTCTATTCAAAATAAAAAATAATGCTGAATGATAAAAAAAGTGTTTAACAGTTCATTTAAATAAATGCTAAATCGTAATTAGATCCTAAAACATTTCACGTTTTCAATATGTTGATTATCCAGTCTGTCAGCAACATGTCAAATATCTGACATTAAATTCAATAATATTGTACAAAAATAAATAATAACATACAAAATACAGATTTTTTTTTTATATAACTAAATACTGCATATTTATGGTTCACTTGATGGAAACTGGTAACAATTGCCTATAGACTTGAACAACGTTAATAACTGTCACAGTGATCATAACACGTAACACTGCATATTCATATTTCATTGACCATAATTAATCCAACGTGACCTGGGATGAATCTATCTGTCACTGTCACTTGGACGGTTTTTTCTATCTTTGAAAAGTTAGATCAGAATTTATTTTTTATATAGCATGAAGGTGGACATAGTAAATTTCTTTAACGATACTATTTTGGGTATCGGGTGAAATTGCTTATCAGCACATTTGTAGTACATTACTGCAGCGGCCAGCAACTGAGACATTGATGGACGAACGTGCAAATTCGAAAATTCAATAAAACTTTTTATTAGTTACGTCCTTGGTATCTATGTTTCGAAGTAAAAGGTCATTCCATTTTTAAATTATGGGACAGATATGAGTTTATATAGTAATTTATCTGGTCGCAAAACATGACAGATATGGATTTTCATATAACTTTTGTTGGCCGCTGCCCGCATGTATTTGTCCAGTACGGCAATTTTGATTTATCTCGAAGAAGGTTGTCAAAATAATGCTCATATTTTCAAGCATGTTTGAGAAACATATTTCTTTAATAATAATAATATATTTTGGCCAGATAAATTACTATGTAAACTCATATCTGTCCTGTAATTTAAAAATGGAATAATGACCTTTTACTTCGAAACATGGCTACCAAGGAGGTAACTAATAAAAGGTTTTATTTAATTTTCGAACTGGCTTGCAAATAGAAAGTTGTTTATTGAAAAAAAAAAAACAAAGGAACATTATGGCGCGTGAAAGATTATTATTGTTCGTTATTCGTCATTGAACTTAAAAAGTAAAATTGTGTTTTTGATTTCCGCGCATTGTTTGAGAAAAGTACTATACAAGCCTTGGCCACAACTAAGCATTGATGGACTCACGTATGTGTGCCTCGTCCATCAATGCCTCAGTTGCTGGCCGCTGCAGTAATGTACTATTGTACTGCAGTTTTGTTAAGTAGTTTGTATAACTGAAAGTATTTATTAAAATCACGTGTCATATGTGAATCACATATATCACCTTTTCAAACCTATCTAAAGTAGTGGATCTGCAAATTCTTTTAAATAAATAATAAAAAAAATCCAGAGTAAATTAACTAAAGAGTAAGTTTAAAAACTAAAACCCGACTACTGAAAATCCAGGCTTTAAAAAATATAACTCCTTGTAAGCTGTAAAAAATATTTTTATTGTACATACCTACATGGTATTATATACTTGTATACTATGGCTTTGTATGTAGTAATTTTTTTTAACGGATGATAATTCTGTGCCTCTAGTGAGAAAGGGTATAACTCAAGTTATAGCCTTTTTATTTTTTAGGCTACTTTAAATAAGCAAATTTTTCTCTTTCGAATGGTATAAGAATCGTAACGATATCTTTAAAAACAATAGAGATAGTAAACATGTAAAAGGCTACAATTAACAAAATATTTGTGGTAAAAAAGTCATAATTAGAAATAAAACTACAATATTTTACAAAAAATATTTTTGTAAAATGAATCAGTTCGATTTGAACCCTTTTACACCATTAAATAGCGATTATTTTTTATAGCGTAAAATACACAATCATTGTTTTTCTTCAATACTTCAATAAAATAGTTTTAATTCAACTTAAAACTATTTTCACATCATAATTTTAATATTTTTGTTAAGTGTGATTAGGTATAATAGAATTATTTTTAAAACTATAGGTTTTACACAAAAACCGACAATTTCATAAGAAAGAGGAGAAAAAATTACTATAAATGCAATCATTGTCTTGTTCAATTAGCAAATAATAAAAGCAGCAGAATTTTTTTTCTTTATTTAAAATAGTTTTTTGGCTCTCCTGAAAAGTGACCATTTTGAATTGAACCCTTTCTCACTAGAGGCACAGAATTGAATGGTAACCCCGCCTGCGCTATCGGTATACACTGGTGGGGCACCAGTGAGGTATGAATGATGAGAATGAAAAGCAGATCAGTTAGCTCATCGTGATGGCAAATTAGTCACGATGATTTCCAGGGGGAACCGCGTGGAGGTCGACCTGATACGATTTATTGATAGCAATGGGAACTAACCTCCTCATTACTAACAATTCCTCCCCCCGTATATAGTCATTTAGTGAGTATCGTCTGGTATTATGAAGGTGTAGATTCATTCAAATATTGATGTAAACAGTAAACAGTAAGTCAGCCGTGTAAGTCCTAGCATAGAATAGGCCACGCCTTCTTTTCCTGTGGGTGTCGTAAGAGGTGAGCCTCTGGGGGAGCCTATGTTCAGCAGTGGTCAGCTAACAGCTGATACAACAAATAGTAAATACTTTTGTTTCAATGGACAGAATTGTTGCAGTGGACAGATAATGGTTGATACGAAAATGACGATGAAATTTTAATAATTAAAAAAATCTGTTCATTGTGCCGTTGGTATATTAACATTTAATTTAATGTTTGATACAGTATGTGTATCATGCTCTGATGATAAAATTCATTCTTCGCTATTAAAATATGAAAATTAAATATTAATTGCTTATTTTTTATATACGTATATAATAATGCTTACCTATTTATATGATAATATTATTAAATTTATTTATTTTATAATTACCTGTATTGACTAATTATATACATGGTGTGAAATACGAAATTAATGTTTGACTTAGAAGGTCAAGGAAGATTGTCTTCTCGTGAACCTTAGAGAAAAATGAACATTTTGATATTGGAATAAATAAATTGTCAATTTTTTTTATTTACAGACATATACATATAATTTTTATAATTATATATTTATGTTATTTAGTTTTATGTTTTGATATTTTTCAGACGTAACATCTGCAGTTGATCCATCAAGTGTTAATAAAGATGTGTTATCTAACGTTACATCTAGTTTGCATACAAATATAAATAACTACAAGGAAACATCTATGTTGGAAACTGCTAACCTCATGAAAAAGTCGGTATTTTTAAGCCCTACCTTTCTACCTACAATTGCTAATGCAATTCCAGGTGAAATGGAAATTGCTAAAATTTCTATTCAATCAGAAAACAATCCTAGCGAGAATGATGCATTAAAAGAAAATATAAACCATGTAGTCAGTAAGACACCTGGCAACTCTGATGGGATAGGTTTAGTTGCTTTTGAAGAAGAAGAATTACATTCAAATCTGGATCAACAAATATGTTTACAAAACTTCATGCCCGATAAAATAGTGCCTAAATCAATACAAAAGGACAATGAAATATCTGAAATAGTGTTGTATGAACTGAATATAAACGACAATTCTTTACAAAATACAGAAGGAAATATATCAATCGAAGCACAACCTGATGTTGTGGAGAACAGTAATAATAATTCTAGAGAATTTTCTATGCAGAATAGCAGGCAGTCGAGAGAGAATACGCAAAATAAAGTAAATATCATATCTCAAGAAATTTTAGCTCCATCACAGTTCAGGGAAATTAAAGCTCTAAAGTCTCCCAATTGTAATTCTTTGATTCCAGTCCCAGTAAATGCTATCCTCTCTATGAACAAGAAAAATGATAACCTAGTCATAGATACGCCTAATTGTGAACAAAACGTTATTAACGACATTAATAAAAATGAACAAATATTTGAGCTACATATTGTTAATAATGAGAAAGACTTTATATCTGAAGATAACCAAATCACTAATAATTTAAAATTAAAAGATATAAAACTTGAAAAAAATACTTTGAATAACAATAATATCAATTTAGAAACATTAAGCGGTACAGTTACTTGTAAAAATAATATTGATACAGTGACAGATGTTCTTCCATTTCATGACCAATGTATGAATTACGTATTTAATACAAATATTCAATTAGACAGTGAATATACTAATAATCAATGTAAAAACTTTGCATCTGAAGCAAAAGATATTGTAATTACAAATTTCAATATGTCTTCGTTGGTAGTTGATAAAAGTAATGATATTATAAGCGATGTTTATTCTTTTATCCCAATTAATAATATCGTATGCGATAATGATAAAGATGTTTTATATGTGAAAGAAATAGAAGTATCATTAGATAAATGTACCCAAAATGATTGTCAAGAGGTTAAGACGTATAATAATAATATTTGTATGGAAGAAAATATGTTCGAGGAAAATGTTTCAGAATTAAACATAGATAACCAAGGGCATGTAAATCACAGTGAAAAAGAAACAATTTCATCGCAGTCCTTACTTACTTCTAGAACAATTGAAAATATTAGTCACACAAATATTACCAGCGAATATTCAAGTTTTGTTGGTGATGAAAGTGATTCGGAAAATGTATCAATAATTACAAATACTGACACAGCTAATAATAACGCTGAAGTTCGTATTAGAACATATAAAAATATTAATGCAGATTCCACATGTGAAAATTGCCAACAAATGAAACAATTTGATAATGGTAAAAATAAACATGTATGTACAGATATTTCTAAAAAACATACCGCAGATTTAAATCAAGGATATTTTGTTAATATTAAATGTAATGATATTGGAACAAATTATGGAAATCTTTTAGATAATAGCATACATTCAAATAATTTCGAAATTGATCCAAAAAATAATTTAGTAGATAATGATATTAAAGATTTTAATCTGCAGTCTAACCAATTACAAAGCAATAATAATTTAATGGATAATACTATAACGATCACTACAAAATCATCAATGGATAAAATTGGGGAAATTGCAAGTTATTTAAGCCAATATTCTCAATTACGAAAGAATAAAAGTAAAGCACTTATAAATAAACAATACCATAATGATTCAAAAAATGTATTAAGTATGAATGTTAAAAGCGGTATGATTAAGTCCAAGTTATGTATTCAGGGAGTTGAAAAACCAGGTGGAAATGAACAGGATATTAAAAGTTTACAAAACCCGAGAAGCCTCAAATCATATAGCAAAAAAAGACGTCAAAAACGACTTCATAAAGATCTGTTATCTGATTGTAATAATATAATTGGAGAAAATACTAAAGATACCGCAGAGAATATTGATTGCGATAATGATTTGAAAATAAATAATGTGTCTAATTTAATACAAGAATTTTGTTTATGTGCTGATTTTGGCCGTTTGGCATATTATGATTGTGTTAACCTTTATGAACACATCCATTTTTGGAACCATCCAACTGTCAATTGCAGTACTGATACTGTGTTAAGCATTTATAGTGAAGATTCTAATCTTGTTGATAGAGATTTGGTATCCGAGAATTTAAATGATGATAGTTTTGATATAGTTGAAGATACTTGTTGGAATGTAATGGATTGTTATAAAGGAGATTTAATTTCGACTATTAATGTTGACTCCAAAATCGAAAGTAATGCTTGTTTAGTTGGTTCTGATTTACATTTGGCACTATCTGGACCAGAGTTTGTGAATGGGCCTGAAAATATAGTACATATCAGTAATGTCACCACTGGAAAAGTTGATATTGAAAATGTTAATAGAAAAGAAGATAGTTCTCGTAGTACAGAAATTCATGTTGTTGATAGATCTGATGTTAGTAAATGTTCAAAAAAAAATGTGAGTATGGAAATGAAGAAATTGCAAGTTATTTTTTTTACTCAAGAGTTGGTCGGAAAATTATGATTTTATGTGTTTCAGGAGTCATTTATGTTTAATGGAAAAGAGACAAGCAATATTAATCCAAGTAAAGAATTAATAACTACAAAACAAATTACAAGTGATAATGCATATGAAAAATCAATTCGCCATACAAAGGTCGAACTAACATCAGAGGAAAAAGTAAGTGAACACAACAGAAAAGTTGTTACTTACCTGATTTATAAAATTTTCTTAATTGTGATAAAAATATATCCTATTATCTATATATTGTCTAGGCTAGATAGTATATGTATTTGTTATCCCATTATATGCATTATTGTAATGCTTATTTTTAAGAATACAAATTTTCAATGTTCTTTTAAATTGTTTATTAGTATTTATAATTGCATATTTTTTATTAATCCAGGGTTCTAGTAGTTATAAAATGAAAGAGATTAAAACGATGATATATTATACTCGAAGATGAAAATAGTAGATAATTCTTACTGCTCGGATAAATTATAAAAATAACGAACGAACGAAATGTATCACACACCAGCCCAAGAGGTTTAAGTGGTACTAAATATCCATAGTTTTTGAATGTATTTGCATGCTAATTAAATAAAAACAAACTTTTTTTGTACCACAAAGGTGGTAAATAAACATACAGCCCGTTAGTATACTGTAGTCTCTAGGGAAAACCTCGGCAGGGAGCTCATTCCATAGCCTAAGCATTCGCGGGAGAAAATTTCTTTGATACCGTACTGTACGTGACCATTTAGCTTCAAGCATGTGAGGATGAATTCCCAGTCCGTGGCGAGTGGTGCTTATATAACGGATTGTGTTCCTCAGAACACAATCCGTTATATTATTGGAAGAACACATAAAGGGAGGCAAAATCTCGACTTAGACTTAAGGTCTCGATACTGCTTTTAAGCTTAGGATCGTCACAATTCTCATAGTCCTCCAGCCCACAGTCTACAGATGAGAATCAAAACATTAGTATAACAATAGTCTTTGTCTTGAGGCTCACACCGAGCTTTTTGGACGCCAGCTTGACCCTATCTTCTAGATGATCTTTGAAGTCTGCAATGTTGGAGATGGCGGCCTCGAGAATACTAATACTTTTGGAGATGACAATGGATATATTCTCGAATTGCGGAGCTACAGTAAATGTTTTTTTAGTGGTGAATGCGTAAGCTTGTGCTGTATGTGAAGGAAGTCTTTTCGTGGTGTCTGGGAGCGCGTTTTTGAGTCGTGAATAATGTAAAAGAAAGAAGAATTTAATCAGTGCGTTTTGCCAGCGATAACCTACGGAACCGTAATAAAGTCCTACATGGTTGGTCGAAGGAAAAATTTTCTCAGTTACTCAACGAGTTTTAGAGAGGGCTACGTTCGGATATTTTTTATCTGATAGAATTCGGAAGGTGGATATTCGCAGAAGAACCAAAGTGACCGATATAGCCCGAAGGATATGCATGTTGAAGTGACAATGAGCTGGTCGCAAGGTTTTTGAGTGGCGACCCCATAAAAGCAAACGTGTAGGGCGACCTCCCACTAGCTGGAAAGACGACGTCAAATGCATTGCAGGGAGTCGATTATATATAATACCCAAATATAATAAGTACGTACATCAGCATTGTGAGAGGAAATAATTCTTCAAACGAGATTTGAAAATCCCAATCCTTGGGCTATTTCTAATTTCATGAGGAAATGTGTTCTATAATCTAATTGCAGCTACAAAAAAAGAGTCTGAATACGCTTGATCAGAATGAATTGGAGTTCGCAATAAAGAACGATTAAGAGTCCTAGTATTGCTTTCCGCTGAATACAGAAAGTTAAACCGCTTACGAAGATATGTTGGTGCAATGGGATTATGCAGGATATTATAAAGAAAAGAAAGTATATGTAGATTAAGTCGGAGCTGAAAAGGAAGGCATTTTAACTGTTTTTTGTAGTGAGAAACATGGTCGAATTTATGTAATCCAAACATAAAACGAATACAGAGATTCAGGAGACGTTCTAGTTTGTTCTGAAGTTCAATAGTGGCATCAGGAAAACAAACATCCGCGTAATCAAGAATAGGTAGAAGGAGTGTGTGACATATATTGATCTTTGTTTTGATAGGAAGAAAGTTTTGGAGACGTCTCAAAGATTAAATTCAATGGATTTATTATCTTACTTACCTAGTAAATACTTTGTATCAATATTAAATAGTTCTATCTAAAGAATAAAGTTTTCACAGTTGTGAAATTCTTACTTTATCTCTTTTTCGGTAACTTTATCCACACGGAGACTTGAGCATTACTTATTGCATAATGTTATTTGTTACATTTCTTCCTTTAGAAGCACCGAACTACTTCAGATATTGAGGACGAAGAGTCGAGTAAAAAGAATGTGAAGTGTGCCGTGTGCGGAAAACGGATCCTAAATGTGGAATGGGAGCGTCATATCTCTGAACAGCATTGCTATATTGCCTGGAAGGCCGGTGATAATTTTGTAAGTGGTGGGGTCAGCAATGGGGTTTATGATTGTATTTTTTAAAAGTTCTTATTATGCTAAACAACAACAGAAGTGCGCAACTAATTATTAATTGTTTTATTCAGAGTTCATTTAACGACAACGAAACAATATAATGTTTTTATTATATTGCAATATTTATGTGATCACAAGAGTATGGTATTTCTTGAACTAAGTACTTACAATATAATGAGATATAGAATACGTATAGATTGTTGAGTGAATTTCCATTATTCAAGGAAAATTTTAGAACCTACCTAAAAATAAATTAATTCATATATGTATATGTATATATATATATATATATATATATATATATATATATATATATATATACATATATATATATATATATATATATATTCTTTTATGATTTTATATTTATTTATTTTATTACTAATGTTAATTAATACGAGTAGTACAAAACTTAATTATGATAATACATTTTCAAGCCGTGGTAACATGCTAAAAGGCAGGCAGAAAAAGTCGATAGATTTTTTTCTTTTAGAAATTTATTTGAGAAAAGATCATATAATTTTAGAACTCTTAATATCCTATTCGAGGTTTGGATAATTATTAATATTATTTTTTTGTATTTTACAGAACTGTGAAGATTTCGAATTGATAAACAAATTAAAAGGAAGACTGAACAGTCACGGCTTTTTAAAATGTTATCAATGTGATGTCGAAATAAATAAATTAAATGTTTTTATACCGCATATCAGGAATTGTTTGAAATTAAAGGTGATGTAATATGTCATTGTTGATTAATAAGCCTTGTATGTATTAGGGTGAGATTTTGTACAAAAGTAGTATGCATGGGTATACCACATTTCCTAATTTAATTAGTGTTTTTGCCTTAAAGCAGCTGTGTTTTAGTTTGAAGGATGCAATATGGTGACATTATAGTCTTAACAATCTTAAAATAGCAACGCATGGGGGGTATTATGGGCGTCAGGGTGCTGTTCATGTATACAGGCGACTGTTATTGTTTTCCTTCAGGTGGGCCATTTGATTGTTATTTACAGTTGCATAAAAATTGCAGATGGTGTGCTTTGTGAAGTGATGTATTATATTTATATCAATTTATTTGTATTTGTTAAAAATTTTACAGTTACACTGTTTTTCAAACTTGTATGAAATGCTAATTAAATAGTTTCCTATATTAATTACAGGTATCTGATTATGTTGATTCCACCAAACAAAAAGATAATAGGGATGCAGACAGTGAATCAAATTCTTTTTCAGTAGATAAATTAAATAAGAACAATGAAAAAGTTAATGCTGTAGATATAAAAAGTACCAGATTTAATGAAGTTCCAAGCGACGGTGGGCGATCATTTGTAAGTTTCTGTATATAGTTTATAATACTCGATGATAGATAGAGATCTTGTACATGTTTTTTTATACATTTTAATATTCAGATTTGTGCACCGAGAGTTACTTTATTTGTAAATAGATTCCTTGCTTTTGTTTTAACTATATGAGGCATAGCGTGTTCTAATTTTAACTACATTTAGTTAGAAAGGATTGTTGCATTTGTTCTCGTTTTATATATATTGTCTGTGATAAATGCTTAAAATGAACCACTTCCAATAGCATTGTTAAGGCATTATGTAGGCTGTTTCATGGTAATAGTTTGTTAAAATTTTGGGATAGAATTCTTATAAGTAATAAGGATGATTATTTATTTAGTATTACATTCTGAAACTCTATATTTTAAATGAATGTTAATAATTGCAGGAAACATGCACAGACAAACAGATCAATATGTCAGAAAGTTCTAACAAAAACATGGATGTAATGCTTGTTCCTGTACAGAATAGTAGCGCCGATAAGAGTGTAGAATTAAAACAAAAGCGAAGGGGCAGAGTATGTTTTTTATATTATTTAACTATCCGTGTCTTGTGGCTTCTTCCACGTGCAGCTGTATATATAGTATCCTATGTGCTAACTTATATAATATGACCTACCCATGTACCAAATTTTATTCAAATCCGTTCAATAATATTTGTGTAAAAGAAAAATCCATTCTTACAAATAATTTGCATTTGTAATATTAATAGCTGCCATATGACATTCTCTATCAATGTTCTGCATTATTTTAATACAATCACCCATTTTATTTCAGAAGCACCATATAACTTCAGATGATTCGCATGAAAATCTTAATAAAAAATACGTGAAGTGTGGCGTGTGTGAACAAATGATTGTAGAATTAGATTGGAAGAGCCATATCTCTGAAGAGCATTGTTTTATAGCTTGGAAAGCTGGTGATAACTTTGTAAGTAGAAAGAAATTAACAATACATTAGGAATAAACTTTGCATTATATTTATCTGCTTATTACATAGTTAGTAATCTGTACACTAAGAAAAGGTTAATCCATACATTTCTTAGATTATCAATGCATAGTGACAACTACTAGAGCTACTAGGCTAGAAACTAGAAACTGTGTATACAAGTTACATGTATTAGAATCTAGGAGTTTATACATCCATTAAGGAAGGTTTCTTTGAAATATATATGAGAACCGATTAAATATTGGGGTTTGCTTATAATATAAAAATAAACCTGAATTTATTTTTACTCAATACAGCCTATGATTCGCTATGTTTGCCATCTGTTATATTTGTAGTTGGACAAAATTTTAAATTTTAAATAGTGACAATAATTTTCAAACAACGTTATACAAAGAATTATATTTAAATTGTTAAGAAATGCTATAGCACTTTTAATTTGATGAATGAAAACACAGATAGGAACTTTTTCGCTTTGTTCTAAAATTTAATTTATAAATATATTAATAAATTAAATATAAGAATTAATATATAATTTATACAATATTTGTATTATAATTTTAATCTTACAGAACTGGGAAAACTTGGAATTAGTAAACAATTTAAAAGAAAGGTTGAAAAGTAATGGTTTTTTAAAATGCTATCAATGTGATATTAAAATAAAGAAAACAGAAAAATTTTTGTCACACATCAAGATTTGCTTAAATTTAAAGGTGAAGTATCAGTATTATATTTATTATGCATAGTATTATTAGTATTATTTATTCTAATAAATAAATGTGATAAAGACCCTGTTGAAACATTATGCTTAGTGCCTGAACAAAAAATTTGCCTAAAATTGTGCCACACAAATTTAGATTTCAACTCATATTACTTTTGGTGTCTCCCATTTCCCATTTCATTATTTGGAATGACAAACAAGCTGATAGAAAATGGTAATCGTTGTTTATAAACGTAAACAACACCAGTGACATGTTTTTCATGTTTTTAAATCAAGATACATTTGGTATATAATTTTAACCATATACTTGTGTTTATAGGGTTCTAATTCTGTTGAAAACGGGGAGCAAAAAGATGATGGTAACAAAGATCAGCGTCCAGTTTATCTGCCAGTAGAAGAATTAAACGCCATCTGTGGAAAAGTTGACAATAGAAATAACAGCGGACTTTCTGAAGTTCAAAATGAAAGAGGCCGGAAAATTGTAAGTGTGAATTTTTTAAAGTTTTATTATTAAACCTTTTGTCCTATTACTTCATAATTTGGGACATATTTATTACTAGTATGTTTACCCCTGACTTCATTGCGAGTGTCTAGGATATGTTGATTGACCGAAATAAATACAAATGTATACAAATACTAAAATATATGCAAATAATCAAAATACAAATAATCCTTTGTTACTCTAATGGCAGTTGTAGGTAACTTTTAATATTTAGTTATGTATATTAAACAACACTTTGAATTTATAATGTATTGTAATGAACAGGAATCCAGTGCAGATAAAAACAGCAGGAAGTCTGAAGATAAATTTAATTGTAATAACGAGATGGGTATAAAAATTATTCCTGAAGAGAACGTCGCCCTCGACAAGAGTACGGTACCAAAAGAAAAAAAAAGGGGAAGAGTGAGTTACTATTTTTGACATTTCATTTATATCTGTAACCTACCGCATTGAAGTTAATACTCGTACTAATTTGTATTTTACTTTTTTTAGAAGCGAAAATTTAATGATTCTTATAATTCTGTTGTAAAGTGTGGTGTGTGTGAGCAAATGATTGTAGAAATAAATTGGAAGGATCATATCTCGGAAGATCATTGTTTTATAGCTTGGAAAGCCGGCGAAAATTTTGTAAGTATTGAGTAGATGTAAGTTGCCTTAAGAGCACATTATGTTAATATTATTAACATCTGAAAAGGTGGATTCTTTTAGTGGCCAATTACTTCCACTAAAATTTACTACTTACCATGTTAAGCCAAGTGCTAAAGGCCTCTATTTTTTATCCAGCCATTACATGTTTCATGCATACTCATCGGATCCTCAGATTTGTGTTTTTCTACGTCTTCGCCAGTATCTGCTTCCTTCCACTTGTGCAGTGTATATTTGTTTCAACCACACTTCATATATATTTTACTTGTAACTACAACATGTTATATGCAGCTTATTTTGCATACTGTTATTGAGCTCCAGGCTGTTCTAAAAATTATCTATAAGGATCATCTGCTCTTCATTCTACAACACAATTTAATATTTTTATTTTTAACAATTACAGAATTGGGAAGATTTGGAATTGATAAATAATTTAAAACAGAGATTAAAAAGCAAAGGTTTTTTAAAATGTAATCATTGTGATGCTGAAATGAAGAAACCAAAAACATTTTTGACTCATATGAAAGATTGCTTACATATAAAAGTAGTGAGTACATAGTATGATTTATTTAATTTGTAGTAGATTTGTAGTAGACACTTTGATGAAATTTTGTTACACAAATGAGACATTTGTAATTATAATAAATAGTTTCGTTTATATTATTGTACGTATTTTTAGTGCAAACAATTTTAAAACTTCGATTATGATAAATACTAGGAATGTTCGTATTCAAGTTTATCAAAATTTAATAGTCCTTATTATATGGCAATTTTTAAAAGAATTAGACAGTTTTGAATATTGTAATTAAATGTTCTGATAATAAATTAAAATAAGTACTCCTTTCAGTGTAATTTATGAAGTCATTACCTATAGGCGACGGTAATCAATTTTCGTTGCATAGTTCCTAATATTGTTAACACTAAAATAAAAAAAAAATAGCTAGAATTATTACGTAATTAATTATAATAATTATGCAGGAACAAAGCGGAGATGAACAAATTAGATCTGAAGAAAGGACAAGTTTTAAAGAGACGGACGAAAAGCTTATTCCAGAGAACAGTAGTGCTGATACGAGTGTGGTACCAACGAAAAAGCGTAGGGGAAGGGTAAGTTGGTATTTTATTTCAAAATAACTTTTTTATCAAAGAAATATTGAGAGTTAAGGCGAGGCACTCGCTATTAGTTTGATATTGCAAAGATTGGCATCTCGATGCCAGACCCGATCCAATGCCGAAACGAAGTCGGGTTGGGCAATTTTCATAAAAGCTCTCGAGCTTTTATGGAAATTGCCTGACCCGACTTCGGACTTCTCGAGAGTTTATGATAATGAATTATCAGCTTTTTGTCCGGCAGACGCATAAAATCGTTGTAGATGGTTGCTGCTCCGATAGCATAAACATTAAAGCTGGCGTCCCGCAGGGCTCTGTGCTATTCTCAACGTTGTTTCTGCTGCATATTAATGATATGTTAACCTTAGGTGACATTCATTGATATGCGGATGATAGCACTGGGGATGCCCATTATACGGGTCGTACCAATGTCCCTCGTTCCATCGTGGAGAACAAGCGTGAACAGCTTGTGTCTAAAATCGAACGTTAGCTAGGGTCTCTGATTGGGACTGACAAAATTTAGTTCAGTTTATCCCCGCCAAGAAACAAGCTTTCGCGTTCACCGCTAAAAAAAACATTTGTTGTGGCTCCACAATTCCAAGGCATCTCTAATAATGTATAGTTCCGTGGCCATCTTGAAGATAAGGTGAAGCTGGCATAAGATAAACTCGGTGTGATTAATAGAGCGAAGCGAGACTATATGCCGGATCAACGATTAATGCTTTATAAATCGCAAATCTGCCCCACATGGATTATTGCTAGATACACCACTTTAGATACCAGTTAGAACGCTTTAACTCAGTGGAATGTCGAGCTATGAGAATTGTCGATGATCCCAGGCTCACAAGCGGTATCCAACCTTTAAGTCTTAGCAGAGATTTTGCCTCACGCGTATTCTACTGTTTATATAACGGACTGTGCTCAAAATAATTTGTTCAATATGATACCCATTGCCGCTTTCTACTATTGAAGAGTTCGCTATCGACAGAGAGTTCATCTCCATATCTTAGAGTCCAGATGGTCGCGTACAGCACGGTCAGAGATGGTTCCTCCCACGAACGCTCAGGTTATAGAATGAGCTCCTTGTCGAGGCTTTTCCAAGAGATTACTAATATACTTAATACGATCGTATACTAATTTATTTAATTATTTAATATAATTAAATCGTATGTAAACCTTATTTAATTTTAGAAACGTAAAACGTTGGATGTTTCGAATGATGGACCAGCAAAACCAACGGTGACGTGTGGTGTTTGCAAACATGTAGTTGATGAAGAGGAATGGAAGTCTCATGTCTCTGGGAGTCATAATTTTGTTGCCTGGAAAGATGGTGATGATTTTGTAAGTATTGGTGTAAACCAATAATGTTATTTAAATAGCTTTTTGCAATTTTCTATACTAAGTCGTGTGCTAAATGTATTTTGTTTTAATAGATTTTTTTTTCTTATTATTTTTCTCTTGCGCTTTGACCAGACACAATTTTTTTAAATATTTTTCTCCATCCTAAGGTTGCCTAAAAGATTTATTTATTTATTTATTTAATTAAAGGAATACCAACAGCATATTGCATTGTAACATATATAACAAACATTAAAGATGCCGCTGTTTAGCGATAAGGTCGCCCATCCTTGCCTCTTTATTTTGCTGGTATTAATTTTGTTTGTCTACAAATTGTTAATCTTGATAATTTGTATTCTTTGAAGTTGAAGGGAAGAGTTTTCATTCATTCATTCTTTTTTCCACAGAAAAACCACATAAAAGTAATGATTGATTTCTATGATTAGATGGCAATAATTGTAATCGTTGGAGTTTGAGATTTAAATATAGTGTTTTTTTTTTAATGTTATAGTACTTTTAGGTATTTTAAATGACCGATATTGTATTAATTACAAAGTGCTTAACATATTTTTAAACATTTATTATCAAATTATTTTTAAGGATTACGGAGATCCAGAATTATTTAACACATTGAAAGAAAAGTTAAATGAGAATGGTTTCCTGATATGCACTTTTTGTGACATTAAAATAAAATCTGTAAAAAGATTTTTAACGCATGTGCAAAAATGTGCAGAATTCAAGGTTGGTAATATCATTAATTCTTCTCCGTATTTATTCTTAATTGTTCTGACAGACATGACCCAAATATTTTTTTTTTAAAACCTTTATGGGACTTTACGAATATTAAAAAATAAGCAAATCGTTCTTAATAATAATATAAGAGAGAGAATATATATATATATATATATATTATACATTCCAAATTCATCAATTGACAATATATTTCGATAATTTAGTCTAATATAAGAAGCTTCTCCAAAATTAGATATATACATATATATATATATATATATATATATATATATATATATATATATATTATTTTCATCAATTGACAATATATTTACGAAATAAGTATGTAGAATTTAATTTTGGCTATTTAAAAATTGTACACTGCGGTATCCGCTGACATTGATGCTCCTTTCCACTTTGGGTTTGCTGGAAGAAAACTCTATCAGAGTTAAGCTCGCTTTTGTACTTTTGTTTACCTCTGTCATATTTTTATAACTAATGTGTACAATAAAGTATTAAATAAAATAAAAATAGAATTTATTCTTCAACGTACCTTATTACTAGTATTTATATTTAATATATTATAGACGACAACTGCACCTCAAAATACACCGAAAATTAACGATATAAAGAAAGAACCTGGTACGTCTGAATCACCCGAGATGACAACATGCGGTGTATGCATGCAAGACGTTGAAAATCGTCTCTGGGTCGAACATATATCTTCACAACATCACTATTTGGCTTGGAAAGACGGCGAGAAGCCACTTGTAAGTAGTCCATTAATAATTTAAACTGAACAAAACATGATAAATCTACGACTATTAATTTTAAAAATGAAAATCACTGAAAATCAGCGTCATCTTCGAAAGAACATGGCATATAGCTGACACCATTTTAGTGCTTTTTCTTGGTTTATTTTTGTTTATTGTTACTTATGATTAATGTATATACATTAATAGTCTGGTTGCGATTATTTTTTTAGATATTAAATTTTCGATCTTGCTACTAAAAGGCATGGTTATTAATTGAAGTGTTTTTAATGATCGTCTATTATTTATTGTTTTTTTTTTTATATATTTTTTGTTTTATTATTATATTTTGTAATATTTATATATATATACGTAATGTGTGTTTCAGGATTTAAATGACGAAGATATGTTAAAACGTCACTTGGTCAATATGGTGCAAGAACACGGCGCGTTGATGTGTGTCAATTGTGGCTTATTTCGCAAATATACGATGAAGACGGTCAAATGTTTTCTCGGTCACATCAAAACATGTGGTTTGAATGTTAGTATATACATATTTATTTAAATATTTAAGAGCTAGTGATTCGATATCAAAAATATTTAAGACTAAAAAGTAAACTATGTCACATTTCTTAGTATTTAAAATATTGAAATAAATTATTAGTTATGCTGTAATATAATAATAATTTCTCTAGTACAAATTAACCTTTTAGACTTGCGCTTTGCATGGTTTTTTATTGTTTATAAGAGGCGTAAATTATAGGTTATCTAAATGATCACATTAATTTCTGCCTGTTATCAACCATAAAAATTACCAGAGGGAGACTTTGTACAAAAGTCGATTGCATGGGTACCTCTGTCCCATTCGTGTTTCAACCGTGAAGCAGTTGTGTTTGCATAGCTGTGTTTCGGTTTGAAGGGTGGGATATGGCGTGAATTTACAGGGTACAGAGGAATAACATCTGAGTCCTCAGGAATGGCAACACAGGGGGGGTATCATGAGCGAAACGGTGTGCTCTGTTATGTTCATGGTGCTGCTCATGTCTATAGGCGACGGTTACCACTTTCCATCAGGTGGGCCGTCAGCTTGTTTGCCATTCTATGTTGTATAAAAAAAAAATATTATCTAATTTTAAAATTATATTTTACAAAATTTGTAAAATCTTAGTCATTTCTATGAGGCTGTAATGTTTAACAAGTTTTATTATCTAAAACTACGTAGGACATAATTATGTTAAAATCATAATAAGTTATTCATATATTTTAATATTCAATTTATTTCAAATGTGTTTACTAAGCTAATTATATATTATGATATCCTTGACAAAAATCTATTTTATCATTGACTCTTAAATTCGTAGCAGGTAGTTGTTGGTCTATTCTTAAGGTAATACTTTTATTATAAATTTCTATATAAATATCTATTATAATCTATATACAAATTTCTATTATAAAGAAAAATGTATAATTAAAAGTGATTTGTTATTGTTTAACAAATATAATATAATAGTAAAATTTTAATATTTTAGATTTCATTTAATCAAACAGAAGTAAATGATGATACCAATACAAGTACGATTGAGTTACCAATTATAAAAGAATCAATGGAGGTTTCACTGAAACAGTACGACGTACTTGTAAGATGTGCAGTGTGTCAAGAGAGCATGAATTCATCAGATTGGATCGAGCATATATCTAAACAACACAATTATTTAGCTTGGAAAGTTGGAGATGAAGTTCCTGTAAGTATTTGTAGATGTTATTTCAAGATCGTTTTATAAAACTTAATAAGATAAACAAGCTGATAGCCCACGTGATGCAATGTGGTAACCATCGTCGTTATGAATATTAGGAAATTGACTCTGACGCTACAAGGCCCTTTTTTGGTATATCTGTATGGTAAATATCGTATAAAGGTCGTGGTATAAAAGTATAAAAGGGTTGTCACTTCCCATCCCATCTTGAGATCATACCGTGATAACATGACATTATAGTTATAATTTCTGTAATATTGATCGTGGTGTTTGTAGCTCATAAAGAAAATAAAATCAATATGTTTATTGAATATTTTAACCAATGGGATTTTTAGTCTGTATTCTTATATTTTTAGCTCATATTTTTGTTTATTGAATATTTAACCAAACTTGTATTCTTATATTTTTATTTTCAGAATTTAGAAGACGAAACATCGCTGTGGCAATACCTTTACAATATCGCAAAGCAAGAAAACGGATTGATCTGCAGTAAATGCGGATTGGTTCGCAAGTATGTAAAATCTTATTTACACCATATAAAAATCTGCAATGGTGATAATAATGAGGTTAGTATCATTGTAATAGTACACTACAAATAGATAAATACAATACTGTTTGAAATAGTAAATTTTTTTGGGATATATTATTTAATTTTTATAATCTTTTAGGGATCCAATGAAGATTCAGTAGTTTTGAATTCGTCTACGACTAATGTAAATATTTTAAATGATTTGGGAGTCAAAGGCCCTGTACAGTGTGGTGTCTGCAACAACACAGTGGAAGAAAACCAATGGATTACACATATCCAACAAGAACACGGATATTTAGCTAGGGTTAGTGGACAACCGCCTTTGGTAAGTGAATTTTTATGATTTTTTTTAAAAGAAATAATCGCAAATGTTTTGTAAATTGTATCATAGGAATTATAGGAATAAAGTATGCTTTAATAATACATAACATATATAGTAATAAAATAATTGTATTTTGAAAAATGTTTGGGATTATTAAATAGAATGCATGACTTATACATAAAAAGATTAGATTATTATTTATTTTTGTAGGACGTAAATGACTCGGATATGGTGTATGAGCATTTATATACAATTTTGAAGAAAACTGGCTCCCTGATGTGTAATGTTTGTGGTTTAATACGCAAGTACGTTAAAAAATATATGGAACATGTACAGTCGTGTACTAAGAAAAATCTTACGAATGAAGAAGGTAATTACTATAATTTTCTTGTCTCTTTAATTAAATAATTTTCAACTAAAATAAAACTGAATTTAATTCCAACGAAATTAACTAATTTCATAGAAATTGAAGTTACTTTTGCTCTCATACTTGAGATTATCATGGTATGTTATGTATCTGTTACTGACAAAAAGAAAACCATGGAATTTGTTTCCCTGACAGTCTCATATGTGTGATATGGGTGTAATGGAGAATTTACCAGAGGAAGACTTTGTACAAAAGTTGTTTGCTTGGGTACCTCTGTCCCATTCGTGTTTTAACCGTGAAGCAGTTGTGTTTGCATGGCTGTGTTTCGGTTTGAAGAGTGGGATATAATGTGAAATTACAGGGTACAGAGAAATAACACCTGAGTCCTCAGGAATGGCAACGCATGGGGGGTATCATGGGCGAAACAGTATACTCTGTTATGTCCATGGTACTGCTCATGTCTATAGGCGACGGTTACCACTTTTCATCAGCTTGTTTGCCATTCTAAATTGTATAAAAAAAATGAAAAATAGAAACTACGAGTATGTAATCAACTGACCATAAAAAAATATTAGAAAATTAGATTATTTTTCACTCCGAGATATGATGCATCGATAGTAGTACTACACTCCTGTGAGAGTGGCGCCCTCTGTTCTCAAGAATTTATAGTCCACTTATCAGACGACGACGTTATGTGCCTTCCTAATCACGATGTAGGTAACAATAATTTTAAGATGGTCCAAACATGAATAATTCATAGATTTATTCTGAGCTATATAAGAGATACCTTCTTTTATGCAAAAAATACTAAGCGGATTTGAATAAAATTTGATATACGGAAAAGTTATTATGGTTTCAGGAATGTATGTGTGTGCCGTGTGCAATGAAAAAGTCCTCCCGCTAGATTGGAAAAATCACTCCATGGACAAACATTACAACGTCGCGTGGGTTGTTGGCGACAAACCAATTGTGAGTATGGTCCAAATTTGTACAACTTTAATACCTTTAAATTATCGGGTCGAATGATAGAAATTCATACACAGAACTTCTTTATTTATAATTCAGAGATGTCTTAATTTATATTTGCCTTAATCGATTCTGTCTTTGAGTATGTTGGAAAGAAATTAAATTTAACAATAAATTTGTATATTACAATGGTTTAGTTTTAACTTTATTATACTTAGATAAATTTTCTATTTGTTCTGCCAATTAAAAATAATAATAATGATTATTATTTCTATTATTATAATTTTAAATTTAATTAATTTAAAATTAAAATAATAGAAATAACATTAAAAGCGGCCAGTTATAATAGCATAGAAAGAGGACGTGCCTCGAATAAGGACCTATGTAATTGAGATAATATATTTTTTGTGCTTTGTAGGATTTAACGAGTACGTACGGTGCAGAAAAAAATATAAAGGAATACAAGGAAAAATATGGTGAATTGGTTTGTAAAACTTGTGGCGTGTCCAGATCTTCATATATGGGGTTCTATGCTCATATAATTACGTGCGGGAAAACTGACGAGGTATATATCATATTCTTTTAATAATTCTTTATGTATTATTTTTTGTTAAGCAAGTGAAAACATTTTTGTGCTAAAAATCAAGTTCGTAAATAAATGTTAGTTTATTTTTTAATAATCTCCGTATTTTTTGTTTAATTTTATAACATGCTATATAATAACTAGGCCCAATATGAAACGTCTCCTTTATAAGTTACTTCTATTTCTAGGAGACGGAAATGTATAAAGTCATGTGCGACATATGCAATTGTAAATACTTGTCTATATATAAGAGTCAACATATGGGTATGCACAGAGAACAGGAATATGCTAAAGAACGTAAACAGAGAGCCATAGCAGCACAGGGGAAAGATAAGGACGATGTATTAACTGTTACTGGTCCAAGGAGAGCAGCTGTAAAGTGAGGATATAATTGTTTATTAATTTTACTTATAAATAATTATATGATAAGGTTAACATTTGATATTATGAAACATGAGAAATGTTTCGTATGTGAAAATTGGTATGCTTGTAGGATTGGATGTTTCTAGAAGGCGTGTGAAAGAATAGTAATGAGAGTAAAGATGATGAGTGAAAGAGATGTATGATACAAGTATGATTGTTCGACGAATGGATGAAACAAGATGGCGTTACGATTCGAGTACTGTAAAAGAGCTGTGGAGCAAATAAATTTATAAAAATTGAATATAGTCTGATTTTCCGCCCACGAATTCCTATATGCTTTATGTAGAAAGAATAGGAAGTCGAATGTGTTTGTAATGGTTGAAAATATGTAGATAGTGCTTACCTACCTACATATATGTACGACTTTAGTAATGCATTTACTTAAATGAAATTTGTTATATCATATTAATACGAGTATTATAAATGTGAAAGTTTTTAAGAATGAATGAATGTTCCTTTGTTACCTTTATACATAAAAAGTACTGGAAGTATTTGAATAAAATTTGGTAAATGGGTAGGTTATAGCCTTATTTATCACGTAGGATAGTTAATGTATTGATTCACGCGGGCGAAGTCACGGGATACAGTAAGTAATTAATAGTTAAGAAACTGCTGTTTATTAGCTTACAAATAATCATAACACAGAACATCATGTAGACTAAGGCGTTCATTTTCATTCGTGTTTCAATCGTGAAGCAGTTGTGTTTGCATGGCTGTGTTTCGGTTTGAAGGCTGGGATATGGCGTCAATTTACAGGGTACAGAGGAATAACACCTGAGTCCTCAGGAATGGCAACGCATGGGGGGTATCATGGGCGAAACAGTATACTCTGTTATGTCCATGGTACTGCTCATGTCTATAAGCGACGGTTACCACTTTCCATCAGGTGGGCCGTCAGCTTGTTTGCCATTCTAAGTTGTATAAAAAAAAAAAAAAACTAAGGCGTTTAATGTATATAGGCGATGGTTATTTCAGCTTGTTTATATTTTCAAGTTGTATGAAAAAAAATTGTTACTTTATAATTTATATGTTCCTAAGACATAAAAATTAAGCTACAACCATAATGTGAACCAATTATTATATACAAATATGTAAATTTTTTTTTTTTAATTTTAAAAATTTGATTTTAGGGCCAAAAGTGTTATTGATAACTACAAAGAAATCAGTGAAGTAAGTATAAAATTAACAAGTATATTTGTGTCATTTAGTCACAAACAATATTAAAAATAAACTACTTCTGTTACAGTTTAAGTACAAATGTTCGGAGTGCGGTTTCGGAACAGACGTAGAAATGAAATTTTCTCGTCATAAATGTAAAAAACAGGATTTCAAATGTGTATCTGATTCAGAGAACTCCGAAGAATCTGAGGATGAATCTGATGATTCTGATGTCGACTCCGATATTTCTGACGAAGAAGAACAGACACAAATAAAAAGACGGAGAAGGCGTGGTGGAGAAACAAGTTAGTAGTTTTTGTTAAATATGTATAACGATTTTTTTTTCTAGTAAAAAAAAAACGAATGTTGCGAAAAGTTATTATATATTTTAATAGGCTACTCTCCTTATTCATAAAAACTAAAATGTCCTACAAATCTATATTAACTATTAGTGTGTAGTTACTGTCTTTCAAATTGAGAAATTAGTGCAAAAGAAAAGAACAAAATACTTCATTATGTGGGTTAAAATAGGTTTATGACAGGATTGACGTTTTTATGAATAAGGCGATAATTCTTTCAATAGATAAAATGTTATTTAATAACAATGTTTGTTTATTAATTTAATGTATTGGCATTTATCGTTATAGATGCGTCCTCGAAAATATCAAGGATACCGTTCGCAATCAAAGACATTAAAAGCTATTTAGAAGAAGGTTTCAATGATTAGTAAGTATTATATCACGTTGTATGTGTTCTTCTATGGGTTTTATAGAAACAGTATACGATATATTATATATACAAAATAATTATAAGGTTCTATTATTATTTTTCAGTACCAAATTAATTTTAACATCAGAAAAGTTGTTTCCCCAATTCCAAGAGTGTGAATTCGAGGCTGTGAGTAAAGACGAAGAGTCTCAGTACTTACCGCTCTTAAAAGAATCCTGCAAAGTGAAATTTTCCAGTGCTGAGTGGATGACGTATAACAGATTTGAGGCTAAGAAAAAAGGAGGTAGGCAATGTATATTTTGTTACTCAATAAATAAGTTGGTTCGATAAATTAAAAAAAAACATATATATGTTAGATTTCTCAAATGGTTAGTAGATAAATGATTTTTGATTTCGTAATGTGAGTGATGGTTATAGATGGTAACCATTTTTATTAGGTGGGTCGTTAGACTCTTGGTTTCATATAACATATACTCGATGATTTCCCTTTATGATTGCAGAAGTAACGAGCATGTTCGTGGGTGGTAGCATACAGCGCTTGTCGTGGGTACCACCCCTCAGAATCGCCCGTCATGACGAAGGAGACGCATGTAAACAGTTCGTGTCTGTCGCTTGCCACTGCGACGCCGACTGTCCTCGAAACGAGCCAGATCAATTGATCACACAAAAGTCTCTCATACAGATTTGGGACTTAGGCTACTTGAATGATGAGTAAGTAACGCCTATAGATTTAATAATATTATGTAAATATTAGAATTGTATTGTAATATCATATTTTATGATGTGAGATATGATCTGTAATAATTTCAATATTTTTTTGTTTGATTGGTTACCTTTTCTTTAAGTGGATGTATTGAAATAGACCATTATCGAATTTTTTGTTTGAAAGTTTACTTAGGGATAAGGGGGCTTGCTTATTATTTTTAATTTAATTTATTGTCATTTACAGTAATAATTTCAATATTTTTTTTTACCTTTTCTTTAAGTGCTATTGAAATAGACCATAGATACTAGAATTGGGGTAATCTATCGTTTGTCGCTTCTAATCATTAATCAAATTTTTATAGTTTTAACTATTAACATTAGAAATGTGAAATATTGCAAGTAAATATTAGATTGAATTTACTAACAAAGCGACATTATCTTCAAGTAAATACGATTAAATACACGTCACTGGGGGAAGGGATTGTTAGTAATGGGGAAATTAGTCCCCATTGCTATGTATGTAACCTATCAGGCCGACCTCCACGTGGTTCCCCCTAGAAACTATCGTGATTAATTTATCGTTGAATTCTTCACGATGGGCTAACTGAGCTGCCTTTTCATCCGCGCCTATCACCCATCACTGGTACCCCGCCAGTGTATACCGATAGCGCAGGCGGGGATATAATGTCATTTTTACCTATTAAAAAAAATACATGTCACTCATTTATGGATAGCAGTTGAGCCTGTATTAAATATGTAGTTGATTTCAGGGACGTACCGGAGTTTGTTTTAGGTTTAGCTCTGGACTACGGCACTGTTTGGGCTACGGACTGGTGTCCATCTGGTGCACGAGACATTTTTCTAAAATCCCATACAAAACCTGATAGCTTTTTGAGGATTGGTTTGTTAGCTGTAGCATGTTCAAATGGTCTCGCTTATATATTTTCCGTGCCATACCCTTCATCAATCACAAAAAGGTGAGAGAAACTATATGACATATTGAATTGTATTGTAAATATTACTCAACAACTAATATAATTTGTCGGTAATCGACAAGTAGCCAATGAATCAAAAATTAATTAATTAAATTATTTAACTGAATTTGCTCCTCAATGAATGTTTTCAAAGGATATTTACACTTTTTTCCGTGCAATCAATTGAAGGATGGCTGAAAATTAATAGACATAAGTGTGCAGATGAGTTAAATTATTTTGTTTACGTAATATGTCTATGCTATTGGACACAAGAGAGAGAAAATAAGACGCCGGATGTTGCCTTCTCAATTTATCTCACGCGTGCCATATAGTCAACTTATTTACAAATAAATTTGTATATATTATAGAAGGTCTCTCCTATAGACTGCCATAAGAATCCTTCCTTATGGTAGGCTATGTTCAGCAATGGGCAGATAACGGATGATATAATAATGATGACTATGATAGAGGGTCTTATAATTTACTAGTAGTAACTGAAATAAACAATTATCAGTATTTTATGTACCGTAAATATATTTAGAATTAGAATTTGTTTCATAAACTAAATTAATTTAAATCTTCTGAAAAAGTCAGAACATGGAATGACTCGATTGAGAAAAATCTCAATTCATTATTTTTTGAAATTGTTTGTAGATAGGTAATAATATAGACATTATTTTTACAGTGATCAAAAAATATATAAATTGAAACCAGTAGCAGAACTCAGATTTGCAATGAATTCGGATAGAAAGAAATATCAAGCGTCATCCATTTGTTGGTCTAAGGTAAGTTAGAAAAAAATTGTGCTGATATTATATTGGGAACAGTATCCTAAGCGCATTAACCATTAGTTTTATTGTTAGTTCTTTAATATAACAAACATAAAATATAAAAATAAAATATATAACAGTTGTTATATAGCTTATTTTTCAAAATTTTGACTTTATTATAATGTCTATTTTGTAATAAATACCACAGATAGATAAATAATTTATTTGCATCACATACAACATTAAAATAACATCAGATATTGGTACATACTTAAAAAAAAAAAGAATACATTTGCAAAAAAAAGACGAAAAAAAAGTGTGCCACAGTAATACAAAATAGACAGTTTAAAGTTTGTGTTGTAAGCTGTAGTGATTGAATGATTTTCTTTTATTTTATAGCAAAAAGACCATACTACTGTAATCGTCGGTTACGCGGATGGATCCAGTGCATATTTCGATCTGAATACTGAGTCACCACTCTTGCGCACTGTCGAAAACGGTGTTACTGTACTGTACCCATACTACGACGAACGCCCTCTTAATTCTTGTATAACAGGTTTGTTATAAAATTTTGTTTATTTCTTTATTAAAACTCTTTATATATAGCATACACATTTAGATGTAGTATCGAGTGTGAATAACTAACTGTTGATTGACATGGACCTATTTTAGTACCTACAGATGTTCAAATCAATGAAATATTTGATCTGTTGTCCAAAATAATGAGTTTATTTATTTTTTGTTATATTCAATTGTTTATTAAATAAATAAATAATTGTAGTTGATAAATAAGATATATACAATTTTGTTGTCTTCCAAATATAAATAATAATATTGTTTAAAAAATCGCCACATTTTTAAATAGATTTTTTTTTTACTATTGAAAGGTTCCGCGATAGATTACGATCTCACCTGATGGAAAGCGATGATGATGCCCACGATTAGCCTATGGAAAAGTAAATTGGACTCTTTTTCCGCACTAAACCTGTCATTTGCGTCGTTGTGCATAATAATAGTAAATAGCCTATTCACATTTTATTGCCGTTTGTTCGTTGTATTGGATGTTGTATCGTATAGTTATAGTAAACTTTAAAATAATAACAACAGACAGAACCTCATTTCAAATGCTCCGACAAAATGACTTATTACTTTATAAGTGTAATTGTGCATAGTCAATCGTGTTTCAAGTAGTGCAGTATTCGAATATACAAGTAGTCGAGTACTTGTCTGAGCCTTCAAATTTGAGTCCGGATAAGGGGTGGGTAATATACAGAAATAACTATATACCGGTCTAATAACGAATATGTTAAAAGTCTGTTATCCAAAAAATAATAGAATAACAAACTTTTGACATATTCCAAAATAGATAACCATATGGGGGATATCGAAATGGGCGATGATCTTTTCTCCACCATCAATATCCAATGGAACTTAATATATAGATATTGATCGGTATCCATATATTTTTTTTTAAATGGATGATAATGGAATGGTACCCCCACCCGCGCTATTGGTGTACACCGGCGGGGCACCAGTGAAGAATGATAGACAAGGATGAAGCAGGTCAGTTAGCCCATCGTGATGAATTCAACAAGAATTGTTCACGATGGTTTCCAGGGGGATTCACGTGGAGGTCGACCTAATAAGGTATATTGCTAACTATGGGGCTGTCAAACTCCATTGCTAACAATCCTTTTCTGGTATCCATATTACCCATGCCTATTTCGGATTCGCTAATTTTTTATGTCATTAAGGGCCACTAGTTTGGAGTGGCTTTGTGACTTGTGAGACAATTTAACTCATATAAAAATGTTTCCTTTTAGACATATCGACATATCCGAACATCGGGCAGGAGGGTAGCGCGGGAGTGGCGGCGCTCGTGGGCCCGACGGGGGCAGCGCTGGCGACGCGGCCGGCGGCCGCGCCCCCGCGACTGCAGCTGCACCTCGCGTACTCCTCTGTCGCCTTCGCGCCTGGCTGGCCCACCGCTATGATCTCCGGGGACGAGGCTGTCAGTAAGTGTCCTGAGTCCTTAGAAATGGCAACGCATGGGGGGTATCATGGGCGAAACAGTATACTTATGTCCATGGTATCTTAAAACTTTCCATCAGGTGGGCCGTCATATTTTTTCTAAGTTGTATAAAAAAAAGTGTATTCCTTGTACTTATCATATTGCAAAAATTACCAGTATCTTAAAAAAGTTTATATATTTTACAAAAAAAAAGTCATACTCAGTCGTGGCTCAATGGAATTGAATGAAATTCACTGTATGGATGGACCATATCCTGATTTACGAGTAATACATTTCTTATCGTGCATAATTTACTATAGCAAAGTTATGGGACATAATTATTAATACCAAGTTTCCTTCGTCTTCATCAGTAGACTACCAAGTGATAAGAAAAACAATAAAAAATTTAATAATTTTCCATGCAACTTAAACTCAGAAGTTATAAGAGATGGTTTTGTTTGTGTCGAATAAAATGTCCAAAGTAGCCATTAAAGAAATTATTCTTTGTAATTCTCACGAACGTGGCAGATAATGGGTTCTACACGACCGAAAACGCGGAAAGCAGCTAATTTTAATTATTGTTAAAAGTTCTTTAATTACTCTAATTGTAATCTTGTTGGTTGGTTTTTCAATTCAAATACATAAGTGGTTTAATTAAATAGTGAACCAGTCGGCGAACGAGCTGGAGGTTTGGGGCTGCGGTCGTCGATTGGGGCTGATGCAGGCGTGCTGCGGCTGCGAGCGATGCGGTTGTGTGGTGGCGTACATGCCGCCCTATATGCGCACCATGCGCATACATCCCGCTCGGGGTGAACTTAACAAAAAGGTTTTACATTTATTTACCTATATATACAATTAGAAACAAATTTATAGCCACATCCAATAGACAGTCTACTAATATTATAAATGTGAAAGTTTCTATAGATATTTGAATGTTTGTTACTCAAGTTTAAATAGATGAACGGGTTGGGTAGTATATTTTATACATAAATACATAGGCTGCCATAAGGCATAGTATATAAGTATATATAAGTATAACAGTATATAAATACTGTTTCACGTGGACAAAGCCGTATACTATAATACTGTATACTAGTCTAATATAAGTATTAAGTACATATACACAGATCAGAAGATCTATTACATATCGTAATAAGGTCCATGAAAGCTTTTTTTTCAAAGATAAAAATTGTATTAGAGTTCCATTACCAAAGTTTTTTTTTTGTACTTTAATATCGAAACTTGTTAAAGTTAAGATTCTTTGGGGTTAATGTTTTTAAAAGAGAATACTTTATTAATTTTATTAAATAGTATATATGCAATTTTTTTCATGAATCCTAGACATAAAAAAGAAAGTTTTTGTAAATCTGTTGAGAAAAGATAATTTATGTAAAATTGCTAAATTATAACATAAAATACGATAAATAGGTATTGTATTATTTTATTATTTTGATTTTTTTATTTTAGCCTCTAGCTGTGTTAAAAATGATGGAATTAAATGGACGCAAAAGAAAACACGTCAAAGATGAACTTGCAATCAAACTGGAACCGCTTACATATGAAGCCGCCATTGAAAAGTACGGGATAGAACTAACCCTTGCCACTAGGAAGAATAAGGTAATTTATGACAGTTTTTCACTTTATACTATGGTGTTTTTCAAAAACGAGGCCTAAGTAAGTTTCTTCAAGATCGGCAATGCGTACAAAGTTCTCTTGTCATTGCGGGCCGCTGTATGCTATAATAAAGGCTTAATATCGGCCGGGCCTTATATTTGTTTATTATGTGGTATAAAAACATACTTTTATCTTTATTATAACAAATCCTTTTTTTTATTCATAGAATGAATTATATCATGCGATGCAGAGCGCAAAAGATGTGTTTCCGGAGCGGTTTCCTCTATCGGATGTGGCAACACTAGCTTTTTGTCCATCAGGTGAACACCATAGGACTCTGGCAGTCGCCACACATGCTGGCCTGGTATTTTTTCTCAAAGTATGATACAATACTAATTTTTATTATATTTTAATTATAGCCAAAATTGAAAAAGTTCGATTTTGTATGTTATTGCTAACAGGATCTCATAATATATCCGTATATGGAGCTTTTAAACTGTTTGTAAAGGTAACATTATATTTATTAAATTACTATTACTATTTTATAAAATATAAAACAAAACAAATATGTACTCCTTTAAATTTTAATACATTGCTTATATACAATTTTGTACGAAATTTATTAATAAAAAATATGCTATAATTATTTTTGTTACCAGAAGGTAACATATTCGTTTAATCGTTGTTTCCATGTTCACAATGCACTAAGTCATTTTCTACATTAATCCATAAACATGAATTCAATTTTATTTTACGTTTTATTAATGTTTATTTATTTAATATGTATATGATAGAAATATTTGAAAACTTACGTCGAGGTAATTAAAATTCTCTTTTATTAATTTCTTTCGGATTATAATTTAAATTGATGTTGCAATTTTAGTTCTCGGCAATAGCTTCACTAAGTCGTTTTTTGAATCGATATGTACATTATTTGTAGAGCACGTCATGTGGGAATGACGGTTTTGAGATTAAGGGATATTTTACGAAAATAACCTTTTGTGTATATTATGTATAGAGATCTATTTGTAAATATTAGTTCTATCGATTTTAGTTTTTATATTACGTTAGTTATGTTCTTTGCCTATAAAGTATTACGTAGTAGGTAATCAGTTGACATAGAGTTGAGAATATTGAAAATGCTATGTATATATTTATATATATTTTATTGATATTGTATTTATTGATATCTTAGTAACGTATGAGTTAGTACCATTGGCATTATAGTGCGTTCTGTTATGTCTATGGTGATGTTTATGTCTGTAGGTGACGGTTTCTAGTTTCCATCAGATAGGCCGTGGACAACTTGTTTGCTATTCAATATTGTATAACAAATATAGTATGTTCATAAAGGATTATCACCACCGGAATATTTGGCTATTTAGTTGTAATGTTATATTTGATTGGTCGAATTTTGTGGAAAGCAAATTTCAATACTCTCTACTTAGTTTGTAAAATTACTATACTTGTAGATATAAAATAACTACAAATACTTTGTGATACTTAATGTAATTATGTATAATATGCAATATAATTACACGTATGTATCTATAATGCACTGAAACAATTCACATGTTCTTATTTTCGTTGGTCATTTAAAATTATATACGTTCCTGTCTGTTTTTTAAATGGAGCTTTCTTCCTGGATGCGTAGTTTTTTTGGTAATATGCATATAGGTTACCTACTAAATTTTAAGGTGCGTTAAGCACAGCAAAACTCTTCAGTCTTATTATTTCTTCACACTGTTGATATATATATATATATATATATATATATATATATATATATATATATATATATATATATATATATATATATATATATATATATATATATTTATATATATTTTAAGCAATTTGTTTATGGAGATAGGATATTATGTTTATGTCTACGTAAAGTCTCATTTATTCGCATTATATTATCGGTGATTAATAAAACGGATTTTATAGTCAAAATGAAATGTAGTATTGCCCTTTTGTAATTTAGCAAAGCACGTTACGACAATTTATCGTCACGGTGCAGGAAAGTATAAAATGCTTGCAATTGTATAAAATGCTTTTCTGTTTTCGATATCGGTAAGTCAGTTTAGTTTCGATAGCGTTGTCGTCAGTCCAATAGATTTATATTTCATCGCGTCTTCATTAAAATGCGCTCAGAAATTGTTGCCTACAATAGAGATTAGAATAGAGATATTATTATAGAGATTGTTTTTGTACCCGTCAATCTAAATTTCATTACTTTAACAAAAAAGCCGTTTCCGACCGGCAAAGCTACTTGGCAATTTGAATAGACAGTGTATATTATAACTTTGACAAGATCTATATATATAATTATTAATTACATTATATAAAAAAACGTCATAGGTACGTTGAGTACATTACTAAAACACTCAATCCAAATTCTTTAATTTGTTGTAATAACATTTGATAGTGGGAGTCTTTGGAGTAAGTAGAATGTTATTAAAGCAACTAGTAACTAAGTCTATCGTGTATATAGCTCTACTAAAACTCGTGTATGTGGGTGTTTTAATAATGTAAACCGGGCATTACTTTGGCGGCTACTCCATTTCTGTTTTGGTTAGTGAGATAGCAACGTCGGATGTCTCATTCCAACTTACGGAGTTGGACTCGGGGCGGAAGGGATTGTTAGTAATAGGGAGGTTAGTCCCCAAAAAAAAAGACCCTCTAGACAAGTGGAAAGCGAATTCGTTGATGGAATTAACATCACTAGCAAGTCCGTGAGTTTTTTTTTAATGGATTATAATGTAATGGTAACCCTGGCTGCGCTAACGGCGGTATACGTAGTCGGGGCACCAGTGAGGGATGATAGGTGAGAATGAAAAAGCAGGTCAGTTAGCCCATTGTGATGAATACATCCGAAATTCAGCACGATGGTTTCAAGAGGAGACCGCGTGGAGGTCGACCTGATATTGCTGGCAATAAGACTGGTAGCCCGCATTACTAACAATCCCTTCCCCCCTATCTAGAGGGTTAGCAGGCCTACTTTTGAATCCAATATCGATATTTATCCATCATATTGCCAAGGACAATATTATACTGCACTCATGAAATAACAATTAGGGATTCGATGAGACATGGAATCGGTTTGCATTGACGATTTATCTTATTTATAATCCATGTATTAGAACAGTATGAAACCATTATGTCGCAATAGTATTGCAATACGAGAGCGCAATATGTCTCAATTTCAATGTAGATCTATTGGAATTTATTTAAAGAGTAACCCCACTGATCTCTATTCGTAATGTCATAACGAGTAACATATGGTGTAACGGAAATAATTTTTAAATTGTTAGTTGAAACAAAGTATAAAGTGGCAATAAGGAGTAAATTACAATTAAGAACAACAAATTTGCGAACTTGTACATTATGTAGCCTAATTGTATTTTGGAATTTCACCACGTACATACTGAGCCATAGTATTTTAATTTTTTTAATTTTTTTATATATATATATTATATATATATATATATATATATATATATATATATATATATACATATATACATATATATATACATATATATATACATATATACATATATATATATATATATACATATATATATATATATATATATATATATATATATATATATATATACATATATATATATTATTTTTATTATATTATTGCCTGTTGTCAATAATGTCGAGTTTGTTATTTTACTTATATATTTATATATATTAAATTTATTGTAAATTGTAATTAGAACTAGTTTAATTTATTTATTTTTAGATTTACTATGAAACTGTATATCGGACTTAAGTGATATTACTATTTAACCACGTTACATTATGTCTGTTTATGTGATAAATATGCTTGTTGTTAATAAAAAATAGATCATATACAGTTTTTTTTTTATTAGTAACCAAGTATTTCTACCCTGTTTATGTGTGCTACAAAAGGTAAGAAAGTAGTGATGGATTGGTAACATTAACACGTAACATTCGTAACAAATAAACATTTTATTCATAGCTTACGTACATTTCTAATAATACCAATACGCCGTTGGCGATCAGTTTTCCGTAAATTTATAATGAAATTTCATTATTTAAAAAAAATTATTGGAATCCTAATTTCAAGGCTGTTTGATTTTCTTATACGTTCTCTTCTTTGAAAGTTACAAACTTATTTCATAAAGTAGGTTTAATACCTTACTAGATATTAATTTCAAATTTTGTATTTCATCCTTTTGTATCGTCAGTTTATTTATCGACACATATATCACATAATACTCGTGTTTGATAAGACGAGAGAGCTTCCTCTCCATCGATCGAGTGCAAATGAGAAATGGCTATTTTTAACGTAAGCAAATATTAGAACTTAGTTGCGCTATATACAGACTAAACAAAGTCACCGTAAAATCTACATGTTCAAATAATTAAAATAAAAAGAATGAGAAATGGTGGGTTTATTACCATGTTATTTATGTTGCCGCCGTTGTCACTAGTCTGTACGTCGTTCGGCGGCAGTGAGATTTAAATAGTGAAGGGGAGAGCACGCGTCGTCCTCTAAACTACCGCTCACGCGTTCGCTTACGATATATTACTGAAATAACTTTTTCCAACACCATACATTAGACTTTATAAAAAAAATATCTTTCCACGGATAATATATAAATTATGGTTATGTTTTAAATAGACGTTAGGTACTGTATTTTTGTTATTGTGCCCGTGGACTTTATGATGATGATGGCCAGTGCGAAATTGGTGAGGAACTGTAGCTCGGAGCTGAGCTCTGACATACGGTCATTGTCAGTGGCTTCGTCCACCGAGGAACAGGAGTCGACCACCACAGAATCTGAGTACACTGAAGAAGAAAAAGAGTATGAACTGGACGATCTCCAGATACTGAAAACTATTGGTAAGTTTCATTTTGAAATGTTAATGGATACTAAAAATAAATTAATGGGAAATCAGGTATCTTATGAAATTATAATAAATTTCTAGAAATCAGAATTTCTATTTCACTTATAAATATTGGAAGGAGGCGGCGCGTCATATAAAACTGGCAAACTCTTTAGCATACATACAGCGAAATGGGTGTATCTACTCATTTGAATTGCATGTGTTAGGTACCTATGCTTGCTATCCATTTGTTGGGCTTAACTATTAGATGAAATAATCACACCATTAAACCATCGTCATACTATAGTATTATTTATACCTAGTACTTTTGTGGAGATAGTGATCGAATTTGAACTCCACATAAGTAGAGTTTTTTCCGATATCTTTTATCAATGTGAAAAGACGGAGGGTAGGAGAGGATTGTTAATAAGAGGGCCTCTAGGCTTTATATTGCTGGCAATATATATCTGTCATCGACTTCCACATGGTTCCTACTGGTAACCGTCGTAATTATTTTCTGGTCAATTAATTTTGGTGGTCCACCTGACCTAATATACTCCCAGCGTATTCTTTGTTAAGAGCGCAACGGTGTCCATTTTTATTCCTTTAAAAATCCCTAACCACGTTTAAGAGTCTAACATGAGTACTCGTAGAACTGAAGAAATATTAGTAATAATCATTTGATGTAAAAAGGTGATGTAGGCGTTTTTCTTTAATTTAGATTGGTCATGGTCACTATGTGTCTAGTGGAGATAGGGTGCAGATGATGTAACAGTTACGGGGGCTGATGTCATCTACCTTACGATGTCTCGTCGTCTCTTCCTGTTGACCGTCATATTACAACACTCGTGGGGAGGACAATGTAGCATAATTTATAGGTTCATTGCATGGGCGTCCATCATGGTCGAGGTTTAGTAACAAAGAACAAGGTTTATTAGATCTCGATTTAATTTGAAGGCTTGTCTTAGCATTTTTTACAGTACGGTAGCACGGTAAGATGATTGTAAGCTCAAACGTGATATAAAAAAGCAATAATAATACGGTGTTTGTCAATTATGTATTTTTTTTTTTAATAATAACTTGTATTTTGAAAATATTAACTTTTATTTTTCAAAAAATTATTCATGTATTTAGATTATTTTACACACACAACAGATTACAAATATAAAAATTAAGAACATTTGTAGAGGACAAGATATTGTCAAAAATGGGATTTAAATTTGAATTGGGACTCAAAAGCGTATACAAGTACATAGAGACATATAGATATGATGGAAATAGAGGGTTACTGTATTAAATTTAAGACATTATTTGTTTATAATAGGATAAAACTTAAATAATATCATTTATTAAAAAAAAAAAAAGATGGTACATTAAAATACAAATAATAAAATGTACATATTTCGGAGAGCATTATATGAGTTTGCATTCTGTTTTTATAGGTGTCGCTTATTACGTGATTTAAATTTATTTATTATTTATATAATTTTTATATTTTTTAAACACAATGTTCATTGATAAACTTGATGCATGAGAATATAATATCACCGCTTTTATAAGGGGACGAACGGTGTCATGCAGTATTGTGCTTAAATATAAATCATTTATCACCTCTATTCACAACCGCACATTATAATAAATTAACACGTTCCCTCTGGAAGAATACCGGGTTTACGTCAATTACTTACGTGTGCAATAACTATTTTTTTTGCCTTTGTTTAATAGGTACGTACTGACATGTCTTTTTATGTTTATAGCTGTTTCTAAATGTTTGTCGGAATTAAAATTTTACATATTTTGTCTTATAACACATTTTTCTTAAACTTATCGCATTTAATTTTTTTATTTATGTAGTCGTTAGAAAGACAATTTTATTTTATTCAAAACAATTATTTTCTTTTCTCAAAATGTGCACTCACTGTAAGTACTTTATAAATTATTTAAATTATTATCCTTTGAAAGAAAACCCCACCTTAATGCATCGTAAATTTATATAGCATTGATTATAATTAACTACTATAAAGACGCCACACATTAAAAGAGATATACTAAACCTATGTTTTTGATGGAAATATACGTAGCGAAAGTGAGCCCATAATCTTTCAGCGACTTATTTATTGATATTGTTTCGCATACATTAGTAATTAATTACTATAATTAATAATATAGTTAAATAGATCGTTATTTATTCAAAGAAAATTATAATACGAAGATGGCAACGACCAGATTTAATAATTGGGTGGCACAACTGTAACTGTGACGCAAATGATGACACATCAGTGTATAAATTAGTTCATCTAAGTTTCATTATTATCCTTCGAGTATGTGATAGTTTGGGTTTAATTATCTACCTACCGAGGCCCGCGTTTAATTAAGCACATAGGACTAATTTGCTTTAAGATTTTTTCATTTAACAGTTACACTGGCACCAACTCCATTAATTTTGTTTTAGAAGCTATTATATTTAGACAGGACAAGGACAAATTAATAACTGATATCCTATCTTTCATCACGAATCGATATAATATGTCCATGCATGTCTACGAATTCCGTAATTGCCCCCCTCGACCCAATTTCATGTGAAATATATAGGCCAAGGGCAATTAAGTGACATTCAGCCGACTTTGTAGGATTTACACCTGGCGTTGCGACATTTTTAACGAAGATTATGGGGAATATTAAATTATAAGAAATTTAGATAGGTATCTAAACGAATATCCAATTTACGAGCTGATAACTGCTTTTTATACATTACTTAACGAAGGATATATTTTATCCATTAACTTATTTATCGTTCTTAAATATTAGAAAGCATTAATATATGTGGACAACTGAGATCATTGTGAGGCCAGTAATTTTGTTAAATGCTGAATTTGATGTAATTATTTGATTTGGTAAAATGTACATAACACTGAAGACATTTAATCTTGGAGCTAAAAATGTTCAAATCTTCGTTTAATTTATTTGGGCGTAACCAAAAGCGTATAACAATACGAAATGTAGTAATAATATTTATATAATTGTACAACTTTCACCCAGGGATGTAGATCGAAATATGGAAAAATTTAATCTGTGGATTAGTTCTCTATAAACAAAGTGCGCCTAAGAGACCCGTTTATTATACTGTGTATAAGATGGTTTAGTGTCTAGCAACTTGACGATACTCAGGGACAATATATGTATTTGGGAGAATGGAATTGTTCGTAATGAGGACTAGTGGTCCCATTGGTAGCAATGTACCTTGTCAGATCGACTTCCTAGCGGTTCCTTCTGGAAACTGTCGTGATTAATTCTTGTTGAATTCTTTGCGATGTGTTAACTTACCTGCTTTCATCTTCACCTCTCATCCTTCACCATGTATTTTTTATGGGATGATAGTGGGTCACTATTTCACAATCGTCCTACATATATATATTTGCCTTTTTTAAAACGTTCATTAATAAGTTTTAATATTTATTTACAAACAAATGTCTACCTGTCTATTGACGTCATGTCTTTTCACCGTAAAGATGCGCGGCACGTCGCCGGCATCGGTGAAACTTTATTACGAGAGTTTATTGTCATTTGGTGATTCTCCGCTTCCTCTCAAGTAAACATATTGTTTCTCGTATCATTTGTCATTAATGATGAAGACTTCCGATCTTACACTGTTTTTAAAATAAATAATTAGAAAGTAGCTGCACCCCGGGGCGTTGTCCGCATGAATTTTTTTTTTATACAACTTAGAATGGCCAACAAGCTGATGGCCCACCTGATGGAAAGTGGTAACCGTCGTCTATAGACATGAGCAGTACCATGGATATAACAGAGTATACTGTTTCGCCCATGATACCCCCCATGCGTTGCCATTCCTGAGAAAGTAAGCATACGTTATTTTACCACCTGTACAATTTTTATTCAAATTCTGTAACTGTTTATTTGCGATTAAATAACAAAAATCCAAATATTTTTACAACATTCACATCTATATGTTATTAAGATGATTTAGAATATTGTTTTTTAATAGGTGATAATGGAATGATAATACCGCTTTCGGTATCGGTATATGCCTTCAGGGCACCAGTGAGTGATGAGATAGATGAGGATGAAACGGGTCAGGTGGTCCATAACGACGAATAACGTTCCAGGAACCGCAATGAAGTCAACCTCATAGGGTATACTGCTGGCAATAGAGCTGTTAGATCCTCATTACTCACAATCCTTTTTTTCCCCATTTAGAATATTTGGGTACAACTACTCATGTGAATAAAAGCAACGATTGACAACAGAGGCACAATTTTATTCCTCAAAAATGGCTAAACATTGGGATTCGCAAGGATCTTATAAATCTGTAGTGTCAATGTTTAAAATATTTATATCCTAGATTATACTTACAATCAGGTGGGCCATTAGATGCCTACTATTCGCATTTTATTAAACGGTGCATTTTATTAAACGGTAGTATAAAACTAGGACCACGTATTTTTTTAAATAATTTATAAATTTAAATTAATTTATCTACTTACGATTAGTGAGTGAATTCATTTAAGAAGATTAATTAAAATTGGACCATGTTTAGAATATGAAATCAAGGATGTGATAGTAGTGAAAGTAGTATCATTTAAATCTGCCTACTTGATCCATTAGATATCAGTAAATTAATTGAATTTAAATAAATTAATCTTGTACTTATCTAGAAAATAATTATGTAAGTAATATTCTGCAATTTTTTTTGCAAGTAGTCATAGAGCGTAGTAAAGTTTATATGATAGGACAGTATCAGATTTACAGATGTTGTTGTCAATTGTGTGGATGAAACAGAGCACAAAACGTCGCGTCGTCTGTATTTTCTCGTAGTTAAGCTGCACATTATTCTCTGGGGCAGTGTCCTAGTTACTATCTAATGATAGGTATTGCAGTACTGCCTCAAGAAACTAGTTTAAAAAGCAAGCAAATTGTAAATAAACGGTTTCTTATCTTTCTTAAAATATGTTTGTTGAATTTTATAGATATAATGTCTGTAAAATTAGGTATATAATGTTATAATCATGCAATTTGATTATATTCTTCTTTCAACTTCTCGAGGAAATACAATTGGGGTTCTTTAGATTGATAGTGATTATGTAAATATTAGAGCGCACCTTATCTTAGGTCTTATCATCACTTACCGTAAGGTAAACTGCAAACCCAGAGTGGCTGTTGCCGCTGCTGGTAAAATTGATGATTTGGGCTATTATTTCTCGGGAGGCCTGCGACTGTGACGCGCAATAGCAGACCATGTCTCACCTCCTGTCCTATCCTGTGTGTCCTTAACAACGAGACGACCAACAGTGCTCTGAAAGTTGTTAAGTTTTGGTCCAAATATATTTAGGTTGCCTCGAAAGAAGAAGAATACCGTCAGGTTAGGTTTGCCTTAAGCGTGAACCCATTTTGAAATTAATAGCTTGTACTATGGACATTCGATTACTGTTAGACACACTTAAATACTTTTTATATATAAAAAGTTAAACACTTCTGTACTTACAAGCATACGCATGAATACAAATGTTTGTTCGTTTTGTGCGGAAATCAAATCTGCTACTATCGGAAGAGATACACAATCAACCATGGTAGTGTAGCTCTTTCCGATAGTAGCAGATCTATTAATAACCAATTAATCATTGAAATCCGTTCACTCATTTTCTCGTGATGAGGAAATAAACACATAAATTCTATAAAATGACATTAACTAACTCCTCTAATTATTTTGCACAAACGGTAAACAGCGTTAGATTTAAAATTTACAAAGAAATTGTAGAGTAGCTACATTTACTACATTTATAGAATGGCAAAGTAAACTGCTCTTCGGAATAATAATAAAGCAAGCGAATGTTTTATTAGTCTATTATCTCGTAATTTTTCAGAGAGGAATGTAAACAGATCGTTTAAGAATGATCAGTACGAAGTATTATCACGTTTGAACACGCGAACAATTGCACATTGTCACGCGTGATCAACTGTAAATATGTGGGCCAGTATATCGCGTGAACTAAGTAAACATGGCCAGCAACTAGTTCATTTATTAATAAACTTGCTCTCGTAATTTGGGTTAAAAAATTTACTTTGTGTTATTCCAAAATATGGTCTATTTGTGTATCAATTTTCATTTAAATCGCTCTTAGAATTTAAGCGTGATTGAATAACAAATATACAAACATCTTTACAAACTTTCACATTTATGCGAGTAATATTAGCATTAGTATGATAAAATAACATAATAATATTGTATACTAATGTTTGCATAAAACTTTCTAAAATTAAGACTATTCAGATAAGAAATTAGTTAAGAATATAAAATATGGGACTTAGTTACATAGGTACTGAAGGACAATAGTTTCGATTTCTTTTAATAAATGACTTATTAGATAAATATCGGAGCATAATTTAAATTAGAATAGATGCTTCTTATTTTGCATATTTTAAATTAAGAATTTAACTTAGTTAAGATTACCTCTTTTTTGATTTCCATATATAACGAAGTAAACAACATTAAGAAAATGAAAGTTGAAGTTGAACACAATGTAGTTTGAGAGTCGAAACTATTCAGACAATGAAAGACGTCAAGTCGGCTTAATAAGGTTAATCTATAGACATAACCTCTCTTGTTTATTGCGACCTTTTGCATAACAATATGTAATAGTTACTATATGCTATAAGTAGATTTATACTTGTAAGTAATTTTATAATAAAAGGGCAATAATATTTGTACGTTAAAAAAATCCGCGAGATGTACTTAAGTATACGTAGCCGTGAGTACGAACTATCTATTGCAAGAAAATTAATATAACCCGTGTCTGTTGAAAATGTGAAATGAACATGACTTTGTATAATTAACAATTTTTCCCATTCGAATACGTGTCCAGTAGGCATCTATTATCTCTGTTATTTACATGTTAATTAGGTGTTTAAGGCTAGTGTTTAACTATCTATCTCAATTTGTAAACGGAACACAAACTATTATTATACTATAATATTTAGTACAATTATAAAATATAAAGATGAAAATGTCAATATTAGTTTAAAATTTATGAGAACATATATACCTATGAATATATAAGATAAAAGAAAGGGTACAGTTAGATAAACGATACTTTTTCCCGAAGTAATAAATATTTTATATCTGATCGACATATTTTTTGCGTCAATGAAATGTCTGCATTCGTCCTTCGTTTGTGAAAATATTACTTTGTAATATGAATGTTAACTGATTAAATATTGAAAGTATATAGACCCGTATGACGGCGTTATAATGCATTGCTGCAGTAACCTTGACCGTATTCTATGTTCTGGTAACACCTGGCATTATTATTAAAAATATCCAGCATTCATGCGGGCGTCGAAGGCTAGTGGCGGATAATTTATGGTCCATTATTTAGGTAGGCACTGGGCGTGTTTAATAAACAATAAACTTGTTGAGTTCTCGCTTAATACATAATGTGAAAGGTGAAAAGATTTCAATTAATGAATAAAAAAAACTTTTTTCAACTATCTGTTAATACGTCAATGTAAACATCTTAAGAAGAAGAATAAAAATATTATATTTAATATTATTAAACGACATAAGAAAGATATAACTAGATACATTTGAAAGGACCGTAAGACCTAAAAATGCCATCTGTCACTAATAAGAAAACATAGAGATACGAACCAAATGTTACTTTTCTCACAATATAAACATATATTTATTTTGTATTCGTTATTTTTTTGTTATTTTTTATTTAACTACTTAAATAAAAAACATGTTAGACAACAATGATGCTCACTGTTGTTTAATCCTTTCACTTGATCTATGAGTGAAAAAAGTAAATAATTTTACTGTAGATAAGCTTTAAATCGCGTTTTTGTTTACGTGAATTAAGAATAAAACTATCCTATGTCTTAATAAAGTCTATCTGTATAATAAATTTCATACAAAAGCGCTTAAGCATTATTGTGTAATAAATATTCAGAATTCTACAAACTGTTACATTTACATTAGTAGATTAAGATAAACAAGATTAAGATAAAATTCCAATCCAATCCAATCAGCCGTTAACTGTCCACTGCTGAACATAGGCCTCCTACATAAGTTGTGTTTTACCAGTAAGGAAGTGGGGTTTTACCAGTTGTTGCTATGCTTAACAGGCGGGTTGGCAACTGCAGTTATAATTTGGTGATGTTTTAAGAAGGACGCTGCTGCCTATCCCTCGGTTATTAAGATAAAGTTATTGTATTGTTTATTATTAAAATATATTTGTACCAAATTATTAGTAAGCATTTCACGCGCCGTCTTGTCTAACTAGTTACAAATACTGTTATTATACATTCTTACAGAAGTGAGTCAAACTAATCGCCGGCCATGTAGTTTCGAATGTACAAATAACCTCGTCATTATTATAAACACACTTGTATAATATATTGATAATAAAGAGCATCTGCATTTATTGAGTTTATACCGGTATATATATTTAATTAATAAATCACAATTGTATAATAATATTTTAATAACATTGTAACACAAAGTGCACGCACGCATTATGCAAAGACTAAAATATTTTGTTATGTTTTCATGCAAGGCTGCGTGCACGTTGCATTATCTTCCCGCGGTGCACAAAGCATAAACAAACACACCGATTATAGCACGATGTTGTACCTTCAACATGTGGGTTTATGTAATCTTAACTTCGAGTGTGGTGCGCTTTAATGCGATTTGCGATGCGGTACTTTCTCTCGTACTAGTACAGCCGTGACATTGTGAGTTTGAAGGTTTGCCGAACGAAAACTGATATGAACATATTATTTTATCTAGTGAAGTTGATGCAAATTGTTAATTTGTTACAAGTCATCAATAAATTTTGTTTTATATATTTATTAGTACAGAAATTTATCTGATTAGTGTATTAAATAAATGACTTAAAAAACATTGAGGTCGATTTTAATGCATCGTTTTTATCACTATTTTTTAAATTAAAAATCCAATTTGAAATTACACCAAAATCCTTATTCTAAGACTAAGGATCAAATTTATAATAGATGTAAGTTAGAATTATTTCAAATATCCTTCCCTTTATGTTTTAACATACTTGCAGAATTAAAAATAAAGTTGCATGAAGTCACCAGCGTGAATTTATCCAACTAATTTTATAAATGAGACAATTGAGACTTTTGTATATTTGGGTGTTTGTTATTCAATTTTAAATACCTTAATGATGATAATAATATTTTTATTCAAGTGAGATACAGTTGTATAAAGTACAATTTACAATTTATATTGAACGAGAAAAATATCTGCATTACTATCAGTCCCCAAACTAGGCCAGACCTGTATCTTGGAGACTAAATGGCTAAATATATTTGTATGATATCTATTACATGGTAGGCCCATGTAATAGATTAACACATAGAGTGTTATATAGTTGTATTCACAATGCAACATTTGGTGTGGCTGAAATAAAACGCATGCCCTTTTTTTACAAGATAGGAAGAAGTAACAAGCAAACAAACCCCCGTATTTATAATGTTATTATAAGATTCACGCGAGAAGAGCTTCCGGCTATGTATTTACTAACTGTACCACACAGTTAGTACAACATAGCCGGTGTAATTATTGAGAATAAATAAACCGCGAAATAATCGACCGCGGACTGGTTCCCTTGCGCAATACGAACGTAACTGAAGACGGTGTTAAGGAGCCTGTTACGAGACGCGAAAAAAGTGAAATGTTTTCGAGAGTCAACAAACTCGAAAGCGGAGGAGTCCAAGTTGGTTTGGTTTGAACGAAACTAGTATTGACGTAAACTCGATTGCCGTCACATTTCAACAGCTAACTTCCTTTGTCTTGTATTATTTTTACCATCATGTGCCTGATTTATACGCTGGTGACAGGCGTGACAACACTAGCTGTATTCCGCTGATTTGGTTGTGCGAATTAGGATAAAAAGCCTCTAATGCTTTTTCCCGTGTATCAAATTTGATTCAGCTGCTGTTCCCCACATTAATTTAACAAGTTTTATTGATTTTATAAAGGTGAAGTTTATGGGCATAATAGGATATTGACACCTGCTACTCAATCAGACACATATGGCATAATTAATTTGTAATTTGGTTAAACAGATTTACCATATTCTAGATTAACACATAGTATACATTGTATGTTAATTCACGTAAGTAAAGCAACGGGATTCAACTAGTTTTGAAATTATACAATAGAACTTATAGTTACTTGTAATACAACACTATCCAAACTGGTTATTACCATTATGCTAATCATTACACGCATTATTCTCTCCAATTGATTCAATAGAATGTCGGACAACGTACATATATACTGCAAACATTATTATTTATTACTTAATTAACATTTGTGGAACTTGGATTTCAACAACATAATGCATAAAAAAGAGGGAGTAATGAAATGGATATAAAAATGTGTGTAAACGAATTTAAGAGAGAGACAAGGATAGGTACGTATTTCTTAAGGGGATAGTAATGCAATGGTAACCCTGATGTGTTATCGACCAAAGGGGTACTTTTGAGAGATGATCAGTGAAGATGAAAGTAAGTTAAGAAAGTGTGTGTGTTAAACTAAGTGAAGAAATCGTCTAGAATTAAACTCGATCGTTTCCAGGTGTACTGTATAGAGATGGACCTAATATTAATAATTGATAGTAACGAGACTGATACACTGTTTTACTGACAACACCTTTCCTTCTAGAGGTAGAAGGCTTCTATTTGAACCTGTACATCAACTAAATTGAATATATACTGATGTAAGGACAAATTGACAGTATTCAGAATAAATGATTACGTAAATGACGAAAGATATGAATATTTTTTTTATACCATAATGGTAGGAAACAAGCATACAGCCTGTCTAATGGTAAACGGTTATTGCAACACTAAGGGTGTCACGTGCGCGTTGTTGACCCTGAAGAAACCTTAATACACCCTTTTTGCAGAACCCCATATTGTAGCTTCGAGGGAAAACCTTGGCAGCGAGTTTATTTTACAGTCTTAGCGTTCGCGGGAGATAACTCCTCCGAAACCGCAAAAAATTAATAATGCTAGCGAAGCACATTTTAAAGCATTGTGTAGTCTCTGTTATTCTCACTACTATTTAACTTTTAGCTTTACATTTGCTATTTCGTCCGTATGACCGGAATATATTGATCGTCTGTGTTAAAAAATAGCTAATGTCCTTCTTACTACGTAGGTAGCAAGATTTTATGACTATTAATTAAACTGTTAAAGTGCCAAGAGGATTTCCCATTTAAAATAAGTAAGGATTTAAAAATGTAAATATATTAGAAAAAATATGAAATAAAAGAATAATAATAATAAAAAGATCTTGATATATGTTACAAACAAACGAGGGATTTTCCTTTCATCGAATGCGACCTACATACAAAAAGTAGAGAGACCACACCAAACACTCCCACGCTTCTGGGAAATACTCGTTAGTGTTTTAACAATTTATTAAAATGTCAAAAGTGGCATACGGGTCGTAAAAGTACCTGTTACTTTCATGAGTTTCCCCAGTTAACGTAGTCCATTAAATTTTATAATAATAATTAAAAGCGATGACAAGTTGATGTGTTGACGTTTCGCTGATTGCATTAGTGAACTGTGAAAACATATTAATCATTATTGTAGGTTTCGTATATACACATATACATGTATGTACGTATTTATTTGCCTTGTTTCAAAATTTCTAAGTAAAAACTAATATTATACTGAGATCTACCAATTAAATTATATACAATACGCTGGCGATGAATGAAACAATGTGCGTCAAAGTTTCATCCCACATCGTCTAATAGATTGACTTTACTGACTTCGAATAAGTTTTCCAACATATACATTATTATTTGTATGTGAACAGCGGTATATTTAACATTGTTATGAAAGATTAGCAACATTGAACCGGCTGCCAAAAACGTGCCGTCTGTCCGGAACTAGATGGAATACGATATTAGTAGGATTTTACTCCCTTCTCGTGCGTCAAACGTCGATCAACCATACATAAAAAAATATTCAAGTATCCTGTACATTTATTTACGTGCGATCGTAATTGTCTTATCCCATTATATATATTTGTTTGAAACGGTTGGTAGATTTATGGTATAATAATAAAATACCAGTACGTTATTTTTGATAAAAGTTTTTAGTGTTTCTCAATTTATAGACATTATAAGAAAACGTTGTTGATAAATAAAATTCAATGCTCACTTTTAATTTTATACTATTGGGAGTTCTTGTCATTTAGAAGCTATAATCAACGTAAGGAAAGGTAAAAAATAATTACATCATGTTCTCGCCGAGTACACATCCGTGAATTCATTGAGAAACTTCCCGTGCAGGTGCCAGTTGCTCGTATCTAGGCACAATAATAGGCAAGAGGCAAACGGCAAGTGGTTCAGTATGATTACAGATTACGCGCTCCGTGATCAAAGACTATTGAACTGTCTGATCCAATGAATAGAAAATATCTTTAGATTGTCTTCATAAGCTACTACTCCTATTATTATGTATTGTTTTGTCTGTAGATTAGGGTTGTCGAAAAATGTAAAGAGAAATTTGTGAGATTTCAATTCAGGGTATAAAAAACGCTTGAAATTAAAAAAGTTTTCATGAGAATTACGGAATATTCTCGAGAGGCTTCTGAACATGGCCTTAGTATTTATTAATCCAATTGATAAGCCAAAGTATTATTGACATGATCGGCAAATGGGGATTCCTTGAATATTGCTTCTGGCTAAAATACGAGTGTAGGAAATTTGACTATGAATTATGTGTTTTCTAACATCGTATTACTATACGATACTAGAAGGTAATTCTTTTTTTTTGAGCTAAATTACAGTAGGGTACTCTGTTATATAGTGTATTTGGTAACCCTAGTGAAAAAAATTTTATATTTTTTTTTAAATATGTAAAAGACCTGGAAATTATATTCATTTGGAGAAATAATATTTGACAATTGGGTTAAAATAAAAAAAATACATCTGGCAGCCCTGTTTGAAAATGAGGTTCTAATCCAATCAAATCGAGTTTAGTTCAACCTGTTACATATTTGAATTAGTTTAGATTTTTTTTAATTTAATTATCATCTTACATTTTATTTTCGTTATGTCAAATCTTGTGAACGGTGGAATAGGGTTCGTTACGTAGCACAACTACTTCAATGGAAGTAGTTAGTAGGTAGGTTATTATTATGAAGTTAATATTTGTTGCTTTGTCGTGAATCAGCTGCTGCACGCGATTAGGGGGTCGAGCTTGAAATCCATGTTAAACCTTCACCTTCGTCACGAAAGAACATCATTTCCGAATAAAAACTGGTATAAAACGTAATTAAATTAATAAGTTCCGAAAGTTTTTTTATTTAATTTTATAGCGTAGGCATAGTACTTTATTGTTTATAGTTATAAATTAACGCATTACTCGTGTGGTTAGTTGGTCCTTGACACGAAATATTTAATGGTAAATAAACTCTTTATCCACTGAACGTTTCGTCTTAATTAGAATATCCGGCAATACAGTAAGTACGTCAAATAAGGTCATGGAAGTCAATTTATATTATACCAGCTATCCGTCGCGGCTAGATAAATAGAAAAATGATAGGTATATAAAAAATAAATTAGTATTTTATATTAGTTTAAATAGGCAAATTTTTGATACTTTGGGTTATGTTGTTGTAATTTTCTTAGAGCTCCTAAATTTTTTTAAAATAATCTATATTCTATGTTACTCCCTGAAAATGTAGCTTATTATAGGTGAAACAATTTTTAAAATCGGTTCTGTAGTTATTACAAACAAATAAACAATCAAATCTTTCCTCTTTATAATATTATTATAGTTAATAATAGAAATAGCCTTCGCAATAAAAAGGCCTTAATCATTGTAAAACCAATTGTAATGTCTAATATTTTATTTGTATAGTAAACTTGACCTGTTTCCTTGCTTAATGGCATTTATAATGATATAGATATTTTAATTCCATGTAACAATTCACTTCACCAGTACTTATTATTATTATTCAATAAAATGAGTTTGGCGTGCTAAGTAATTATATAAAAAAATAATAAAACTCAAAAGGGGTTAATTCGACAGTTTAGCACAGCTGTTGTTTATTAAATTTACTTTAATGAAAAAATATAGTATATTTGAGTATACCGTTGCGTAAGAACGCACAACATTTTAACTTATGACTGTAATTAAATCGTAGAGTTAAGTAAGTTTGCGTGACTTATTTTTCATTCAACACTTCGTTGTTTTAATATTCCACAATAACGTAATGTTCCTGTTATTTGTTGTAACAAAAACAATAGTATTTATGTACGCTAATACAAGTTCAACATTTCAATTGTTTAACTAAGGATTGTGACGGTTGTGACGAAATAAGGAAGTTAGGTCGATAATAGGTAACTAGGAACGAGTTATTGAGAATATTTCTGCTCATGCGATTGAGAAATTATAAAGATTGTAATTTTTATAATTGTTGTGCTTTTATTTTTAGGTTTCCTTTATTCTTTTTAGGTAGATGCTTTAAATATTACTCAATACAATCAATATCAATAGTGTTGCTAGACAATAATCGATAAGTTAATCGATATTACTATCAATACTATCGATAGTCGATATGCGGATTTTCGAACGTAGTAAGTTAATTACTCGTAATAGTGGTCCAAATTCACTGCTCAAGTGAGTAACCGCACCACTAGATACGTTTCTACGATAAGAACAACATAATTTCCTTATTTTTTTCTAAATTTACAATATACTTTAACAACAGGTATTATTGTGATATCATTCATATCATTCAAGGTGTCGTATTTTTAACAGATTTTAGTTAATTAAGCTTCGAAGTGTGACTTACGGTTCTGTATAAACTGGGCTTCATTGATTCGCTTCTTTTAACATCTTGTGGTTAAATAATAGCGATTGTGTGTGATAGCACTGAACACATTGTATTATTATTCCCTTATTCCATGAAAAATAGTTATAAAATAAATAATAATAAACAGTTGTAGGCATAAAGACAGTACATGTGCCTTTAGGCATTTAGATAAACGACGGGCGTGCTCCAAATTTTGACGCTATTTATTTCTAATATTGCATCATGTAGGTACTTGTGTAATCGTGAATGGTTGTAATAGACGAATTATCTTTTACGACGAACCTGTAGGTATTTTTGTCCGCAAATGATAATGAGTTCTTAGCAATTTTTTACCATGGCAAGAAACGCTAACAACCGTACTAAAGGTTCAAACAAACCATATGTATTATTTTTTTAAATTTCAACCCGTGACAGTTTAATTATAATTTTTGGTGTTTTTTTTTTACAACGGATGTGTGTAATGGGCGAAAAGTATTTCATTTGTACAAGCATTGTAAATAAAATCACATTTAAACTACTACTTGTTTTATCTTTTACTCGTTACAATTATTTACATTTGCTTTACTCACATGTTTTTTTCGGGATGGCCCGATTAGTTTACTTTTAATCGTGTTAGTTTCTTGAAATCAGACGATGTTATTTGTTTTGATCTTTGAATATCCTATAAATACTTATTGTATTTCTATATCTATAAAGTAATATTTTTTAATAACTTGTATCTTATCTTGTGTATATGTATGTGTAGTACACGTTGGGGTCAATTCTGAAGTGCTATTGTCTATATTTATATATGTCTAAATTTCTTTTTATAGTTCAACTAAGTTATTATGTTATGGCACGGATCTATGAAAAATATATTTATTGTGGTTCTAATTAAAATCTATTATAAGTTTATATTGATTTTTGAAATAAAAATTTCGTTAAATATTAAACTGGCATTTTAATTTTCCTTCTTATTCATAAAAAAGTTAAACGTCTCATAAACAAACCTAATTTAGCTATTAAAGTGTTTTGTTTTTCTTTTGCGCTAAATTTTTTATTTGAAAGTGACAAAATTCTATAATAGTTAAAATAGCAAGTATGAATAAGGAGGTTAATATTCTGTTTATGTAGCAATAGGTATCACAGTAGAAGCTGTGCTTAATACGAGGTCTGTCCGGAAAGTTCGTATAAAAGTGTTCTGGAATGCGAGAAAGAGGAGTGGGGAGGCCAGGTAAGCGCAGGACCCCTTCCTTATGTCCCTAACAATGCTTCAGTTCTGGTCTGACCGCCGTGCGGTGCGAACTGGCTTGTCACGCCATCTGTGAAGTTAAACGAAACCCCGTCGGCATGGAGCCGGCTTCCGTTGAAGAGCAGCGCGTCGTAATCAAGTTTCTCTCGAAACTCGGCAAGAATGGCCGTGAAATTTTTGCCGATCTCAGAACAGTTTATGGGGATGATGCTGTGAAGGAACCAACCGTCCACAAGTGGCTAAAAAGATTCAGAGAGGGCCGAGAAAGAGTTCGATGTTCGGGGGATTGTCCATCAAGAATTCGTCCCTCCAGGCCAGACAGTTGATGGAAAATTCTACGTCGATGTGCTCAGACGCCTCAAAGCTCGTGTGGCACGAGTTCGTCCAGAATTGGCGCGAGAGGGGCGTTGGATTCTTCACCACGACAATGCCCCTGCCCACACCTCTCTTGTTGTCCGTGAGTTTTTGAGTAAAAATTCCATTACGGTGACTGAACACCCCGCCTATTCGCCGGATTTGGCCCCGTTGTTACTTCTTCTTGTTCCCAAAAACCAAATTGGTACTTCGGGGGCGGCATTTGGGGGACATAAATGAGATAAAAAAAGCTACGACGGGGCAGCTGAGAAACCTACAACCAGAGGACTTTCAAGGAGCCTTCTCACAGTGGAAACGGCGTTGGCACAAGTGCATTATGTCACAGGGGGAGTACTTTGAAGGGGATAAAATTGATTTACCTGAATAATTGTAAAATAAAATTTTTAAAAACTTTTATACGTACTTTCCGGACAAACCTCGTACATCGATCTACCTACGTTACACTGTACTTCATAGGTATTAAGCAACGCTTACACACATTTATATAAACTTATTTGTAATAAACATAAAATTGAATCATTTCAACGAAGTGATTCATGGATAATTTATCATTTACGATGTACACGATGAGTACTTACTTTAAAAATAACAACAGTTTATGTTCCAAAATACATCTTAGTAAATACTGTCAAAAGTGTTACTATGTTTATTAAAGTTTTGATGAATTTATGTTTGGATGCAATATTTTAAATCAAAGTGTTCTCTTTAATAAAACCGTGATTCTGTTGCTCCATGAAATTATATTAAGAGTTTTTATACCATAAAATTGGCAACATCTGAATTACTTGCTTTTAGCGATAAGGCCGTCCATTGTTTTCTCAGTGTGAACATTTTTTGTAACTGTTCGTATTTATCTACTACAAATAAGTTTACTACTGTAATCTTTTGGAGGAAATAATAAAGAGTATCTATCTATCTACTTACTCTTCAATTTCGAAAACAAGTGATCTTAAATATGGATCCAATATTATAAAAAAACTGACTTTCTATTATTTAAAAAAAGAGGCTACTTGATTTTATACTATACAATCATTATTAAATAGCTAGCCATAAATAAATAGTTTTTTATTGTTTTAAAAGTTTTTCTTTTAATTATAGACACTTTGTATTTATTTTACGTATTAAAATTACTATAATTTTATTGTAGTAAATAGATCACTCTTTAATAACAATATTTTTTAAAATATGTACAGTATTTATTAATGTATAATATAGATATTGCTAGTTTTATAATATAAATCCTTTTTAACTGTCTTTATCTTAATAGAAGTGCGTTAGTGAACTTGCGGAGAGTGGTGATTGGAACTGTGGGATACAACCTTCGGCGGTTTACTGGTCTATTTTAGTCTATTCTTGATTAAACACGTTCTAGTAATTGTCATACCCAGTGTGCAAATTAATGAAGCGTTAAATAAATTATTCACTGTTGATTGGTATTTTTTTAAACTGCTGTAGTAATATACTTTATGACGTTTTTACAGTTCATGGGTTCATTATTTATTCAAGTAAGTAGGTCTTATATTGGATTCCGTCCAATGAATACATTTTGATCGTCATCCTTGACGTATAGTGGTGACTGGTGATGCTTACGTTTTTTAATCAACTTCAAAACGAAGGAGCTTCTCAATTCGGTTGTATTTTTTTATGTTTGTTATCTCATAACACTGTCAGTTGAAAACTGAATTGGATTTTTTGTATGCTTGCGTAAGTTTTTTTTTTGATGGGTGAAAATGCTATGGTAACCCCGCCTGCGCTAACGGGATACGCTGGCGGAGCACCAGTGAAGGGTGATAGATAAGAATGAAAGCAGGCCAGTTAGCCCATTATGATGAATTCACCAGGAATTAACCATGATAGTTTCCAGGGGGAACCGCGAGGAGGTCGATCTGGTTGGGTATATTGCTAGCAATGGGATTCTCAGTCTCCATTACTAACAATCCCTTTCCCCCTGCTTGCGTAAGTTGGGTCCATAGAAATTTTATTAAAATCGGTTAAGTAGTTTAGTTGTTAAATTAAAATAACTGGTTTTGTCAAAATTGAAGTCGGTTTTTTTTTTGTGGAACACTAATTACTGCACAATAGTTAGGTTTATGTAATGAATTCAGATTTATGGAGTAATCTATATAATTAGTTTCTACTTAAAATCTACACAATTGTTAGGCAAATATGAGAAATAATTTATACGCATATCTGACCAATAGTTTGTATTATATCAGTGATATTGGCTGAATTGATTTAGTGTTTAGCAAAATAATAAAAGCTGAGCGCTTATGTCCGTCGATATGATATGTTGTTATTTGGTAAATATGTAGAGATAAGTATGTTAAATTGTAGGCAACGGTACACATTACATACAAGTATTAAGTAAACATAGAAGTGAAGTGCCATCTGCTACAGACTAGATAAAATATTATGGCGTACCTAGGTGGGTTACCCCATCAATTCTTCTAACATTCTCTTTCAGTGGTGACGTACATGGATTGCCTACTAAATAAAAATATGTCAAACGTATTTAGGTTGCTTTATTTACATTGTATTTTGATTATAGTTGCAGAACTCTTATATCAATACTGGAAAGGCACACTTCTACAGGCAGGCATACTTATACTAATACTATCACAAATGATTTGTGATGTCATTTGTGATAGTACTAGTAGAAGTATTATGATTAGCTATATATGAGTAAAATAGGGTTATTAATGATATAGTTGTAGACTAAATACTTTACTTACAGTTATTATTATTCGTTTAAAAGCTAAATATGTAGGCTTACTTCTTATTTGATGCCTCTCGTCGAGTGATTGAAAATATAGATATAATTTCTTAGAAAAATAATATATAAAGAAAGTTGAGTGCCATTTACGTCATTGTCTTTTTATAATTTAAAAATTTAAATTTTAAAGCTTTTTAAATGATAAAATCTAAATTTAACTAAGTTTTGTTTAGTTTCCATGTAATTGAGATATATCGATTGACCGCGATAAAAAGTACCTAACCTATGTCCATCTTTAAGTAGTATGTGTATTTTAAATTTCAGAACAAAGAGAGGTAATAAACAAATAAACTCATTTTCTCCTTTATGACATTAATTACTATTGAAATTTTTACAATACCTATTTTGGTACTAGGAAGAAACTATAAAGTAAAAGCAGATTAAAAGTACAAAGAGCAGAGAACATAGAATTATATAAAATTTTCGCTACTGAAGTCGAGCAACGAAAGAATACATTTAGAACCCTCATAAAATGCTTTTAGCATGATTCATCATAATTAACATAGTCTATCAGTCATTATTATCATAATATTTATTATTTTAAAAATTAAATTGTACATTCCTGTTTAAAACGTCTTTCTTTATGATGTCTAGTTTATGTTATCGTTGTTTTCAATCTGTCAGTTACTTTATTTTCAGTCTGGACAACAATATAAGGTACAACGTACATGGTTGTACCCACGCGGAATTAATACTCATTTTCAATAATAAATAAATCATCAGGAAAGAAAACAAGGCAGGTATTTTTGTGGAGTGTGACGTCTGAAATCCAAACGCAGCTGTCTCCACTGTCCAAACTGACATAGACACTATTATTTTTAATCTAAAATTCGCATGTCAACATTAATCTTAACACCCATCGGCGATGAAAATAGCTCTGATGGTGGTTACAATAAGGCACCATATTCGTACCCTTTTTCTGTATCTGTATAGGTACTATATAATACTTAATGCACGTCCTAATCTAATAAAAGAACTACCGTTCGTGTTTTCTCTACTTCTTCTACTTTCTAATACCACATCTTTTTGTTCTCAGAATGTGTTATCATGTGACAAGGGCACCAAAGATTACTTTTAATGTATTATAATGGAAGTATGGTGAACTAAACCCGCCTGGGCTATCAGTATACGCTGGTCGGTACCAGTCGAGGGAACATAGGTGAGGATGGGAGCAAGTTAGTTAGGTCATCGTGACGAATTAAACAAGAATTAACTATGACTTTTTCTAGAAGGGATCGCTCGGAGGTCGATCTGACAGGGTATATTGCTAGGAATGTGGTCGCTAATTAACGTACTAACGTAGCTATTACTATTCTACACTAAAAATAGGCTAAGAATTTTTTTACTCTGACAATATTATAAGAAAAATAGCAATGACGTGTTCTATTCCCTTAGTAGCCTCTTACGACATCTGATGATGATTGTGTATTCTTAATTCGTCATCACACGAATAATATATATACATATAAATAGCCATGTGGTCCTAGCATAGAATGAGCCATCCCTTCCTTTCCCGTGGGTGTCGTAAGAGGTAACTAAGGGAATTTAATTGTCAAGGGGGTAGAAGTGGGTAGCAGTGCCCCTCTTAAAACATCACCATAACTTAACTGCAGTTGCTAATCTGCCTGTCAAGCGCGGCAACTATTGGCAATAACCTCCAGGGGTGAGGTGTATTTTTAGCAGCGGGCAGTTAACAACTGATGTGATGATGATACATATAAATACATAAATAATAATTATAAATATTATAATTAATTTTATAAATATGTAGGAAATATGATAGTAATACAAAACTACTGGCTATTTTGTATTCTGTAAACAACTAGCATGCATTTTGATTACTTTAAACAAAGTGGTACGAGTGCGTCATTCAGATTTGAATACAATATGTATATACAATTTCCATAAATACTGTATTCATGTAATAGATATATAATTAGCAAAAAAGAGCATTGTTGTGGAGTACACATATGTCATTTAGAGTTTTTATATTCTTACTATATATAGCAAATTCGAAATTGACACGCAGCTCCATTGTTTTCCTTTTGGCTTCCCTTCACGACCCTAGTCTTTTAAGTTCTTTCTGCTAATATACATATATTTCCAATGACCATTTCTGGTTTTCCTTGTCGTGCACAATTATATATTTGTATGATCGTATTAACGTAATTATCATTCAGCTATTAATTATCCATTGCTAATCTCCCACAGATTGTCATGAGAAACAGTCCCGAGTAACTTAACTTCTTAACAAAAAACTTGAGGTCATTGTTCCATCAGCAGAAACACCCTATTATTGCATATTCTGGCATAGCTCTTCCAGAATTTGTATTCCGCATCGGTTACCAGTTATTCAAACTACTTGAAAATTAAAATAACCTGAAATTTTATTCTATCACGCAGCTATTCTTTATCACAATATAAACACTTGTTTGTCAAATGTTATTTGCAATTAAAGTGGCACATTTCATTCTTCCTATTTAGCTATAGAAATACGTAATAACATTTAGACGAGCAAATATTTTTGGAGCACACTATAGAACTATTACTTTGGTAAGATATATTAAGTGTTAACTTTTATATTATGAATCAACGACAGTATTCAAGTTAGATATTTAATTGAACAAGTTTTCCAAGAACAACGGACACAGGTTTTTTTTATGAGATTAGCCCAAGGCAAATGATCTTAAACACCAATGATCATGGGTCGACATATGTAATCAATTTTCGATTGTTACGGTATCCTATATTTATGAAAAGAAGTTAGTGGTTATGTACGTGGTTATGGAAAATATTTCGACCACCTTTCTTGGACCTTTCTCGGAATTGGACAACTTCCGAACGAGTTTCTTAAATAACAGTGGTTTTCGGTTTGGTATATGCTGTGGGTGTATATATATATATATATATATATATATATATATATATATATATATATATATATATATATATTTATTTAAAGGATTTGGTATATGTTCTGTGTGTGTATATATTTTGCCACGATTGAAGTTTTTTTATTTGTGGAACACAATCTTCATAACTGTAACATCGCTTTTACTGAACACGTTTTCATAACACATTTTGTATTACATAGGGTTTACTTCTAGATATTACTCCTTCATATACATTTTGTGACGATAAAATCTGATGTATTTTTTGTAGTATACAGTACATATATATTTGTTCTGTATTGAATTGAACCATCGACAAATGTATTTGTTATGTGTAGGCACGTAACATAATCGTACTTACTTGCGCAAATCGTAACTTTGATAATTGCAACAGTAAAAATTGTGTAAAAATTTATCTACCTATTTATTTTTTTAGCTAATTTGCATCGCGCGAGTAGTTGATTAATATCGTACACATTTAACACATTCATATAGAAGTGACTACTTTCTTTCACTTCATTGGGATTATCAACTTTCGGAAATAAAGTGTTGCATTTGACGAATATGTTAAATACTATAAAGACGATAAATCATATTTGATATCTCTATTTAAGCGTTATATTATTAAATATATATGATTATAACTAAACCAATTAATCAAATTCTGATGTACTGTTAATCTTTACTAATACGTGTATTAGAAATGTGAAAGTGAATTTGTTAAATCTTGGCGCCTCGACGGCCAAAGCAATCGTTATAAAATGTGGTATACAGTATACACCAGAGGGAGACTTTGTACAAAAGTCGATTGCTTGGATACCTCTGTCCCATTCGTATTTCTACCGTGAAGCAGTTTTGTTTGCATGGCTGTGTTTCGGTTTGAAGGGTGGGATATAGCGTGGATTTACAGGGTACAGAGGAATAACACCTGAGTCCTCAGGAATGGCAACGCATGGAGGGGTATCATGGGCGAAACAGTATACTCTGTTATGTCCATGGTACTGCTCATGTCTATAGGCGACGGTTACCACTTTCCATCAGGTGGGCCGTCAGGTTGTTTGCCATTCTAAGTTGTATAAAAAAAATACAACCAGGCTAATATGATGATGATGATACACCTAGTATTTGGGATGGAGAAGGATAGATTATTTTTATCTCGCCTAGTTAACTTAGTTACGCAGACAAATTGGTAATAACTAAAACATATTTAATGAGTAAATAAATAAATATTAAGTTCGTAATGATAATAACTTCTTTTTTAAGTTTTATAATAATAATATAGAGTATAACTCATAAATCACCAAGTGAGATCAATCTTTGTGACGCCAAAACCATTCGTCTTTTAACTCTTGCACAGGTGTATTGTATTCAGATGATTCTATTATATTGGACAGATTAATATACCTTAAATATAATATAGTATAATATTATACAATAGATGAAGGTAAAAAAAGATTTATTGTGTCTTAATTTACTGTATCTTTTAGTTATAGAAATATTTTTCATATTTGTGCGTAATAGATACACGTCATATTCAGTTATATACAGATCAACTTTAAGTTTTAAAAGTTTAATAAATTAAATAAAAAAATTGTGTAGTGAAAGTAGACTAATTTATTTAAAGCCAGTCTGGCTAGCAATAAACATATTTTTATAATTTATTTAAATGGATCTGAATTTGAAGATAAACATTCTATGAAAATGGAAGATCATATTTCGCTTTATAATAATAATGAATTAAAGATCGTTTGTGTCTTATTTAGGTTTTTATACTTTACACGGATATAGTTCAGTAAGTAATAAGTAACCATAATGTTGGAGTATTGTTTCAGTAAATCTCAAATTTATTAATGACTAGCTTTTACCCTCGACTTCGTCCGCGTGACTGGAATATTTTTATTGACTGGGATATAAAGGAGCCTATATCATTTTCCATTTGATGTAATATGTGTATACCAAATTTTATAGTGATAGATAAACCTTTAAGGCGCTCGCTATAAAATAACAAAGAAAAAAACCCACTTTCACATTTGTTATATTACTTATAATAAACAATGGAATGAAGTGTTTCTTAAAACTTTATTTGTTCTATAGAAAGGAATATTATATATTTACCTAGTTCAAAATATATAAAAAATTCGGAAAGCTTCTATTTCTACAGAGATGCATAAGTAAATAAATATTAAATATAGAACCTACACATGTTATCCGCATGACAATATATTGAATGTCATAAGAATGTCACTTTTATTTGTTGCCGAATTCAGTGGAAATGTTTAGAGATATCTCCATAAAATTCCAGACTTCTGACCTCGATTTCGTTTGTTTGAACTTCGATGGTTAATTGTTAATCAATAACTATCAAACGCTTGAAAACAAACTATTTTGATAAATGAACATGCGTATTCTTTATCTACGATAAACAAATATTATTGTTTTGTGGTCGTTTTTTAAAGGAAATAATTGTTAGGTTTACTGAACTTAATACTACTAGTTTACTCGTAAGTTAGTCTGTACGGCCAGTATACATTGAATTGGATAAAAGTAACGACTATCCTTATTTATTTTTTTTTTTTATAATTATTCCTTATTTATTCCAAATACTACCACTTTCCATCAGGTGGGCCGTCAGCTTATTTGCCATTCTAAGTTGTATTAAAAACATGACTGGTTTAGCCTTTAAAGTGTCAAGAGGTAACAAACCATCAAATTACTTTTAAAATTTATAATACTAGTATTAATAAAATGTATTTTTGATCTAAATGTGTTGACTAAATAGCTTGATGGATTTTAATAAATGGAGTAGGCATTGTATATTGAGGGAGCGCTAACAACGTAGCGACAGTCTTGTAATAGGTAGGTAAATACGAACGGGCATTAACTTATAAAAATAAATATTTGCGAACTTCAACCTTTGTTTTTTGTTACTATGTAATATCTACTTATTTTTCTACCAATATAGTGATAAAGACATTATTAGATTAAAATGAGGTGCAGTAGACAAACAGTGGAAGATTTTACTTTCTTTCGGCCCGTTTGAATTTTTAAGTGCCTATTTATGGGAAGATCAATAAATTATAAATGTAAATCTTCACTATTATAAAATGTTAAACTTATCTATTTATAGAAACAGAATATAATAGATATTTATAATATGAATTTCCACTTTTATAGTATAATGCTAAACAGTTCTAAAAGTATACCTAATAGCATGTAGACAAAGAAAATATATTTCACTTTATATTATAGTTTTGGGGAAAAATTGTGTTCCACAATGTTCAAAATTAACCTTTTTATATACTTTGACAATTGTTTAGTGTAGTTTTTTATAAAAAAGAAAATTGATAAAACAATTGAAATAGAATAAAAAATACATACAATACATCAAGTCAACAGACGGCATTTTTACTTACAATAATATAATAATAAATAAATAATATACAAAACAAGAATCAGCATATTTTACAAACACACAAAAAAAAACGACTTTGTGGTAGAACCAGTTATCTTGTTTTTAAAACTAAATTACTGAACCGATTTCGACAAAACTATGGGGTCAACCTGTAGCATATCCTTTTAAATATGCTTACAGATAGAAAGAAATCCAAATTCTGTTCACAACTGACGGAGTTAGTAAAAAAAAAAAAAAATCGTAAACGTAAAAATAAAAAACGTCGATCTTTTTTAAGTCTGTCGAAAAGTGTGATTTTTTAGTGAAATGTAGTTCCGTGATTTGCCAGTGTAGTAGAAACTTTCCGCAGCTCTGTCTGGTCGGAACATAAATCAAGAATTTGTCGAAGATATTGTCAAATTGATCAAGAAATTCTTTTGCAAAATTTTAGACATGCAGCATATCCAGTTAGATTTTGTATGTAGATTAGTATTTTAGTTGCAAACCGACTTTATGACGTCAAACCCGTCATAAGCTTTCCGTGCTCTATGCGTAGTGAAAGTGGTCTGACTGGGTGCTCGGGTGCTCAATCGTTCGGCTTGCCTCGGAGCTTGCTACTACTTCTAATGCCCTTCACTAATCTCGATTGAAATGTCACATAATCTCAATGAATATCATTTTAACATCTATTATGTAAACTTTTGTCTCTCAAGTACCTATGTACACATTATTGGAGAAAGTTTATTGATTTGTTGATGGCGATGGGATTATAAGTCACTGTTAGTATTGTATAGTGATATATTACTCACTAGCTGTAGCACTAGGCTTTGTCTGTGTGAAATAAGTATAATATTTGTATATGCTAAGATAACTTCTGTTTGCGAATCAAATTTCAATCAAATCAGAACAGTAGATTTATGCTTGATTGTGTGATAAAAATGTAAACATTAAAACAGTTTCCTACAGATTTATACATTTAAAACAATATTAGTTAGCATAGAATTTAATTTAATCTCTTTAGTGAAATTTGTTTTGTTTAAAGTATGTTAACTATTAAATATTGTATCTTCTCTATAAATAAATACATAAAAAGTATCTAATTATGTGGTATTTAAAATAGGATTGTATTTAGTCCCTAATATACTTTGCATACAATCGAAGTCAGGGAGGGTAAAACGGTTAACTAGAATATTTTTATAAAGGTGGGCCAAAGTTCTTGTAATTTCGTGTCAGTCACGTTGCTTTGGAATGGGAAACGTAATGGTTTGACGCCTTCACTTCTCTTTGTTCTGGTGTCTGACGAACATCTCAATATTATCTTGATTCTTTTCCATCCGACAGCAGCATTAGAGCCTAAATTGTGTGGTATACAAAATTTCTAGTTCATTGTGATTAGATCATCTTTATACGCCATTTTCTCACGTTTAATATATGTTATCTCGATTTTTTGTTACGAAATGCAATACTTTTGACTGCCTCTTACAACTGTATTGTTTCTGAAAAGAATTTTTTGTTTTAATGTTATATACATAAAATGTAATAAATATCATATGCTTTTCCATTATCCATTGTTTCATATTTACATTAATTAATAAAAGCATAGTTAATTAATTTTAATTAATGACTTTTTATATATACTAGTCTACATTTTAAATGTGTATCCGTCCCAGGGTCGAACGATTGGTTTTAAAATGTCAATGACTTGAACTTGACTAAATGGTTGCAACATCAAACAGTTGATTAATCATACATGTCAACAATGATGACTGTTACGAAAAAACATCAGATGTTAGTTATTTGTGATAAAAAAACTTAAACAAAAATAAGATGACGAGAATAACATACATAAATGAATTATATTTACGAGTACGTTGCAAAATGATGCTAGTTATAGAAAAATGAGTTCTTGTTCTTGGAAAAGTAAAAACTATAATCTGTTTATTTTTATTGACGATTTTGTTTATGTGACCAAGATATACAGATTGACCGGGTAAAAAATAGACATTTTTCTTCATCCCAAATAATATGTGTATACCAAATTTCACAGTAAGCAGAAGAGTGTTTAAGGAACCAAGAAATAAAAAAGAACTAAAAAATCTGCATTTATAATTTAGTAAAGATGTGCATTAAATATTGACATTGGATTAAAATAAAATTAGGATTTGCGTCACGTACGTAACCAACAACCAAAGTGTGACGGTTCTTAAATAAATACATGCTCTTTATACGTACGGCCGTGGTACAAAACACGTTAAATACTTAAGACAAACTAATCGTAATCTTTGATTAGGTACAAAATGGCACATACACATTTAGGGTTATCGCTTGCCAACTGTGACAACTACTGGCAAGATCCTTTTCATAGGGGAGGCCTATGTTCAGCAGTGGACAGTTAACGTCTGATATGATGATGGGTTATCGTTACTTTTTATGGTACCGTGGTATCAATATATTTTTAGCAACTCCAAAAATGAGGAGGTTATCAATTGTGAACTGATTTAGGTAATAATTCTTTTTATACTCGTAATTTATACGGTTTATTCTTATATTAGTTGTATATTATGTTCTTAATAATATTATAAACGTGAAAGTGAGTTTGTTTCTTATCTCTCAGCGTCACAATAGATTCACCAATTAATATGAAATTTAGTACATACATATACTAATTACATTGCATCAAGAAGGTCAAAGGCTACTTTTTATCCCATTCAGGGAATATATCGTTTTCAGGCGGACGATGTCGCGGGTAAATTTTAGTAGCAATATATATTAATTTTATTGTAGTCAGGAATAATGATGTGATGATTTTATTTATACCTAATTATCATTTTTATATTGTTATAGGTAACGTAAAAGAGTACAGTCACACAGTTTTACTACTAGATGTTTTCTAGATACACTCAATAGATCGATTATATTTAAAATAATAGGTCGCAGATTCATATGTGTGTAGTAGATGTGTAATTCTGATGTAATACTTTATCATTTTGACTGATAGAACAACAACAAAAGATCGCAATAAAGACTTCTTTAGATTTTTTCAAGTGCGTGAGTTGTTTGTTAAAGACATACAACGATTTTTTTTATTTGTACAATCAATCGGATTTTCCATTTCTGTACTGTTAAATAACGTTATATTTACAAAATGCATTCCTGAGATTGCTTAACAAATTATTGAGTTAACTCCCATCAACATAGTAAGCTCGCGGCAAGGTTCAGGTAAACTTGCGTAAGGGATAGCAGAAATAAATTGTTGTGAAATTCCAACGTCACGGGGATCTCAAATTAACAAGTGTTACGTAAAATTACACTTTAATATCAAACGTATTGGTTCAGTCGGCCTTCTAACCTAAATATTGGATACATCTCTAGCTTACCGGCAGCTGTACAGGCATTTACAGCAGTGCTACTAAGATAGCGTTAGAAATTATCAACAATTATAATATAGGTATTTTCACTTGTGGGATAGGTAAAGAGAATCTTGTGTCACAGACCTTTATCTTTATTACATCCAGCTTCATTATTATTAATATATTTTGACGAAAGGCACAATTAGACTTGTGTTTCTTAGGAAAAGTTGTTCAGTTTCATTAAAGTCTACTGTGGATAGTTAGAATCTTTTAATTATGTAAATTTTGTGTAAAAATATCTTCAGACCTTAAGTTCTACAGATTTTTTAAATTTGTATTAAAAATGGAAAAATTATAGCTATATAATAATTATTTTTATCGTGCCTCCAGTTATACTGTTTATAATTATTCCTCTCCATCTAAAGGTTGCCTGGAAGTTTGGAAGAGATCGCAGGCCAATCGACAAGGCCGTCCATTGTTTTCTCAGTGTGATAATTTCTTTTATTGTTTTGTATATATAATAAAGTATATATTGTATAGAGGCGAATAGAGAACTTAAGGTAGAGGGATGAGCAAAGCTTTACTGCGGTTGGCAACCGTGGCAGGCGTGGCAACTACTGGCAAAACTTTTCTTATTAGGAAAGCTTATGTCCAGCAGTAGACAATTAACGGCTGCAATGAAATATTATTTATATATATAAAAATATGGATAAATTGAGAATTTCCTTTTTGTAGTTGCGATCACTTTAAAAAATTAAAAGTGTAAAGGAAAAGGTTATAACTTTTGCACATGATTGCACTTTTTTATCTGGACCACGAAGGCGTCCTATTTTATTTAAAATATGAGACGTTCAAAATCAAAAACGAGAGATAAAAGACAAAATGTTACTCATATAGCACCGAATATCCATTGAAAATAGGTCGGTCGACGGTACGACGTTCATTATGAGACGGCAACTTCAAACGTGTATGACTTGATAATTGAGTGTTATTGGCCGCCCACGAACGTCACGGGTGGACGCGTATCTCCTTACAATGCTGATTGATAGATACAGGTGTAGGTTGCAAAATGTATGGGCACAGAGACTACTCTGAACAATGAATAAATTGAATGAAATAGAGAAAGATAATTATGACAAATGCCACAATTTACTCATTGGCTAGATTTCAAACTAGCATACTTGAAGATGTTGCAACAATATTATAAAAGGATAATTTTTGACAACATTTTTCAATTTTGAATTAATTATAGGTAGTAGGTATTTATCATAGTACATAGTTATATGCTCCTAATTTCGATGTTTTTTTTTTACTTTACGAGACTTAGTAAACGATTGTTAAAATTATTCCATTTCATTGGTTATATTATTTTGATTTAGTAGTATAACCAGTTCTGACGCAATCTCTGATTGTGAGAATGATCGAAAGATATGTCTAAAGATTATTTATCTCAAATCAAATACAGATAAAATAAAAAATAAAACTAGGATAGAGTACTCTGTTTTGAAAACCCAGACAAAGGTCATTTGATATTCAATCATAAGAATATTCTTATGGAAATATTATTAAAATATGAAAATTATCGAAGCGGGCGGAACTTGACCCCGCACTTTCTACGCTATACTATGTAATTGCCAAGTGTCTAATTTATAAATAAAAATGATTAATATTCTTATGATCCAACAACCCAGAATATCCAGACTAACAATATTGCTCATAGGCAAAAATAGTTAAGACGGTGACACACCCAAGCTTATAGATTATATTGCAAAGATCAAAATCACATGAAACAGATTAAGTGGGTTAAATCTATCCCATCACTCAGTTTTATTATGTGTTTATAAATTATGAGGTATTTCTAAAAAAAATCTAAGGGAATTGTCATTCCTTGTTATAATTATTATTATTTTATAAAGATATATATTTTAAAAGTGGTTTATTGTGTTATATAAATTGGTCTATTTTTAGTATAAAACAGAGTTTCGCAAATAGAAATGATGTATTTATAGATTTATCTTATTATTAGTTGACAATGTAATTGAAAATACAGTCAGGAAAGGTAGAATGTAAAATGTAGGTTTGCACAGTGGGTAAGTTCATGATATAACAAGAGTCAGTGTATGTTTATTTTACTTCAATTTTGTTTTTAGAGTAGGTAGTTAATTTTTATTAGGTATAACAATATGAGATAAGAAATGTCTCATTTGTAGAATTTAGATATTTTTTGCTTTAGTATTATTATTAAATTTTATAGTAAACCTAAATAGCATTTTTTTTAATGGAGCAAATCCCGCTATGGGATTATTTGTACTTGAGTGAGATTTTCTCCTTTATTCTTACTTTATTTTTGTAAACGACTGTTCGACCACATAAACATATAGGCTATAGTTAGTAACAAAATATGAAATAATTGTAACAAGCTTACTCAATAGATGCAGTATGTTCAAATTTCAAATGTTTATTTCTTTTACTATAAATCATATTTCGACAATTACAAACACATAAAAATAAATTAAACAAATTGGTCCACTTCTATTAAAGTAATGCTCTTATCAAAATGAATAGCTACTAACAAGATTGAATAAATTTTATATGTATATATAGATTTATAAATATGACAATAACCCCAATAAACTTAAAAACTCTTGTCTAAAAAGGGATCAATTTGCTATTATAATATAATCGGAAATTGGGGAACTGGGTAGATAAAAGCATCTCATTATTCTTTTGGAAGGAATAAATAACCGGAACAAAGACTTTATACGAGCTCGAAGATATACCTATCGGTAAAAAGTATCCGAAATAAGATATATATCTTGTATTATAGATGTATATCACTTACGTTTAATATATATATACACGTTGCTAATAAATATCTTTATATAATTATCTAATAATCGTTTATTTAATATTAAAAACTAAACGTAGATAATGAATTGAACATATGGTTCTCTATGTATATAAGATTAGAAAGAATTTTATCATTTTCAATGTATATATTTAGCAGAGATACAAAGTGTACCAGAGATGATCATGAGTCATACAGTTAATAGATAGAGAAAATCCGTGTTTCAGTGTTTACTGAGGACTGTTTGCGTATAATTTATTTCTTTGAATTGTTTATGCTCAAGATCGCAACATTGCAATCGTTGTTGATGTTCAATGTTTATAAATCTATTCTAATATTGCGAACCTGAGGGCTTCGTGATGATTTGAATAAGTAGATAATATATAATTACTAAGATTATGTTAGCTGACTTTTGCAAATTTGATATTGTGGTTTTAGATAGAATGATTAAATCATAATATTGATTTTGAAAGTAGATTGATCTTTAAAATAAGTCCTTAATTATACTGGAACAACAAAGAGATCTATGTATTCTTATTCTGTTGCCATCTTTGTATTTCCCAAATTGGAGCCAATGATGCATTATTCTAAAATTTTATTGAAATCATTTGAGCGTTTTGAGATTGTCGTGAACGAACATAATGACACTGGATTTTTATATAATAAAATTTAATATAATAAAGATATATAAATATAATATTTAATAAATTAGTAATAATTATGTGTAGTTGAAATTACAAAAAAATATTGTAATAATTTGTTTGTTTGTTACAGGTACCGGCACATTTGGTCGCGTGTGCCTCTGTCGAGACAAAGCTGCCGACGAATATCTAGCTATGAAAATCCTCTCGATGGCAGATGTAATTCGTTTAAAACAAGTCGATCATGTGATGAACGAAAAAAATATATTATCAGAAATCAATCATCCATTTATAGTGAATTTGTAAGTATAAATATTTAATATGAACAGATTGTTTTAAATTGTAAGCCACTAATACATAAAATCAGATGTCGTGTTACTTGATAAAATAGATAATAAAATACATATAACTTAACCTAATTTTAACCGAAGAGTATAATTTAAAGTCAAGACAATATAAATTTCTAAGAAGTATATGGATATATAGAAAATGTGAATAAAGTACCTACTGACGTTAAAAATAAGATCAACATTGTTAATTGATCATATTAATGATATCTAATAATAGGAATATACTGGTTTTTGATTCTACACGAGTATTACATCAATACAATTAAAACTTTTTTGGACGAATACTGAAAGTTAGATTAGATTCTTTTAGTCGAGAGAAAAAAATTTAATTCTTTTTGAAATATTAAGGTACAACATATTTCTAAGCATATTACTTAGATTAAGGTTTATATTAGTTTCGTCATGTGACCCCGACATAGAATGGGCCACCCCATTCTTTCCCGAGGGGGATGTAAGACGCAACTAAAGGAACTTAATGGTCGAGGGATGAGCAGTAGTGCCTTTTTGTTATACTATTTAGAATGGCAAACAAGTCCGAAATTTCGGAGCCAAACGAAACAGAAATTTGATGTTAAAATTACATTATACATGCCATTTCGAAATATTAAAAATGTTAAAATATTGTTCCTTTGGATTTTTATGATAGGATGTATGACAAACGAAATGTTCAACTCCATTTATTGGTCCGATTTTGGTATAAACAAAAACACGAAATTGAGTCCGAAATTTCGGAATTTCATTTCATGGTAGGCCCGCTGTTTCGCCCATGATACCCCCATGCGTTGCCATTCCTGAGGACTCAGGTGTTATTCCTCCGTACCCAGTAAATTCAAACTTTAAAACTTTACCAATGCTTCACTGCGGTTGCCAAACCCCAGTGTGGCAACTACTGACAAAACCCACTTTAGGAGGAGACCTATGTTCAGCAGTGGACCTAATAATAATAATTATATTAGCTTACATATTATGATACACGTACTCGTTGTTAGAAATATGGAATATATTATTTCTATTATTATTTGTATAAATACCTACATGGCTGAGGGGCCTTGACTTATCAATAGCATTGTACTTGGAATGTCCTTGACACACATTTATATTATGAATACCTTTTGTAATTTCGCAATATGGAACACATCGGTAGTAATAATAATTTACATTGGGTAATATTACAATCTTTTAATTTAAAATTGTCTAATATAGTTGATATTATATTTAATTATTTATAAGATTTTCACTTTTTGTTTTACATATTATCAATGTATAAATGTAATTAGGGCCATTTATAAATAAGTATAGCATATTAGAATTTATGAATAGTATTATTGTCATTAGGTATTACTTGTAGTAGTTCTAGATAAGGTTTCGGTATAATCCAAGCTAAGTTTGATATATATACCATACTAAATTCCTTCTGAATTAGATTACACAAATTTACAAAAATAAACAAAAATATAACAAAAACAAAATTATGGTCCTTTAATCCTACTAATATTATAAATGTGAATGTTTCTTAAGATGTTTGGATATTTGTATGTTTGTTACTTAATCATGCTACATGACTGAACGGATTTGAACGAAATTTGGTTAACAGATTAAATCCTAACTTAATACATAGGATACGAATATGGATAATTAACAAATACATTTTAACAATTTTGTATTTCGGAGTAAATTAATTTTTTTTCTCTTCCCTTCAGACTTTGATTTTATAAGTTTTTTTATTATAAATATATATTACTAAAAAGAAAAGGACACTATATAAGTACAAAGGTTGATGCTAAAATGGTAGAGTTATACGAGATTGGTTTGAATATAATAATTTTAGATTTTTTTTCTGTCCTAAATAGAAACGTGTGCATTGTTATGATTACGTTTCCGTTTGGAGCGTGAAATTAGTAACGCAATATGAGAGAAATGAGATACATTCGTATATAAATCGAGAATGTTACTTTTTCATAGATACTGAAAGTATGAGATGAGGGGGCGATTACTCTGGGAAAAGACATAGTACATTTAAATGAATACACATAATGTTAACATAGATTTAAAAGAGTAACTATAGAGTTTCCTGCGAGTTCTCCTTAACAGGTAACAATTTTCCGAATCCTGTATTTGTAATAAATAATTATTTATATTAAAAGTTTTTGTATACAAGTATATCTGAATAAAGATAATTTGAATTTAAAACTATGTAACAATACACAAGAAATACAGAGAAATTTCCTGTAAAGTACATAAAACCAGTATGCTGTTATGTAGTTACTCTTACTCGATGTACCGGCTACCTTTCTATTTCTACGAGGTTATCAACTGCGTTCGACTGCATGTGCTGTCTGTCAATTAAATACCCACTAGACAGTGCTTGGCCCTGTGCCAATGTTTCATCTTTATTGTCTCCAATTCATTATACAATTTGCGTAGTCACTGTTAGCGTATAGACGTTGCCTATACATTACACTAGATTTTATTTACGAAATTTATCACGATAGATTTATTTCAATTTTTCTCTCTGTCATATAGTATTTAATTTTTTTTTATTTTTGTACGACATATTGATCTGTAGCCAGCTCTAACAAAGAAAAATGAGTCATTTTCATGAACAAAGGAAACGTACTGTAACTGTAACGTAAACTGTAAAAAATATTGGGCCTCTGAAATGTTTATATACTTTTTAAGAAACTTCTAGTCTTTTTAAATTAATTATCATTCTGTTTAACTAACTAAAGTCTATAAAGTATATAGGTCTAATAAAGTATTTTTTTAATTTCTATCAACTTGAAATAAATTATTTAACTTAAAATAATAAAATAACAAAACCCACATTTATCACACCTTCTCACTTTTTTTGAAAGGCTTTTTTTATGCCACTTAAAATAAATACATGAATAAAATAAAGATAAAATGAAGATTTTTAAACAAAAAAATACACAGCATCTACTAATATCAAGAAAACTGCATCTGTTTCTTCGCCAAGAATGGCAAACATGCAGTTTGGGTTTGCATTAAAGGTCATGTTAAGTGTATGCAAGACGCATATCGCACGAAATGCTCATTTCTTTGGCGACAGACATGCGGCGTCAAACAGATAGTTGGCAGGTGCCTAGGCGCCAACTGGGAATCGAATCAATCGACTACGTATTCTGCTGATGGGAATCTGGCATACTTCCGATGCCGTTACATTCCATCAGTTTTGACTGAAATATATAGATCCCTTATTCTTGCTGTTTGGATTCTGTTTCCAAATATAGTACAAGTAGTTAAAAATCTTTCCATGTATATACCGCATTCCTTACTAATGTTTAATTTTCATTTTTAGAGTAATTTTTAGTTCTTTTGTGATGTCCATAGGTTATGTATCATAATTTTATTGTAGGTCGTTGTTGTTATTCCAAGTCCTATAAAAAAGAACGAAAAACTTAACCGAAATTTGTGCATAGCCTGGTTTATAGCAAACAGCTGGTGCTTAGATTGCGAAAAGAAAAATGTGTCGAAACTTGTTAGTTAGCATCAATATGTTTGTATCAATATTTTCTTTCACATAGAAAATAAAGTAACAATTTACCTACGTCCATTTTTAAAACATTTCTTAAAAATTTCTGTTGTCTTGTTATATGTAATGTTTAAATTTCCATACATACAAGTAACAAAGATTATCAAATTAACAAATAATAAGCATTATTACTTAGAACATACATACATACATATATATATATATATATATATATATATATATATATATATATATATATATATATATATATATATATATATATATATATATATATATATATGTCGATTAAAGATTATCTTCTTTTGTTATGTTAATTAATGAAGTGATTGAATTTCAGGCGGTGGTGGACTCACGACGATTCGTGTATTTACATGCTGTTCGACTATGTGTGCGGCGGCGAACTGTTTTCTTACTTAAGAAATGCCGGCAGATTCAGTAATAGTATAGGTAAGTTATTAGTTACGTAATAAGAAAAGTACTGAGGAAGACTTTGTAGTAAAAGTCGTTTGCTCTAGGTAGGTACCTCTTTCTCAGCCGTGTTTCAGTCGCGAAGCATCTGTGGTTGCATAGTTGTGTTTCGGTTTGCAAGGTGGGATATAGCAGTGAAATTATCGTGTACAGATGTCTTTTTGAAGTTCAATATTATGATCTTACTTTGTATATAAATTCATATTTTTTTGTACTACAGTGAATTGTTCGGAAACTTTCTTACTTTCTTATTTGCTTCGTATTTTTTTAACAACAAGAAAAAAAAAATCATTTTCACTGAGTAGAATGTAAGTTTTAATGCTAAATCTTTAAATACATTATCAGATAGTAATAATAAAATAATAATGGTTGTGATGATGATGATGATAAACAATGAAATGGACGTGGATAAATAGATGTTACATCGCAACTGTATAAAACGTTTAAAATAGAATTTAATATAGATTTTGTTGATAGAATATTATTATTCAATCTATAAATTACAAAAATATTCATTTTTTTATGCAACTTAGAATGGCAAACAAGCTGACGGCTCACCTAATGGAATGTGGTAACCGTCACCTATAGGCATGAGCAATACCATAGACATAACAGAGTATACTGTTTCGCCCATGATACCCCCCATGCGTTGCCATTCCTGAGGACTCAGATGTTATTCCTCTGTACCCAGTAAATTCACGCCATATCCCACCCTTCAAACCGAAACACAGCCATGCAAACACAGCTGCTTCACGGTAGAAACACGAATGGGACAGAGGTACCCAAGCAATCGACTTTTGTACAATGTCTCCCTCTAGTAATTAGTAGTTTAGCAGTTTTTATTAATTATATCAAGCTATTTGCGTTAACTATTTCTATACGTATAACTATGGTAATAATAATCACCACCTTGAGAACAGCAACTGTGATATATTTGATGTAAAATATAAACCGTACGCTTCATAGCTTGATAGCAAGTAGTCAATTAAAGGTAAACAGTACGGGTACTAATTTCACGTTGCTAATTCAGTAAACGTTAAATATATTCACTTACCTTTGATTTTTTATAGCTGTAGCATTGATCAAAGCTGCCAAGAGATCAAATGAGGGAGATTATGTTTTTTATGGTTGGATCGTATTTTATTATACCGTGTTGCTACTTTTTCCTTTTCATTACTGTAGAATCTGTGAAAAATGTTCTGATTTATATTATTTTATTACTTATACTACAGAAATTAAGAACAACTACGACTACAAATATATATATTTTTCAACCACATAAATTGTCTTGCCATCAAGCTAAGATACCGTGTGTTATAAGAATGATAAAGCAGACTATGAACCTCTGGAGGCACAATCCAGAACACCCAGGCCCAAATTAATTTGGAAAGTTCGTTTTTAAAATTGGTCCGACCGAGACTCGAACCTGGGATCTCACTACGCAAAGTAGTATGCTAATTAAGAGTAGTAGTATTGTTTTTCAAACCCATAAATTGTCTCGTTAGTAAACTAGGATTTCCTGTATTATAAGAATGGGAAACTAGACTAGAACACCTCTGGAGCCCCAATACAGAACACCCAGGCCCGAAATAATTTGGAAAAGTTCGTTTCAAAATTGGCCTGACCGAGACTCGAACCTGGGATCTCATTACGCAAAGCAATGTGTTTACCACTGTGCCACGAAGGTTGGCGTAAGCATAATGTTTTAATTGAGGTAATTTATATTACTTCGTTTAATCTATAAATAAGCTACTATAAATAACTATAATTAAAAAAATATTGAATTGAAGTGATTTATATTAACTCATATGTATATACATTATAAATTTTTAACTATGTGTAAAAAAAGCAATAATACAATGTTCCCCCACTTTTTTCACCAGGATGTCGTAAGAAGCGGCCAAGGAAACAAAACAACAGCACAATACATTATTTGAAAGAAAAAAACATTTAAAATAAAACTGTATTAAATCGTACTCTATCTCTATCTTGGCTTGTATGTCGCGATAATTAAACTAATATTCTCAGATCCGTGTACAACAGTGGGATGCAAACTGGTTGACATGACCTAGGTTTATAATAAAATCTAAAAAAATCAATCGAAATAAAATAAAAATATATCTTAGGTTATTTCAAATACAACTCAGGAGAACAGTAATAACTAGAATAACGTTGATTAAAATTATTATGCATTGCTCTTGCGCAGAGTATGAACCCATTAACCTGTAAAATCTAGGCCGTTACCATCTGGCTAGTCATCACTAAAGTTTAAATATATCGTCAGCCTACGCCTAGTTAGTCCTAAGGTTGTCATTATTATAAATAAATTATGACCTATTTCTCATTGGCATAGTTATAACAGTTGCATTGGGTAAATATAATTAATATCGATCTAACCATAAGAACAAAGTACGTTTATAAAATATCTGGCAGAATAAATCTTTATTTTATTTTGCTGCGAAAAAAATCGAGAGCTTCAATAGTTCAATACTGACAACGGATGAATGATAAAATGTTCCGTAAACACTATGATATATTTGAATTTAGAACATGGAATTGTGTGTCCATAAGATTTTATGTTAGATATGAATATGTTAAAAAAATTGGCTTTAACTGAAAATGAATATGATGAGTAAATTAAATATGGGAGTAAATTAAAGTAAATTTTCTTGTTTCTCTCAAAGAAAGATTTAAACCCAAGCAAATAATAATCATTATTGCCAAAAAGTGGTTCAAAATTGGCGATATAATCGCATAACGTAGTATAAAAATAAATAAAAATTTATACCTTAGCAAGCCTTTAATATTGGGTATATGAGGAGACAGAAATTCTAGAATTTCAATAGGTCAATGGTGACAACCGATGAATGACAAGACGTTTCGTAAACACTATGATATATTTGAATTTAGAACACTGAATTGTGTTCATATGTAAGACAAATGTAACGGTTTAATTGTTGCAAAATAAATATGAGAGTAACATGGGAGAATTAACGAATAAACATTTTCTTGTTCCTCTCGTTGAAAGATTTAAGCCTAATCAAATAATAAGCATTATTGATAAAAATGGTTCAAAATTGGTAACATAATCGCTTAATATAGCCAAAAAATACAGAAAATTGAGACCTTAACTATAGAACGATAAGGAGAAAAGACTTTCGATAGGAAGAATATGAAAAATAGATTTAAATAGGTATTAATATTTTAACAGAATCTAGATATTATTCACACAATTTATCACAATTCCTGTCAGTATACATGAACAAGTCTCTCTTAAAACTGCGGCGGAGGTGAAATTAAAAATAGTAGTAAAACAGTGAATCTGTAGTCAGCACTTATTGCTTTGATGACATGATAATGCAGTTTATTTAGAGTAATCATAAAAAAACATATATTTTTATGTATGTAATGTTGTAAATAAATAAACTGGAGCGGAATAAATAAATAAGGTTTGGAGTTTCGCCAGCGCAACGCTCCGGGGTCTGGCAGAGCGTGGACGCGGTTGTCGCGCGTTGTTTGCGTCCGTCTACAACTGTCCGTTTATCGTATGCGTCCACCGCTTGCGCTTTACACTTAGGACTTTCGCCCACCATTTCTACTTTTCACTTGATTTTTATGATACCGCTTTGAAATGAATATGACCGAACTAAAATTTTCATCAATATTACATTCGAAACAATCTTGTTTCGTTTAATTTATTCATACTTAATGTTTCCGTTTTCATAAATTCGTAGGTACATCTTTACCTACAACAGTAGTAGTATGTATTTATTGAATAAGTTTCAAGGTAACCTTGTCAATATTGGCATTTTAAATTTGTTTGTACCCGAATAGCAGCTTATGAAATATTTCAGTCATTTTGATAACAATTTTACGGATAATTATAATTTTACTTAGATGTAAGTATAAACGTACGCTATTAGGACAGTTTCGAAAAATATGAAATATAGAAAATAGCAAGCATTGATTGCTATTTTATCACAAATAGATACATGATTTTTATCTCTACAATAGTATAAAACAGTTGCTTCCCGCCGTTTGTCCCTCTGTATGTACGCTTAGATCTTTAAAATTAGGTGACGGATTTTAATACGGTTTTCATCAAAAGATTAAATCACTCTGATTTAAGAGAAACGTTTTAGAATACGTAGAGTTTAATATTGTTTTGTATCAATTTATTGAAATGTGATGATAATTATTTCAAGAGGGCGAAAAAGTTAAGCCGACTGAGAGATTTCATCGAAAATGCTGTCTTATTTTTTTTAAATGTAACAAAATAATATGTGCTAGATCTGTTTCTCTTTATTAGGACTATAAAAAAGTCAAAGTATATTAAACAAGTAGCTTTTTATAACCATTTTTATGTTTGAAAACATATTTGTATTGTCCATTCCTGACTCAGGTGTTATTCCTCTGTACCCAGTAAATTCACGCCATATCCCACCCTTCAAACCGAAACACAGCCATGCAAACACAACTTGGTTGAAACACGAATGGGACAGAGGTCCAAAGTCTCCCTCTGTAGTATATTATATATTATAATGTTATATTAATAATATCAATTACTCTACACTGATACTACATTATTTTATACATTGTATCCGTGCGAAGCCGAGGCTGTAATAGTTAAAATATCAAATCTTGATAAACTTTACTAATATTCCAAATAATACGAAAGGGCAGTCTATTTTTTTATTTATTATGTTTTACGAATTAATTTTATTGTATTATTTTTATCAGAACTGAAGCGTAGGGATTTAATGTTAAATTATTATTTAAATTTCTATCTCAAATTATTATATAAATAGATTTCCTCTGTGTAAATATAGCCTCCAAATTACATTAAAATATTAAATGTTTTGCCACATCTATTACTATTTATCTTAAGATAGTCACTATAGTAGATACTCGTATCAAAGATGTTTGGCGTTTGGCCCTTGGCTAGCATGCAAGTGTTCACTATGAGTAAATTAAGATTAATTGTTTTACCATTTTGACACAACTCGAGCATTAGAAATTACGTAGTCGGTTGTATGGCTACCGCTTTTGTTTATTACTTCCGACGTCATATTTCGAGGGAAACAGGATGATATTTCTAAAGATATCTCTTATGTCCATAGTGTTGTTCGTGTTTATAGGCGACAGTTATGACTTTTCATTAATGGACCGTTAGTTTGTTTACCATTCCAAGCGACATAAAAAAAGTTGTATGTATAAAATCATTGATATTTTGATAAACGTTGCTCCTATATACTCTTATGAGGAAACAGATCGTGTTTTTTTTTTCCTACGCATGTTCAGTATATTTTTATTCTATGCGCGAGAAATATCGTCATCATCATGTCGGCCGTTAACTGTCCACTGTTGAGCAAAGGCTTCCCCTATCCTTATAGGGGAAGCATCATGTCTACACCCCTTGGTGTAGACATAATGCGCTTATAATCTAAATAAATTTATTGGTAATAATTAGCTATTTCATAGGACACCTATATTTTTATATTTATCAAGTTTTGTGGGTCTCTTACATCTGGTGATAAATAAATCAGCTGTGAAAATCTATCTGAAACTTCCGATGGCCTTGATTCTAAAAACGATTGATGTCACGAAAGTAACTCTGTCAAAATGATACATTTGTTGACGTTTGTATCATACAATTTATGGTAGAGTTTATTACTAATTAAATGTCACCTTCTGTCTACAGACTTGATTTTAGTGACAGTGTGTATACATAAAAAAGTAATTTGACCTATATAATCAAACTATAGGAAGTGGGACGTAAAGATATTATTGTGGTTGGGTCAATAAAACGAGAGTTTGGGATCAGCTGGCGACATAACCAGACAACGTGACGCCGTGAACCGCGTCACTCTCGCCGCTCTATTTCGACTATATTATTTTATCTTTCTTATTTATTTATTTTTCTTATTATTTTATTTTCCTTATTTATTTATTATTCTTATTATTTTTTTTGTTATTATAACTCAATTATTATAGCAAGACGTATTAAATTACTTGGATTTATCATGAGTAATCATGATATTCAATTTTTTTTAGGTCGTCGATTTTCATAGTAGGCGGAATAAATTTTGATAAGACAATAATTCACTCGAATATAAGATATAAATAAATGTATTATTTATATCTTGTACTAAAAGTATATGGTGTTTTATATTATTTATACGATAGACGTTTTGTTAAACATGCTCTTTTCATTTTATTCTCATCAAATAAATAAAATGGAAAAATAAATTTTGCGTTGATTATTATAACATCCCCTTTTTATGAATATTATACGTGTACTTAAAATTTATAACGACACATGTTCTAGTTAAACTAGCTTTTATATGAATTTTATTTTAGAATGTAGAACAAAGGAATTAGTTTTTTTTTATTAGCCACTCTCCTGTCCTTGTTAGGTCATAGTTTGGAGGCGTTAGCCATCATCGCGTGATGTCATTCAACTATAGTGACGGTCACCACCCTACTTGTTTTTAAAAGGCGGCGATGTATCGCCCACAATTACTACTAATCATAGGATACCATAAAAAAGAAACTTTTTATTAATGCCGTTCACCTTTTTTATGCTAATCCTTTTTGTGCGCTTTTATATTTTCTTTCACGGAAAAGAATGAATACGTTTGATATTTATCAAAAGTTTTTTTTTACTAAGTTGCTAGTAACAGTAATTTAGTACATAGCATATATAGATTAATAGGTAATAATAATAGCTAACTATAAATAATTTATAAATACTATTTTATATTCGAAATACTGGCTAAATGATAAAAAAAAAATTAACTGGTGGGTGCTAAGTATAAAATTTTGCATAGATGTTTCTTATACAATATTGACTGGATAAGGAATTCCTGAAATACTCACGATAGCAGGAATAAAGGGTTTGTTGTGAAAAAACGAAGCAATAATTAACCGTTTAGAGATAAAACTACCTATATGAAGTTATAGTATTTATTATTTTTTCTAGAAGTTTAAGTTTAGATATTTTCTACTAAGAATAATAACTCGCTATTGCTATTGGCTAGAGTCTGTCGTAGACGTAGTTTTAAATCTTGTAAGCTTAATACAGAGTACCTACGAGCATTTGGGTGACACTAATAATATATATAGTCGACAAGTAGTGACGTTCGAGACGCAAACATATTCAACTCTAGCAATTGGCATTGACTTTCCGAACTTAAAAATAGACGTTGTCCTGTGCGCTCGCAACTAGTTTTTTTTTCTATAAATTATTACGTCATATATTTAGATGTATCAGTATACAGTGGTAAATAAAACCAATACTACTGTATGAAAATAAAAAAGCGAAATAACAATTCATTGGCGTACTAATCAGGAAATCTCCAAGTTTGATTTACAATGTTGGAACGTCACAGATTCATTTGGAAATTCCCATGGGAACGGGAGGTGATTGTTTTGCGCAGTTCGTTTACCTTGGAAAACTGAAAATTTTCTATGTTTTGGTTCTCATTTAAGTTTGTATTTTTAATACGATCTTTATTAAGGAACTTGGGGGAGGGGTTTGTTAGCAATGGGGACAAGCGACTAATACGAGGTCTCTCAGTGTTTGTTATTAAAATTAAACTAAAACTGAAACTGTAACTAAAACATATTTACTATGATTACAATTTGTACCTCAGGCAGATATTAGTAGTTTTCAATACGATTTAGTAGATAACACTTTGTTGATTTAATTACTAGTTGCTGTGGCAATTATATCAGAAATTAGAATTTAATTATTTAGATCAACTAATCAACATAGAAATGGTATGTAATAAACTAGAATTAATAGGTGTTGTTTTTATTTGTAACACTTTAGACTACATCGTCACTCGATATTACTTGAGATAGGATTTGTTGTGCTCAAATTTCACATAAAATGTAAATATGACATTAATATCATATATTAATGTAACATGATATAATTCACGACTATAGATATTCGACATAGAAATATAGATATCCTTGTATATTAAAATAGCTTTCTAAATTTAAATACTATCAAAATCTATATTATAAAGTTATTATAATGCATGATATTCTAAAAAGACTCTTCGTTTTGTAAATACTGCTTTTTTTCTGTAATAAAATTTCTAATGATTTAAATACCTAATCTACTTGAAAGTGATATGTAGTCGTGATTTAAATTACGTAGTTTCTAAAATATTGATAGATTTTATAGGAGGTTCTCTATAACAGAATGATAGTGCAAATTAAAGTATGACAGTCATAAACAATCCAAAACTGGCTAAAATGATATATGGTTTTAGAAATTTTTACAGTCGCGTTTTTTGTGTCTTCAAACGCCTCCTTATATTTTTCTGCTGTCTTAATTTAATAGTAACAGTTTAATAAAATTATGAATTATAAAAAAAATAAACTGGATATACTAAGAAGATAAAATAGAAACTACCAAGTTCATTAAACTGATGATATTTGAATGGATGCAAATAACTTATTGCGTATTTTCGTAAAATTTAGTAAATTTATTTATAATAGATACAAAGTAGATTTATTTATACACAGAAAAACTACGTATACAATTTTTTATTAGCAAAATGTAGACTGAAAATGCACAAAGTGAGCCGGTAGAGTGCGGCCAATCGTCGAGAATGGAACGTTCTCTTTTCGATTGGTCGTAATCAATGACTATGTTTTGCTCTGTGTTCGTTCAGGATAGTGTGGTCACTTGCCGTGCTATTTTACATTAAAACCTGACAACCCACTTGATAGAAAGTGTAAATACGAGTATACATATATATTATGTATATGAAGTACATATTTATAATATATTATTTTCGTTACGTAATAGTTTAAGATAATTTCATGTTATAAACGCTTCAAGATGTAAATGATTAACTTTTTGATATGTTACTTTCACAGGAAACTTCTATGCAGCAGAAATAGTATCCGCATTGGAATATCTTCACGCGCGCAATATCGTGTATAGAGATCTCAAACCTGAAAACTTATTGCTAGCGAGAGATGGTCACTTGAAGATCACAGATTTTGGTTTCGCAAAGAAGCTGACAGACCGAACGTGGACATTATGTGGTACACCAGAGTATCTGGCGCCAGAGATCATTCAGAGCAAAGGACACAACAAAGCTGTCGACTGGTGGGCTTTAGGTCAGTATTGAATTTATTGATACAACCTCTATTATTTTAATAAATATTTTTATTTTTATCGCTTAAGGAAAGCAGCAAATAAATTAACGACTGAAATTACTGTGATGATAAGAACTAATAGAAATATAGGGGATTTGACTCTTTTATTTTGTTGCTCCCCTTCACTGCAGAGTTGGCTACCTCAAGGAACGATCTGAGCCAACTACAATCATAGAATTCCTACAGCATACTAGAGATCATTGACACATCAAGTAGGAAGTTGTTCTACACTGCATTTGTCTATACGGAGTCTTTATATAGTATAGTCGATATATTTAAGCTTGTTTATTTTTCGGGCAGTATTGGTCACTTTGATTTTTTTTCTGATAGTCTTATTTTATATTTTATTACTCAGCGAAATATCGAATATAAACCATTTTATTATTTTTATTAAAACAATAAATATAAATATTATTGTAGATAATTGAACACCAAAGGCTTTGATTTTTACACATATTTTCTGCTTTATTCACTTTCATGTCTTTATATTGAACAAATAAATATATTTATAAGAACAAATGTTCCCATAGATATACCATAATATATCGTGTACCGTTTAAAAGAAATCGATTCATGTGATTATGAGAGGCTACTCTTGACCTGCAGTTGTAGTCGCATCCTTCCACTTTCATATAATAAAATTAATATATTCTAGTGAATGTCTTTAAATCTAGTTTGTTTTTTTAACCATAGTTTTCTAAGTTTCTTGTAATACTACTCTGTTGTACTATTCACTCTTCATTTGACAAATTTTGTCGTAGTGTAAATTTTATACATCACTTTATTGTATATTAGCTTTTACCTGTGGTTTCGCTCACTTTAATATTAGTTTTGGTTACAATTCTAGTTGTTGGTATAGTTAAAGATAAAACAGTTACAAAAGATCCCTTCCCCTTTAAGAAGAAGTTTTAAAAAAAGAAATATGTATACTTTAATTGGAAATTTTAAACAAAAATTTTGGAAAGTTTAAACCAAATCGGACGATGCAATAAAAAGTTTCATACAAAATCGACTCCTCCCCTACCTCACCCCCTATAAATTATCCACAAGAAAAAGTAGCCTGCAACCGTCTTCAGGGTCATATATAATTCTATACCAAAATTTATCATAATCGATTCAGCGGTTTAGGCGTAAAAGCGTAATAAACAAACAAACTCACTTTGGCATTTATAATATTAGTTATTAGGAAACGTAAACAACCTATTTGTTTATTTACGTATGTCGTTGATAGAGAGCAATAACAGAATTATAGGATATACAGTCCATACCATAACATACATATACTCATAGCACCTTCATGTATTTCCATTTATGTTACACTACTACACCATGCCTATAAGCGTAGTTCATCAAACTACTATTACTAATATTGACAAATTATAGTTTATGAATAAATAAAACAAAAAAAATCTGTTACCAAAACATAATCAAGTCTGCATTATTTTCATGGCAGAAATTGGTACGATGGTGTTACTTGTCCCAAAGGTCACATAAAACTCTGTACCTAATAAAAACGAATTGTGCTATCCCATTAGTACCCCATTAGAAATATTAGCATGTACAAAAAACATGAAATGTTTCATGGGGGTGAAAGTCAAACATACTCATACCTAATTGAATACTTACGTGTAATAGCTGTATTTTCGAGTACATTTTCATTTGTGCAAAGTAGTTTTACAGTTTACGTCTGTAAATATAATGTATTCTTTGTTTTGTATTTCATTACCAATGTCAACTAGTCGTGTACCATCATATAATAACATGACGTCATACAATAGTTTCAAGGTGAATGTATTATAAATGCACATATTTTGAAATGGTATTATGTTTGTTTGTGACTTTCTTTCCTATTAATTTAAATTTTATTTGCTCGACTACTTTCTGTATTTTTTTTTTATAAACATGTTTTGTATTTAAATTAATTGGATTGATTTTGCTAAATGTGGAAAAAATCAGAGTTCCGTTCTTGGTGAAAATTTTAAAGACGTGTTTTGGACTTTGATGATTATGAATTGAATTACGGATTGTTCCTTCTAGTGGTTTAATAGCTGTGTTGATTGTCAGATATATTTAATTTACACACTTACATCCTACATGCTTTATAACCATCGTCTGTGACACTTTAATGCTGTGTTTACATTATAATTATTTACTGCTGCGATGATATATTTACCAACTCTCACCTTCAAATGGCAAATGGGTGCCAATTTATATCTGCGCCTTAATAATTTATAGAACGAAAGTTTGCGTGTTCTTTAATTTCATCTAATCCTCCACCTTGGTATTAATGCGAAGATATTAATGTGTGAAGGGTATATTTTGGTACTATACAGAGATTACATACACACAATCATGCAGTATATTAAAAAGTCTACCTTTGGAAATATATAAAAATAGTTATTTCGTGCAGCTTATGTGTTAAGTTAGGAAGTAACTTACCCATGTAATTAAATTGATACAAATCCGTTTAGACATTTAAGCGTAATTGAGTAACAAACATACAAACACAAAGATATTTATAAAAATAAACTTTCACATTTATAATATTAGTACAATATAGTAGAATAATATTGACGTAATCTGAATTATATTATCTTGACCTTTGTTATGTGAATAAAGTTTTTAAATAGATTAGTTAAAAATAAATCAGTTATCTGTACGTACAAGATAAAAAGAGTCCACTTTTTTTTGCAGTTTTTTTTTGTTAAATTCTTTTTAATTGCGTATATAGATACACGAATACGTCAGGAAGCGTGTCCCTTACTCGTGTAAGATTTAATCTAATACAAAATTTGGCACAACATGTTTAGTCTATAAACTTTAAAATGTTTCATGTTTAATTAGTGTTGCACTTACACACATTTGTAATTTATGTGATCATTTGTTGTTGTCTTCGTATTGCTTCAGTTTGCTTGTTGTGACGTTCAAAACTCATATGACATGACATTAAAAGTATACACATTTCATTCTTGATAATAATAATAATAATTTATTTGCCATATTCCTGGTAACAATATTTTATAATTTATTTTAATGTTAAGTATCGTTTTTTATTCGATTCTTTATTGAAAAGTCATTCTGTTTAAATTCTAATTTTATTTTTACCTAAAATTTTTAATTGGACTCTTAAGAATACTATAAAATAAGTAAATTTGATACAAACATTTATAAAGTCATACGTTTATCAACGCGCAGCACTTAATTTTTATTTATATAGATTACACATTGACATTTTATGTTGGCAATGATGGCGGTTTGTATTTTATGTAGGCATGTGTTCATGCCTACATTATAATAATTAAGGCAGTATTAGTGAATAGTGGTTGCCAGTAGATTGTCATTTATTACTCTGACTAGCGATCTAATCCGGCTTCGCACGAGTAGATAGAATTTTCGAAAATCAATACATATAATAATAAAAAGTTTCAGCCAATTCAACTGATAGCAGTATATATATAGTAGCTTTATAGTAGTTTATATGTTTTTCTTTAGATTGATGTAAGTTTTTTTTATTTATGAACCGATTGAAATAAAATAAATATTAAATGTTAAGTGGAGCAAACCGCAATGCATTAGTGAAAACCGCATTCAAATCGGTTAAGCCCTTTCTGAGATTAGCGTGCATAAACATACAGACAAACAGACAAAAATTCTAAAAATCATTCTTTTGAATTCTATTGCGTTCTTAAAATCATCTATAATAGTTTTTCTTATATATCTTCCATGTACAGACAACGATCAGTTTCGATTTTATTATATGTATTGATCGATATAGATTGATTATTAAAAATTTTGAGAATACACATTCAAATTTAGAACTGTATCGAAACTTAAAAAATCAAAATAACGGAATTTAGATACTATGCTTTACTAATTTTAAAACTGATCTTATATACACAACGAAAATATTTTAAAATTTTTATCAAGGACAATTATAATCTTTGCCAGACAATTTGTTGCATGGGCACATTTGTAAATAAAAATATTAAAACAAATTACAAATCCCGCATGTACCTTGTGTATTATAATTCATTGAGGTAATATTTAATTTTGAACAAAGTGTTTCTAATTTGAGATTAAATGTCAAGATTGTTTTATTTATTTTCCAGGTGTTCTTATTTACGAGATGTTGGTCGGTTATCCACCGTTTTATGACGACAACCCATTTGGAATTTACGAGAAAATATTGAACGGCCGAGTGGAGTGGCCGCGACACCTCGACCAAATCGCGAAAGACATTATCAAAAAGTTACTTGTACAAGACAGAACAAAAAGGCTTGGCAACATGAAGGTAATAATATTAATATTAATTTAAAATATAAGTTTTTATTAGAATAAATCGCCTTTAATCTTAATAAAAATGACGTGATACCAACACGGAAAAAAACTCTTCTAATTGAAAAACTTATTATGAAAATCGGTTCACAACATCCATAAATAGGTACAGTTATATTGAGATTTTTTTAAACTTTGTTTAAAATAAGGATATCTCTATAGAATTTTACATCTCAGAGATGGTAACACGAACTGAAAGATAACAGCGATGCTCATGTCGATGTTCATAACTCTAGGAGATAATTTTTTTTTATTAATAGATGAGTTTGCGTTTAATCTTACCTTCCCTGACGTCAAGTAGTTCATAGTTGTACCATATTATATATAACAGTAGTACCTATGAGTACATAAGTAAATCTAAATGTGAAACAGTCTGATTTAAAATTAAAACAATTGCAATATATTGTAAGCTATTTCATCTATTTTTATTCATAAGTAAGCAAAGATTATTTTTAGTTATACTAATAGATTATTATTGCTTGCTATTTATTATAAAAACATTTTCTCTCGAAACACCGAGAATACATTACAATATTTCAATCATAGTAATGACGTTCAAAAAGTTCCGTTTTATATTTTAATGTCGGATTGTTGTTGCAAATAAGTGGTTATTGTTTATCAATAAAACGTCGATGGCGATGCAACACTGGTTTTCGGAGATACCTACTGTATTTTTGATGGGTGAAAATAGAATGGTAACCCCGCCTGCTCTAACGGGATACGCTGGCGGCACACCAGTGAAGGGTGATTGATGAGAATGAAAACAGGCCAGTTAGCCCATCATGATAAATTCATTAGGAGTTAACCATCATAGTTTCCAGGGGGAACCACGAGAAAGTCGACCTGGTTGGGTATATTGCTAGTAATGGGATTTTTAGTCTCCACTACTAACAATCCCTTTCCACCCTGGGAGATACTATAGGTACGTGGCTCTACGTTTTTCTAACGATCCTACTGGAAGTATTAAATTATCCTTGCACTTGACCTGCCTTTGAACTAATAGAATAAGCATATATCTTCATTCACGCACCTATTTTAGACCGATCTATATTTAGCAGTAACGAGACTAACAAGTATTAGTCATTTACATGGGTACTTCTGTCTCATTCGTGTTTCTGCCGTTAAGCAGCTGTACCTACACGTATATGTTTCGGTTTGTATATTGGGAACCATAGATATCTAAATAGTGGGGGTGGATTATGCTTCTGTTTTTTTTTATTGATAAAAATGGTTGGTAGGGAGGCCGTGTAGTCCCGGCATAGAATATGTTTGTATATTTGTATGGAGATTGGATATCGCCTCTTATTTGTTATATGACAGATATTAACTCGATTCAATAATTCAATTTAGGGAATGATGGGATTTACATTAATCTACAACTCGATATCGATGTCCATTTAATACCAACGCCTGCATAATTGTAATGACTACAAAATATTTACTACAGATTACTATATTTTACCAGAGGGATACTTTGCACAAAAATCGTTTGCATCTCTGTCCCATTCGTGTTTCTACAGTGAAGCAGTTGTGTTTGCATGGCTGTGTTTCGGTTTGCATGGTGGGATGTAGCAGTGAATTTACAGGGTACAGAGGAATAACACTTGAGTCTTTATGAATGGCAACGAATGGGGGTATCATGGGCGAAACAGTATACTTTGTTATGTCCGTCATACTGCTCATGTCTACAGGCGACGGTACCACTTTCTATCAGATGGGCCGTCAGCTTGTTAGAAATTCTAAGTTGCATAAAAAAAAGATTAATGGATTTATTCATTATATTTTTAAAATTTATACTTCTTTATTAATATTATAAAGTTTACTTAGGTAACCTCTGTGCTTAAGTTCAGACAGATTTGAATATTGAAAAATCTGACTCCAAATTAAATATCGATAAATGTATCAAAAGCTATAACGTCAATTACTAACTTAGGTATATAAATAATTTTGATATTAAAGTTTTATAATTAAGTATATATATTTATATTTAAGTATTTATAAGTATTTAAAATAATTTAAAAGTAGAATCTACAGTAAGATTTTAAATTTATTGGTAGTATGGATTATTTGTGTCGAGTTTTGTATAGAAACAAGTTTAAGTACACTTTCAAAGAAATGACAGACATTTTGGAAATGTTGCAAAGTATATCCGATGACCTTCGTGAAAAGCAGCTGGTATGCGTATAATATAACGTCGGTCAATTCGCTCCTACATAAGCGTCAAAAGTTGCGTGTTATTAGTTATCTATATATTTCTGTAGATATAGCAGTGAGATTATTGGATGCAGAAGCATAATAGTCGATGGGATATGTTCAATGATAGGTACCATGGTTTTGAAGTATTCTGTATTTGTCACAAGACATGATGACGTCACGCACGGCCGATTTTTATATCTACATAGTGTCTAGTCCCGTGTATCTTAAAATAACTATGAAAACTAGACTGCGAACATATTTTAATTGAGTACATTAAATTGTATGAAAATAGTACAGTTGTGGTTAGATACTTAAATTATTCATTAGATATAGGGATATACATTCAGGGGCTGAAATCAACGTTCTTACTAATTCTATGAATATAATAAATGCGAAAGGATGAACGTGTGTTCTTTTTTCACATAAATATTACTGAAGGGATGAAGGGATTTGAATAAAATTTGGTTTATGGGTAGGATATTCTCTAACTTAATGCATAGGATACTTTACATATATACTGATCACGCGTGCGAAGTCGCGGGATATAGCTAGTACTATAAATATATAGAGTGAGTTTGTTTGTTTATTTTTTTGTTACCACTACTCTTAGATTATATAGATATGTTACAGCATCGAGTCTTAGGAATGGGTCAAATTTTTGTCAGCTAATTATCAAATTAGCTGACTCGTTTTTAATAAGTTTTCTATATACTTACGCACATAATGTATCTTGACGTATTTATATTTAATTATTTAATAAACAAAATGAGTTTTTACCTATTAAAAAGATGTATAAATAATAAAATGAAATAAATATAGAAGTTATAATGAAAATACTATTTATCACGCAAAATTGTACAAAAAAGTTGACCCGCTTTTCTCGAAGCATTTGTGTGGGGAATCTAAGCTATTATATATCTTAAGCTATTAATACCAATCAATCAATATATCTCGATCATGCAAATGAAGTTGTGCGTAAAAACTATAATAATATAAAATTACATATTCTGGTAAACAATGACATTTATTGTCAAATAATTATTTAATGTCTCGACAAAAAATATTTCGTGTGCTAATTATTGGTTGAATAAATTAGTGTTTATAAGTAGAAGGGTAAACGATCAATGTAAAATATATTAAGTATTTAGTTCTATGGTAGGTAGGTAATATTAGGTTTAAATAGTATTTAAGTAACTTTAAAAAGATTATTTTTTTTAATAAAATTTAAACAGACTTCAATATTTTTTTAATCAATAAGGTTTATTCCAGTTTCATTCTCATGACTGTCGTTTTGTAAAAAACAAACTTAAATGTTTACCTTTTCATTCACGAAACTGTCAATATATTTAAAAAAATAATAAAATATGGATAGCTAAAAATCGCCGCACAATATCAAAAGTATATGCTGTGTGAAAATCTCATTATTATTCACTTTTATTAAAAAAAAAAAAGAAGTTATAATATTTGAGATTAGATATTTATAAATTGCCTAGAATATATATAACTATAGTAGACTTTTATATGATTGTTTTCATTCATTTGATAATTTTACTTGAAGTGTAGATCATATACATTATTTATGGACATTAAAAACAATTTACACTTAATAATGTTCATGGACAATATTAATGTCATGAAAATAGGCAAATATTTCCTTTGATTAATTTTTATTATATATATTTATGCATGGGTTTATTTGTTTAAAAGATTTTGTGGCAAAGTAGGTGAAACTAAATTACGGTCGCGGTCGTGTTTTCTGCTAAGAAAAATTACTTCACTATTAGACTAATCGATTTTCTGTTTGTGTAACAGTTCCGCTTTGATACTCGATTCATTAAACTCGATTCTGTACAAAAAATATTTTATTTAGCTCTTACAGTTGGCTGTTCTCCAGCTGCTTCCATATATAACTTCTAATCTCATACATGTCAAGTTGTATACAAGAGTTTTGTAAATTGAAAAGTTGATCGGTTTTCCTTGGCTGAAATAATGTTTATTTTTGGATAGTCACTTCAGTATAATATAACTTCACATTGTATGCTTCTGTAACATACTTTATTATACTATTCTTCAAATTTAAATATTTAAAATCAAATATATACATAATTAAATACAATTAAATTAATTGTAGCAAGATTCGTGGTCATGATTCTTGCAACATTCAAAACTATTTGTTTTGAAGGAATCGTGATGAGAATGAGTTAGTTATATACCAAGTATATTAAGTATAATGATCTCGAAAATCTAAAAAAAATTATGATTACTTAACACACTGATTGAATCAGGAAACTCAAAGACTATTTGACTTGTGAAATTGAAGTTTGGGAGTGAAATTTAATTACAGTTTTTACTATGCTACATGAAATTTATTTCTGGAACACAACTGTGGAAACCTCATTTAATTTGGTTCAGTAGATTTCGCGTGATACCAGAATAAATATACAGATAGACAGACAAAAGTTTTAAAAACTATTGTGTTGACCTCTGTTGATCTTTTTAAGACTTTTAATATTACTTTTTTAAATATCTTCCATGTAAATTTACAATTTTATAGTAATATTTTTGACTATCTTAATATGATAAGTATTTCTTAGTGATTACGCAAGCATACACTACGAGTAATAACGTTCACTGAAATAGGATATAACGGGTTCTGAAGAGCCAAAATTAAAGAATTATTAGAATTAGTATAGTACTACGAGAACATAACAATTGACTGGTTGAACTAGTTGTATAATGATTTGGATAATATAAGATTTTTTTTTTTTATACAACTTAAAATGGTAAACAAGTTGACGGTCCACCTGATGGAAAGTGGTAACCGTCGCCTATAGACATGAGCAGTACCATGGACATAACAGAGTTTACTGTTTCGCCCACGATACCCCCCATGCGTTGCTATTCCTGAGGACTCAGGTGTTATTCCTCTGTACCCTGTAAATTCACGCCATATCCTACACTTCAAACCGAAATACAGCCATGTAAACACAGCTGCTTCACGGTTGAAACACGAATGGGACAGAGGTACCCGAGCAATCGACTTATTTAGTTATTATTTATTTAATAAACCGACAAAATTATTTAGTTCAATAAACCGTTCAATATTTTATCGGTCATACATCAATATTTCTTGTTTATAATATTACGATAGAAATCATTAAAAAAAAAAAATTTAAATGGCATTAAGAAACGTCTTGAGAAAGAGCGGTGGTCTGTATTTTTAAACGTGCAGTTTCTAGTGGTTGTGTATTTTCACCGAGCTTTTTGCGATGTCGCACAGATGTTTAGAAAGCCATCAGTCAAGTGTCCGGCGGTGACATCAAACGGCTGCGTCCGGTTGAGTTATGGCGGTGGACGTCTGGCAAATACGCTAACTACTGTAGAAAACTAGGTAGCTCGTGAGACCAGTGACTTGCATTACCATCGTCGTTAATCATAATGACTCTTTGAGTACACTTTATCTCCTTTCTTGTTTAATACATTGACGGTAATACGAGTATATACTTAGTATTATGATACCAAATGTAAAAAATATAGATTATAGCTATTTTCATTATTTATTTTTTATTTAGTGATTTTCATTTAGGAAATGTTAATTAATTGTCAAAAAAACGTTATATAAAATTTCATTACAGATTCTATTATTACAATGATAGAATAAAATGAATATGGCGACCTTAATTGTTAAAGCAAATGTCATTTTCTCTCAGGATTATTAACGATTTTATGTTGACATGTTAAACACCTGAAATAATTATTATTATATGTATATTATATTTAAGGTCTGTTTTATTTTTTAGTGCGGGTCAGAGGATGTCAAGAGGCATAGGTGGTTTAAGCATATCGACTGGGCAGACGTTTTCATGAAAAAATTACAGGTAATATTTGGCTGTGAATACTTATTTATAGTATAGTAACTTAGCAATAAATATATTTTGTATGAAGGATACATTACTTTTTATTTTAAAAGTAAATTAATTTATAAAAAATAAAATATGTCTGTGTTCATGGTACTGCTCATGTCTGATAATAATAATTTATTTAAGTTGTATAAAAAAAGATATGTTATTTCTATTTTAAATTTGTTTATAAAAAGTAAAATATGCCTGTGTTCAGTAGTGCACGGCTGATATATGAAAATATGCTTATGACTGCAATTTATGGATTATTATAATTTAGCCTGCGCTAACGGGATATGACAATAGCACCAGTGAAGGGTGATAGATGAGAATGAAAACAGGTCCCGATCATGATGAATTCGTCAGTTAACCATGATAGTTTCCAGGGAGAACCGCGAGGAGGTTGAAAACGTAAAATTTTCCATTACTAACAATCCCTTTCCCCCCGATGGGTTAGTTAGACACATTTGCCGTTGAAAACGTAAAATTTTAAATTATTATTCTTTTGTTAACAGCCACCAATAATACCATCAGTCTCCTACGAAGGTGACACCTCCAACTTTGATGAGTACCCAGAGACCGACTGGAAGGCGGTACGCTCGTTGGATCCAGATGAACTTAAACTGTTCGCCAATTTTTGATGGGCAACTCACGCATTCAACTGTGGTTATAATTAAGAAAAGTCATCTTTTGGAACACTTAGTTTATATCAAGATGCCTTTATAAGGAACTTTGTGTACATAATATCATCAGAGGTCTAAAGTTAAATATATAGATAACAATCATTTACATTAATGTTATGGTTGTTAAGGTAGTCTTTAAGATACTTTGTTGTGATAGTTGATCTGGGTATTTAAAAAACTTTCTTTATATGAAGATCTTTTTGACTATCGCACAGCGTCAAATGTGAAGTGTTCATTGGCGTATGTAAATATTGGGTTAATGTTTTATTATAATTTATTAGAAGTTTTACCTATTAAAACTAGTAGAATTTTGCAGTAAAGGACGTTGAAGTTTATTGATAGTAAAATATATTAACAGTCCGTTACTGGAAGATCTTATGAGACTGCAATTACAGTTTCGCAGTGCGTTTGTGTCATCGTCAAATGTGCGTCGCAAATACTTTTAGTAAATCCTATTATATTTTATAAATTAAATCAGTTATTATTTGTATACCATATATATTATCCAATTTATATATTCATTATCAAACACAAATGTATGTATAATATATGAGTAATTATATTTTTTTTTATTAATTGTTCTAAAATATGTCGCGTATAGAACGCGACGTCACGCGTGCATTTATATTTAATAGCTTTGTATGTAGATATTTTATTTTTGTTATGAGAGCGCTTCCAGTCAGTGGGAACTATATATTTACACTATATTATTATAGTAAAATATAGTCTCTGACGTAACACTGGCACGTTTGCATTAGGTACCTGGCAAATTTTAAAGAAGATGAATTGCTTTTATAAATTATTTGTAATATGGATATAAATGTAGCACTAAAAATTTATATTTATAAATACTTTTTAGATACCTAATTAATTAACTGAATTTCTTCGTTTAGTAAACACTACTGTAATAATAATCTAAGATATTTACTTTTGTTTGAAATTGTCTGCATTATCTTATGAGCAGCAGTGTTTTAGAATTTTACAAGAAGTTTTAAATAATACTAAGTACCTATTAATATTTAAGTGGCTCATAAACAAAAAAAAGCACAAATATTGGGTATTGCGATCGAATCGATTAGTAATTTAGTTACATAGTAACATAACTTTTTGTCAATGGTATTTATTCCTTGTAATGCCATGAGTTGCCACAATTTGAGTGATACGATTGTTTTATTACGATTACCTTTAACGACGTGAAAGACGTATAAATAGTATAAAATCAACAATCTT